>NC_138049.1:70595057-71228190 GCF_964194185.1 Rhinolophus hipposideros
TCTTTCTTTTTTTTACCTTGCAGATTGCTCACTGAGATTATCTTTTCCTTCTGCACTGCTAAGCATAGCCAATAAAAATCACCACTAAAAACTGATGTTTGTTTTCCAGCCTCTTCCCTTAGTTACAGACAAAGGATTTCCCCACTATGTTAATGCAGGTGACATTTTTGCCATTTGTTTTAACGAGAGTATAGTGTGGCTCTCCAGGTTTTCTGCTTTCATAGCAGTTTTCTTGCCACCAGCCACCTGATCACTGTCAATGCAACCACATCCCATTACAAGGTGACAATTTCTGCATGAGTTAAAGTAATGCGAGCTTACATAAAAATAATCCCTGAGTCTCAGTGACTTTATAGAAAAGAACTTTATTTCTGGTTACATAACAGTTCAATACAAGTATTCCCAAGGTGTTAGGTGACTCAGGTGCCTTTGACCTTATGGCTTTGAATCCACCCATCTCCTTGTCTTCTGAGTCTTGTGCATGTAGCTAGTGAGAGGAGAAAGAGGACAGAGGATGACATTAAGGCTTCTAAGGGCCAGACCTGCAAATTGTTTTTTTTCACTCTGCTTACCTTCCTTGGGCTAGAACTCAGTCAAATTTCCAGGAGGCTAAGAAGTGTAGTTAAACTGTGGGCTCAGTGGTAAAAGGGAAAGTGTTTTGCCTTGTGGTGAAAGATCTTCCAGGCTCTGTGGCATGAAAGAGAGAAACGACATGCAATAGTAAAGGTGAGGGTGGAAGAGCAGTGAGGAGGAAAACATGTTGAGAGATGACAAGAAGACGTAAAGAAGAAAGGGAAGTTAGGAAGGAGAATTAGTCACTTGATCTTTGGATTTATGAACTAAGATGGACTGCATTTCCCCATTTACAGATAAAAAATTGAGGTTTCAGGAACCTGATAAATTACTTAATTTCGTAGAGCCAAGAAAGGTTATTCTTATATTCGACCCAAAGATGTCTTAAAAGAAAGCTCATGATCTTTCCACTAGAAGGAAGACACACACACACACACACACACACACACACACACACACACACACACACTCACACGCATTAATATCCAATAGCGTTACACCCCATGAAGCTAAGTGATATTTGATGCTATACTTAGAACTTCATTATTCTACCTGCCGTGTTTCTTTATTAGAGATATAGCAGGCATAACAGCTGTTAACAATTTGATTAGTTAAGAAAATATGCTCAATTAATTAACTTGAATATAAATTGGTGACAGTACCTCACAAATAATCAAGACTTTCACTAACGATGTATTATAAAATAGTTAAATTGTTTTGCAAGTGGAGGGATTTACTCTTTGAGTCTAAATCCTAAATGTTCATTCAGTAAAATGCACAGCATTGTATGTAATTATGATAATTTGTCTCCAAAAGCAAATATTTGAAAACTACATGAATTCCTCAGACACTCATAAGCTTTTTTTCCTGACCTGAGAAAGCAAGCATCAAACTGATGGCTTTTGTTTAAACAGACACAAGTGTATGCATAAAAAAATAAATGATTAGATTTTTTTATTACACTAGAACAGAAATAAATGGATTCCGTTTATTCAAACAACCATTTTTCTCTAACTAAATCTTTTATTTAGTCTTTAGCGATCTGGATGTGAAGCAAACTGTTTTGGTTTCGTCCTTTCAAGAATGGAAATGTTCCTAAGCCCCCATGTAAACAAGGTTTCTATATGAATTGTGCATGTTATTGTGCTAACTAAAATTTGAAGCCTCTTAAGCCATTTCTCTTACCATGTAACAAAAATACAGACTTCTATGTTTTCTCCATACTCTGATCTTTGTAGAGAAGCTCATCCCTCAGCTGTAGCCCACTCAGACAGAATTATTTTGGAGGGTCTGTTCATTAGTCGTCTCATCCTAGCAAACAGAACCCTATTTGTAGTTCTAAGATAGGTCCACCTTCTTTATGTGCACAGCTCTGAAAATAACCAAAAGGTTCCATTTAATTTTGTGAGATGTTGAAGTGTTAAAAGATAAACCGAAGCATATTAAACGTTTTCAAGTTTATTTGAGCAGAAATTGATTTAAATCGGGCAGTGATGAACTGGAAGTGGTTAGGAGCGCGGCCCGAACAGTATCTCTGCGGGGAGACTTTTGTAGAGAAAAGATAGATGTGAAGTAAAGACATATTGATTGACTACAGCCTAAAGCCTACTTAGCTGTTTGTAATTGGTTGTCCTTAGCATTTTGATTTCACAACCTTGAGGCATTTGTAGACGTAGCTTTTTCTGCTTTCATAGGCCACCAGGGCCTTAGAGTCCTATCAGTCTAATGGCCTCCTTGTTAAAATAATGTAACAGTGTATAATTAAGGACAATTTAAATGTAAAGGGGCCCCGGAGACTTTATAGTTTATTCTCCCTGTTGCACAGAGGAGAAAATAAAGAAAATATCAGAGAACCATGTGACTTGCCCAAGATTAATCCACTTTTTAAAGTCAAAGAAGTTCCTAGACTTTGTGGTTCTAATTTTGTTATTATTTTTATTTTTGTTCCCATTAATTCTTGCTGACTATTTAGTATCCTACTGTTAAACAAGCAGATGGAGGTATTTGAGAGTCACTTCTCTGCCTATACTTGATTCTATACTTAAAGTGTATTCACGGTACACATGTGATCATCTAACAAAGGCTTTTTATAGATGTCACACATAACTATAGGTATCCAATTCCAAAATATGTAGGCTTCCAATAGATGGCCAACAAGATTTATTAAATGATTACTATAATGGTCAAGTTTTATTTCTGGCAGTGCCAATTCTTGCTAGCTGTATCACACTAAACATCAGGTAATGTACTTTAATTGACAAAATAAATAATTTCCAAATACCCAGATTTGTGGCACTATACAGCCAATAGAGTCAGACAGTTTGTGCAATTCATAGATATATTTGGTAGCTTGTAGACAGCCTTCGAAGGAAGGATTGGTGTATATTATGGAATTAAAGGCTGAGAAGATGGCAGTTGAAGCAGATAAGCATAGGTAAGATACTAAGTTAATTTATAGCAACATATAGTGTTATCAGGTGTTTAGCATTGGATTCTTATTGCATTTGAACAAAGAAATACAGTTGAAAGAGTTAAAAACACATTTTAGAAATACAGTTTTTTAAATAAAGAAAGCATATAACTCTTGAATGAGATGACAATCTTTATAATAAATACTTTTAAAGTAAGGCAGCTATAAAATTTTCTTGGCCAAGAGGAAAATAAATATATTTTAAAGTAAGAACAAACAATGTAATTTTTTGAATACAAAATACTAGCTTTTTTCTAATTGTGATGAGAAATGAGTTGAAAAAATGGTCACTTGTAGTTCAGTAAATAATAGGTCTTCATTTTTAAAAAAGGAATTAGTTGAGGTGGCCAGATGACTCAGTTGGTTAGAGCCTGAGCTCTAAACAAAGGATTGCCGGTTCGAATCCCACATGGGCCAGTGAGCTGTGCCCTGCACAACTAGATTGAAGGACAATGACTTGTAGCTGATGGGCCCTGGAGAAACACACTGTTCCCCAGTATTCCCCAATAAAATTAAAAAAAAAAAAAGGAATTAGTCAGTGGAAAAGAAGAAAGATAATCATTTCCTGAGGTTTTTATTATACCTTATAGAACTTTGTAGACTCTATAGAAAAAAATGAACTTTTCCATTAATAGTTAATTACAAAGGTATCAATTTTGTAAAATAGGTGTTCTTTTTGTGTTGATTGTGAGAGGAAAGTGAATATTAGCATAATGGGTTATTAGTCAATCGCTGGTATTAAGAACTAGCTATTCACTGTAAGTAGATAATACACATATTCAAATGATTCTCTCTATAGAATTTTTTTTGGGTTTCCAAATGGGTTAACTCTATGTGAATGTCTCAATACCAATTTAATTGTTTCACTTTGGAAATAGCGTCTTAATAAATGTCTGTATACCTTAGGTAAGTGAATAATACACTGAAATATTGCTCATTATATCGTTATATTAAAGAATTCAGTTTAGTAGTTACTTTAAAAAAATCTTAGTCATCAAAAAACAATACAAAATCTAATGTAAAAGTAAGGAATATTAGGAAATCAGGGGAGGGGCATTTATAACTTTGTTTAAACGTTATTGTAATTTATAATCAAATATAGTGAAGAAATGAAATAGTTATGGTATGAATTGTAGAACATAGGTACTGCTGTGTAAAACAAAACAAAACAAAACCAGAAGTCTGGTTATCTGGTTATCAGAGGAGTAGAGAATTTAAAGACGGAATTTTACATGTTGGGCAAGTAAATAAGATTTAAAAATTCCATCTTTTTATAGTCGTAGAGAAATAATTCAATTATTTAACAAGCTAAAGGTATCATTTGTGATTAAAATACTAAGTAGATTAATATTATTTTCTTACACTGTTGAATATATACCAAGATGAAAAGATGGGGATATTTTGAGGTGTTTTAATGCTGTATTTCAGCTGTGAACTACTAGGACCTAAAGATGTCAATTAGAATCAACTTTTCAGAAGCTGATTGTCCATCTAATCTATTTCCATGTTCTTTTTCTCAATATTTGTCCTTTCTTTTTCATTGTTAGCAAAAAGGAGAGACAAATGGTTTTGGAAACAAAATTAGTTGATTTTGCATAAAACCCTAACCTGAATTTTAGGTATACCTAGGTTGGGATTAAGAAAATCTTTTAATTTAAATAGAGATTGGGCATCCTTTGAAGATTTTACTTATTCATGCATTTTATGTCCGAACAAACTACTTTCAATCTATCTGTATATTTGTACCTTGCAATAAGATGTTGTCAAATAATGCCAGAAATACATTGCAAAATAATTTTCTTTTCAATAAATATGTAAGTATACAATGATGAACAAATTATTTTAATGATACTTTACATATTAAATTCTTGATTATTTCTACTTTTAAACAGCAAACTAAGGTATTTCCAATTCAAATCAGCTAATTGTTACCTGATAGTAGACTTTGGGTTTTGTTTTGTTTTGAGATACTCATATTATGTAATTTATACCATAACTACCTAATTTTCTTACTCTGTATTGACTACACATTGGTTAATATTTAAATAGAGATTAAAATATTCTCCCTAGTTTTCTCCCTAAGTTTCCAACTTACTGTGTAGGTAAAATTTTATTATTTTTTAAAGTATCTTTATATGGATAATACATTTGATAAGTCTTCCCATCCAGAAATGATAACTTTGAAAGTAATGGAAGAAGAAACGTAAGTTTATAATTTATTATGTTTAATGATACTGGAAGTGAATGTCCATCTTAGTAATTACAAACTAAAAACCCAAAGGAATGATATTAAATAGATAACATTTGAGCTTTATCTTTTAATTTATGCAAACTATATGATGATTTCATTGTGTCAAATACAATAATAATTTATCATTCCAGTATAATGGAAATTAATGATCTGGATAAAATAGTGGAAATGATAGATTTCAATTTCTCTATTTCAGTCAGTTTCAACCAGTGTCCTACATAGTGACCTTTACAGTCATTTTCAAGTGATTGAAATGAGTTTGACTGTACAATAATATTAGGTTGGTGCAAAAGTAATTGTGGTTCGAAAGGCTAAACATTATTGCAAAAACTGCAATTACTTTTGCACCAACCTAATAATTTTAAAAGAATAAGAACAAATATAAATGCTTTGTGTTTCTAATATATTGAAGTTCCTATTTAGTTTGATAATTTGAGATTATAACACTCCCATTAATACTTTTGCCCACTTTAGAGATTATTTTTACTAAAATTGCTGTATTTAATGGTTTACCGTTTGCACAAAAAGCTAATCAGGCAATCAACCACAGATATAATGAGCATTTCAAAGAAGAGAAGAGAAATGTGTACTTATGAACTATCTGTTCAGGTTTATTGCCTATTTTCCATAGGAGTATTAAGGTCCTCTTATTTGTTTGTAAAAGACCTGAACAAACCATTAACCCCTTGATAATATAGCCTAATAAAGACACAAAGGTTTGAACCAGGTGGCTTGAGTTCAAATCACAACTCCACCATTTATTAGCTGGAAAACCTGGGGGAATTTTCTTAACCCTTCCTCACTTTTTTCATTTGTGAAATGATGACAGTAATGCTACCTGTCTTTTAGTGTTGTGAGCAAAGTTAAATGCCTAATTTTTGTGAAACACTTAGAAACATTATATTCATTTCCTCTTCCAAGAAATGAAGATAATAACCGTAATGCCATTTTATAGTGTTATGAGATTAAATGCTTTTATATATATAAAGTGATCAGAATGGTGCCTGGCATTTGATAACTGCTGTGTAACTGCAAGTGTTATTATTACTTTTACTTTTTTATTATCATGATTATTATTCTAACAATGCCTTGTGTAGGATAATCCCACTATTATTATTATCTAGTTCAAATGGTTGGTTTATGGTATTTTCTAAAGTTTTCCATCTTTAAGCAGTGGTAACATTTGATATTCAGATATATGTTAGTCATGTCATCACATTCGTAACATGACTGTCTTAATCTGCTTGGGCTGCATAGCAAAACACCACAGACTGAGTGGCTTAAACAATGGACACTGCTGTCCCTTTCTGACCTGGAGGGAAGAGGGACATTAGCCTGCTGCACAAGAAAGGTGTGTGCAGACTTTCTCCCTTTGTCAACTGTGGATTGAAACCTGCTGGCCGTGGGGGACCAGGACTTACTATTGAACTTGATCTTGCACTGTCTCTTCTCTAAAGCAGTGTTCCATCCTGTGATTGTGTGGGTCATGTCTGTCTTGCCCATCGCAGCATTTACAAACCATGCAGTAGGTTGACATCTGGAACTGCTGCTTCTAGGGATAGGTACCTGATGTCACTTGCTCAACATTCTCAAGGGCAGTGAAGCATACTGTATGTTTATCCCTGTGATACAGCTACCCTAGATCTATACCCTTTATTTTCAAAATTTTGCAGTTCCCACTGAGTACCTGTTTCACCATGCTTATTAATAAGTCTCCAGGGCAGATACTGGGATTTCCAGATGCTTATATTCATTGTGTTTTTTCTGACATGATCAATTCTATGTAGCATGTTCCAGGATATGTAAAGAACAGCAAGGATTTTTTCATTATACATTCTAGATAGGAAAAAACAAGTGATATATAAAAAGGACATGTAAAAACATTTGTTTACAGTTCGGAATTATTCAAGTTATTGAAAAATATTGCACCACCAAAATTAACTTTTTTGGTGTTTTTAGTTTAATTTTCACCTGTGTTTGGGACTAACGATAGGATAGAGTCAGATTTGGAGAGTTATAAATGTTGTCATCATAATCTTTTACAAATATCTATTAAATAACTATTTTTTGGTGCTTACTTTTAAAGTACAGCATACCAAAGCCTACAGTCCATTTTTGAAGACAGAACATAAACTGACAGCACATTGATAAATAGGAGCAGGGGGTAGCATATGCTAATTGACAAAGGCAGACTGGCAATAGATGCTACTGTGGGTTGATGAGCAGAGAATAATAAAAACAATATAGTGTTTTAGAAATAAAGATATACCTTATTCTAATTTAGCCTGGACTACAGGACTATCTTGTGAATAAGTAATTTAGCTTTAGATTATAGTTCCTGGATATTGTACAAGAGTACCTGCCATTTTAGTGGACATAGCTACATTTTTAAAAAGCATAGTAGTGCAACGTTAAATGAGCACTTCAGAAATAAGAGTTCATTAAAGAATTGATTATCATACACACATACACACACAGACACACATACACACACATACACACACGAGTATATATGTGTCCATATGCCCATTTGCAAAATGAAGTAAGTACGATCTCTGTGAGCATTGTGATGGGAAAAGAGTGGTGAGTGTGACAGATACTTTGTCAAAGACGCAAAGAAAAGGGAGTGTTCAGGAAAGAGGGCATGAGCAACTGGCCAACTGTGTTACAAGCTGTTAAGAGATGGAATAAGAAGAAGGTAGACTTAGATGACCTGGGGATGGTGATGACTTTAGATAAAACACCAAAGGCAAGAACCACGAATGAAAGAATTGATAAGCTGGATTTAATTAAAATTTTAAATATTTGTTCTGTGAGACACTGTCAAGAGAATGAAAAGAGAAGCTACAGACTGGGAGACAATATTTACAAAAGCCACATCTGATAAAGGACTGTTATCCAAAGTACACAAAGAACTGCTAAAGCTCAACAATAATAAAACAAACAGCCCAATTAAAAAATGGGCCAAAGACCTCAACAGACACCTCACCAAAGAAAATATAAATAGAAAATAAGCTCATGAAAAGATGCTCTATGTCATATGTCATGAGGGAAATGCAAATTGAAACAATGAAACACCACTATACACCTCTTAGAATGGCCAAAATCTGGAACACTGCCAACATCAAATGCTGGTGAGGGTATGGAGCAGTGGCTGATGAGATACAAAATGGTACAGCCACTTTGAAAAACAGTTTGGCAGTTTTTTACAAAACTACACATACTCTTAACATATGATCCAGAAATCAAGCCCGTTAGTGTTTACCCAAAGGAGTTGAAAACTCATGTCCACACAAAATCCTACACACAGATGTTTGTAGCAGTTTTATTCATAATCGCCAAAACTTGGAAGCAACCAAAATATCCTTTAGTAGGTGAATGGATAAATAAACGCTGGTATATCTAGACAGTGGGATACTATTCAGTGCCAAAAAGAAATGAACTATCAAGCCATGAAAAGACATACAAGAAAGTTACATGAATATTACTAAGTGAAAGAAGTCAATTTGAAAAGTGTACATACTGTATAATTTCAGCTATATTCTGGAAAAGGCAAAACTATGGAGACAGTACAGAGATCTTACCAGGGGTTAGGGAAGAGAGAGATGAATAGGTGGAGCACAGACGATTTTTAGGGCAGTGAAACTATTCTGTATGATACCATAATGGTGGATGCATGCTACTATACATTTGTCCACACTGATAGAGTCTACAGCACCAAGAGTGAACTGTGCTGCAAACAGTGGCCTTTTGGTGATTAGGATGTGTCGGGTAGGTTCATCAGCCATGACAAATACACCATTCTGGTGGGAAGTGGTGATAGCAGGGGAGTTTATAAATGTGTGGGGACAGCGCATATATGGGGAATCTCTACATGTTCCCCTCAATTTTGCCCTGAACCTAACACTGTCTAAAAAGTAAAGTCTTAATTAAAAAACAAAACAAAACTTAAAAGGAGGTAAAGAGGTAGCCATTGATTTTGACAACATGGGCGTCACTTGTTTCTGTGGAAAGGTGGGGATAAAAGCCGCTTAAAACAGGTCGAGTGCATGAGAGGTGAGCGAGAAGAGCTAGTGAATATGGACGCCTATTTCAAAAAGTTTTGTTGAATGTTGTGTGAAAGAGTAGGAGAAGGAGGACAAAGGGACATGGTGTTCAGCAAAGTATATTTACATTTACAAATTATAAATATATATATGTAATATATATATACATATATATGTGTGTATATATATATATATACACACATATATATGTGTGTATATATATATAAAACTGGGAATCAAAACATGAGAGCATAGAAAGAGGAAATTGATTAAACTGCATTAAATTTTTTTCATTAAATGAGAAATTTAATTTTTAGTTCTTTTAAGTTTTGTTTGCACAAACCCCAGAATATTTGGTCTATATTATTTTTAAAAACTGTCAATATTTCTGAAAATTTCATAAGCTTTCTTTTCCAAATCTTTATTTTGGTTATTTTAGCTGAAAGTTACAATAAGATGTACTCATAATTCCAGAATTAGAGTCTTTGTTTTCTTGAGGATCAATATAAAACTCTTTCTATAGGTTTTTTTGTACATATTTTGCCTATCCTCAATCTATGATTTAAGTTGCAGAGTAACTAAAGTAATAATGTATTGGAGAAATAGGAAGGCAAGAAAAAGTTAAACATTTTCTGCCAAATTTATGGCTTTACATAGAACTAATGGAGTTGAAAAATACAGAAATCTGTTAAGTGGAGGATATGGCAGAGAAAAGGAACACTCATGTTTATTGAGATTTTTGTGATGGGCATAAATGAACATGAGACGTGTGGTAGCCTGAGATGATATCATGGTTAGTTAGGAGGCAAGAGATCATGAAATGAATGGTGGAGCCACATTTGGCCAAAATAGAGCAGATAATACTAAAGTTGACTTTCTTGAAGCTTGCTTGTCCAGGAGAATAGAATTTGTCCTACTATATTATAAAAAAGCAGTACACTTAATAGATTAATCATTCTCATATTCATTTTTGGTTAAAGTTGTTTCTTTTTTTAAAACTCATGTATCTCCTTTTATTCATTCAATTTCTCTTGCTAGGTGAAAAAAAAAAAAAGTTTTCAATTTGTTTTCAGAAAATGTTGTATTCAGGGGATTTAGATTGTGGCGTTTTCCCTTATTTGGATATTGAATAATCAATGACTCATTGACTCCATGTAAATAACTTTGGCCACATGGCTAATTGAAGATTAAAATCTTCTTTATTATGCTAATATCCCGAAGGAACACATTACATCCGGTCGCTTTCCCTACCTGAAGCCTAGCACCAGATTCTAAATAGTGTGCCATAAATGTGTCTACAATTGAAGACCTTGTCCAGGAGGCTTGATATATGGAACACTGGTCCCAAGTTTTAGTATTAGTTATGCTGCTCATTTGCTTGTTAGGTCTCAGTGAAGTCATTTGATGTCCTTGTTTTAGTTTTGTTTATAAATTAGGGAGAATGTTACCCATGGGATAAGACATAAAAAGGATTTGAGAAAAGAGCTAGATGTTTTATGTTGATTTGACTAGTTGTGTAAAGGTGGCCTTCCATTTCTTCTGTTTCTGCATCTGTCAAGTGAGAGAACTGGACTAGCTCTTATACTCTCTTGTTCCTTAACTCTTAGAACAGCCTCCTGTTCTGACTACAACTGTTGTTCTTTTCCCAGTTTTTGAACTAGGGACAAGGTTGTCTGAATTTGTTTCTCCTCCTCTTTGCACTGTTTCTTAGCAGTGACCACTAAGGCACACATGCACTTGATGTTTTGTTTACCTACAGTCTCCAAAACAACATGACATTTCCTCAACTCTGTACTGATTGTTTATTTGTGTCAGGTAAGTAAAATCTTCCAGATTTTTATTCCCCTATTACAGAGCACGTGTGAAATCTGGTTTTATTTATAGATATTGCTTGTTGAAGAGTCATTAATATTTAAAAGAAAGGCCATACGTGTCAATTAAGTGAAATTTATATTTTTAAGAGAATTTAAAAGGCCAGTTAGCATATTAGTAGTTTCCAAAGAGGTTGGAACTCAGTCCTAGGGAAATTATTATGAAGTCTTAGTAAAAGGGGGAGGAAAACCTGCAAACATTTTATATGCTATGTGAGAAAAAAAAAAGATCACCAATAAATGAAAAAGAGAAGTGTTATAGTTTAATGCCACTATTTCTGTTAAAACAATTTATTTTGACTTCTCTCAGTGATGAAACCATACATTTTTGGTTTGAAAAACACATATTGATCTGTTTTCTCTTTCTTTTGACTCACTATACAATGCAGAAACTGCCTTATTCTTATGTGATTGAAATAAGTTTTGAAACACAAAGTTGACAGCTCTTAACAAGATGAATGGGTTTCTGGGTTTCTTTTCTTTGAATACCACATTCTGAAAGTCCTGTCTCCTTGGGTGGTATGAGAGAAATTAAGTCTCCTGGCAGTATGATTCTCTGATGATGTTTTTGAGTGAAGTTTGATGCTTTCTTTTCACTGAAATTTAGTGGTATGCTTTGTGTTGTGTTTGAGTCATTTTGATCCTTGTGAAACTTTTAACCTTATAATATTCTTTTTTCCCCAAATATGTAAACAACTTTGGGCCTTAAGGGAATTGTCTTGCATGATATGGCTGTTGAGGCAATGATACAACATGACTCAGGAAAAAGCTAGATATTTCCTATGTGAAGTAATTTGTATTTTGAGAATGATCACCTTTCATTTTGCCTTGGGTAAATGGCCTTCCCTCTGGAAATGAAGTACCATTGGGTGTTGAGTTGACAGACACCTTACTAGAGAACAGAAGAGTCAGACTCTGAAGCAAATATTGGTCATTTGTAATGGGCTGCACCGCGGTGTCTCCTGATATTGGTTCTCTATGAATCCCCACAATTTTTTCTCTAAACAGGCAGATCCACTTTTTTAGCAATATTTTTCTTTTTTGAGGATGGAAATAGATTGTAAATAGACAGGAGCATTCCTCCACTCGTTTCTCTCCCTCAGGATAATTTATTCTGCTTTTAATGAGTACTACTTTTTTGTTTTTGTTTTCCTCTGACAGAAATGGAAAGGTGTTATGGAAAGAGTTGAGGATGTGTGCCAAGGAGACCTGTGTTTGAATTCCTGGCTTTATTATTTATATGCAGTATAAACTCTTTGCTCTTTAGTTTCTTCATGTGTAAAATGAAAAGAACAAAGCACTTTTCTTATAGAGCTGCTGCATGGATTGAATAAGGTATCAAATATAAAGATTTTAGTATTTTGGAGGCTCATAAAAACCATATGACACGTATTAGCTAATATCGTCATTCTGCCTTCCTCAATCCTTACCTGGTTCTGGACAGAAGACAGCTTAACATTTTAAAGCATAAATTCAATCTTGTGAGTGAGACATCAAAGGTATGTTTCTTTTTCCTTTGCCTGAAATTCTCTACATCAGCTTCTCCCCGTCCACACAGAAAAGTTAAAACCTACCTATCCCTGAGGACTTGGTGAAATGACTCTTTGTGTTTTGTTTGACTAAGGAAGGTTAGGTTTTCTATTATGGGCTCCCATAAAATCTATACTTTTTTGTATGCTCACCACAATTATAATTAATCATGCAATTATTCCTTTCTACTCTATGAGCTTCATGGGACTGTCTTTTTATTCGACCTGTATATCAGCAATGCCTAGCATTTTATGAGCTAGCAAGAGATATTTGTTGAGCCAGTGTACTGAAAAGACAGTGCCATGGGCTCTGCTTTCTATTGTCCATGCAACAACTGTGGGGTGGTGTCCTGGTAGTAGTTTAAGGGTCTGCTTTCTACATAGCATCCTCTGCCCTCTTACCTCATTTCTTCCACCAGCTGGAGAAATTCCTTTTTCTATCACCTGTGATAAGCAGATGGGTCTGCTTACTCAAGCATACATATTTCTGTTCTTACTATAAAAAGGGCTTCCCAAGGCCTGCTTATTGGCAGTATATCATAGTTTGTCTATCTTGGCATGTTTTCATCTCACTGTTTCCCTCTGAAGTTCTTGCCAAGATCCCATTTCTCCAGTTGCCACTGTCACAGAAAATGTATCAGGGCAAACATCATGGAGCTAGAGGCCAAAATTCTCTTCAGTCCTCTATATACATATCTGACTCTTGAGTGGAAAAGAGCTGACTACGTATCCATGACCAATTCTTCTGAACTTTAAAGAACACGTTCCCCATGAGGATAGGCATAGCCTTGATTGTTGGACAAGTCCATTCACGCTCAGAGTCACTGTGATTTGCAATCATGTGCAAGTCATTGATCTAGAACATTATTTTCTGGATTCTAGATGCTCTCTTCGGAGTTTCTTCCTCACTCTCAGAACATTTAACTATTTATTCTAGAGGCAGGAGAACTGAGAATTGGTTGGGTAGCAAGGATGGTGGGAACTCTTAACTACATGTTAAAGGCATAATGAGTCAGTGATCATTGTGAAAATCCCAGACAGTCTTGGTAAGACTGACTAATACTTGCATAAAATGTCTTACTGTTTGGAGATTACACACCCACCTCCTTATCTTTGTTGTGTTCAAAACCCTCAGCTCTCTCAAACCAGGGGAAATACCAGTGCTGCTGGCAACCTCAGTCTTTCACTGAGCTTGAGGAAGGAACTAGGTTCAGTTCCTTCTTGAACTTGATCACTTTCAACAGAACTGCCTATTCATAGTTTGTTACCAACCAAGCGAGGAGACTATTGTATTTATTTTTTCAATAATATTCTTTATTTATATTACTCAGTAGTATTCTACTATTCTGGAATGTGGGAAGAGTGGAAACCTTGATAAACTGGGATGTGCCCAGGCATTATCGGTTCTTCTATCTCAGCTCTATAAACAAACATAAGCTACTTTCCTGTTCCTCTGTTTCCTAATCTGTAAAATGGGGATTATAATAGTACCTATACCATAGGGTTACTCTGACCATTAGAATTAATAAATTCATATTTAGAACAGTTCTTAGTGGGTGCCCAGTAAATGCTAGCTATCATAATTCATGTCATTGAATTATTAATATGTTTTCTTCCACAAAGGATTTGAGCAGCTGTGTGCTCACTTGGTATTTTCACGCAAGTGTTCACCCCGCTGTAAGGGGACAGTTCTGGGTTTATCCTGATTGAAATAATTTTTCTTTTAAAAAGTTATCCTAATTTAATGAGAGAATTAGAGCAAAGGAGCCAGAGAGTACACGTGCATACATCCTTGGAGATAGTACAATTTGTTGTCAAGATTCCAATAGTAGGTGTCCCACACAGGACAGCTGAAGAATGCAATGATATACCTCAGAGCCCTACCTTTATGTTGTACTTGTCACTAACTTTAATTTTGATAAATCACTTTTGAAAGAACTACAGAGACCATGAAGGTGCCATATGTTAGGCATACTCAGTATCTCTGCTGGTTACAAGTAGCTGGCCGACGATATTCGCACCATAAATACAGTGTGGTTACAACAATTATGGAGAATCTACGGTTAGAACAAATAGATACATTCTGTTGCCTGAATCCTATAGATTTTATTAATCGAAGACTATTTCAAAGCATAGAATCTACCAGGAGGAACAACTCAAGCAGTATAAAAACAAAAGGGAACTATAAAACTCTGAAAAGATGGGTGGAAGAAAGTTGATTCTGTAATTCAAGTTCTGCCTCTTGAATGATAATCTTGAATGATAATCAATTGTGTTGGGTATCTCTGATTGGTGTATGAATACAGACTTTTAATTGAATTTCATTTGTGAAAGGAGTACAGATTTCAAGGCAAAGATGAATAATTTAAAAGTATATTGCAAATGATGTTTTAAATTGATATGTGTGCTATCTAGCCTAGTTGGTTTTGTGTAAGGACAAACAGAAATAAGATAAGGAGTGGGAAATTGAATTTTGAGTTGAAGAGTGATAACAACACAGATACAGATTACAATGGAGTCAAAGACTGTTTTGTGAGTAAAAGCCTTCCAAGGTTCTTGAATAGAGAACTGGGGGAGTTACCAATAGCCAACTTACTACACAGTGGAGAAAGAAGTGCAGCTACTATTCCATGTCTTCTTCCTGATGAAAAACCCAGAGCTGAAGCTAAAGAAACAAGGAGGTCGTGGTGATCCACGTAGCATGGGCAAAGTAAGCCTTAAAGTTGTGACCAGGAACCTCTGGAATAAAACTAGTGAACCTTTTACTAAGTGTCCAAAGTAATAGTGACCACAACTCTTACCATTTGCTAGAGCCCTACACTGCGATGGAAATTTTGTTAAATGTGCACTTAATACCACTATCTCATTAAATCTGCACAAAAACTGTATGAATCAGATACTTTTTAAAATGCCCATTTCACAGATGAGGAAATTGCACTTAGTAGTTATTTTAAATTTATTACCTGAAAACTCCAACATTGGGATATTTTCTGAGTCAGACTCATTTGATTGCTATATCTCAGTAGGTTCTTCTTAGTTTTTGTGTCTTGTAATTTTTTTTTTAATTCAATTCTGGTGGACATCAAGGATATCACAGTACAGACTGAGGTGGATAGCACTTTGGCATAGAAATGTGTGTGTCTATTCTGGTAGGCCATTAATATAAATACTGGATTCAATCTAGTCATTAGCTTAGCTAGTTTGGGATTTTATTGTTGCTATGGTTACCATCAGTCCATCACCAGCTTCCAATTCTTTTAGCGATACTTTAGGGTAGACACTGGGTTGCCAGTGTGTTTTTCATAA
Organism: Rhinolophus hipposideros; assembly: GCF_964194185.1. Taxonomy (NCBI): domain Eukaryota; kingdom Metazoa; phylum Chordata; class Mammalia; order Chiroptera; family Rhinolophidae; genus Rhinolophus; species Rhinolophus hipposideros. The sequence continues at coordinate 70,611,104 of NC_138049.1, forward strand.
TCTTCTTTATCCACTCTCAGCTTTTAGCCTTCCTTGTTGCTCTTGTACATGACCGAGCGTCTTCACATGCCCTCGTTCTCTCTAGCAGTAGACTGCTAGTACTTATTCACTGGTGTTTGTGATGCTGGCTTTAAGCTACAAGGGTTTCTTTTCTTATTTTGGTCCAGTTGGCAACCTTTGTCTCAAGGTTGGAATTTTCTTAGTGAATCCGCTTCACTACCTGTGGGAGCCAAACTCTGCTGTGGATCTGTAGTAGGTCTTGCATGGGAGAGTCTCCCTTAGTGGTAGAAGACCTATAATGGTCTGGTCCCAGGACACTTTCCTACTCCTACTCCAGGGAGAGAGGTTATTATTATTATTATTATTATTATTATTATTATTTTCTTTCCCACACTTCTAGTGTGCCCTGGAGTGGTGGTTTGAGCTGCAAATTCCCAGCTGGTTAAGACTTTTGTTCCATGCAGGAGAAGGCTTTGAACAGGGTTTATGCCATTTCTGTAATGGTGACACTCCCTTTATCCAAGCCTGCACAACCATGAGAGGATTGTTCTTATATCCCAACATGCCCCCTTTCCTTCTCTGATCCCCAGCAGAGGTCTGTGGAGAAGAGCTACGAGGAGGATGAATGACTCCCAGGGATTCTATACTCTTATGGTAGCCCATACTTGGACTTTATAAATTTGTTTAAATAGATACACTCTTTTTAACTACTTGTGTGGCACTTCCCATGCTCTGCTATTGTGTTCCAGTATGTGTGTCTTCTCCGCATGGAGACTCCTGTCTGGTTTTGGATTCCAAACAAACTGGCTGCCCTGAGACCTCAGTTTGCTGATAGGTTCAAGAAAAGTTATGATTTTATAGTTTATCTGGCATTTTCTTCCATTAATTTGGGAGCAATGCTTTTTCCAACTTTCTACATCCTAGGCATAAGTGAAACTCCCAGTTAATTCTTCAATTAATATTGTATGCAGAGTTGTCTTAGGATAGGTTCTTACAGATGAAAATAATGAGCCAAAGATTCAAGTGTAAGTATTCTCAGAAAAAGCAAGTAGGAATATAGGGAAAACAGGAAAGGAAAGGGAAGAAGCCTAGAAAAGATACTATTTTGGTGACATCTCGGATGGCTTGATCATTCAGTGAACTCTAGAGCATGAATCATACTTCAGAGTGTATCTTGAATTGAGGCAAAGAAGCTGAGTTTTTGTAATCCATTAATAGTTGAGCACTAGCTGCATCATCCCTGGGGTGGAACATAGACCACTGAGCACTTCTGTTTCTAGGTAAGAGTTAATTTGCTCCAGTGCCCAAAGGCAAGTTGCTGAAGAGGGAGGGTGTGAGTCGTTTGCAACAAAGTGTGCAGAGGTTGAGAAATGAACAGCTGCTACAATAATGTACTGCTTTATCAATACTAATGGTTTCTTATCTTGAATGCTACTTTATTGATTTTTGTTTTGGTTACTTATTGATGTTATGATGTTACCCGTCTTTTTGTTTCAACTTTTCTACATGTTTGTGTCTCTTGTAACACTTGCTGCTGTTCATTTCTTTCAATTTTATCATCTCTACCACATAGTGAGTTTAAAATATTTACATTGTGATAATTGATCCATTTAAAATCATTTCTACCATTTCCATTTAATATTTCTGTTTACCATGTCTTTTTTTTTTTGCATATTTTCCTTTTTTTTTTTTTTTTTTTTTTTTTTTTTTGCTTCTGTTGGACCCTAAGGTCCTATTTCTATTTTTAGTAGAATTTTAAATTATTTAAATGCATAGGTAACTTTTTTCTGTCAAATTGAGATTTTCAATAATTTCATCCTCTTCACAAATTCAATGACCTAAATTATTTAATAAGTATTTATATAACCTAACTATGTTCCAGGCACTATCCTACAATTCAGAGATAAACAAAGTCATCATGGAACTTACATTCTCATGAAAATGGCAAGATTTAGTTATTTTGTTAGTTATCAGTTAGATTCATTGATGTGTTTTATCTATTTCTGTGCACACTGATGTTATATTCTATGCCTCTCCTCTAGATTAACTATATAAAAATTAAACCCATGCTTTACCTGTTAATTTGTTGATATTCTGTGAGCAGTGAACTCTTAACATTTATGTGTCTGAAAAATTTCTTGATTTTCTTAAACTCTTGAAAGATAGTTTAGTTGGATATAAAATTCTAGACTGAATTATTTTGCTTCTACACTTTGAAGACATAACATCATTATATCTTGATATCTTTTGTGTCAGTGAAAAGAGTCTGTGGTTGGTTTGCTGTCTTTTATAGGTAATGTGTGTTTTCTTTCTGATGCTTTTAAATTCATTCTTTTTATTATGTGCTGTAGTCTCACTGTCATGTGCTCTAGGTTTGGGTTTATTTATTTATCTCCCTAGAACACAGAGTACAATCTCATGACTTAGTTCTCAAATTATTTATTTGTATATTTCTACTCTGTCATTCCCTTCATTACCTTCTTCTGGAACTCATATTAGTCATAGTTAAAGCCTCTCTCAAAACTGTTTTTCCGGTGTCACTCCTTTTTCATACTTAAAAAAATTCTTTATCCCTTTGTGTTTTCTTCTGAGTGAATGTTCCTGTAATATATTCTAATTCACTAATTCTCTTTGGATATTGGCTGGATTTTAGTTTATCTAATAGTTTTGGGTATCAGTTAGCTATTACTCATAATAATTACTTCCCTTCTCCCCAAAACAAATTTTATGATTAAAACAACCCTTTATTTCTTCACAATTCTTCAATTTGGCCTGGGCTTCTTTGGGTGATTTTTTTACTGATCTTTCCTGGACTCAAAAATGCAGATACAGTCAGTTCAGCTGGCAATTATGTTTCAAGATGGCCTTATTTGTCTAGCAGCTGGGTGCTGACTATTGATTGAGGTGCCTTGTTTCTCATCTATGTAGCCTGTCATCATCATCTAGTCTAGTAGGTTATTTTGGCTTGTTCATATGAAAAAGGAAATATTCCAAGAAGTTGAAAGCAGAATTTTCTAGGTCTCTTAAAGCCTAGACATCAATTGCACAACATAATGTTCTCCGCTGTTTATTGGTTAAAGCAAGAATAAGAACAGGCCAGAATGAAGGAGGTAGAGAGTTAGATTCTACCTGTTAATGGTAGACGCTTCAAAGACCTATTTCAAAAGGGTTATGGACAGAGAGAAGTGTGCTTTGGGAAAGGGGTCATTATTGAAACAATCTGTTATCCACCATCTAGACCACATTGCTCATGTTTTTCCCACATGAGAAATGTGCTTAGTTCCTTCCTATAGTCCCACAATTTTATCTGATCATGGCATTGTAATCTACATTATAACAGGTTAGATGACAGATGAGATTCCTAATATGCAGCTTTTCAAGTACAGCTACTCTTAATCTACAGACTTGTAAAGTGAAAGGACAAGTTATCCACCTTACACACTCAACATATAATAGTAAGGCAGAGGTAGACTATATGCAATAGACATAACTAGTCAAAAAGAGAAATGGGATGAGTAATATAGCAGTCACTGGATTTTAGCCTTTCTGAAGTCCAGTCACATGTTGTCAGAGCCTCTTTTTCCAGGGTAAGGAAAGAACCCGAGTAAGGGCCCAAATATTCTCTGAAAGACATTCTCAGTCTGTTTTCTGACCATAGAATGTTGGGATCCCAGAGGCTTCTTTTTATTTTGAACTTTCTCTACTCCCTATACTCGAGCCTGTTATAACTCCCTTGAAAATATTTTGGATTGTTTATGAATCTGATAGAGATTTCCTCCATGCTCTCAAAGCCATATCAATAATTTTTTTTAGAACTAAATCTCTACTTTGGGCCATATGTAAAGTTGTTGTGAGACAATCCCCTTTGTCTATCTGTAAGGATTAACTGGGCACTCATAAATCTCTCTGCTAAAGATTTATGCTCTTAACATAAATCTGCCCTTAGCAGGCCACACACTTGATTTGATCTTTACTCAGATACCATAGCTGGAAAATCTAGAAATATAAAATATTTTATTTTGTAATCCAGCATGTCTTTATATTTACTCTGAATTCTGCTTGCCAACTGAATCGTTCTCTCTTTAGCTCATCTCTCTCATCCTATATTTATCATAGACAGACACAGAAAGCCAATTGTCAGTTTCAACATTCTGCCTGATATCTCCTTGGCCAGATCTATTTGTACATTGAGTACACTATTCATCTTCCCAGTTTTGAAGGCTTAAGTTTTGCCAATAGTTTTTAATCACTGATTCCCATCTTTCCAGACACAAAGAGCTGTTTCTCCGTTTTTCATTTTAGTATGTAACAGTTTCTTCACTGTCTCACAGCCTCCACCCACCGCGCAGTCCCAAAGCCAATGCCAAGCTTTTAAGTTTTTGTTATAGCTGCACTCATTTTGTAGGTACTGTTTTTTGTGTCAGTTACAAATTTCTGCATAACAAATCACTCCAAAACTAGTGGCTTAAAACAGATATTTGTTTAATTAAGTTTGGGCTTGGTCAGGCAGTTCATGTGCTGATCTTGCATGGGGTCACTAATATGTGGTTTCAGTCATCTGAAGCTTAACTGCTGTGGATATTTCAAGTTGGTCTCAATTACCTGTCAGGCAGTTGGTGTTGGATGTTAACTATAGCATTTTGTTTATCCTCTGTATGGTCCCCCTGTTTGCTTTTTTATTGATGTGTGCATCTTTCTTCAAGCAATTAAAAATTTTGGTTTGCAGACTCATTTTGATTGAAAAGGATTCTTCTCTTCTCTTCTCTTCTCTTCTCTTCTCTTCTCTTCTCTTCTCTTCTCTTCCCTTCCCTTCCCTTCCCTTCCTTTCCCTTCCCTTCCCTTCCCTTCCCTTCCCTTCTCTCTCCTCTGCCTCTACCCTTTCTTCCTATGTGATTTGCTGTTGAACAATGGCTCCATAAGAATCAACATCTAGGATCAGGCCTATCATTTTGGTTATTCTGTCTTGTGGATATTGTAGATCCAGCTTGTTACAGAGCCGGACCTGGTTTATTTCTTATTTGTCAAGCATGTTTATATCCTCCCATCTCTTCAGCCCACATGTTCTTATGAACCCTAGCCACAGGTAGTCATCAGGAGCGGTTGTTCTTAGCTTCTTTTTTCAAGCAATGAGTAAATTAGATTTCACACATATGAAGGACTCTTTTGGTCCTTGCTAACCCTCTGCAAGTACATTTTGGTCTACCACTACCCTCTCCCAAACCTGAGATTTAGCAAGCCTTTGGCTTCATTCTCCTCACTGTTTTGTGTTCTTGTTTAATTTCCAGCTTACAAAAAGAGTTTATATTTTACTAGATTATTGTTTATTCTTTTTATAGTCTCTTTTCATATTTTATTTATTGATGCTATATATATATGCCATTAAAAGGATACAGAAATTGTGGATTTCATATACCAGTTTTGCCCCATTTGTTCTTAGCATTTCCCTAAATTCAGAAAAAAGAAAATATATATTGCACAAATGTATAATCATGATTTAAATTTGAGCTGAAATTTTGGTATAGAATCAAACTTTTTTGGTATAGAATCAAATAATCAGTGATATTAAGTCAAAATAGTATACCTTTAATGGTTTAGTAGACAAAGCTTACAGTACTATGGGAATCTTTTTTAAATGTTTCAAAATGGGTTGAATAATATTATATTTACCATTCTCTGGGATAACTTTATTTTACTCTAAATGTCATATAGTACCTAATTCGTCAGTGGTACCTGATAGGAAAGTCCTCAGAGGCACCCAAAGCTACAGTGTCTAAGGCTTGCGTAGAGAAATTGTGCTACTAAGGCTACTAAAATCCATCCTTTTCAAGCACATTCTCATCTCAAGCATTTAAGGCTTGGAATCAATCCAGGTTGAAGCTGTATTGTATTTGCAATATTGTATTGCAAAAAGGGCCATCATATGTCAATATAATTGTAAAGTTATAATCTTTTATCTGACTTTTTTTTTATACTAGATGGTACTGAACAGAGAAAATTATGTCCAATGACAAAAAACACCAGAGCAATGAGCAATGCAATGATCGCTAATTGTGGGAGAAAGGCTAGTTATCTTTTGTAATTTACCAGTTGTTATTATGTTCTTGGGAGTAGACTGACCTTCAGTCCGCTTAGGACAAGAGAGAAGGTGGCCGTTTTCACTTGTTCTAGGCTTCTTCCATGTTGTCACAATGGACTTTAAAGGAAAGGCTGAGTTTTTCTAAAATATATCCAGGGAAAGCTGTTTTCTATCCTACTGAAATTCATAAGGTGGCAACGAAGTTGGAGAAAATAGAAATTTTCTATTCTCCTTTCCATATTTTAAGAAAAATTCAGTTAGGAACATTTACCAACATGATAATACCAACAAATGTGCTGATTTGTGGTTATATGCATTCTATAGAAAATTATATGAGAAAGTTGATGGGAAGATATTTGGAAGCTTTAACAAAAATTTCAGGAAATTAGGGTCTTCTGACCAATCTGACATTTTCTATCCATCTATATCTCAGATTGTCCTTTTTTGGTAACGTAACAAAATATTTTACTGCAATTGTGTCACCCCCTGATGTGCTATTCAGGATTGGATGGGAGAGTAATATTCAGTTCTTGCTTGAGATTTCAAAAGACGCAGTTCTTTCCTGACCTTGCTCTTCCCACAGGAACATTCTCAGTGGGAAGTTTGATGAGAGAACATTCTCTGCATAGGCTTCCTGGAGTTTCTCATGCTACTAGTAGCCCCTTGCTATATGTATGCAGGATTTCCTCCCTTCCTGGGGCTTGCACTTGACTGAGACTTTGATACATTTGCTGTTTAACATTCTTATTGTTTCTTTGTCTAGTGAATGGGTACCCTGGATTTATAGATCTAACATTCAGCCTGTCAAATTTTATTACCTTAACAATATAGCTTTAAAAAATGTATGCTCTAGGTAAATACATTTAATTGTGTAATAATGGAGTTTATTCTACGTTCCATTTGTAATTTAGGAAGTCTGAAGCTGTATTTCCCTTCTGGCTCTCTGGTAAACTTCAGCTTGTATTGGGGACACTCTAAGGGTTAGGTAAATTGTTTTTACATTAAAAAACTTAAGTCTTGCTTCTCTGATATCCTTTCATAATATAAATTCACAACAAATTTAATATGATGAGCTTGTATCAAAAGTATAAGAATGAAATGAATTCTAGATGAAGTAAAAATAGTTTTAAAATTTATTTATGTTAACTTTTTTTAAAATTAGTTTCAGGTGCACAAGACAAGGTAATACTTAGACGTTCATCATTTATATCCTTCACACTGTGGACCCCTCTCCCTCATCTATGTTTGTTAACTTTTAAAATAGCTTTCCATATACTTATTTGAGCTACAACATGCAGAACTATAAATTTCAAGTGAAAGATGTAACCCATATAAAAGATATTTATGGGATTTATCCATAGAGTGCCTTTTTTCCTACTGTTTCATTCAACTATCTCAGCATAGCAGGTTCTTATATTTGGAAACTCCTCAAAAGACCTTCAATACAGAATTGTACTTCCACTGAGGATGTAAAAGCTGCAAGATTATTACTCCCGTCTGAAAAGAAGAAAAGGGCAATCTACAAAATTATAACATTTTTTTGGAAATTATTGGAACTGAGATCTCAAGGCAACCAGGTAGGATAAATTCTAAAGAGAGGCATGCCTTTCTGAGTAAAGATGGGATAGGTGAATTGTTTCATTTTTGGCGTGTTTATTTATATCACATTTTACGAGGTTTGACAATTAAGTTCGTGAACTTGCCACTGTGCGCTACATTGGCAGCACTGTATAAACAGCTTGCTAAGGTTTCATAACCTTGGTATATCAATATCTAATAGTTGTGTTCATGTCGTTATGTGGCGATGTCTTGCTGAGTGGCATTCATTATTGTTGTTGCATGTTTTTGTGTGTTGTCGCAAGAATGTCTGAGCTTGAATTAGAACAATGGACAAACATTAAATTTCTTGTTCAACTTGGCAAGAGTGGAGGTGAAATCAGAGACATGTTAGTCCGAGTTTATGGGAATAATGCCAGGAATAAAACGGATTAAACATTTTTCTGAGGGGGAGAGAACGCGTCACTGATGAAGAGAGGTCAAGGCAGCCAGTAATGCGCAGAACTAACGAAACATTGCAAAAATTCACCGAATTGTGCTACAAAACCATCAGCTGACTGTGAGAAGCATAGCAGACCAAGTAAACATCGATAGAGAAACAGGAAAATCATAGCTGAAAATCTTGGCATGAGAAAGGTGTGTGCAAAAAGTGGTCCCGAAGGAGCTCACTGATCAACAAAAACAAAGGAGAATCAAAGTTTGCCAAGACCATTTGGAGAGGGAAGATGATGTTTTGGGCTGTGTTATCACTGCTGGTGAAACATGGGTGTACCAATACAACCATGAAACAAAGCGTGAAAGTGCACAATGGAAGTCAGCCAATTCTCCATGACCAAAAATGTTCCGTCAGTCCAAATCAAGAATTGAAACAATGTTGCTAACATTTTTTGATGTCAAAGGGATTATTCATTATGAATTTGTACCAACTGGACAAAACAGTTAACCAAGTTTACTGCTTGGAAGTGCTGAAAAGGCTGCATGAGAAAGATAGATGACCTGAACTTTTCACCAACAATTCATGGCTCTTGCATCACGACAATGCACCAGCTCACTATCTGAGAGGAAATTTTTAGCCAGTAAATGAATAACTGTGTTGGTACACCCTCCCTACTCACCTGATCTGGCCCCTAATGACTTCTTTATTTATCCAAAGATAAAGGAGATATTGAAAGGAAGACATTTTGATGACATTCAGGACATCAACGGCAATACGATGACAGCTCTGATGGCCATTCCAGAAAAAGAGTTCCAAAATTGCTTTGAAAGGTGGACTGGGTGCTGACATCAGTGCCTAGCTTCCCAAGGGGAGTACTTCGAAGTTACCATAGTGATATTCAGCAATAAGTTGTGTAGTATTGTTTCTAGGATGAGTTTGTGAACTTAATTGTCAGACCTTATATTTTCTTGATTCACTCATCCATTGACGGACACTTAGATTGTTTCCATATGTTGGCTATTATGAATAATGCTGCAATGAACACGGGAGTACAAATATCTCTTTAAGATAATGGTTTTGTTTCTTTTGGGTATATAACCAGAAGTTAGATTGCTGGATCATATGGTAGTTTTATTTTAACTTCTTGAGGAACATCCATTCATGCTGTTTTCCATAGTGTCTGTACCAGTTTACATTCCCACCAACAACGCACAGGAGTTGCCCTTTCTCCATATCCTCACCAGCATTTGTTATTTATGTGTTTTTGATAATAGCCATCCTAATAGGTGATACCTCATTGTGGTTTTGATTTGCATTTCCCTAATGATTGGTGATGTTGAGAACCTTTTCATATACTTATTGGCCATTTGCATATCTCCTTTGGAAAAATATCTATTTGGGTCCTTTGTCCATTTTTTAATTGGGTTATTTGTGTTTTTTATGATTGAGTTGTATGAATTCCTTCTATATTTTGGATATTAACCCCTTTTTGGATATGAGACTTACACATATTTTTTCACATTCCATAGGCTGTCTTTTCATTTTGTTGATGGTTTTCTTTGGTGTGCAGAAGATTTTTAGTTTGATACAGTCCCAATATCCATTTGTTATAAAATATTTAAAATATTGCATCAAACTTAGAAAAGAACATCCTTTTTTTTTTAATTGAAAAGAACATCCTTAAAGTGACAATGTATTTTTTTAAACAAAAACTACAGCTAACATCAGACCCAATGGTGAAATACTGAATTGATTCCAAGATTTGGAAAAAAGAAGAATGCCTGCTCTCACCCCTATTATCTAAAATTGTACTGCAGATTCTAGTAAGTACAATAGGGCTAGATAAAGAAATGAAAGTAGGAAAAGAAAGAAATTAAACCATCTATTCATGAATGGCATAAATGTATATGTAGAAAATTTCAAGGTATCAACACAAATCTACTAGCAGTAATACATTTAATAAGTTAACAGTATATAGGTCAATATGTAAATATAAATATTTTCTATAATTTATCATTGATCAATAAATAGGATGCTGAAATTTTTAAAATGTCATTTATAGTAGTATTGAAACAAACAATCTTTAGGAATATAGCTAACAATATTCATGCAAGATATGTGTTAAAACTTCCGAAATCTAGGTGAAAGAAATTAAAGATCTAAGTAAATTGAGATCTATACTGTTGACATGCATCAAAATATCTCAGTATTTTTAAAATGTCAATTCATTCCAATAGTTTATAAATCAGCACAATCCCAGAAAGTCCCGGAAGATGAATTTATAGATATTAACAACTTGTGTCTATATCTTATATTGAAATGCAAAGGGAACAAAATAATAAGAGTCATTTTTAAGATGAGTGATAATTTTGAGTAACTCATGCTACCTGATCTCAAGACTTATTATAAAGCTACAGTAATCAAGACAGTATGGCTTTGGAGTAAGGATAAACATGTAGATCAGTTGATCAGAATAGAGAGCACAGAACTATGTGTACATGTATATTAACTGTTTTTTCAACAAAGAGTCCAAAGTAATTCAACTGTGAAAGAATCTGCTTTTAAATAAATGGTGTTGAAATAATCGAACAGCCATATGCAAAGAAAGAACTTTTACCCTTCTGTGTTTATGCCCTTGAATCAGCTCTGACTCCTGGCCACCCTGTGAATGAGTGAGGTCCACTGTGTCCTGTCCTCAGCAGCCCTGCCCAGCTCCTGGAGACTCATAAGATTTACCCTTATGTCTCATGAAAACATTAACTTGAAATGGCCCAGAAACCTAAATGTAAACTATAAAATGCCTAGAGAAAAGCATAAATGGAAATATTTTTTTTACCTTGGTTTAGGTCAGTATTTACTAGAAAGGTCACAAAATTACAAACCACAGTAGAAAAAAAATGGTAAATTGGATATTACAAACATTGAAAGTTTTTGTGCTTTTGAATGACACTGTTAAGTAATATGAAGACAAATAGCACACAATTTAATAAAGCACTTGAATCCACTGTATATAAGGAACTCTTAGAACTTGATAAAAAACACACCCAATTAAAATATAGGAAAGATTTGAATGGACACTTCATAAAAGATACCATAGGAATCATCAATAAGCATATGAGAAGATGCTCAATATCATGGTTCAGCATAGGAATGAAAAGTAAACCAAAATGTGATAATAACATAAATATTTTAGAATGGCTAAAATGAACAAAAACTGATAGTATCAAGTTTGGCAAAGATGTGTAACTGGAACTCTCATCCAGTGCTAAGCTAATTTATGAAAAGCATTGCTGGTGGGAATGTAAAATGGCACAACCACTATGGAAAACCATTTGACAGTTTCTAATAAAACTGAACATAGACTTATCATGTGGCTCAGAAATTCTCCTTCATATCCACTCAGGAATAATGACAGCTCATGACCCACAGTACGGCCTGTGCATGACTAAAGCAGTTTTGTTCAAAATTGTCAAATTCTAGAAAAAGAACTCAAATGTCCGTCAATTGGTGAATGGATAAGCAAATTGTGGTCCGTCTATATTACAAAATACTACTTAGTAACAAAAAGGAACAAACTTCTGATACACACAGCAATGTGAAGGATTTCCCAAAGCAGTACGCTAAGTAAAAGAATCCAGGCGCAAAAGACGACTGTTGCGGTCTATGGATATGTTATTCTAGAAAAGGCAAAACTATTGGAAATCAGGCAATAGGAAATTCATGGCTTTCAGGTGCTGCATGGAGTAAGGGAAGGGTTTGGATTCACAGGAACAGGAGGGAAGTTTTGGGGATGATGAAAATTTTCTATATCTAGATCATGTGGGTGGTGGTATGGCTGTCTGTATTTATCAAAACTTAACTTATCAACTGTATACTTCTAAAGGGACAATTTTACTGTCTTAAATTATACCTTAGTAAGCCTGCCGTAAAATAATTTTTAAATTAGATTTCCATGGGAGCAACAAGGATTCTGTAATACAATTAGTGTTCATGCTCTCTTCAGTTTTGTGCCAGTTTCTGTAGTAATCCAAAAAGTACGCTGCTCTGGAGGAGCTCACAGTCCAGTAAAGAAGACAAAATTAATCTGCACGAAACAAATTAATTAATATTTGACCATCTTCTATATCCTAGCACTGTTCTGTGTGGTGAGTTATACAAATCAAGACCAATAATAACCACCAAGTTTTCCTAGGCACACACACAAGCACACACTTATTTACATACATATATATGTAAATATATACATATATAATACATTTATAATACATATATAATACATTTTATGTATTTCACTATGTATATTTGTATTTATTTGTTCAGGTTGCCATACAAAATACCGCAGACTGGGTGACGTAAATGACAGAAATATATTTTCTTGCAGTTCTGGAAGCTGGAAGTCCAAGATCAAGGTGCCAGAAGGGAAATGTTTGATCTAGACGTCTCCTGCTGCCTCTTCACATGGTTATCCTGTTCACAAATGCCCCAGTACCTCTCTTTGTGTCCAAACTTTCTCTTCTTATTAGGACATCAATCAAATTGAATTAGGACCACCCTGACAGCCTTATTTTAATTTAATTACCTCTTTAAAGAATCTGAGTCTAAATACAGTACATTCTGAGGTCTGAGCATTAGGGCCTCACCATGTGAATTTTGAGGGGAGACAGCTTGTCCCATGATGATTATAAAACTTTTGTTCTTCACAATGGTTAAATGAAATAGATGTTATTATAAATATTTCACAGAAGGGGTAACTGATGCTTTGAGAGAGTAAGAAAGAAACCCTCATTGATAATTCTTATCATTAGGTTTAAATATATATACCAGAGGTACCAAAAAAGTGTATACAAGTGGACACTTTGGTCAACGTTGCTCAAGCAGTAGTTTGCCCTAATCAAAAGTGTCTGGACACTGATGGTAACCACTTTGAGCACCTCTTGTAATTGCAGAAGTCAAATGTGACTTGTGTTCATCTTTTGTTACCGGTATATATTGAGTATTACAATTTTAATAGAGTTTTCCTTTCTTAAAACGTTTATACATTTTTTGGCACTATATATACATGTATGTATGTATATATATATATGTGTGTGTGTGTGTGTGTGTGTGTGTGTGTGTGTGTATACATGTATATACACACATATATATATTTATGTATGTATGTATTTCCTATTCATGACTTTTTATTTTCCCATCTGTCACTGTTATCTTTAACCACAAAAGCTAGTCCTAAAGATTATTTTTAAATTATACCACATTATTAACCAAAGTACGTCATACATTCAGAAAGGAAAGTAAGGGTTAAAGTAATAGGCTATTGTAGTAAAACCAGTAGGAGAGCCTAATAATGCAGCCTTATTGTTATTTGATGTGTTTTAAGAAGCAGTTATTTCAAAATAAAATGTTTCACACAAAATATACCTTTGTGTTATCATGGGTGATTTTTAAACATGTTCAAATCAAGTGCCAGAGGCTAATGTTAACATGAGCAAATGCCACAGGGAATTTTGCTTTATTAACTGAAATTAATTAAACGTGTATCTTGACATTTGAGGAAAACAAAAAAATCCTAAAATCAAATATGCTGTCTTTAGCTTACTTGACTCTGAAGTCAAACAGTCTCAATTAGAATCAAAGGTCTGTTTGCTACAAGTTATTTTGGGCAATTCTGTTAACATCTCTAAAGCTTAGTTTCTTAATTATAGAATATGATATAATATTAGTTACTGCGTGGAATAGCTAAGAAAATTAAATGCTTTCTAATTTATGAAAGCAATTAATTATATGGAACTTAATATGTGAAAATTTAGTATTAGCTGTCATTATCATTCCCATCACTTTTATCATCGTCACCCCGTCATCATCACTATTCATGAAAGAAATATTTTGTATACCCTCTACATTTAAATTTGTATGACTGTCACATAAGATACAGTGGCCATTCATTTAAAAATTAGACAATAGTATGAACTGTAAAAAGTTACATCTGAAAAGGGAATCTAATAAAGCAAAAATAAATTCAGATACAGAGGTCATTTTGGTGGTTGCCAGGTGGGAGGGGATGAAAGGTGGGTGGGAAAATGGAAGGGATTCAGAAATGCAAATTGGTAGGTACAAAATAATCATGGAGATGTAGGGTATAGCATAAGGAATATAGTCAGTAATATTGTAATACTGTAATATTGTAATAACTGTGTATGGTGTCAAATGGGTACTAGAATTATCAGGTGATTACTTTGTAAGTTATATAAATGTCTAATCACTATGTTGTACACCTGAAGCTAATATAATGCTGTATATCAATTGTAATTGAAAAATAAAAAGTTATTAAAAAGACAGAGAACCTTCCCCCTCAAAAGTGAAACTATCAATATATGAAAATATAATTTAAATAGTAAAGCTTTATATCATTTATAAAAATATAAAGTTATTGAGAGATTGGAAAGCCAAATAAGTAATTACAAAAAGGAGATATTACAGACATTTGTACTAAATATGTAAAATATTTATATAAAATCAATATATTTAAATTATATAAAGGTAAATTTTTAATGACTATATATCTAATCCAATGCATGTGGCATTTCAATGGAAATCAAAACTCAGACGTGATTATTTTTAAAGGTGGATTTGAAACTAAGATTCATAAAAATATAAATTAAACCAACTTTTATTATGTATAATATCTGTGCTAAATACTATGAAAAATAAAAGGTAGACTGCATACAGTTTCTTATCTACAGGGTAAAAATAAGAGTTAAAGAACCCCATTGGGAATAATAGTTAACATTATAAGTTCCAATCATGTTTTATCTTTTAAAAAATTTCATCAAAGGTAGATAATATTACTATCCCTGAATTTTTGATGAGGGAAATGGTCTTAGAGGAGTTAAATGCTCTGCTCAAAGTTCTATAAGTATACATAGCAGAACCTGGACTTCGTGTAGGGGAGGGGCATGAAGACTATTTTTACAGAAGAGGGAACTAGACAACTGGATTCCAAGCCTTCTGCCCACGTGCTCCAAGACACAGAACTCAGGCGGACATTATTCAGTTACACAGAACAAACTGTTGGAAGACTAGAGATTCCATTACGGCCATCCCTGTAGCTAAGCCCAGGGCAAATAAAACACAGGTTTTGCTTTACAAGAGAGAAAAACAAACCCGCTCCTATTCTTCTTGCATCTTGCTGAAGTTAAAGATAAACTTACCATTGTTCTTCTTTCTTCCTTTCCCCCATACCAATAAATTTTCCATGGAAACAGAAAACATATAAACCCTAGCCTGGGGGATGCAGGGAGTCTCTCTTCCACTAGCAATTAGAGACCTCTACTCTGCCTGAGAATCAAGCCTTTCTTTTTTTACTCTCTGCTCAGTAAACTTACTTTCACTCTAAATTCTATATTGGTTCACGTTTGAATTCTTTCCAATGCTAAGCCAAGGACCCTCTTTTCCTGTAATAGACTCAGTTCCTGGATTCCAATATGCCTCTAAGACCAGTAATATCACCACCATGTTCCAAAGATTAAGTAAGAGCTTCTTGGAGTACAAGCATTAAGTTGGAGAATTTGACAAGAATCTGTGGGTTCCATTGCCATTATGGGAATTCCAGCAACCCTCAAAACTCCTTCTTGGTTTTGATGGTCTTGGAAATACCAGAAAAATATGTCATGCACACTTAGATGTAGATAGAAACATATGCATCCATAAAATGTGGAATAAGGAATTTTTCCACACAGTTTTTATTAATGTCAGAGCTAATTATTCAAGTTATTTTTCTGACTTCCAAACACTTCCTGATGCAGCAAGATGGAGAACAGTGGGTTCACGTGCAGAGAATTACTTGCCTAAGATGAAGTATAACGCCCCCAAGTATATGTACAAAGATACAGATTTTTAAATTGAATTCAAAGGACAGTGGGTCCTTTTAAAGATGGACATATGGGTTGGTACTTTTGATCCACAGATGGGAGTTGCATATATGGAGGGCTGACTTGTTATACATGGATGTTTGGCTGCACAGGTGGTCTGTATCCTTAACCCAGGCATCGTTCAAGGGTCAGCTGAGGTTGGAAGGTAGTATTAGTAATAGAATGCAGTTAGGAGGTGACATTAACAAATAAAAGGCAACAGAGAAAAAAAATTCATGTCTCTACTGCCAAAGATGGTCTTTAGAAAACAGAATTTCCTAATTAAGCTTTTCACATTGTTTGCTCTTTACTCTGGAATATTCGGTGAAGTCTACTTTGGCTATGTAATCCTAACTGATGCTAAGAGCTGACTGAGTTCATTATTGGGTATTCCTGCTATTAGCAAGCCAGGTTCTTGAGGAAGAAGCGTTCCTTCTTTTGGGGGAGCTATTTTAAATCTCAATAGAGTATTAGCTAGCTCTTGTAACAACAGATTCAAATCCATGTTCTCCAACTAGATTGCCACTAATTAATTTGATACTTTGATTTTTACCTGCCTGGTACCAATGGATTTTATTCTAAATTGCTTCCAAGAATGTTATTTATTGGACACACCCAAACCCCAACTCCTAAATGGTAACTATATCTCTGAATGATGTAGTTCAGGAGAACCCACAGATCTTTTCATCATCTGCTGTATATATGTGGTGCCCTTCGTTGCAGTCATTTTGCTTATGATATTAACTGTTGGGAACCTGTGGTATGAAAAGGCAGCAAAATATGCACAAATACAAAGCAAACAAAATAAATAAATTACAATTTAAAAAGAAAACCTGATGATTTGAAATCAGATGGTTTTTACGTGTTAGCTCTTCCACTTTCCCATTTTGGCGCTAGAGAGTCTTGTGAGAATTAGATGAGGACTATATGTAAAGTGCCTAACATCAAGCCTGAGGCAGCATAGGCATGGGATTTTTTATTTCCTATCCCTTCCTTTCCTCGCCGCTTGGCTTGGTTGCCTTCCACACGGAATAGTTCCACAACCAAATAAACGGATTTGTCATGAACCTGAGCCCACCACAGTTACACTGAGAACTGAACTAGAAGCACACAATCTCAGTCTTTTGGGGGAAAGTTATGTTATTTATTAGTACCAACGGTACATGCGATCCTCTGAACATATAAAAGTTAGATGAAATTTGTTCGGCCATGGTACGTTTTCAGACAAATGCACAATTCTCATTCACTTGTAAAACTGGCATCAATAATTGTTATCCCACTGTATTTTATTTTCTGTCTGAACAACTCTAGAGACTTCTAACCCTAGGGAATATATTACCAATAAAGTCTGTGGGAGTCACATCTCTACAATGCTTTGCTACGGGTCTCAGCTGAGGGAGTTCTCACACTGTGTGAAGCTCTGTAAAAGGCAAAACGCGGCTGAAGCAGAACTTCATAAAACTATAGTTGTAAATCACATGGATCTCTATGTTCTTATTTAAATGTAACACTTTTCAGGGGCAACTATGATGATGATGATGTATTTATATGTGAATTTCCAGAGGTGTCTTTTGGGCCTCATAACCTACAAAATATGACTCAGTTACTTCCCTGAGGGCTTTCCGTCTGAGTTAAAATCATTGAGACATAAAATATATAAGCAGAGAGTTCTCAAATAATGTCTCCTAAGGTCATCACAATGATCTTTTTTTTTCCCCAGGAAAATGCCCCTGAGCATCCATGAAGTCTTTTCAAACGTTATCTTATTTCTAAAGCTAGAAGCATTGGAAGAGCTGTAAATAGCAATATAAATTCACCGTCAATGCATTTGGGGGCACTATTTTAGAAGCAAATAACCAGCAAGGCATATTCCTTATTCTTTATTACTAAGAATGCATTATTGATATTATCTATTGATTCAACTTGAAATAATTTAACAAATACTTTCTACAAACCCACTAGGTGAATTGGCATTAAGGTGCTTGGGAAATAAAAAGATAATTGGAAATGGTCCCTTCCTTCGCTGGGCTTATAGTTTAGAGTGAGAGACAGACATAAACACAAATATATTGCACAGGGGTAAATGCTTAGAGTTAAATGTGCTATGTTATATATGGCAGAAAAAATTCTCATTTCTGCCTATTGAGGTCTGGGAAGGCTATATTTATAGTAGGGGATTTTTAATAGGGGATCTTCAAGGCGGCATGGATATTTTTGAAGAGCAAGAAGAGCATCAGAGTATGTTCAGACAATAGTGATAATGCCGATACAGCAAAAGCTGAATTGAATCCCTGGAGGAGAGCTGGAGCTAAGACTGGCCTTCAGGTGGGCTAGGATATGGGGTCTTGTATGTCAGACGTTAGCAATTCATCAAAAAATGACTGTGCAGAGACCTAAAATGATTAGACATTCGAAAAAGTTTTCCAGTGATGCTGTTAAAGATGGTTGAGCTGGGGTGTGAATTATAGGCAGGAGTTGGAGGCACTTTTAGTAGCCTTGGTGACCACAGCTCAAACTTTCTTAAATGTCTATTCATATCAAAAAGAAACTTTTTTTCCTCCATATCCCGGTATATTTATATAATCAGTATACATATATTTTACTACTTCCTATGTACATTATAAAATCACAAACATAGAATGAAAAATAAAATGAGAAAAAAATTAAGTAGAAATAGAAGTTCTACTATTTTTCGTCTCATAATCCCAATGGATCATCTGATATCCCACTGAAAGCAAGAAGACAATAAGATGATGAAATTTAGAAATAAGTAAAAAGATGGTGACATATGCAATTGTGATCATTCCTTAACTGCTCTTCTACCAAGGGGAAGACCTGGGTCAGCCTGCTTTTAATTCTGGGGAATCAACTTTGTCTCAGATGATCCTTAGATTTAAATGAAAGAAGTTCCCCATCTTTAATTAGTCTGACTGCTGTTGGCTTGGCGTGGAAATCTTCATTTCTTCAGAAATAAAACAACTTAGTTAGACTTATGTTCAAAGACAGATAAGAATAGAGAGGGTTCTGGTTGGATGGCATCGCCAATGATGTTTAAATGTTACAATATGAGGTTAAATACCTGTGGCATTAGCTCTTCTCTTGAGTAAACTTACCTGGCCAAATCTGATTCGAAGGTAGAAGGTTTTTCTTTTATTTATGCAAAGAGGCAAGAGTTCTCTAAGAAATCTTCTCTGTAGGAGATACGTCAGAATGTATCATTTCACTGAATGCCTGGTGGGCAGGAGAGAAGAGTTTTCTCACTAGCCAAGCTTGGTCTATAAAAGTTGCTTCCTTGGATATGGATGAATATTGGGTCAGCAAGAACAGGCCATAAGTTAGAGCAGTGGGAAACTACTTTGTCACTGGTGCAACTCTGTGAAGAGTGTGTGGAAGGATATATTGAGTTTGCATGATATCCAGAGAGTCAAAGAGAAATTAATCAAAGGTAAAAATAAGTTTGAAATAAGCCATTCCCCATGGTTAAATAGAATAGAGAGCAGGAGTGGATGCAATAAAGAGAAGTACACGTTCCAACTGAATGTTCTCCTAATTTATGTCCCTTTAGAAATTTGCATATCCACTCCTCCTACCCCCATTTATGTGACTTCTCTGTGGATAATTACCAGTTAGAATCAGTAGGTGTAATTCACCAATACACTGCAAATTTCCTGCATATTCCCCTTAAAACATTTAATTCATGCTATCTAAAGCACCAAAAGATGAATATATGAAACAATGATGTTAGGTCTTTGAGCTTTTCTGTTTCAGACATGTCCAATATACAAACTGTTTTATTGACCCAAATAATTGGCTTGGTATTTCAAAATTTCTCATGGTGACTCAGGACATTTTTAGTCCAAATATTTTTCAAGGATGTTTCTCATTATTGGAAGAAATATTAAGTGCTAAACTGATCAGTTTGACTGCTTATTTCTATTTAAGAACTCTCAATGCATAGACAAGAATAAGTAGTGTATGCTGATAAGAATATATAAATATGGTTAAAAACCTTAACTAGAAAATACCTGTTTTGCAAACTCGGACATTGAAAACCATATCAGTAGGTCAGAGGGAAAAGAAGGTAAATACGTGGGGAAGTGGGACAAAATATCATGCTAAAAATCTTCAGTTGTAAAATCTAACTTTATTCACCGAGTGTAGTAACTACATATAAAATTAAAGTATAAAATGTAGGGGAAGAAGACCAAGTGGATGCTGCTAATTTAATGAATGACAAGCAATCTAATTTCAGGAACCTCCTCAGCGAATATCATCAATTTCTTCCTCAATGTAAATCCAGCATTTTGGTTTTCATCACTAGCTAGCTATGGTACTTATGGTTTGGCTAACCATGGGAGATGAAAGAAGTGGATTTTAAAAAAAAATATATTTTAGTGAGGATAAATGGCTGTTGAAGCAAAGGGGCCACAGAGTAAAGAAGAAATGCATTGTTTATCTAACGATCCAAATGCTACTGGCTGACCACTAGTCCCACAGAGAAAATGGTGTGTGTGTGTGTGTGTGTGTGTGTGTGTGTGTGTGTTATTGGACTGGAAGAACTGAATTATGCCTGAGATCAGAGTGGGGCCAGGGAGATTATGGAAGGCTTTGTTCTAAGTAAAAAAGGAGTCCTTTGAGATAAGTAGTTCATGAAAGTATATATGTTTCAGGAAGAATATACTGAGCCATTCTATATTGATTGGGTGAAATATGGAACTATTAATTTCATTGGCAAAGGGTTATCAAAGGCTTACTACAAAAAGCTGCGTTTTTTAATTTCTACTCAATAGCAACTATTTTAAGAAGTGCAGTATTATAGTCATGTCCAGCATATTTTGTGTAGTTTCTGAAATCTTAGCTGAAACAATTTTCTTCTTTCAGTGATACAGAAAAAATATGAAGATGTGTAAGTGCTTTTATAAATATTGTTCCCTGATTTAATGTATTTTATTTTTAAAAAAAGATGAAATGAAAGGAGGCTTTGGCTCACGTAAATTTTTACTTCCTCCACCAAAGATATAACCCAAAAACTTGCTTCTCTCAAAGCAGCAGAGCAAAATATAAAGAGAAATTGCAAATTATAAAATTGCAAATCAATGAGATATGACACTTTTCTCTGCTTTTTTTCTCTTCTTTTTCTAGCTACTCATTCTTAAGCCTCTTCAATGCTTTTCAAAGAGTTCATGTCTTTTCCACACCTAATACTTTAAATGGTGGTGGTCCTCAAGGTTCCAATCAGAGCTCTTCTCGGTTTAAACCCCATACTTGATTATTATCATCCACATGTATGGACCACCATACATGCTGACTTCAAATCTTGTATCTGTAGTTCAGCTTCCCTTTATAAAATTTAGTCTAGTACTTCTGACTGCATACCTTTTATCTTCACCTGGACATCCCACAAACTCCACATTTCTAAAACGAAACTCATTACCTCCCTAAGACTGTTTCTCCTCATATGCCCTGTATTTTGATCTCTTTCCCTGTTCCACTACTCCTACCTTTATTAACTTAGTTCAGACATTTCCATATGCCAGGTATTGCAGAAAAAAGAAAAATTAGACATGGTCTTATTTATAGAACACCTTCATGAAGCTCACAGAATACAGAATAAAAAATAACAAACTATACTGTAAATGGAATACTTAAAGTGAATGGTAAAGAAACTCTCACTGTTGTTATTATTGTAAATTGGCTCTGTTTTCCATTATTTCGACTTATAAGTCACAAGAACCTCAAATTTGCTGCAATCATTATGACAGATAATACCATCCGTCATTCAGCCAAAGCCAGAAAACTGTGTTGACTATAAACCCCCCTCTTTTTTTATTGTCATATGCTATCAAATACCAAATGTTGTCAATATTACCGCCTACATATTTCACAAATGTTTATTTTTCTCCTTCTGCACTATCGCCATTATGCTAGACGAAGCTATTATCTCTAGCCTGGGCAGTTGCAAATAGCTTTATTTATCTCTCTCTGTTCAGTAGATTCAGTCCAATCTGTTATCAACTTGGTAGAAACAATGATCTTATTAAAATGCTTTGCTAGGGACATCAGGGTTTGGGACGTGATGGAATGGTTAGATATCAGAATTACTCTCTTGCTATAAACAGCTATAAAATTATCCAGAATACAAGAAACAACTACTTAAAGAGATTAGATAAATCTAGAGCATGGCTCTGAAACTGCAGAAAGGGGAAGCACACAAGTGGAGCTGGCTTTCTTCCTGCAGGTGTTTTTCAAACCATGTGGGGAAGTGAAGCCCAAGCAGAGAGCATTGGTCTCAGGGGATGAAAGACAGAATCTGGGTGGTAGAAAGATAGGTCATAATTTGGAGCTACTAAGGTTGTTGGAATTGGCAGGTGGGGCCATTGTACGTAGGAAGAGGAAGAAGAAATGCTCTACAAATCTTAGGAGTTTTACTCATGTCATTGTCCATCTCCTTTCAAGTAACCTTGCATCATCATTCCTGAGATAAACCTCACTTGGTAATGGTTTATAATCTTTTTTTGCTGGTGCTGGAAGGAGAAGCCAGTGGATGTTTTTACATTTTATTTCTTTTAATGAATAGACTTTAATTTTTAGAGCAGTTGGAGATTTACAGGAAAACTGAGTGGATGGTACAGAGTTCCCACATACTCCCATGAGCCTCCACTCGATTTCCTCTATTGTTAGCATCGTGCTGTGGTATGGTACATTTCTTATATTTGATAAACTAATATTGACACATTATTAATAACTAGAGTCCATAGTTTACATTGGGGTTCACCCTTTGTGTTGTACAGTTCTATAGTTTTTGACAAAAGTGTAATGTATATGCTATAAGAGTACCTTCATAGAACACAGTTTGAGAACAGCTGTTGTACACGTGATAATGACAACTCAAGTAGGCACTAGAAAACATAGTTTAAAATTCTTAAGTAATAATATTTTGACTAATTTGGAGAGGCTTAAAAAGCGTGAACTAAAATACCAGACAGCAATAGCATGAAAGTGGGAAAAAAACAATCAGAATTAAAGCAACCTAAGATTCCTTAAATTATTCAAGAAGAAGACAGAGATATTGATGAGCTTGTTAAATCAATATGCATCTTTAAAAAAATTCCAGGGAAATCACTAAGTTGACCACATAAAATATATAACTTCCATGCCAACAGAGGAAACATAAGAGAATAAAAACAATCTGGTAAATCTGACAAGAAAGGAAAGGAGGAAAAAAAGCAAAGAAAAAGCGTTTTTAGTGAAGTGCTAGAGCCAGGTTACAAAGTCTCTCTATGGCTCTCAAGAGCTGCTATGCAAACTTTTTTTATATCAACTTCAGTGACTTCGTGTTGGTGTTTAAACTCTGCCTTGTTGAGAGTATTTATACCAGGGAAACAAGCGAATGTTACAAATTTGGGCTTTTGTTTCAGACATCCAGTTTTTAAACATTTACCAGTATACCTCCATGCAAAGTAAGTAGAAAGTGCAAGTATTAATATTAAAAAAATAACAGCAAGAATATAGCTTTGTAATATTAAGTGAGCATTACAAAGAGGATCTATCTATAATAATTTGTTTTCTAAAAAAGCATATATGAAGGAAACAGCAAGAATGAACAATTGTTAGATTTGTTTTTTGGCCTGTCGTGTTTGTTACATTGTAAGTTCTGTTTTCTGTTTAAAAATAGTGAAAATAGTGAAAAACAGTATGAATTAGAGGTTGGGAATGGGGGACATTGAGCAGAAACAACTTTTATGAAGAGCTTAACTTCAGTGGGACTGTAGTTAGAGAGTAGTATGAGGTCAAGGAAAAGTTCATTTATAATAAGGGAAACAGCTGAGTATGTTTACAGGTAGATACATATAAAACATTTTATGATACTGGAGAAAGATAATAGAATTGACAGACAGGGCCTAGAGCATCAAGTATACTGAGTCAAAAACACAAGTAAGAATAAGGGAAACAGACTGCCCGTATTAAGTCATGGTAGGAGAGGTCAAATACAGAACACTGACCTGCTAATAAACCTGGGTCTGAGGCGATGTGAAAAGTCTCCTATGTACACTTCAACCGTATCCTCACTTTTCTAATTCTAGTGAAGGTTGGTTTAGCCAAACAGCAACAAGCTTTTTAGATGAGACAGAAGAAAGGTCTCCAAAGACTAAAATGTGGATAGCTCAGTACCTAGGAAACCATGGATACTGTCTTGATGTCCAAGTCAGTTGCAGAACTAAGAGTCCCAGCAAAAGTTGCATCCCGAGGGAGCCTGTCTTTACCCTTGCTGCCTTTTCCCTAATCTTTTTGTTCTCTCTTGTTTCCAACTCTCTCCTATGGGGACTTTGCATAGATCAAGTGAATGTCTTGCTTAAAGGAACAAAAATGATTAAAGGTGCAACTCAGTTGTCCCCTCTTAGGCTATGGCATTTAAAACTTGCTTCTGATATGTTTGTTGAATTAAACTCTTCTCTGAAAAGTTTGTACACTTTTGATATTACTTTATATTTCATAGGTATTTAAATCGAAAATAAGAGTTTTAACACAGAATCTTAAAGAGGCTTCATTAGTGTGGGGTGCATTTTGAATGTACAATTATTTCAGGCACCTAGAGTGGTTTCTGCCAGTTTATTTCCTATCCCACAGAGGAGGTTACTTACTGGTTTGGGTGAAAAAATTACTGTAGTAAAGGTCACTGTCCTCTGTTTTCAAATGAGATTGTGGTAGGAAATATCTTACTGGGATCAAATTTCAGGCCAATTCTGGTGACAGTTTAGTCAAATTGAGTATGTCTGAGGGGACTTCAAATTCACATTTAGTTTTATGAATTATAGGTGGTTTCTGATAGCAATTCTTGACAACTTTGAATAGATTCATAAGTCATAATAATTGCACTAGGTAGTACATAATAACATAGAAACATTTATTTCTTTTTTTTAACTTGAAAGTAGTGATTAAAGGATGATTCTGATTTTGTAACTGAAATATTTAGATTTTTTTTTGGCAACTGTGAAATGCTTTCTTATGTATCTATTGGAATACAAATTGTTCAAAGCAAAGATATAGTTTCTTAAAGCGTGATTACATCCAGAAAGAACCATCTGGATTTTTTCTGTTAAGATTTCTTATGTTTGTTCCCAATAATTTTTAATTTTATTTTAGTCTTACAGACGGCTTTATGTAGGACCATATTTAGAATGTAGGGAATTCAGAGTTTTAATTTGTTTGTAACAACAACAACAAAAAAGGCATTTGACTGATGTCCTTTGATCATCTGGGTAGAAAAGGCTGGCCACACTGAAGAGTAAAACACAAATGGCTTCATATAAGAAAACACTCTCAAAGCAAAAGTGTTACAAGGTGGAAAGTCAGTATAAATCAGTCAAATACTGTGCGAGATTTAACTTTGGTGGAGAAAATAAGTAACTCCAACTGTCTATGGCTGTTTACTGTGGGTGCCAAAAAATGTATACAAGTGGACACTTTGGTCAACGTTGCTCAGGTAGTAATCAGAAGTGTTTGGATGCTGATGGTAACCACTTTGAGCACCACTTGTAATTGCAGAAGTCAAATGTGACTTGTATTCATCTTCTGTTATCAGTACATATTGAATATGACGATTTTAATACAGTTTTCCTTTCTTACACTGTATGCATTCTTTTGGCACCCTCTGTATATCTTACAATGCTCAATACAGCACTTCTAAGATAGCACTGTTTTTACTGTGGTATGTACAATGTACACACTGTAGATGTATACTTTTATTGCAATTTTCCTAATGCATAGGTAACTATCTTTGGGAAAGAATACCTGCTTTAATTCCAAACAAAGATGCCATATAGTATGAGTTTGGGAGTCCTAAACCATTATTTTATCAATCATCAATCAGTCTTCCAGTTCAAGCATGTGTGCACGTGCATGTATGTGTGTTTCTTTTAACCTTAAATTTTACCTATTTACATATAACCTCAAGGAAATTTTAAAAATAAGTTAAATATCAAAAGAACTAAGCTAGTTAATATATCATTAACTGTGAGGACACAGCAAATGTTTAACCAAAATCACTTTTTAAATAGTACTTTAAATCAGCTCTCTGAAATAAGCACTAGAGTTAATGAAATTAAATCTACACACCTAAAGTGCCTAAGACAACTCTTTGTATCCTTATTTTATCTTTTTTCATGTGGAAACCATGATATACTAGGGAATTTTGTTCACAAAAGAATACTGTTCATGTAATATCACTTTTCAAAGACAAAAAATAGAAGCAAATCTAAACTCTGTTATTTCAATGAAAAAACATTGTTTTCTAGAGTCTCCTACTGGAGTCCACAGTGAGTTGAAGAAGTAAGACTCATTTGTGGTTAATATTAAAATTATAATTGAAAAGATTATTTTGCCTCAGTACTAGAAACATCTCTGACTCTAAAATCCACTTTGTATAATTTTACAATAATTTAATGAAACCTAATGATGTGTTAGAGAGGGTAGAAAAACAAAGATATTCTCTGTTGTATTCTATTTTGCCTTTAAAATTAGTTACTAGTATCCTATCAAAGCTAAATTGGATTTCTAATAGGCATTTTCTCTTGTTAGCAAAAGCAATTGCTTAGTGTTTCCATTTAAATATGAAACAAATCAATAATGCAATATAGGCAAGGAAGAACAACATGCTTACAAAGACTACATATAGACTTTTAAATGAAAATACAGTGTTGAGAGTTGCATGCACCAGTATCTGTGGTGTCAGGAGACATGCCTATGGGTCGTACTCTTGCAGATTTCCATCTTGTTACATCTGAGATTTCTGGTTCCAAAATTGCATCTATCACTCACTACTCACTTCATATTAGACAAGCTACCCTATCTCTCTCAGGTTCTCTGTGGAAACAGGGAATTCATAAAACAGAAGCCACACAAAGGATTTTCCCAAAGTGTTTTCTACAGAATACTAATTTCTTATGGTATAAGTAAAGATGTGAAAAATAAGTCCTTTGTTGAGTTATGGTTAAGAAATGTTAGTTTATACAAGTTTTATAATTCCCGGGCTTCTCAAAGACTTCAGTATTCAACATGAATTTTTAAATCCTGAGAACACAATACAGTGTGCCACATTTCCCAAACATAGTTGAATATGGAACTTTTGTTTTAACCGAGTCCTTACTGGATCAGCATTTCTCAGAGTATACTTTGGGAGATGCTATTGTAGATAGTGGCTCTTATAATTTAGTGACAACAAAGCCTGTTGAATTAGGAATTCTGAGTTCTGTAAAAGGGATTTTTTCCTCCTCAAACTGTGGAGCAAAAAAACACACGCCTGAATGCAATTATTAGTTAACATGTGGTCAGTAGCAGAAGTCCTAAAGAGAACATACAAGGTAGAAGATTGGATTTAAGTCAGATTATCCTGAGGAATCAAGGGACAACACAAGTTGTTGAATTTGTTATTCTAGAATAATACTATGCCAAAGGCCTAAGTGTCTTGAGGTTATGATTACTACTGTGATTTACTAGCCAAGAACCTAAGTAATATTGAAATACAAATATCCTGGAGATAAGGCCAATCTCTAAGTGCACCAGTAGCTAAAGTAATATAAAATCATGCTAAAACCCAGTTAATAAGTTTAAACATAGATAGTTTAATTATCAATCCACAGAGAGTGAAGGTTGAGTGAAAACAGTCTGCTCACAGAAATAAGCATCACTGAGGGACAACTGACGCTGGTGGCATGGAGAAGTTAGCAACTACTCCCCGCACGCCCCCCACCCCAGAAAAATATATAAAACTACAAGAAGTAGTTTTCAAAATAATTGCAGGGATCTAGAAATCTATCGAAGCAAGCAACAATTTATATGGTATTTATACAGGGAAAGGCAACAGAACTCCAGCTAAGGACAGTGGGAATCTGAAGCCTTCTTGCCTGGAGCTGCTCTCACTCTCCAGGATAGACCATATTCTAGGTCCTAAGACAGATTTTGATACATTTAAAAGGACTGACATAATACAAAGAATGTTCTCTAACCATAATCGAATTAATTTAGAAATCAAAGCAGACATAAACAAAAAGGAAACCAGCAAATAATTGGAAATTAAACAGTATACTTCTAATTACGAATCAAAGAAGAAATCAAAAGGAAAATTAGAACATATTTTGAACTGAATGAAAATAAAAACCGAGCATATCAAAATGTATGGGATGAAGCAAA
Organism: Rhinolophus hipposideros; assembly: GCF_964194185.1. Taxonomy (NCBI): domain Eukaryota; kingdom Metazoa; phylum Chordata; class Mammalia; order Chiroptera; family Rhinolophidae; genus Rhinolophus; species Rhinolophus hipposideros. The sequence continues at coordinate 70,639,269 of NC_138049.1, forward strand.
AAATAAGGGCTTATATGGAGACTGAGAGTTTTAAATATTTATATTAGGAAGAAAGATCCAACCAGCAATAATTAAATCTTTCACTTCAAGAAATTAGGAAAAGTACCGCAAATAAAACATAAAATAGAGGAAAGATAAGAAAAGTTAGAGAAATAGACTAATTAATATAGGGAAACTACCAAGAAAATCAGTGAAATAAAAGTTGGTTTCATGATATGATAAATCCAAATACGACATTAGGGAATTACAAATTAAAACAACAATGAAAAAAAGCACTGCATATCTATGAGTATCAGAAAGTCTAAAACCAAACAAACAAGCAAACATTGACAACCCCAAATACTGGCAGGTATGTGGAGCAACAGGAACTCTCATTGTCATAGCTGAGAATACAAAATATCATTTTGCATCTCACTTTGTAAGGTAGTTTGGCAGTTTCTTACAAAACCAGTCTTACCACATGATCTAGCAATCGCACTCTTAGGTATTTACCCAATTGAGTTGAAAATTTGTCTACATAAAAGCCTGCAAAACACAGTTATTGCAGCTTTATTTATGATTGCCCCAAACTGAAAGTAACAAAGAAACCCTTCTGTCGGTGAATGAGTAAACAAATCCTGGCATACCCATGCAATGGAATATTATTCAGTGATATAAAGAAATGAGCTGTCAAAGCACACGAAAAGAAGACAGAATTTTAAATACGTATTACTAAATGAACAAAGTCAGTCTGAAAAGGCTATGTAAATTATAGTTCCATCTATACAACATTCTGGAAAGGGCAAATGTATGCAATTATTTTTTATAGTGAGATCATATAGGTAGGTGTTTTAGGGGCTTCTGATGTGGGTGTGAGAGAGGCCAGATAGGCAAGTGTTCCAAGTTTCTATCCCACCTCTAAATACCTGCCTCTTTTTGGCTGTGTGTTGTATTCTAAGTACTCTTTTCTTTTTTCAGTTGAGTTAAAATAATATGTAATAAAAATTTCAGATTTTTGTGTATGGTTTTAACAAATATATATACAGCCATGTAACTGCTACCCTGTAAAGGATGAAACCACCATTCAATATCTGAAGGGCATATGCACACACACGCATGAGCACACACACACACAGATGAACTTACTGCTTTCTTAAGATGGGGGAACTATGCTTGTCAGGCACTATCTCTAAGCAGAGCAGAATATCAATCATATAGAGCCTGTTTGGGAAGCATGAAGTTCAGTGATTAACTTCACTGAAGTTCCGAGACATGAGTGATTTAACATTACTATAGATGCATGGTAATTCAGGTAAGACTGTTGTCGATTGGCTAGCACTAAGAAGCATGCTCATTGTAATCAGTTTCATCTTGGTGGACTGCTTTTCAGAAGTGAAGGCCTTTTGCTGTTTGATTGGCTTGAATAGCCTTGTTTGCTGAAAGGAGTTCTCATTGGTTGATTAGCAAATTTAAAAGTGGCTCCAGTGGTTAGTTTGTATGATGACTAGAAGGCTCTCATTAATTTATTAAGGAAGTTAAAAATGAGTTTTGGTTGTGCTTACTACCATGGCAACAGATCAGACTTTTTTTAAAATGTAGGAAATTTTTTATTCCTAGTACTCCCATTTGGTTCTTTCACAGCCAACTGGAGAAAAGACCATCACAAATTGCTCAGATTCTTGCTACGATCGATTCTCCTTGAAGATGAAGTTTGTTTGTGGAGGTATGATTTTTGGTTTGATTATTGAGCAACATGATTATAGTTTGCTTTTGTTTTTGAGCTTTTTGTTGAATCAGCTATCAGGATGGACACTGCATAGAGGCATTTAAGTTTATGGACAAGAGATATCAAACAACTATGAACAAAACAAAAATAACTGGATGGAAAGGCACTGTAGAATCAACACAAAGTTTTCCAGGCTTGACCAAGAAAGCAGACCTCAATGACTACCCGAGTCTACTTTAGTCAGGTTGACTTTCTTTTTCATTTATACATAGATTGATTCATTTCATGAGTAGTGTTAATTCACATACAACAAATATGTTAACAATGACATATTTTCCCCAAATAGCTAAAAGAAAACCCTATGGTATCCAGTTACTTGTATAAAGAATTTCAACTTACCTTTGTGTTATATTACCTATTACAACATTCAAATTATGGACCAAACATTTTTTTGCCTAACATATCTGTGTTCTGTTCCATTAATTATTATTTCTTCACAAATGGTTTTATACCTTTGGGCTCATTTTAAGTCCAAAGGTCAGTAGAAAGTATTGGAGAGTTATATACTTGGAATAGCTTAAATTACAATCTTGCAGAACAAAAAGCCTCGTTTCTGTGTGAACATTGAAGAATCTCGATTTTCGTATAGGACAAAGGATACAGGAGCTTCATGAGAGAAGTGAACTTTTATGAAGCTGAAAGTGTATTATCTTTAGGTTTTTATTAAGACAAACAGTCATTTTGGCATTCCCAAAATATTGTATCCCCTCCTTTTCATGCCCTAAATATGTATTATTTACAAGAAATTAATTATTACTAAAGTCAATGTAACTTACCTTAATATTATTTTTTTCAAATTGGGTGACGAGCAGTAGCTTGAAAGAGTTATTACAGAATTATGGCAGTGATTGGCTCTAGTAAATCTTACGCATCAGCCAGTGAATATTATTATAAGGGAAACATGCTAAGGTAAATCAGAAGTGTATAAACTTAGACATAGGAGGAGAAAAATACAAATAAAAGGATAATGAACAAAATTATTCAAAAGAGAGTGTAACAATCAGTGGTTTCAGGTATTTAGGAAAATCTGGTTCTGATGGTCTTGGCCATAAGTTCTGTACTCGACAGCCATCACTTATTCGGAGGAATTGAGATCAGTAATAGACTTCTGTGGGGTTTTCCGAAGATCTCCCGCTATTAGAACTTAATTGGTTTAACCTATCAATTTTTATAAGATCCTTTTTGCCATTCTAGAGGTTTCACAGTGAATATTTCTGAGCAAGGGACAAACCTGTACAGAGTTCGTGTATAACAGTGCTGGTAAAATGGCCCCTTTTAACTTCATAGAATAGTTAGACTGTTCAATGTCAGGATAGGGTATTCAGTATGTTTTATCCACAGTCTTCTATGGCTGTTTTAATGAGGGTATGTTCTAACTCTTCAGAAAAGCATACTATTATTTGTACATATACATCACCCAGAGGGAAGTCGTTATATAAAACTCAGGTGAAAATGCTCAAGTGTTTTCTCAGAGCATGATTCCACTCTATGCCTTGCCTTGCCTTTACACTCTTTTCCAGAATTGTAAGCTATAGATTTAGCCATATTTTGTTATCTTTAAATGGGTTATCCATCAGTGTTTAATACTGTGGTCATTTTGTCCTTAATGGGATGGATAATCTCATGGAGGATTTTGACAAGTGTTCAAGTTTTATCAGATGCTACCGGGTAGCCATTCTTTCTTTGCCAGATCTTAGCCAAATGGATCTTCCAATCTGATGGTTCCCAGTGTTTCTGTTCAGAATTTAGGAGACAAATCTGGGATGTCTGTGATGGAATTCGTGCACCTCTTGGTATAATTGATTCTGTGTTCTATAAGAGTTCTTGCATAAACACTTCAGTCAGAAAAGATTGTTTAGCAGGATGATCTGCTAAAACATTTCCTGTCTTTCCTCTTGTGTGTGTGTGTGTGTGTGTGTGTGTGTGTGTGTGTGTGTGTGTGTGTTATCCTTCCTTTAGGATAGTCTTTTGCTTTGTTTTTCATATTTTGCTAACATTTATTCATAATGGTTATTAGGGTATATATTCACCATTATATTTTTAGTTATTTGACCTGTCATAGAGGGGACGCTTTTGGGTGACCTGAATTGTTTTGACTTCTGGTAAAGAATTGGATCCCACAAGATGGAAGTAGACTAATTATTGTATGTGTAATCTGGCATTTAGTCTTTTAATTAAAAAAGAAAAGTCAACCACCACAACTGGCAAAACAACAAAAACAGGAAATCAGGATGTAGATAGAAAATATCCAGTTGATCTGTTCTTATCATGGAAACTTATAGAATTCAGAAACCTATCCTGAGATTCTCCTTCATTGGGTAGGGGTTGCTGAATTGAGAATGTTATACTACTAATGCAGGTGGTAGCATGATATTTAAAGGGAATCAAGTATGGTATATGAAGATTTCTTTTACTAATTTAAAGACTGTAATTGCTGTAAGATTATAATGTGTCAAAGTATAAAGAACTAATAATTTTGCCCAGAAAGTGGGCAGAGAACAAATATAAATGGAAGTATTTTGGAAATGTGTGTGAGTGTATATATATGTGTGTGTGTATATATATATTATATATTTATCAAATTATATATATAAAACTATATATAATATATATATGAAATTATATTAGGTTATTGAAAAAGCAATTGTGGGTTTTGCAATGATTTTTGACCTTTTACACCGCAATTACTTTTGAACCAATCTAATATATAGTATATATTTAATTATATGAATGTTAAATTATATATATTGAATAATATATATATTAAATTATATAGATTATAAATATATATTAAATTATATATATACACATCTTAAAAATATGTCCATATATTCAAATGTGTGTATATATGTGTTTGTGTATATATTTAAATGTGTGCGTGTATATATATATATTTATTTATTCTTCATTAAAAATGACATTGTAATATGCTTAAAATAAACTGTAGACCGGTCTTATAGTCTTCTGTTTGGCAAAAGTCTCTATAACATAAAGTAAGCAATAATGATATTCTACTTATAATGAGTTTACAAACTCTCACAAAAGTTATATATTTATACACAAACACACACACACACACACACACACACACACACACACACACTGAATGTGTTTGATAACTCTGAAAATTTTTTCCTGTCTTGTTCTGTATCCTTGGGGGCAAAACAAAACAAAACAACAACATGTTTTCTATTATTAATCCACCTCCCATGAAATTGTAAAGAATTGTTCCTATTCTGGAGAAGTGTAGCGTGCTCCTACATTTAGCCCACATGTTTGCATGAATTCTTTGCCTCCTCAGGAATATCAATAAATATATAGTTATCTCTAATGAAACCACTATAAACATGTTTCTTAACATTAGTAAATTTTATATTTTAAATTGTCAGTTTTAAGCTAAGAAAATCACATACATGTGTGATAATACCTTATAGTTTGTAATGACAAACGGGGAAAAGAAGGAGGAGGGACACAGGCTATCCTCCAATAAATTGATTATTTATTTAGTAATATCTAATCAACTTATTTAGCAATATGTAATAGTAAAAGACAAAGGCAATTAATAAAATGTGTTAATGACATAAAGTAAAGGTAGTTAAGACTAAACTATACACATTGATACCAATGTCATGTCAAAGGAGTACATGTACTTATAAGTTTAAGAGATTCCAACATATGTTTACTATTGATCAAAAATCACTTGGCTAAATACACAAATAACATCAGTAAGGAGTATCCAAAAGCAGTAATAAGCTCTATAGGATAGTAACTATTACAGTAGACGCCACAAGTTCACCAAACCGGGGTGAGGAACGGCACTGGAAAAGTCATAAATCAAAACCTTGCCAGGTCTGTAGCTGAGAGAAACTTCAGGCGTCTCCCATACCGCTGCTTGCTAGTTTCTAAGAATGCTGCTGTTGTTGGCGTTGTTGTTGTTGTTGTTAGAAGTTAGGAAATCTTCTGATACTGCAAGCTGCAAGTTACATGCAAGTTCCCAAAGATGCTAGAATGATGACAATTCACCAAAAAAAGAAGTCTCTGCTGTCCATTGAGGCAAGTTCTCATCTCTTACTCTGAAACTATCCAATCCTGAAAAACAGTCCTGAAACAGCAAATCTTCTGACTAACAATTTCTTGAAACAGCAATCAGTCAATATCAATCCACCTGAGGTCTGTTTTATGTGTCTCTTTAGATGCACCCCAGAGCCAAGTTTAATATTCCTGCTGCCCCCTGTCAAGGAATGGCCAGTTTCAGGAGGGTCCGGCAGTTACTGATATGAATGCTGCCCATCTGGCCAAAGGGCCAATTTATCCAGATTTGCAATGTCTACTGTTCTTGCTTGAGGCCATCAGCCCAAGGTCTTCCAAAGCCTGGCAACGTGCCTGTCACGTTGTCCTGATATAACTTAGCTCCTTCGTCACTTCATCTGCTCACATGGGTGAAATGGACAGAACAAAGAGGGAATTCTCTCAACCCCTGATCAAGAATTTCTTTAACCCTAAGCCAGCTATCACCTCACAGCACGGACAGAACAACAAACATCATCTCATATCTCTTCTACTCGAGAGAATGAGACCAAACAGAAAACCTCATCTCATGTCTCCCTTGCTCGGGAGAATGAGACCAAAGGGGCACAGAAAAACAACCTCATCCCGTATCTCCTCTGTTTGGGAGAATGAGACCAAAGTGGGACAAGCAACCTCATCCCATATCTCCCCTGCTAGGAAGAATGAGACCCAGAAAGCAACATCATCTCGTATCTCCCCTGTTGCTACACAGCAGCCTACCTGTCTGTCTCCTCATACCTGCCCCTAAAGAAGGGAGAGTCTGTGAGACGGATCCTTTTAGGGACTTTGCTTCACCTTTGTGCTTGCACCTTATGTCTCCTTGTTTGGCCCCAGAAAGATAGCTGGTCGGCCAATGATGAGTAAGATTCCCCATGGGGGGTGGGGGGGACAACTCAAGCCAGGTGCAGTCGAGTGGGGACCAACAGGAGAATCCACGGGGTTCAAAGAGGTGGGCACAGCCCGCCACCATCCCCCAGCTAAGGAAAGCCTCAGCCTCTGTGGCTGCATTTCTTCCCAAACCTGCAAGGATAGTGATTCAATGATGTGCTCTCCATCTATTCATATGCATAAAGGTTTTGTCCCTTGGGGAAGTACATACATCCTGAGACTTATGGTTCAGCTGCCTGCAGGCAAGGGTCATTGGCTTGAATCAGTTTACTATTATAGTGTATGGAATTCACAGATCTTGGGATTGACAAGCTTTATCTCCTTTACTTCCTGACCTAACTAATAGAATCTAATGCGTAGGCCCTATTTGACACCCCAGTCCTTGAGGCTGCAGGTCCCTTGGCCCATTTTAAACTCTATTCATGGCTACTGTTTTTTCTTTCTTTCTTTTTTTAATTAATTAGATTTATTGGGGTGACAATTGTTAGTAAATTTACATAGATTCCAGGTGTACAATTTTGTATTATATCATCTATAAATCCCATTGTGTGTTCACCACCCAGAGTCAGTTCTCCTTCCATCACCATATATTTGATCCCCGTTACCCTCATCACCCACCACCCACCCCCTTACCCTCTGGTAACCACTAAACTATTGTGTACGTCTCTCAGTTTTTGTTTCTTTGTTTGTTTGTTCCTTTGTTGCTTTCAGTTTTATATCCCACATATCAGTAAAATCATATGGTTCTTGACTTTTTCTGTCTGACTTATTTCACTTAGCATTATACTCTCAAGATCCATCCATGTTGTCACAAATGCTCCTATATCATCTTTCCTTAACGCCGAATAGTATTCCATTGTGTATATGTACCACAACTTCTTTATCCATTCATCTATCGAAGGACATTTTGGTTGTTTCCATGTCTTGGCCACCGTAAACAAAGCTGCAATGAACATTGGAGTACATGTGTCTCTATAGAGAAATGCTTTCAGATTTTTTGGGTAGATACCCAGGAGAGGGATTGCTGGGTCGTATGGTAATTCTATTCGTAATTTCTTGAGGAACCTCCACACTACCTTCCATAGCGGCTGCACCAGTCTGCATTCCCACCAACAGTGTATGAGGGTTCCTTTTTCTCCACAGCCTCTCCAACACTTGTTACTATTTGTCTTGTTGATCATAGCCATTCTGACTAGGGTGAGGTGATATATCATTGTGATGATTAGTGATGTTGAACATTTTTTCATATGTCTAATTGCCATTTGTATGTCCTCTTTGGAGAAATGTCTCTTCAGGTCCTCTGCCCATTTTTCAATTGGGTTGTTTGTTTTTTTGTTGTTGATTTTCATAGGTTCCTTTTATATTTTGGATATTAGCCCCTTATTGGAGGCACTATTTACAAAAACTTTCTCCCATTCAGTTGGTTGTCTCTTTATTTTGTCGTTGGTTTCTTCTGCTGTGCAGAAGCTTTTAAGTTTCATATAGTCCCATGCGTTTATTTTAGCTTTTACTTCGATTGCTTTTGGAGTCAAATTCATAAAATGCTCTTTGAGCCCAAGGTCCATAAGTTTAGTACCTATGTTTTATTATATGCAGTTTATTGTGCCAGTCTTATGCTTAAGTCTTTGATCCATTTTGAATTAATTTTGGTACATGGTGACAGATAGCAGTCCAGTTTCATTCTTTTGCACATGGCTATCCAATTCTCCCAGCACCATTTATTGAAGAGGCTGTCTTTCCTCCATTGTATGTTTTTAGCTTCTTTGTCAAAAATTATCTGTCCATATTTATGTGGTTTTATTTCTGGGTTCTCAATTCTATTCCATTGGTCTATGTGTCTGTTTTTCTGCCAATACCATGCTTTTTTGATTATTGTAGCCCTGTAGTAGAAGCTAAAGTCAGGGAGTGCGATACCTCCAGTATTGTTCTTTTTTCTTTAGATTGCTTTGGCTATTCGGGGTCTTTTGTGCTTCCAAACAAATCTGATGATTTTTTGTTCTATTTCTTTAAAAAATTCCATTGGGTTTTGATGGGGATTGCATTAAATCTGTATATTGCTTTGGGTAATATGGCCATTTTAACTATGTTGATTCTTCCAATCCATGAGCACAGAATGTCTTTCCATTTCTTTGTGTCTTCTTCAATTTCTTTGAAGCTTGGAGTGTCAATTTCCACCCTTTCACTTTGAGTCTATGCTTGTCCTTGTAATTGAGATGTGCCAATTGGAGACAGCATATGGTTAGGTTCAGTTTTTTGATCCAATCTGTTACTCTGTGCCTTTTTTTTGGTGAGTTCAGTCCATTTAAATTTAGACTGATTATTGATATGTGAGGATTTCCTGTCATTCTATCTTTAGTTTTCTGGTAAGGCTGTGTCTCCATTGTTTCTTTGCCTTTTTGTTGTCTATTATTTCTGTATGATGGTATTCTATGATGTTTCCCTCTGTTTCTTCTTTTATTACAGTATATATTTTAGTTCTGGATTTTTTTGAGTGGTTACCCTTAAGTTTATGTAAAAGAAAGTTTGATATTTAGAGTATTCCATTTACTTCAGCTCGCTTACTTTCTCCATTCCCATATTGCGGTTCAGGCCTTTACTAAGCCCCTTTTTATGTTTCGGTTGCCACACATTGTCCTTGTTGATTGTGGTCAAATAGCCTCCTTTAGTATTTCTTGTAGTGCAGGTCGTGTATTAGAAAATTCCCTCAGCTTCTGTATGTCTGGAAAGGTCTTTATTCCTCCTTCATATCTAAAGGATATCTTTGCTGGATATATTATTCTTGGCTCATAATTTCTCTCTTTCAATAGTTTGAATATTTGGTTCCACTTCCTCCTGTTTTGTAGAGTTTCTGCTGAAAAATCTGATGATAATCTAATGGGCTTTCCTTTGTAGGTTACCGTCTTCTTTTCCCTGGATGCCTTGAAGATTCTTTCTTTGTCGTTGATTTTAGACAGGTTCAATACAATGTGCCTTGGAGAAGGCCTGTTGGGATTGAGGTAATTAGGTGTTTTATTTGCTTCTTGTATTTGAGGATCCAGTTCTGTCCACAAGTTTGGGAAGTTCTCATCGACAATTTGTTTGGATATATTCTCTGTTCCCTTCTCTCTTTCTTCTCCTTCTGGTATGCCCATTATTCTTATATTGCTCTTTCTGATGGAGTCAGAAAGTTCTTGTAGAGTTCTTTCATTTCTTTTAAGTCTCAAGTCTCCTTCTTCTTCCATCTATGTAATTTCCAGGTTTCTATCTTCAATGTCACTGATTCTTTCCTCCATCTGGTCAACTCTACTACCTAAGCTGGTTATTTCATTCTTAATTTCTTCTATTGAGTTCTTAATCTCCAGAAATTCTATTTGGTTCTATTTAAAAATTTCAATCTCTTTTGTAAAATGCTCATGTTCTCTGATTGTGTTTCTGAGTTCATTAAACTGCCTGTCTGTGTTTTTTTGCATCTCGTTGAGTTTTTTCAGAACTGCAATCTTGAATTCTCTGTCATTTAAGTCACATATTTCCATATCTTTAAGTTCCTTTTCTGGAGACTTTTCACTTTCTTTCTGAGCTGTCTTGTTGCCTTGGTTATTCATGGCAATTACTGATTTATTATTTTTCTTCCTAGACATCTACAAAAGTGGTTTCTGCAACAGGTTGATAGGAAGAGGTCTTTCTTTTGTTTTCCAGTACTTGTTGGTAGAACTTGTTGGTTTTATTTTCTCCCCGACTGCAGCCTTTTTTTTCTCTCTCACATGGTAGTGCTATGTTTTCTTTGCACTATTCCAACTTCTCACACAATGGGGGGATTCCCTGAGTGATGGGCTTCTCCTCTGTTAATGGTTTGCCTGGTTCACAGGGCACAGTGTCTGTGTTGGTATGCGGAGAGCTTTTGAAGTTCCAAAGCTCTTCCTGCACCAGATTCAGAGCCCATAAGTTTCCGAAGTTCTGTTTATTCCTGAAGGGATTTGCCCAGATAGGTGGGATCAGGGGCGGGGTGAGTTGTGAGAGGTGGCCCAGAGCAATGGCAGTGAGCAGCACCACAACCGGTCCTGCTTCCACAGCACCCTCCCCTTTGCCGGAACTAGTTGGGCTGTGAATCTGTGTCTGTAGTCCACAGTTCTCAGAACAGCAAATATTCTATTCTTTTGGTCTGACACACTACTGTTTGCTTCTAGCACCGGGCAGGTGGGGGCAGGGTGAGCTCTGGGAGGGTAGGGAGGGGCCGGCTAATCTCAGTGCCTAAGGCTTTCCTTCTCTGCTTGGCAGTGAGGGCCTTTAGGGACAGAGCCCCAGAAAGCAGATTCCAGGCTCTCGGCCTCACATAGAAAGGTGCTGGCTCAGGTAGTAAATGGCCATCAACTGTGATTGGATGGCCATCAGCTGTGGCTAGTTGGCCATCAGCTGTAACCAGTGAGTCATTGGCCACTAATATAACTACTGTGGCTATGCTAGCAGGAAAATGGGGGCTAGCAAGAAGATGGTGGCTGGGCTGGCAAGAGCGGATTGCAGTTAGGATGGCGGGTTGCGGACAGTGTGGCTCCTGCTTCCTGTATCTCCGACCCAGCCGCCAGCGAGAATATAGTAGTATGACTCCCGTATCTATGGCTCCATGGATGTGTCTGTTTGGCCTCACCATGGTCTGCGTTCTTATGTGGGGAGCGGGAGCAGAGACCCCATCTGTCACCCCGCGTGACACATGGCACAGCGAGCAGGGTACGGGGCCGGCCAAAGCTCTCCGAAGGGCAGTGGAGCAGTTTGTACATATTAACACTCAGTCTCAGGAATACCAGGAGGAGTAGCTGCCTGAGAGCTGGACCCCCGTGGAAGGGTGGAAAGATGTGGATGGTTACCCAACCAGCAGAGGCCGGAGAAAGCGAAGGTCTTTGCAGCCCTATGGGCTGGGAACTGCTTGCTGAGGCAGCCCGGATGCAGAACTTGTAGTCCCAGCAGGAAACTCTTGCTGAGTCCTCCTTGGGAGATGAGGGTGAGGTCAGGGTCATCCCTCACCTCCAGGACAGTTCTGGTGAATGACTATGGACTATGGGGAACTGCCTTCCATCCCCAATTTAATGGACCACTTGACTGTTTGGGAACATACCACCATGTAGTGGAACTGGAGGATGTTTGCTTTTGTGTCTTTACCGGCCACCATCGAGAATATGTAAGCACTATGACTGTGAGTCGCTATTGTTCCAGCATGGTATCCTGAGAGGCCCAGAGAGAGTGGCAGTGCCCTGAGAGCCCTGGCTGAGCCCGGGAAGTCTAGCTGTGCCCAGAGAGAGTGGCAGTGCTCTGAGAGCCCTGGCTGAGTCCAGGAAGTCTGGCTGTGCCCAGAGAGAGTGGCAGTGCCCTGAACCCTGGTGGAGTCCAGGAAGTCTGGCTGTGTCCAGAAAGACTGGTGGTACCCTAAGAAGCCCAGGAAGTCTGGCTGTGCCCAGAAGGACTGGTGGTGCCCTGAGAAACCCTGGCTGTGCCCAGAGAGCCTGGCTGTGTCCAGGATATTGCATTCACCTCTAGGCTCCTCGCACAGGGCCCCTTGTGGAAGATGCTTGTCGTGTAGATTGTGAGGTGAGACCCTGTAGGGGTGGAGTGTGGGGACAGAGCCCCAGAAAGCAGTTTCCAGGCTCTCGGCCTCACATAGAAAGGTGCTGGCTCTGGTAGTAAATGGCCATCAAGTGTGATTGGATGGCCATCAGCTGTGGCTAGTTGGCCGTCAGCTGTAACCAGTGAACCATTGGCCACTAATATAACTGCTGTGGCTGTGCTAGCAGGAAAATGGGGGCTAGCAAGAAGATGGTGGCTGGGCTGGCAAGAGCGGATTGCAGTTAGGATGGCGGGTTGCGGACAGTGTGGCTCCTGCTTCCTATGTCTCCAACCCAGCCGCCAGCAAGAATATAGTGGTATGACTCCCCTATCTATGGCTCCATGGGTGTTCCTTTTTGGCCTCACCATGTCCTGCGTTACTATGTGGGGAGCAGGACAGGAGACCCCTCCTGACACCCTGTGCAACAGGGCCTAAACCACTGTTTTTAACCTTCTTCCCTCAGTCTTTTCTCTGAGGTCTCTGCCGTGAGTGTTGGGTTCAGCTGTGTTATATCCTGCCCCCTCAGCCCTGTGAGCCATAAACGGAGCCCTAGCAGTCCGAGTTCTTCCTTCTCCTGCAGCTGTGGTAGTTCCAGGATGCAGCGAGATCGGAGCACTGAGCTAGGTCTGTGTCCTGCACCCAGGCATCTCCGTCTCCGCACTTCTCCCTTCCCTCCTTCCCCTCTCGCACGATTCGCCCACCTTTAGGTGGGCCTGTTTGTTTTGCCTGTCTGCTGTGCAGGGAGTCCTTTGTGGAGTTATTGTTGTTGGATTAGTTGTAAATTCCAGGGTAGCTTTACAGAGGCTCACCTCATTCTGCCATTTTGATGACTTCCCATTTCCCATGTGTCTTTATATGTAACCCAATGCCTATTCTTGTGACTGCCTTTCAATAAAATCTCCATCTTAGCAACTCATCATGGATAAAGTATACATTTATTTCACAAAACATTTTAACATTATTTACCAACTCTCGTGATCCTGCTTTGAGATCAAAAAAGTATTTGATAAGTACTCAGAGATAAGTGTTAGGACATATGGCCATGTCAAACCCTGTATGGGTTTAGCACTAAGACATATCACAGTTCTTAATTTGCTCAATTTAAGAAGTCATCTTCCTTGGAAAGTGATATAAAGCAATCCTCATTTTTTTCTCTATTCCACTGAAAAGTCTCGAAAGACACAAAATGATAAACCTGCTATGTGAAAAATGAAGTTTTCAGCTATAATTCTCTTTTAATAAAAATTGTATAATGTTGAGTCAAAAAAATTCCCTGCTTCTACTTTAGAGGAAGTGAGCTTGAGTTTAGGAGCAAAGGCTTGTTTGCAGGAAGTGTTTAGACAACTTTTCCCAGCAAGGGGGGGCTACTGAAAATTGGGCACAGGTTTTCTGCCCTCTAAGGTGCTGCTATGAGGCTGGGTTGTGAGAAGGCATCATTTAGATAAAGTGGGAATTAGTGAATTGCCTGGCATCCATCATTCATAGTGCCTATATTGGTCTCTCCTCATACACAAAAATCCTCTTGTCAAAGGAAAACAACTGTGTCCAGAGACAGTGGCAGTGCCCTGAGAGCCCTGGCTGAGCCCGGGAAGTCTGTCTGTGCCCAGAGAGATTGGGCACTCCTCTACCGATGGAGATATTTTGATGTTATCAACCAAACTATGTAATAATAGCTTTTATTCTAGGAATAAAACTTGTTTTAATCTCAAAAATAATTTAATGTTATGCCTGAAAAAGCATTAAGGGTCTAGAGTTCATTTGCTACACTTTCTTTGGAAAGCAGTATGTTTGCAGTTTGGGGGCTCTATGAAGATCCTTGGATATAGTGTTCCAATTGTGAAGTCTTCTTGTTTTGAAAACAATTAGATATGATGCAGATATAATGAACACAAATATGTATCCTGAAAACATACAACAAAAGTTGCAAACATGAAGGTCAGTGTTTCAGTTTTTAAAAAATCATACTTGTAGTAAGACAATTGAAAATTACATTATTGTTTAGGAAAGCTAGTCTGCTAAAGAAGGAAGTCGGGAGGGACTGATAGAACCATTCACTTTAGATAGTTGACCTGAAAAGAAATAAAGTCTTAGAGTCATCTACTAGGAGATTCTGGTAGGAATGAGGCTTCCACATACTCGTTTGTCAATTACATATCAAAAAACAAAGAAACAAACAAAACCCACAAAACTTAGAACCATTGAATATTCACTTAAAAATTAATCACTCTTCATAAAATTAAATGTTTATAAAGTTGAGCTCCTTGGGACCAAGGATTTTGTCTTGTGCTTTCAGGTAACCTCTCTTGTGCTACTTGTTATATGTGTATGTGTGTACTTACTGATTTGAGAGTTTATGACACTTTTCACCAATGCTTTTCTTAACACAGAGAAATAAAAGTAGTGGTTCTTATTTCTCTTCAAGGACATTATTCCTTTAAATATATGAACTTAATCGTTCTGTTATGTGTGGCAGAAAACTGATTATTTTCATTGAAACATTGCTTGTACTGCAATAATTAAGTTTCTTTAAAAAAATCCTAGAAATGGCTATTGATTGACAAATGACAGTGCAGAAAAAGCCTTTAGATCAATGAAATAAATCAAAATGTAAGACTCATAGTTACATGTTGCACTGATTGGAATATATATTATATGAAAAAATGAACTCCAGAAACATCAGGGGCTTTTCAGTGGACCTACGAAAAGAGGCCTTGACAAAAAGAATGGCCTGCTGTTTTCCAAAAAGATTTCAGAGAAATAAAAATTTACAAATGCAGTTACTTTATTCAGAAAGAAAAGAGAATAACCCCTTGTTCCTCCCTATGTCATCATAGATAATTAGACGGAACAAGAATAAGTAATATAAGCTTGTATATAAATAAATACACTGCTCTCCCATTCTCCATTCACCCGTCTTCCTTCCCTCCTCCTCCCTTCCTTCCTCCCTTCCTACTTACCGACCTACCTACCTTCTTTAATTAAAGTTTTGTTCTGGGTTTAGGGTAGGTATAAAAAATAGAATAGAAGGTAGTCAGAGCTTCAATATTCGTTATATACTGGAAGTTTCTTAGAAATAATGATAGCCAATTTTATGGTTTACATATATGGATGTATCTATAGATTGTTTGCCCTTTAGCAGTCAGGATGCCTTAGTAATTACCCACAATGACCTGCATTCGATTGTGATATTGAATGAGAAATAAGTTTTATAGTGCTAATTTGGAATGGAATTGTTCATTATAGAAGTTAGCCTCTCTGCACTCAACAAGTACCTACTATTCATGAGTTACTGTCTAGGACCTAGGAATAAAGTAGAGGGAAAATATGGCTCTCCCTTCATAGAACATGCAGTCCAAAGTGATGGAGAAGATAATATAAATGAACAAAGAAATATAAAATATAGACCAGATGCAGTTAAGTGTAAAGAAAAACAATAAAACAGAGTTAGAGAGTGATGTTGAGATCCAGTTGTATAATGGAGAGGTTAAGTAAGAGCTCTTTAAACAGCTGACAATTGAACAGAGGACTGAAGGAAGTAAAGAAGTGCACCATGCATATATCTGGGGTGAGGGGGAGGATTCCAGGGAGAGAATATAAATTTCAGACGTGTTGGGTTGGAAGTACACTTGATGTGGAACAGAAAAAGGATCGTGTTATTGAAGGATCTTACCCAAGAGGGAGAATCATTAGAGATACAGCCAAAGAAGTAGTGATGCGGATAGGTTCCTTAGGGCCTTCTAACCATTGGAAAGACTTTAGATTTTACTCTGGTAGAGACTGGAAAACACTGGAAGGTTTTTCAGGCAAGCAGTGGCATGATCTGCCTGAAGGTTTAGGAAAATCACTTTGGCTGCTTTGTGGAAAATAAAATAAAAGGAAGCAACAGTGGATTACAAGTTCCCATCAGGAGGTACATCCCCCACACCAGATCTACTCTCCATTCTCTTCTACCCTATTTTATGCCTGAATGGTCTCTATGGGCCATATCAATAGGCTCTGTTGACAGCTGATTTCGGTGGGGCTCAGCCAATGGGGAACAGAGAATTAAGGTGGAGAAGTTAATCAGTTCAAGATATTTATTTCTTGCTGAGCTCACAGATGGCTCAGTTGGTTGCAGCGCATCTTCTCAACCACAGGGTTGCGGGTTCGACTCCCGTGGGATGATGGGCTGCGCCCCCTGCAACTAGCAACAGCAACTGGACCTGGAGCTGAGCTGCGCCCTCCACAACTAAGACTGAAAGGACAACAACTTGACTTGGAAAAACTCCTGGAAGTACACACTGTTCCCCAATAAAGTCCTGTTTCCCTTCCCCAATAAACTCTTTAAAAAAATTAAAAAAAAAAAAAAGATATTTATTTCTTAGTCTTCCTTCCTCAGTGGGACTGCCTCAAGTTGGCTGAGTTCCTCAGTCAAGATCAAATTTCTGACAGGCATCCCTTAATCCTGTAACAGCCCTCCTTCTCTTCAGATCCATGGTGGTCTTCAGCATGCAGTGAGAACATCGTCTCTCTGAAAACAAGCCCAGGCAGATGGATAGAAATTGTCCTTTCTTTCCCATATAGGACAATGCTTGGACCTTCCTTGGTGTTCCATTCCTTGTGTTTCCCTACATTCTTCTAAACTCTTGGTTAATGACCTGGACTCGGCTTGTAGTGGTGCAGTGAGTAAGAAGTCATATTCAATATATTTTTTGAAAGTTCAGCTAGCAAAATATCTGTTGGATTGGATGTGAGATGTGTGAAAAAAGGAATGAGAAGAAAAATTAGAGAATAGGACAAAAGCAAGTTTTTCCTTCAGGATCTTATTCTTGTTACTGTGGAAGAAATAAACTATGGTGGTCTTCAGCATTCAGTGACAACAATGTTTACCTGAAAACAAGACAGATTGATTGGACTCATTTATATTATTTTATGGTGTGTAAAAATACGCCATTGTGCCCAGTATCTTCTGGCTCAGTATTTTATTTAATATGAACCCCAGAATATTAACACAATAACATTTTAAAATAAATATTTATTATATATATTTTATTATACACATTATGTACATATATGCACACTTTACTTTTATATGCATATTTTATACATACAATAGAAAAACACACAGATGTGTATATAGTATATTTCTATATGTATGAACATATAGAAATGTAGAATATATTCAGCAATGAGAAAAAAATATTATTTCTATATACAACAACATAAGTATGTCTCCCCAGTATAGTACTGAGTAAAAGATGCTGGCATACAGAATTAATGTTGCACGATCACATTTAAATAAAATTCAAAGTAGGCAAAACTAACCGGACTTCTGTCACTACATACTGATGAATATTATTGCATTGCATCATTAGACTACCCCCTATTTGTCCATACTATCATTGATTAATTTGGGGGTTGTTTCTAGTTGCTTGTATGAACATACTTGAACATTTCTTACGGTGATTATGTATGCCAAGTAGCTTTCTAAAATGGTTGTAACAGTTTGCCCATCACTGGCAGTGTATGAGAGTTCCAGGTGTTCCAAATCCTCAGCAATACTTTGTCTTATTGGTCTTTTTAATTTTAGATTGCCTGGTGGATGTCTATGGTATTTCATTGTGATTTAAGTTTGCATTTTCCTGATGACTAACATGATTTAGAATATATATATGTTGGCTGATTAGATATACTCTTTTGTGAATTGCATATTCAAGTATTTTGCCCTGCACAGCTGTAGCTTAGGAGTGCTAAAAAGGACTCCAGGAAAATTTTTATAGAATACTTGGGCTTTCATCTCAATGGATCCTTCCTGTGTTACCCTGTCTGCCAAATCCCACCTACTTCTGCAGCCCCAAATCAGTTTTCTCTTTCTTCCACCCAGTGATAACATCACTGTCTGCTTAGGTTGTACATTCCTGGGCCATACTGGGAAATATTTTCAGGGAGAAATTCCCAAGTGAATATGGGCTCATATCATGTGCTTTTATTTTTCAAAATTTATAGCCCCATGCTGGTTGTTGTCTATGGCCTAAAACAGGTGTCATGTATATTTTTGTACGTCTGTAATGGTAGTTTATGGTTAAGGATGAGTCTGATACAGTTACTCCATTGTGGATGGAACCAATAGTCCTAAAGTATTTTTTAAAACTATTTATTCATATTTTATCTTCTTGGTTGTATATTCTTTGTCTTAACAGGATCCTAGAGTTTATAGCATTCATCCTTAATTCATTAACATTGAATATAAATTAGCATTTTTTTCACTTTAGGACAATGCTTGGACCTTCAAACTTTAAACTGCATTTATTTGCCTTTCATCTTTTATGTTATTGTTGCCATGCATTTTAATTCTACATATCTATTTGACTCTGCAAGGTTTATTATTGGTCTTTAAACAGTAAATTATCTGTTATACTTACCCACATATTTATACTTTGTAGTATTCTTTCTTTTTATCTGCAATTCTGCTCTTTGTTCTAAGATTATTTTCTTTCAACTGAAACAGTTCTCTTTGGTGTTTCTTTAATATCTTTCAGTTTTTAATTGCTTTAGTTTTTGCAAGGATAGTTTCACAGGGTCTGGCTTTTTAGGTTGGCACTGATTTTTCCTTGGGCAAGTTAAAGATGTAATTTTATTGTCTACTAGCTTTCATTTCTTTTGTTGCTTTCAGTCTTATTTTTTGCTCTGGCTTGTTTTTATCTGGTGGCTTATTAGATTTAATCTTTTTTATGTTTAATATTTTACTATGATGTATCTAAATAGGATTTTCTTTTTATTTATCCTACTTGCATTCCTAACCCTTCTTGAATTGCGGGCCTAATTACTTCTGACCATTTGGAAGAATTTTGATCCACTGTCTCTTCAATAATGCTTCCTCCCTCAAATTCTTCTTTCTGTCTGACTTCTGCAACTCCAACTATAGCTATGACCTTTCTTTAAAATGACCTTTTCACTGTGTCCCATATGCCTTATTCCCTTTTCTAATTTTTTTCATTATTTTACTTCTACGTTTTGGTCTGAATATTTTCTTTTCACATGCCCTAAAGTTCACTAATTCTTTTCTCAGCTTTGTCTGTATAGCTGTGATAATTCCATGCATTCATTCTGAAAATACTGTCACTTTATTTTTAAGATTTTAGATTTTTCACCTTTATTCTGCTTTATATATTCCAGTTCTCTGCTGAATTATTTTAACTTATTATGTGTTTTCTTTAACATGTTCACCATAGATATCTCAAAGCCTATGTCTAGTAACTTCAATTTTTTCTCATTCTTTTTTATTTCTATTATCTGGTTTTCCTATTTGTGTTGTTCCTTGGTATAACTGGTAATTTTTTAATTGACTATTAGACTGCATTTAAAATATCTGGTTGCCTCAGCCCCTCCTGAGTGATTTTCAGGAATTTTAGCAATCTAATGATCAGATTCTTGACTCCTAACTTTGCAAATATAAGCTTACAAAGTAACACAAATATCAGAAAGTCTTTTTATATATTTATATATTAATTTCTTTCCATTATACATTGCATTATATGTACATATAATGCATTATTCTATATTAACTTAATTTCTGCCCAGGCGTCACAAGCATTTTTCCTTTATTAAAAACTACCTTTTATTACATACGATTCACCATTCTATTTATGAAACTTAATTGTAGTCATAAAAAATTAAATTTGGGAAGCTGATATTTCACTTGTGCCTCATATATTTTATCAACATCAGTTTATACTACAGACCTCTTTTCCCATGAAGATTAACCATGTCTTTTTACCATTCATATTGCTCAAAATTTTATAACATTGAGTTTGGGCTCCATTCTATGTCTATCGTATTCAATGAATCAGAAAATTAGACTTTCTCTTTCTGACTGGCTAATGTCAGTCTTATGCTTGTCAGAAAGAACATACTATTTTAAAGCCAGATTTCCTCCCCATATACACACACAAAAGACAGATTGTCTTTACTGACAAATACATCTTTTTAACATATATGCCTGAATAGATCATGTGAGAAATAGTTACGAAGGGGATGATGACGTTATCAGCCTCCTGAGAGTAAAAAAAAAAGAAAAAAAATTTATAAGCTCCCACAGTAATACACATTAATATGAACAATGTATGTCTAATCCGCAAGTGGTGTTTACTAAAGATTCATTTCAGGAGGACTTGACATAAAAAAAGAACAGCAAACTAGAGGAAAGTATGCAAGGTAAATAGGCCATCTCAGGCGTACAGATTTGGGATATAATCATTTAAATTCAGAACATTCCAGGGGACCCTGTTCCCCTCTTCCAATTCTACCCATATTGACTAGTGGAGATCTAGGGTCAAAATCCTAATAAAGATTCTGCAGAGAAATAGGTTTTCAGAACTGATTTTTCTCCCTGCTGTATTGAATTTCAATTATCTAACCACTGCTTGTAGGAGTGTGATTTTCCAACTGACATTTCACTGAGAGTGCCAGGGGACTGCAGGGGAGAGAGGAGGATGGACAGCCATCTTGATCCTTTATCACAGAAAATAAAAAAATAAAAAAAATACACAGACAGAGAAAGATGAAAGTAGTTCAACAGCTATAATATTTTGAGAAGAAGACTGAGGACATGGCTGTCCACTTACATAGCACCGGAGAGCACACAAAATAAATGAAAGGATGTACGCGCTCCTGTGAAAGTCGGTGTCCCTGGAATTCAAAAGGTACATCAGACAAGCTGTCCTTGAAGCACAACACAAAGGCTGGCATTGAGAAAGTCTGGTTCATAAGACAGCAGAGATAAGGTTTGAGACCCTGGAGCATCAGAGCAGCTTTAAAATATCTGAATTTCCAGAATTATTGACTGTGAAGTTATTATGGCTACTTCTGTGTGCAGTGACCTTTTCTGTTCTTTCTTTGTGAGGAAAAGCATGCAGTTCAAGCCCTACAGGATCTCAGCATATTGCAGTAGTTAAAATTATAAAATATGAAGTCAGACAAACTTGGGTTCAAGTTTTAGCTCTGCCAGTTGCTAGCTCAAGGAACTGGGTCAATATCCTCAATCATCCTCAATCTCAATTTTTTTTAAATCTCAATTTATTTATGTGTAAGTTCCCACCCTATAAGAATATTACATCTACAGTATTGCTGATAGACTGAACTAAGCCTGTGGATAAATCTAGATATTGTGAAGAGATATTTGAACAATCAACTTTGTGCTTTTGGAATTGAGATTAGGAAATACGGCTGGCCGAAATTGAAGAACAATCTGTCAGATCATGACTTGGCTAGCAGAGGTCATTTTATTTTATTCCCATGGGTGTAGGATCTATGGCAGCAGATTGGAAGTGGTCTATGTAATCACATTCTAGTGTGAGCTCTGTATAAGTTGGATAAACCATTCCTATGCATTCTTTAATATATGCTCCCTTTGGGGACCAATTATCAACTTCAACAAAGATGTGTTGGCATCTGCTACATTTAGGATGATGGGTTGAGTGCTGGGAATTCAACCCCCTCGAGGTCAGCCACTAGCTGGACACCTAATTAGCACTGAATTAAACCATACCTCCTCACACACATATGCAAAGGATTGTTGTCACTAAATTATGTCTCACTGTGATAACATCAGCTTTTATTGAGTGTGGCGAGAAAGATTCCTTAAGAAATTTGTTGAATTTTGAGACTGTTGTTGACTAAATCACAAAATGTTCTCTTTATAAAGTCCCTAGGATAAAATTCTGCCTAATTCTAGTTTAAAGTTGTAATTCTTTTAAGCAATCAATTTGTTTTTATCCAGTGAATATTGTGACTCTTTTTAAGTGACAAGTTTTCCTTGTTTACAATTGGTTTCGGAAAAATATTGCACTAAACTATGGCCCAATCATGGTAAATATGTAGGTCATAATAATATTCATTTTTACATCTGGTTATATATAAACTATGTAGTTTTGAAAATCTCTTGAAATGTTTTCTGAAACACTGAAGGGTGCAAATAAGCACTTAGTAAACTGATTCTGAATCATTTCCCCACATTGTCTGGGAGAGAGGATGGCTGTTACTCTCACTGAGCTAAATGAAGTATTGTCTACGGATGAGAGTCAAATTGAAGAAAACATTTTATGCCCCACCGCATGCTCCTGCTCTGTCTTATACTTCAATGCTACACCAGAATTCTTCAGAAGAAAAGAGTAGAATAAAGAGGGAAAATTATTTGTTGTCCACAGAGTAATGGTGGACAACTTGTGGCAGTCCATGCTGAGCTTTCCCATGGATAACTATGGAAACGAATGCCATCTCATGAGTTTCAGCCAGAGGGAAAACTCGGAGAAGGACATCAGAGGACTTAGTCACATGTCTCCAAGCATAGGCTGTAATTCACTTACCAACTGTAAAACTATGTTCCAGTTACAACACAAAACTATGTCCCATGAATTACATTTGTATATGATAAAATCAAATTATTTTGCACAAAACAATCAGAGGTATAGGCTGCAACAGCACTTTCAGACTGTTTCTGAGATACACTTTCACATGCTGTTAAGGGATAATCCTCAAAAAAGTTTTATGATCAAATATATTTAGAATATTTTTAGCCGAGCAAAGGTTTTCAAAATGTATTTTGTCTTGCTACATATTTTCTCTTAATACTTTCTAAATATTCAGGAGGGAAATATAGTAGAATGAGTCATTTTCCCAAACTATTTGCCCACAGGACACACTTTTCCCTGACTAAGAGCTATTAAATTTCACAGAATTCTAGGGTTCTAAGGAATACAGTTTAGAAAATAATGGTTTTTGGTAACAATAGTAGAGTACTTTGAATTTTTAGTGAACTACAAAAAATGTGTCATTTCTGACAAAAAAATTAAAATGCAGTAAAGACTTTTTTAAAATTTAAAATCATTAAACTATAAGGTTGGACAAGATATTTTATGACAAACAATATTTCTTCCTAAATTTAAAATGTATTTTTTAAAGAATTTTTTTAATCTCTAGCAAAATAATTCGTACCACTTTAATATACAACTATACAACTTCCCCCTCGGTATACACACACACACAAACCTAACAAAAAGTGAGTCAACATTCAAACATGTACAGAATACTTTAAAGTGCTAAAGACATGCAAGAAGACTTATTAAGACTCAGGCTCAGAAGATAGTATTACTTATAATTAAGTAGCTTACATAAAGTAATCCCATTTATAATAAAGTTTAAGTTTAGACAGCAAGAATAATGTAAATGATATTTTTTTAAATATAAAATACGTTCAAAAAATAAAAAAGAAGTTTCATATTTTTGTCCTTATATTCAAGAGCCCATATGACTGGTTTTAAAATATAATGGACATTGGGAGCTGCTGGGGAAAGGCTTCTGATTCAAAATGTCAAACTAAGCTCAAGCATTTACCCCTTTTACTCCAAGGCCCACAGTGAAATGATCATAAAATAATGCAAAATGGTGTACGAGTGCATGCCAAAATCCATGAAGAAAATAGAAGGGAAATATCAGCAGATGCAGAGTCCAATACATTTCTAGTAGACATTTTGTGATAGGCAAAAATAATGGCCCACCATGATGTCCACACCTTAATCCATCCCCAGAACTTATGTGTATATTACCTTCCAAGGCAAAAAGCACTTTGCAAATATGATTAAATTTACCAGTCTTGAGATGGGAAGTCTATGGTGGATTATCCTGGTAGTCCCAATCTAATAGCATGAGTCCTTAAAAGCAAAGAACCTTTTCTGGTTTTGGAGAGAGAAAAGGAAGGAAAGAGAAAGAGAGAGAGGAATAGAGAAAGGAGAGGAGGAGGGAGGGAGAGAGAGGGAGAGATATGCTAAATTACTGGCTTAGAAAATGCAGGAAAGGGATTATGGGCCAACAAGTGCAAATGCAAGCATCCTCTAGAAGCCAGAAAAAGCAAGGAAACAGATTCACCTCTACAACTTGCAGAAAAGAAGGAAACTCTACTGACACATTGATTTTACTCTGTGAGACATGTGTTGGACTTCTAACTTTCAGATCTGTAAATTAATAAATTTGTGTTGTTTTAAGCCACTGTGTTCAGGTAATTTGTTGCAACAGCAATTGAAAACTAATATACAACTAATGGGCTGATTGGGGAGTATTAGTTGATGAAGCAAAACAAAGAAAGTTGCAATCCTGCATTTGCCAGCATGGGACAACGGCCAAAGAAGAAGAAGAAAAAGGGAGATATTAAGTTTTAGAGGATCAATAAAAGGTCTTGATGTCAAACTATGGGGAGTTCCAAAAAAGCGGATATGGGAAACAAGACAGAAATTTAAAGAGTAATGTAAGAGCAGTTCCCAGAATTGAATGAGGACAAAAGTCTTCAGATTAAAAGGATCCACCAGTTGTCCAGCATAATGAATGAATGAATGCCTACTACCAGATCTTTCACTGTGAAATGTCTGAGTAATTTCAGAAGAAATAATGCTAAATATCTTAGAGAAGAAATAAATGGCCTTTAGAAAACAGAGAAAATAAGGTTATCAAGAATAAGCAACATTAAGTGTTGAAGGACAATGGAGAAATACAAACTTTTGAGAGAAATTATTTTTGTTCTTGAATTTTGTACCAAGGCCAAATTATCAATCAAGTGTGGTGACAGAATAAACCTTCTTGATTGACAAGAAATCCAGCTCTTCTAATGCACATTTTCTTCAGAAGTCCAGGAAAATGGAGCAGTACACCAAGAAACAGAGTATCCATGACAGTGGCACCAACCCAGAAAACCAAAGACTATAGCTCAGCAGTTGGCTGGCAGAGCAACAGACCCACCAACCCATCTTCGCCTGAAGGCAGACCATCTTCCCAAAATGTAGGCCTTTGGGAAAGAAGGGGCTAGATTCCAAGTACAGCCATGCCTTATCACCACCATTGTTCCACCTCGTACAAGCCATCACCGTCTCATGTCTCACCTAGTATAGAGGTCTCCTAAATTCTCCCTGCTTCTAGTGCCCTCACCTATTCTAAATAAAGCATCCAGAGCTATCATTTTAACATATAAAACTGAATATGTTATTTGTTTGCTCAAAACCCAATGGCTTCTCATCATTCTTAGAGCTAAATTCCATCCCATGGCCACAAGTACCTAAACAGTCTGGGCACTGGCCGACACGTACTCCAGTTTCATTTCTTATCACTTTTCCCTTTCTTACTTTCTTCCAAGTGTCCTTTGAGGGGTTCATCAAACACGACAAGCACATCTTACCTCAAGGTCTTCACCCTTGCTTTTTATTTATTCCAGATACCAACATGTAAAGCTTACTTCCTTCAAGACTCTACTCAATTGTCTCCTCTTCAGAGAAACCTTCCCTAATCACTCTCTCTGGAACAGCATTCCCATACCCTATTACCCTACCTAACTTTATCTTTTTCCTTCACTGTGTTTATCACTACCTGTCATTAAAATCTTTATTCATTTGATTTTTGTTTATCTTTTTACCTCCGCATCAGAATGTGAGCTCCCTCAAGGCAGAGATTGTTTTTTTGTTGTTGTTGTTGTTGTTATATATAAAGGAGCATAGCAGAAATTCTTAGGTGCGTGGTTTGCAGGTTGCACTTTGAACAACACTGTTCTCCTAATTCTTGATTACGTCATTTGTTGTGCCAAATCCAAATGTCACGCCTCCCCCAGAAGCTTTTCATGACCAACTGCATGCTACCTCTGATTGTCACTTTCTTCGCTGTTCATCAATCAGCATGGCAGACTCTTATTAGACTCAATGATTAGTCCCTCGTCCATGTCTTTGTCCATGTTTGCCTCCCTCTCTGCAATGCCCCTTCTTTTTTAAGTTCTATTCATTCATTCAGACCTTACTCCATGTCTTACCTCCACTGTGAAATTTCTCACGGGAGTCCAAATAAACTATGTCTTTTTTTTATTTTTCAATCATACCATATTGCATTTATTCTTATGTTCAATTCTTAATGGTTCTCTAATTAGTTCACAAGTTTTTATTTTATCCACCTAAAATTAATGGAGAACTCTGTGAATGCCTTTTTTGTTCTTCAGATCCATCTATAGTGCTTGGCAAAGAGATGAATACACAGTAGGTATCAATCAAAAACGTGTTGATTGCACAATGCAGTTACACTTCAAGGTCATACCTAGGTGAGAATATGTGTGAAAAAGCAAAGAGTTCAAAGGTACGATAAGAAGTTGTAAGGAGCTCAGTGTTCTTTTTTTTAAATTTATTTATTGGGGTGACAATTGTTAATGAAATTACATAATTTCAGGTGTACAATTCTGTATTACATCATCTATAAATCCCATTGTGTGTTCACCACTCAGAGTCAATTCTCCTTCCATCACCATATATTTGATCCCCCTTACCCTCATCTCCCTCCCCCCACCCCCTTTACCCTCTGGTAACCACTAAACTATTGTCTGTGTCTATGAGTTTTTGTTTCTCATTTGATTGTCTTGTTCCTTTCTTGTTTTTGGTTTATATACCACATATCAGTGAAATCATAGGGTTATCTGCTTTTTCTGTCTGACTTATTTCGCTTAGCATTATGCTCTCAAGATCCATCCATGTTGTCACAAATGTTCCCATATCATCTTTCCTTAAGGCCGAATAGTATTCCATTGTGTATATATACCACAACTTCTTTATCCATTCATCTATCGAAGGACATTTTGGTTGTTTCCATGTCTTGGCCACCATAAACAAAACTGCAATGAACATTGGAGCACATGTGTCTTTATGTATAAATGATTTCAAATTCTTTGGGTAGATACCTAGGAGAGGGATTGCTGGGTCATATGGTAATTCTATTTGTAATTTTTTGAGGAACCTCCACACTGCCTTCCATAATGGCTGCACCAGTCTGCTTTCCCACCAACAGTGTATGAGGGTTCCTTTTTCTCCACAGCCTCTCCAACACTTGTTGCTATTTGTCTTGTTGATGACAGTGTTCTTTAAGACAGGCATTTGAAACAAACATTTTTTGAGTCAGAGACCTGGGAATTGATAGAGAGAAATACATAGTGAAGGAAATGTCTTTTAAATGGTAGCTGATTTTACAGAGAATCTGGAAAACATGCATAACACAGTGTATGTTTTCTACATTGGCAGGCTTCCAACTGCCATCAGTAAAGCCCACAGCATTTTGGAAAACAAAAAAACAAACAAAAAAAATACGTCTAATAAGAGTTATATGGCCTCCTTTCCTGCTGTTATTCAAGAGGTAGGAGAGGGAATAAGAAAGGCCTTCGGAAACTTGGAGAACTGAGCATTACCCACTGGCATCATATGTTACAAAACCCAGTACAGAGGTAGGATGAAGTATATGGAGGATAGCATAGCTCCTACTCATCTGACACAAACTGGCCAGATGAATGTCAGCAACTCTGCATTAGTCTTTCTCTCTGTAAGAAGAGGAAATAGGGCCAGATCATGAAAAAGCATGCTTTGGGTTCTGATATACCATGATTCTAGCTCCATCCTATTGATTCTTGGAATTCTTGGCAAAATCCTGGGCAGAATACAAAACAAAACAATTTTTGTCTTAGTTCATTTTTGTGGAATCTGCACTGCACCTTATATTTTAGTCCAGAACACAATACACATTCAAATGAATTCCATTTCTTCACATTTGTAAATGGATTTTTCATTTGAATCTTGTCCGTGTGTATCTGATATCATTTAGGAATTATATTTTATTTCCTTCAGTGGCATTGCATGTTCTTGCAGATTATGTATTTTCGACCACTTCCAAGAAGGACATTGGATTTTGTTGTAAAATGCTGCATATTCCTAATTGCCTTAAATCACAGTTGCATTTGTGTTCTAGGACCTACACAGGAGGGCATGACAAGTACAGCCTCACAACTAAAAAGTGGGAAGAGAGATGGGGGAGGTCATCAATCACCTGCAAAGGAAGGAAAATACTAGACCAGTGTGCACTGAACACGCAGTAGGGATCGGATAGAGAGAAGCTGAAACCAAAGCACACTCGGGGCATATCACCAAAACAAGCTCAGTGAAGCAGAATTTTCTTTAAAAGAAAAGCTTATAAATCTCTACTTGATATAGAAGGCACTTTAGAGATTTTCTATATGTCTATTCAAGCCTGTTTACCTGTATGCAGTACTGTTGAAATGCACTTGCAAGTAGAGCATCTTTATATCTTATTTCTTTCACCCTCAAAATGAAAGGTTAATTGAATGTACGTCTGCAGTTAATGAGGTCTCAATCTCAGTCACAAGAAGTGAATGCAGCACATACTACTTTTCCTTGCACATGCTACAATTAAGGACTAGTAGAAAGCCTAAGTGAAACACTATTTCCCTCTGAATGGTAATAAATTTTCTGCTGTATCTAACATTCATTGACTACAAGCAGCTTTTATGACTTTAAGAATTAATAAAATTGAATTTAGTAGTTAATCATATTACAGTGTCAAATTAAGTACAGATGTGTTCTATTATGTGCAAACCCAGTACCAAAACTTCACATTTACAGTGAACAAGTGAAGGCATTTTCCACTTTGCATAAGGATTTTCCAGGGGGCCAAGCAGAGTGAGGCCCCACCAGATAAGGGGTTGGAGGCTTGTTTCTTGTAAAGCTAAAGAGTCAGCATTAATCTGTTGACTCTTTTTGTGGGATCTTATTGCCCCTTTCTGAAGTGACAGAAAGTGCTGGGATGAAGCTGACCCACACATGATCCATGTGAAACTCTATAACATCAGCAGATAAAATGGGACAAAACCAGGGGTGGCCCGGGAATAGTCTGTACATGCTTGCTGCTTCCCTATTCCTTCTCCTTCCTGCAATGTGCGAGAATGAGGCCTGGAAAGGAAGGGGGAAGAAAATCCCAGAAACCAGAAAACCCAGAACTGACCGTGCTGCTATAAGGACCCTGCCAGACAAAGACACCCAGATTCAAGATGAGGGGTATAGATATCAGCTCTTGCAATCACACTTCTGGCTCCCATTCCCACAAATGTCAAATTATGCTTAAGATGCCAAGCTATTTCAATTATCGTTTAAAACCAGCTCAAGAAGCTAAGAGGTATATCCCTCAAAAAAGGAGAATATGAAAGATTGGGAGTAGTGGGGAAGGGAGGTCTTACGGAGAAAGTAATGAGGTAGGTATGACAGTGCATTGGGGTTAAGAATGGGAACTCTGAAATTAACTGCTAGGCTTTGAATCCTCTGCTCTTTACTGGAGGCATGCTGTGTGACACCTCTGTTCCCGAAGCTTCCTCCTCTCATAAAATGAGGGCCCTGTGTTACCCTCCTCAGAGAGTTACTGTGAGGGTTTACTGTATTAATATATGTAAAGAACCTAAAATAGCACCAGCCTATCTGAAGTTCATAAATGATCCTTTTTATTATCATCACCCATGAAAAGAAAAAAGAAGATAACATCCCAAAAAAAGGTAAGATAAGGAAGGAGTCATCTCAAACCCCAGAGTGAAACCAAGACTCAAAGTCCATGTAGGAGAAAATGAGGTGGGGCTGGGGAACAGGAGAGTGAGCTTTCTGTTTCAGAGCAAGATGAGTTAGAAGTGTGGACTTCTCTATCTTGGACCAAGCTACATCTTGGGCCAAGCTGTGTTATCTCCTACACATCAGTGAACAGAAGTAGGGCAGAACAACATATTAAATACAATAAGCTCTAGAGAATGTGGGTTGTGATATTTCGAATTATTTGGCACCTTGGGGAAGCCATTTTCTTTTGGGGAGGTGATTGGAACATTATTGCTGAAGGGCCAGATCCTGTAGCACTTACTTGTTTGAATAATAAGAAGTAACTAAAAGTTTTGGCTTTCTTGAAGATATAACATTAGGATGATGATAGAAGCTTCTACCCAAGATGTTTGGCATGGTTATAAATCACGTGTTTGGGATGGTTATAAATCACGTATGCAAACCTTGTGTTACTTAATCCCCACAATTGCGTAGGATTCCCTGTTGAAGCTTTTTGAGAAGAGTCAGTTGACTTCCTTCTCTCAGTGAGCACTTAAAAGAGGGGGTGTTCATCATTTTTTTGGGGGGAGCAAATTAACATTTTTTGTTATTAGTTTTAAAGCTGAGTGGTATGAAAAGCTTTCTGGATCAAAAAATCTTGCTGTTGAGTAGTGGCATATAAAGATGATTCATTATTAAAATAAACAATGTAAGCTGGTCAAAAATATTAATGTAAGTGTTCTAACATGAAATATGAAGATTATATCCAGAGTAATGTTGACTCTTAGAAGCACATCTCTGGGCATGACTCATACATGTTTATGAGGATGAAGTAGTTCCTACAGGAAGGAAAAAGGATGCCTTAGTGGCCAGAATTCTTCTGGATTTATTTTCTAAATTCTGGCACCCTAATGCTAAGTGATATGCTGATGAGCAAAGAAAAGCTATATATCTATGTACAGTGTGACTGTAACTTTTCACTTATAGAGTAACTTATCTGACTGCTTGGTTTTGGTGAAGCCTCAATTTCACACGTAGACATCACATGAAGGCCATTGAATGTGGCATCGCACACAAACCTATAGGTTTCCCATATGCATATTCAAAATCATTCACTTAAAAATTTGGTAAGAAGGTAGGTCTTATGTTAAGTGTTCTTCACACACACAAACACACACACACACACACACACACACACACACACACACACACACAGAGCCTGGGAAGAACTACTTTCCTCCCTCCACCTCAATTCTATTCCCTTTTCATAGGATTTCTTTCACTAAACTTTCCCTCTCAAATTTAAAATTATTGAATATTGTTTTACAACCCATGAAAATTATATTTATTTTTATAGCCAACTGCTCAACGTGTATGACATTCGAAAGCATTCAAGGTCATCTGTCTGATCTTCACTTCCAGAGAGACTTCCAAAGAGATCTTAACTTCCAAAGAGAATGCTTTGCTATCTCTTATGTATTTAATTATGTATGTCCAAATATCTTATATTCTGGTCACATATCAAGACCTCCAACACCTTCCTTTTGACTAGAGTCAGTGCTTTATTTTTAGCACACCATCTTTACTTAAATATGAAAATGACTTTCAGCTTGGGTCGTATTAAATGATTCTTTGCTATTTAAAGTAATAAGCACCCTTCAATCAAAATGTACACAAAAAGACAAAAAAATTTTATTCTAAAGTAGAATTGTCATATCCCACTTTTTAAAGTTTGTGTAGCTCACTCAGCTTTTTCTTAATATTAGTCAAAAAATGAACATGCAAGTGTTTTAGTCCAGATAGAACATGCAGTGAGGCATGAAAGAAAACAATGCCAATTTTCTTCCTCCCCCTGTACTCCTGACTCAGCTGATTTTGAAGCTTCTGTGAAGTTCTGTGAGCTTTGGTACTAATTGTGATGCTTCTGGGAGCTGTTTCCCTCAAGGGTGCTTCCTAGGTACATTCTTTCCTCTGCTTTTGAAGGCGAACAGGAGGATGGGGCAGGGGGAAGAGAATAAGCATTCTCCACATTGTTCCCCAGAAGTCTTCATTCCTATACAGGGCACATTAAAAGGCACAGGTCTTCTGAGCTCCACCCCAAGGTATGGGGGGGCCAGAAGGCAGTTGGCCCATGGGAAAGTGACACGAAATAGAGCAGAACCAATGGAAAGTTAGGTGGGCCGTACCCAAAGATGGATATAGGGGTTCATCTCCTCTCCCTGTTTTTTTGCAGCAAATCTTCCCGTATGCTAGATTTGATTTTTTTCATATAACTATTTGAAAATATTCTAAGGAAATCATAATTTATATGCACAGAGATGCATGACAAGCTTGTTCCACTTCTTGACTTAATGTAGTAGTTCAAAATAGGCGACAAATTGTATGTCTAACATTAGGAGTTGGCTAAATTATGAGTATCTATATAAGAGGATTTTATGCATGTGTATCTATATAAGAGGATTTTATGCAAATATTAACATATGTTGTGAATATATTTGGCAACATGAAAAACATTTACGAAAACAGTATTTCAATTTCACCCCATTTTAGTAAATATATACACTGTATAGAAAGTTGTAGTTTTCACTCTGATATACAGTGTTTTCGCAAAAATTAATATAAGACCCAGTCTTATTTTACTATAATATAGGACTGGGTCTTTATAGTATAATGTAATGTAATATAATATAATATAATATAATACCAAGTCATATTAATTTTTGCAACAAAAGGTGTGCATTAGAGCTGATGGTCCAGCTAGGTCTTATTTTCGGGGAAACACGGTATAGAGACCATCACTCCCTCCTCACAAGAAATGAGGTGAGTAAACTTAATGTCAACAACTCTTCTTAGATCCATCAGAGTTAAAGTCACAGAGCAAACTGCTGGTTCAAAAACTAGAGAAAAAAGGCGGATACCAAGAATCACAGCTTCTTGGGAAGAGAAGCCCAGGAGGCAGCACTGGAAGTAACAAACTGTAATTGACAAATTTCCAGAGGCTCTGTGTGGATAGTTTGAGAGTTAAAAACTCTGGGGCTCCTGTCTTAGGGAGACCCCCCACACTTTTGTGAGTTTTACGTCCAAGAGCCCTACCACGTTCTCATAGTGAAGCTCAGAGAAAAATCCCCTCATGCATTCATCAGGTGGAGAGGAAAAGTAACCATTTTGAAATATGCTCAAAGAGCCATGTTCTCCTTGATAATGGCCTACGCTCAAAGGAAACTATTTTATGAGAGCCTAACACATATGGATTTTAGCAGAACCTAATTGATTTGTGAGAAGGGAAAATACTCAATTCCAGCTCTCCCCAGCCTTTAACATGAGGGAGGAGAAATGCCCAACTTTGGTCATCTCAAGTCTTGTTTCACATAAAGGGGAGTTGGAGGAGGGAAGGTGAGAAGCACTAGTGAAGATCACAGCTCAGGGGCAAAGATTCACTGAGAGACTGAAACCTACTCATAAGGGTGTAGCATACTCCCCCTTCCTCCATACTTTACAACCACATCCATCAGGCTCCTATTCTAGAACAGTGGATTACAGCTAAAATAACTGCAAGGATCAAACCCTACTTTAAGGAAACCCTGAGACAAAAACAAGAGCATTATATCCATTCATTGCAAAAGCTTTGGAAGTACTTAACAGTAGCCTCTTCTGGGTGGTGAGATTAACATTTTTGTTATTGTTTCTGAAATTCTCCTGATATTATATACTTTTTAAAAGTTTTTATAATTTATTTTTAATTAAATTTATTGAGGTGACAAATGGTTAGTAAAATTACATAGGTTCAAGTGTACATTTCTGTAATACATCATCTATATCTCACATTGTATGTTCACTACCCAGAGTCAGTTCTCCTTCCATCACCATGTATCTGACCACCTTTACCCTCTTTTACCTCCTTCCCTCCCTCATGCCTTCTGGTAACCACTAAACTATTGTCTGTGACTATGAGTATTTTTGTCTTTATTTGTTTGTCTTGCTTGTTTCTTGCCTTCATTTAATATCCCACATATGAGTGAAGTCATATAGTTCTCAGCTTTTTCTGTCTGACATTTCACTTAGCATAATAATCTTGAGATCCATTCATGTTGTCACAAATGGCAGTATTTCATCTTTTCTTATGGCAGAGTAGTAAATTCTGTTATGGAAAACAGTGTGGAGGTTCCTTTAAAAAATTAAGAATAGAATTACCATATGACACAGCAGTCCCTATCCTGGGTATCTACCCAAAAAATCTAAAGACATTTATCAAAAAGATAAATGTACTCCGATGTTCATTGCAGCATTATTTACAGTGGCTAAGACACGGAAACAACCAAAGTGTCCTTCCATAGATGATTGGATAAAGAAGATGTGGTACATATATACAGTGGAAAATATTATATACTTTTTTTGGGGGAAGGGGGGTTTAAGTGTGCATTAAAAGGTAAAATCCTCAAGAGTAACACTTTACTGACTTTGTAGAAATCACTTTATCAAAAGTCACAGAAATGAGGAGCTGGCCAAAAGGTATTTACATTGGAAATAGGATGCTCAGTTTGGATAGAGGGCAGAAAATTGAGGCAGTGTTGGGCCTTACCGAGGGCAGCCAGTGTAGAGTAGAAGGGTGCCTGGGGGTCCAGGTCAAAGAGAATGGAGCCAATGAGATGCTGAAAACAGGATAATATGGATCTTAATTACTGTATGGGGAGATAAATGTTCTATTTAAAGCTCCTACAGAAATGAGCTGTGTCACGTGGAATAATCTGTCATCAGCCCTTGTCCATAGGATCAGTATCTGGATAATAATGGACATGAACTAGATGCTGTCTAAGGTGCTTTTTGCTCTAAGCTCCTAGGATTCTAGCACTAATTCACAGAGAAGTAGGTCACTGACTTTTCCTTTTCTACTGCTGTTGTAACAAATAAAGATACACTCATTTTTATAGGGTCATTATTTTACCCAAAATCTGCACTCTGGAGCTGTTCCACATACAAAATGCATTCACCATCTCAAGGTCCCAAAAGGTCTCATCCCATTGCAGCATCAACTCAAAGTCCAAAATAATCACCTAAATCTTATCAGTTCTAAAGTCCCAAATCTCACTGCCTAAATCATCTAAATCAGTTGCAGGCTAGCCTCTGATTATAATCCATCCTGGGGCACCATTTTTCTCCACCTGTAGATCTATGAAACTAGAAAACCAGTTGTCTGCTTCCAAAGTACAGTGGTGGGGTAGGCATAAAATAATAGTTACAGATATTATGATTTAAAAGGAGAGAAAATGGAAGGGGGGGACGTCATCAGTCCTAAGCAATTTCTAAATACAGCGTGACAAAGTTCATTAGGTTTTAAGGCCTGGACGTAATCCTCTCTGGTTCCTGGCTCCACCTTTTGGGCTCATGGCTTCACTCCTTGGGTCATTCTTTTTCACGAAGGATAACATGTGTTTGTAGCTGAGTCAATTTATCTGCCTATTTCCTTCCTGTGAAATTTTGAGGATTCAACAGCCTCCCTTAATACTCTGTTCTTGTCAGTTCAAGCTGACAGTATTTTTTGCTGATATAAAATTCTCAAGCACCTTGTGGGTTTGCCCACAACTCATTCCTAGTTAATCCCAACTCTTAATTTTGTTTTTTGCTGAGATGGCTGAGGGACAATGTCCTTAAAGCTAAGTAGATGCACTTTGGTTTGATTGAGGGGATCTGGGACTCACACCTTTGAACTCTTTGTGGATAAAAAGGGGGTTATGTACAAGTTCAGTGACTGAAAGTAATCTCACAGGGTGATCTGATCATAAATTCCTCACTGGGCAGGTCATGGTGGGTAGTCACACCCAGGCCTATAACTTCTTCAATAAGAGGTTTTGAAGCCAGCCCTGTCCATTGTTCTTTGCATCTAGGTTAACACACCTTTAAAATGCCAGACATACTCCTCTCTTCCAGACCTCTCAAAGCCTTAACCACCCTCAAGGGAGCACAGTATCTTATTAACTAGCCTGTACCTTGCCTTCTCTCACCTTCATGTAATCTTCCCTCCTTAATTCCAAATGTGTAAAATAAACTGCAAAACTGTCCTCTGGTGCATTTAAGATCTTGCTTCCTGGCAGTGTCATCAGTCTGGCTCAAATTCTTATAAAAATTCTCTACAGGTTTGGACATTTCTTACATTGACATCTTCAAAAAGCCTTTTATGTGAATGAATACACTGTCCTTTCTAATGCTGTTGTAATATAGTACCACAAATGTTGGGACTTGAAACAGCCAAATGAATCTTGCAGTTTTCTGTAGGTCAGAAATCTGGTACAGATCTCCCTGAACTAAAATCGAGTCCACAGCAGCTCGAGGCTTTAGGGAAGTACCTCTTTCCTGGTCACACAGGTTGCTGGCAGAATTCAGTTCCCTGCAATTGTTAGAGTGAGGTCAGCATATCCTCGCTGTCTGTAAACTGGGGGCTATTCCCAGCTCCTAGAATCCACCTATTCCTACCTAATTGCTCTGTATTTGTTTGCTAGGGCTACCATACAAAGTATCATACACTGGTCTAAACAACAGAATTTTGTTTTCTCATAATTCTGGAGGTTAGAAGTCTGAGAACAAGGTATTAGCAGGATTGACTTCTTCTGAGGCCTTTCTCCTTGGCTTATTGATGGCCTCCTTCCTATATCTTCACACAGTCTTTCCCCTGCATGTGACTGTATCTGAGTCTCCTTTTCTTATAAGGCCACTGGTCATACTGGATTAGGGCTCACCCTAATGACAAAACTTTACCTTATGAAAAGCCCAGTCTCCAAAGGCAGTCACATTTTGCGGTACTGGGGGGTTAGGACATCAATCTAGGAATTTTTGAGGGAACACAATTCAGCCCCTAACAGTCACTTTTTCCATATTCAAAGCTAGCATAGAAGAGTCCTTCTCATGTTGCATCTCTCCATCCCCCTGTTCTGCTTTCCTCTTCTGCTTTTAGGAGCTCATATGATTAGTTAGGGCCCATTTGGATAAATAAGGATAAACTGATTAGCAATCTTAATTCCATTTACGACCTCACTTCCCTTTTGCCATGTAATGGAACAGATTCACAGGTTCTAGGATTAGGGCATGTATAGCTTTTGGGGGCCGTACTTCTGCCGATCACACTACCCAAGAAAAGAATCCACCCCACTTTTCAACACACACATCTTCTCTCATAAAAGGCCACTTGAGGCCAAACTCAAGAATTTTTCTTCAGCATAATTTTCCTCCTTCCACTGAGGAGAGAACTTCTGCTCCCTCCCCACACGGGGGTGTGAGCAGGTATGTTTCTGCCTCCTCCACACTGGGATACTTTCTTCCTTACAGAAGCAGAGCTCATCCATCCAACCTGCCTGAATCCAGTACATCCATTTGGCCAGGTGAGCAGAGGCTGGAGTTATTGTGTCCAGGGCAGAAGTCAGAACTCACACTTTCTCTTTCCCTTAGTGTCTCATTGATCAATAGGAAGCTAGGAACTTTTCCTCTGGCAGAGGCATCTCTTGTCCAGCCTTCCCATTTTTCATCCAGCCTGACTGGTACCCTCGTCCTTCTTCATGATGAGTAAGGAGTGAATAAGTCAGGTTGGATTGCCCTCTACACCCCCCTGTCTTCTCTTCAGTGCAAGAAGAGAAAAGAGCTGCACTTTGTTTTAAGGTCTGAGTCACATTCTCCAGTACAGGTTTTACCCAGATTCCTGCTTTGAGATGAATTTTTCCAAGTGCCCAATAATCTCAGAGCAGGACTCTCTTGGATAAAGGGTGCTTGTGAAACCACTGTCACCAATATTTTCTTTCAGATTTAGCACATAATTCTCCTGTCAGTCGGCCTTTGGAGAGAAGGAAGAATAGCACCCTGAAATTCAAACAAGACCATCTGCTTCACTCGGAATGGAGCTGTGTAGCAACCAGAGGTTTACTTGAAGTGTTCTAGGGTTTTCTACAGGATAGTTTAAAAAGAGTTTATACAAGATCCCCTCCTGCCCCCTACTTTATCCATAAAAACTGCATTTTTATCCATTCGAGTTTCACATAAGCTTTTAGTTGAACAAGATTAGCTAGTGCTAAAAGCACTATGTTAATCTGTCACACTGATGCTAGTAAACAGTCCTATTGTGATATCAGTGCAGGTTGTCATATATTATATGACAGTCAACTTTTGCTACTTGCCTGCAAGAGCAGTGGAGAAAATCATATTAAATTTGAACAAAAGTTTTTTTGTTTTTTTTTTAAGTTCCAACTTGATAATATATCAAAATTATAGTTTGGTAGACGTATCTTGTCATTGAAACACTTCACCTAGTCTCCCATCCTCTGCTACCCGGTACCAGTGCTGGGATTTTCTCTGCACAGTCATTATCCTGCCTTGATTTTAAGCATATGACTCAGGTAAGGTGTCACACCTGCACCCAGGGTGAGTGCGGGACTCAAGTCTGTCTAATCTGAGCATCCAATTTTGTAGTCACAATGATGGTGTAGGAATGATCGTATGATGACATCAAAGACAATGAGATATAAGGAGACATTTTTTCAAAGTATTGGAGGAGAAATACTTAATTTTTCTTACTGTCTTGAACCTTGAAGAATGTAAACTTTGAAGCTCCTTACAGCTATCCTGCCACCATGTGGAACGTAAGAAAGAAGACACAGAGGACAGAGAGGCTAGGGAACAGGGTCATGATAACGCTTTAGCCTTGCCTGTAGTTAACTCTTCAATCATGGAAGCCAAAGAAGTTCCTTTATGAATAAGCCAGTGTGAATTTGTTTTCTGTTTTTTGAAGCAAAAGAGGCCTAACTCTTGACCAGCTACCAAATTTATATGTACTATAATAGTAACTGAAACCCGTCTCTGAAGAGTTATTTGTGATTTTCTGATTTACAAATATAGCTTTCATTGTCACACAGATAAGTACTACAGCAAAAGATGTCAAAATGTATAGTTTAAAGAATGATGACTCAGTCTGTTAGATTATTATGTATGTGGATTTTCTTTCTTAAATATAAAGCTTAAACTATATTACACTGTTATACTCCCTGAGCAACTCAGATAGAGCTCCCAATAGAGTTGGTCCTATGAATAGTCAGTTTGTGTTTTGAAAACACGAAAATACCTTTTCTCTTAAAGTACTATCTTGACAGAGTTGCTTTCCTTCCTGAAATTCAGATAAGTAACACAGTATATTAGAATAAAGATGCTGGAAGGTTGTATATTCATATAATTTTATAACAAGAAAATTAAGAATCCAAGAAGTCAATAATTTGTGTACAGTCACCCTACTTGTTAAAGGCAGAGTGGAACTCAGTCTCCATATTCCTGCTTCAGGATGTGTCTCTTTTCCTCAGTCCCTAAGGTCCAGGCATGACCATTATTTATTTACCACTCAGACTTTTCACATCAGAGTAGAAAGAATAAATTAGAATCAAATTCATATCTTTTATTCATTTCTGTGTTAACAAACTAGCATATTTTAGGATAAACCTAGCTGTCCACGAAATTAGCCATACATACACAGCACAGCCACAAATGACCTCAATGGCTTTTCATTCAGTGCCAGAGTTCTGTATAATCACACTTGAAAGGGATACTGTTATATGCTATGGTGAATTTCAGAGTAGTATGTTATTTATGTATTGTGTAACAAAGTACTTCAAAACTTAATGACATACATAAGGCAACGAGCTTTTATTATTTCTGGTGATTTTTGTGTATCAGGAATTCAGTGCAGTTCATCTGCTGCACATGTTATTGGCTGGGTCATTAGGTGGTTGTCACTGGCTGTTAGAAAGTTCTGGAGAGTCCAAAATGTCTTTCCTGACACACTGCCTGGTTTCTTGGTGAGAATGAGTGAAAGGTGGGGCTCAACTAGGCCCTTTCTCTTCACAGCATCCCTCCTTTGCTGTTGTTATGGGTTTGGCATCCCCCGAAATTCATCTGTTGAAGAACTAATTACCCCCTAGTACCTCAGAATGTAACCTTATTTTGAGATAGGGTCTTTATAGAGGTACATAAGTTAAAATGAGGTCATTAGGATGGGCCCTAATCCAGTATGACTTGTGTCCTTATAAGAAGGAGAAGCTTAGACACAGACACGAATCCAGGGAAGATGATGTAGAGACACAGGGAGAAGACGGCCATCTTACAAACCAAGGAGAGAGGACTGGCACAGATTCTCCCTCACAACCTTCAGGAGCTGTCAACACTTGGCAGTGTTGATTTTGGACTTTTAGCATCCAGAACTGTGAGACAATAAATTTCCGTGTTTAAGCCACCAGTTTGTGGTACTTTGTTATAGAAGCCCGGGCAAACTAATAGAACTGGGTAATTATATTTCTAATTAAGTGGCTCAGGACTCCAAAGACCAAGCGAGAAGCTGCCTGAGGTGGGGCCCAGACCTGGCATAGTGTTACGTCTGCCATCCCCTCTCGGCTAAAGCAATCACAGCACAGCCTAGATTTAGGGGAGGAGAAATAGACCCCATTGTCCGATGGGAGAAATGGCAGAAATTTTCTGCTCTTTTTAATCTGCCACAATGAGAGGATAGATGAGGATACTGTGAGAGGCCTGACTTTAGAGAATTTGTGCCAATAAGAACACTTAGTCTTACTTTGGTGAGAAATTATAAACTTTATATATTCTTACTAAGCTTCGAAGTTTCAATCCCAGTAAATGCACATGTTCTCATCAATGACTGGGATTGTAACACAGCAAACCTGGAGACGTGATTCCCGGTTTAATCACAGACTTACAGGCAGTTCTTCCAGTGAGGGGACAAGTTTGGGGCTGAGCAGTATTGAACCCTGACAAAAAGGGTCCAGAAAACCTGCTTCTAGTTCTAAGCCAACCTCTAACAAGCGGAGGTAGGTAACCTTAGGTAAATCAATTTACCTCTTTGTACTTCAGTTTCTTCATAAAAATAAATAAATAAATAAAAGAGACCAAGGCCATCTTGAAGGCTTCTTCCCCCTATGAAATCGTATGACTCTTGATTCATTCTTTTTATACTGCATAGTAAAGTTTTCTTATTACTGAGAGATCAAAATTCCCATGAATGCTTTTCGCTGAATATATTTTTTAAAAGGTTACACTCACTGTTCCCCCAACCTGCTGCATCTTTGAAGAGTTGTGTTATCTACTAGATTAATTAATTGTTAATATTTATGGCCTCCTTTATCTGCTCTACTGTACCTGAAAGCTAGAATGTCCTCCAACTGTTGCAGTTAAAGTCTTCTTTGCTGAGGCTTGAAATCAGGGCTAATTGGAGCAAGTGTGCCAGGGACTTTAAGGACACACTGCTTGTCCACTGAACTCCAACAAAGAGACCATATTAACTTCACAGCTCGTGTGTAATAATGTCACTCTGAAACTGCCCTTGCCAGGAACTGTGACTCACAGATAAAAGATCCTGTGGGAAGTGAACTCTCCCCAGAGCCATCGCTGAGACAGAATGCTTTTGTAACACCCACGTACCTTACATTTTATGCTACAGATGGCATTTTAAGCTTCCACTTACAGAGAGTCGTTGTCAAGCTCAGAGGTGAGATTCACTGAATAAACCAGGTATCATATAATAGGAGCTGGTGTTTGAAATACTTCTCTTCTTTAGTAAGTTCTCTGAGCCCTGTATGAACCTGTAGCAGGGCCAATAGAACGACCTCTTTAAACCACTAAAAGCTCATTACACACTCCTTGTAACTGATCCTTTAGTTCAAGACTTTTTTGAGCCATTGCTTTCTTTGTACTAAGCTTCAGAGCATACACTCTATCAAAGCAGTTTAAAAGGTCTGCCATTTTTGAAGAAAATCAAATGCAGAAATCTCTCTGCTGACTTGATGGTCAGTATTCTGCTTGATAATGGTAAAAGGCTTATCAATGAGATATGAACATTCTGCTTCCTTCAGGAGATTAAGTAAGAGAGCTGTTTATCCTCATTTTACCCAAGCACCTAGATCACATCTATAGATCTGATGACAGAAGGAGAATAGTTCCATAAAAACTTTAAGATGATTCTCTATCACTTCTCCCCTATGGCTTTCTAATTAACATGTTTGGATTTGCCCTTCAGCTCACTGGCATTATCCATTTTCTGAATGCTCATAAAGTAAGGGCCTTTTTTTTATACACTAAAGACCTTTTCCACAAGTCTATCCCATAATGTGCCCTAACCCTATGTTACAAACTGTGCAATGTTCGATAAGGATAGGTTAACGGTCCTCCAAAACAGTTCCCACCTATTTACCAGGATTATACTCTTTTCTCTCTACTTTGTTCTAATTCATTTTTAATTTCATTCAGCTCCTGAATTTATTCCTGCTGGCCCTGTCCCAGGACTTCATTTTTTATCTTGCTTTCCTTGGGTTTGACGCTACATGATTTTTACTCTTGGTTTAGCTTACATTTCTGGGATTTTTTTTCTCAATGCAATCTTTTGTAGAACAACTTATTCTAACTTCAGTCCTTTGGATCCAAAGTCTTTGTCACGGTTTCTTTGGCCAGCAAATGAACTAAAGCTTCTGTCATGAGCAGGATGTGACTCTCAAAGTAGCAATCTCACACACATTTGTGTCTTTCCACAATGTCAGCCTTTATTAGGATAACACCATGGATCTAGTTCTACTGACTCAGTTTACCACGGACATTAGCCAAGGCTCTGGCCAGAGGATAGCCCCCAATAGTCAGGGTAGAGCAGTTTCACACAAGAGGGTCACACCGGTTTCTGAGCAATAGGATTAGGAAAGGCGAACAGAGTCTTATGAAATACGAATGAGAGAGTTGGACGTTCAGCGAGAGTCTCTATGGCGCTGAGTTGAGTAGTATCCGGAGCCAGGCCAGGCTGGTGAGAAGGCCAGGAGGCAGGGCTTCAAATGCTCCATCTGGGACTAGTGCAGATGTGGCTGTCAGCTCATCAGTTGTTGCCTGAGTGATGAGCCATCAGAGCACTCTGATTTTATGCTCAAGATTGAGTGTGGTGCACCCATCTGCAGTCAGATAAAGCGCCCAGATGGTCACACTCCACCTTGCATTTGGAGTTATCTGGTTAGGGTGTTCACTGGGTATACCTTCCACGTGATGCTCTGGCATGACTGTCGCTTTGTGACTGACATAGCTCTCAGAATTATTAGAGTCCATATTGTGTTCATAATTACTGCTCTATACATCTTCCCAGCATATTGAGGAGAGAGATATAGCAATAACATTGCACAGAAGCACATTCCCCATGGGCTGTCTATATTCTGGGTGCCCACCCTCACAGTCTTTTCATACCTCATCTTTATTTCTATCAGCCAACTTTAAAGGCTGTGTTGACATAAGAGCATGATGAGAGGTTTTATCTCTGAGCAAGGGAATCAGAGCAAAGATTGCTTCTTACCTCGATGCCTAATGCATTACTGTGGTGGATGCTATCTGCTGCTAAAGCTCAGCATTGATTTCCTCTCTGGGAATTTCCCTTGCACTGAAGAAAGCTGCCTTATCCATATTATCCTGCTGCTTCAGGGACATCCAGAATCTTATGACTCGTTGATTTGGGGATACAATGTCCAGCTCCCTTGCCTTAAATTGGAACAACTCAAAGGGCCATCCTAGCTTCAAATCACCCCTTACTCTCTGTTGTTACTGCTTTACATTTAATTCACCTTCTCTTTCTGCCCAGGCCTCTTTCCCTTGCTTCCTCGCAGGTGTTTTTCCCTCTGATGAACACTCTCTGATAAAACCTGCACTCAAATCTTTTCGTTGGAGTCTGTCCCTGAGACAATGGTTATTTTTTTCTTGCAATTTAATGTAAATTCAGGCTCCAAGGCCACGTGTCTAAAACAACAGGTCATGGCATCTTATGTAAATTTCATATGTCAGTATCATAATAATAGATTAAGTAGCATCACAGCCAT
The DNA here is from genome assembly GCF_964194185.1 of Rhinolophus hipposideros. Lineage (NCBI taxonomy): Eukaryota > Metazoa > Chordata > Mammalia > Chiroptera > Rhinolophidae > Rhinolophus > Rhinolophus hipposideros. Next base: position 70,682,841 of record NC_138049.1, read on the forward strand.
GAGTAACTCATGTTGATAAGCAAACATGACTGGAAAACAGCTGTATTTACATGCTTTAAATAATATTAAGACTATAGCAGAATATATAAATAGCTGCAGAGTTCCTTGAAAGTTGAAGTTACTCAATATCAATGATGGCATTGTGAATGGGTCTCAATAGGCAACCTTGTAAAGCATAAAGAATCTAAAGAATCCTGTTTTCCATTAAAAAAAACATGTACATGAGAAAATGTTTTAACAATTTGGTAGGTTAAGTGCAAGAAATAAAACACAAGTCAGGCCTCTCACCACTAAGTATAGTGAGTAATCTTTTTTTTTTTTTTTTTTTTACAGTTTACAACCTGGTTAGAAACTATGAGGAAATTGAAGTGGCATATAGATAAATTATCTCTAACTTATTTTTAAACTTCACACAAAATTTGGAGAATTATGTGTGCGCATTTGGGGAACGTAGGTATTCAGGTGTAGAGAATTTTCAAGATAATTATTTAGTGTTCTCTCAGTTTTAAACATTTTTAAATAGAATATAAATATTTCGTAACCCTCCCCCCCCACACAAAGTTAAAGGCCCCTTTTAATTATATGTAGGGATGACTTGTCTCTTTCAGTTTCCCTATCTATACAATGGAAATAACAATATTTACCTTCCTCATAAAGCTGGTGAGACAATGAGTTCCTTAATGTGCTTTGAAGATGAAAAGCTTCATACAAAAGCTATGTGGTATTATTGTGCATAAATTTATGAGGGATCACAAGTACACAATTCTGAAGAATACATTAAAGCTAAAATTCATCATGAATAATCTTTGTGGTTGTAAATCTGAATTAAATATAAAGGTAAAAGACAACCTTCTAAACATTAACATCAGATGGTACTGATTTTGTTCAGATTTTCCTTGTACATAGGTTGGTTAAATCTTACAATTAGACAAATTGCTCAGTTGGCATACATTACCTTTCAAAAATCATGGTATTTTGGCTTTCAAAGCTTTGTCCATTCCTGTTAAAATTCTCAATTATAAAAGTTTAATACAAGAGTGCCTTTTTCATTTATTTTGAGACTGTGGGAATTGATTGGTACAGCATTAGGATTTCACTCCAACTCATCAACAATAAAATTTTGGCCAAAAGTCATATGGTTATATATAATAGTCTTAATTCTTAAATGTTTTCCTCATTGTCAAAAAGGTCTACTTTCATTCAGTATACTCCTTCTGCCTCAGGAACAATAAATCCTATTCCCATGGTGAAGGCCTTGTTGAAATTATCTTGGGTTTATAATCAAAGTGACTTGTGTGTTTCTTGACTTTCTGCTACAGTAATGCGTTTAAAGGACAGATGAGAGGTGAATTTTTGCTTAACTTGTGATACTTGGCAATTTATTCCCAGGCAGCTATCTGTGTGGAATATTGTCTATTTATTCTTGGCTATGTCTATAAACCTAGAGGGACTTGGCTCAAAAGCCAAAGCATGAGCCCAACATGAATGTCAGTGGCAGGCATTGTACTGGCTTATTCCACCATCTCTGTGCTGCAGCCTGCCGCTGGCCTCTCATCGCAGTTCAACAGTCTTAAGAAAAGAAAGATTTGTCATTTTTCAAACTTTCATTTTCACCTATTTTAAATGCAGCTATTTAGTGAAGTGGGGTTGCATGTTCTATAAACGGTGAAGAACTGTCCCACTGAAAATTGCCAAAGCAACACCCTCACCTCCTATTGCTTCATTTCACTTCTGGAGGGAATTGTCATTTATGACCAAGCTCTAGTCAGGGGGACGTGCAGACCAGTGATGCAGATACACAACTAACAGTGAAAAATTTTGTTCTCCCTCTTAAGAGCAGAATTAATTTGTTTTAATTGTGAGGGCTGCTAACTAGTACAATAGACAAAGGCATTTATTGAAAAAGGGCTTTATTGACTTGAAAGTTAATTCATGTGTAGAAAGCATGGAATTAATTCAATGCTCACTGGAAGCATCGAATCTGTATTATAAAGTTCTTCAAAGAAGTTCAAATGAAGGCAACTGAAGTTAAAGGCTTTTTTAGTTAAGCGAAACATTGGTTTGGTGACAGAAGAGCCTAAATATCTAAGTATTAGAAGGCTGCTTCTAGATCAAGATCAGAGGTGGGCATTCATTCCCTTCCTCACTCAACTAAATTTTATATTGAGTAGGTCCTGTATGTCAGGAGTGTCATCCAGGAAGAATACAAAGGAAAACAAAATGAAATCCCTGCTCTCCCAAGCATTATGTCTAGTGGAAGGAACCAAACAGCTGAGAGTGTAAAGAAAGTGTGTGGCTATTTACAGTGCAGATCATCCCATGTCTCATCTAGGATGGACTGCCTGGGAGCAGATAGAGAAAAAGAAGCAGAAAGGGGGGTGGAGGGAGGGAGAGAAGAAGAGAGAGGAAAAAGAAGGAAGGAGAGGAGGAAAGAGGAAGAAAGGATAGAACTGTCTAACTTTTTCAAAATACAAAGTAAAATCTCAACAACAAAAGATAATTGAACTAGTAGTCCTAGAGATTCAGGACAGATACTAGACAATCCCAAGCATCCACACCTATAAGCATTTGATTTTTCCCCTCCTTGTCTACCTGTCTTTGGAGACTCCTGAACTGCTGCTCTGTCCTCATTCACAGCTCTATGAGTCAACTGAAGTTGATGAGGGTCAAATTCTAAGAGAAACTTTGAGACAGATCTAACTTTAAAACATATAATAGGATATTTTATTTGCAAACCAAGATGCTTTTTTTACATAGACATTTTATTTGCATTGAGGAAATGAGAAGTAATTTAAATGAATCATTTATACTCTTTAACCTAATAGGATAAAATGTTATTCTTGGTTTTAAAAATATTTTAAAAATGAGTAGAATAAAATAGATTACATCATCAAGTACCTACCGATGAAACAAGAGATTTTGAAAGAAAAATATTTATCATAGATTACATAATTGTTGTTTTTTCTATATATTTTCCTTTATTTAAAAATGGAAACTTCAAAAGGAAGGGGCATCGAATATCTATTACTATTTTGCTTTAAGATGGGTGAAGAGATCATTAAGAATATCTCATCATTACATCCTTGTCAACTTCCTGCACATCAAGAGGTCTAGGTTCCACAGGCCATCCGTCCGTGCCTCTCTTCTCTGACTTCTAATCCATTGGCACCCCCACACCGCTTCTGGCCCCTCAGCCAGGCCCCATCCTTGATTACACACTGGAATCTTGTGAGGGGCATTTAGAAAAACGCAATACCTGAGTCCAACCCCAAAGTTTTATCTTCAGTTTATCTTGTGTATGGGCCAGAATTGGTATATTTTTAATCTCCACTTGATTCTAAAATGTAGCCAGTATGGAAAACCACTGTCCTAAACCCTTCCACTGCTCCTTTGGAAGTCACAGTCAGTCATCCTAAAATCCCCTATGGTTATCTACATATTTATCTACTACTTTTTGAATTTCCTTCTTGCTGTAATGGAAACCCGCTGTTTCCTTGAGGATACTGTTTCCTCTGTAGCCTTCTACTTCCTCCTCAAGCCTCTAACACCCTCTCCCCTTATCACGTTCAGCTAATGCCCTTGACTAGCTTATTTCTCTGCTTAAAGCAAAAGAACAACTAGAGGAAAATCCCTTATCTTCCCATCACCCATATTTCCATCTCTGTATCTGCACCTGTCCAGGTCTTCTCTGCTGGTAACATGATTGACCTGGCCATGCTGGTGTAAAAGGCCAGCCCTTCCATTTCTGCACTAGCCCCTCACCTACTCAAGGACTTTGGTGCTTCAATTAACCCCTCTATCTCCTCTATCACTGAACTTTCCCTCTCTGTTAGATTATTCACGTCAGCAGGGGTGATATTCAAATAATATCAACGTAAAGTATGAGCACTGGTTAATCATTATGGAAGTGACTGGAACCACCTGTGTTCCAGGTGAATAGCATTTGTTTTGGCCATCATAAAATGAGCATGTTTCAGTGTCACGCACCTTAATAAACACTTTCCCTTGGTCACACCCTCCCCTTCCTGCTCTTTTTTCCCATACTCCTTCTCTGCTCCTTTTTATTGCAAAAATTTTCATGTTGTGGTGTCTACTTACTATCCCCTCATCCCATTCCCTTTTGCGTTTTCTTTAAACAGGCTATCACTTCACCATTCCAGTAAAACATCTCTTATTAATGATACCATTATTCTTCATATTGCCCAGTAGGGGTGGGGGTCAGATCTCAGTCTTCATCTAACTTGATACCTCAATGGCATTTTATAAATTTTTATTAAATTTATTGGGGTGACATTGGTTAGTAAAATTATATAGATTTCAAATGTGCATGTCTGTAGTACATCATCTATATATCACATTGTGTGCTCACCACCCAGAGTCAGTTCTCCTTCCATCACCGTATATTTTACCCCATTTACCCTCTTTTACCACCACCCTCCCCCCCGCCCCTCTGGTAACCATTAAACTGTTATCTGTGCCTGTGAGTTTTTGTTTGTTTTGTTCATTTTTGGCTTTCAGTTTTATATCCCACATATGACTGAAATCATATGTTTCTCAACTTTTCTGTCTGACTTATTTCACTTAGCATGATAATTTCAAGATCCATCCATGTTGTTGCAAATGGCAGTATTTTATTTTTTCTTGTGGCTGAGTAATATTCCATTGCATATATAAACCACATCTTTTTAATCTAATCATCTATAGCAGGACACTTTGGTTATTTCCATGTCTTGGCCACTATGAATAATGCTACAGTGAACATAGGGGTGCATATATCTTTACAGATAAATGTTTTCAGATTTTTAGGTAGCTACTCAGAAGAGGAATTGATGGGTTATTTGCAATTCTATTCTTATTTTTTTGAGGAACCTCCACACTGTTTTCCATAGCAGCTGCACCAATCACATTTCCACCAGCCGTGTGGAAATTTCTCCACAGCCTCTCCCGCACTTGTTATTACTTGTCTTGTTGATATAGCCATTCTAACTGGTGTGAGGTAGTATTTCATTGTCGTTTTGGTTTGCATTTCCCTAATAGCTAGTGAAGTTGAGCATTTTTTCATACATCTGTTGGCCATGTATATGTCTTCTTGGGAGAAGTGTCTATTCAGTTCTTCTGCCCTTTTTAAAGTTGGCTGTTTGTTTTTCTGTTGTTGAGTTGTATGTGTTCTTTATATATTTTGGATATTAGCCCCTTATCAGAGGTGTTGTTTGCAAATATCTTCTCCCATTGGGTTGGTTGTGTCTTTGTTTTGTTGATGGTTTCTTTTGCTGTGCAGATGCTTTTTAGTTTGATATAGTCTCATTTGTTTATTTTTGCTTTTACTTCCCTTGCTTTGAGATCAAATTCTAAAATTTTTCTGAACCCAAGGTCTATAACTTTAGTATCTTTGCTTTCTTCTATGCGGTTTATTGTTTCAGGTCTTATGTTTCGGTCTGTGATGCATTTTGAGTTACTTTTGGTACATGGTGACAGATGGCAGTCTAGTTTTATTCTTTTGTTCGTGGCTTTTCAATTTTCCCAGCTCCATTTATTGAAGATCATTTTCTTTTCTCCATTGTATGTTTTGGCTTTTTTGTCAAAAATTATTTGCTGATGTATAGATATATGTTTATTTTGGGGTTCTCAGTTCTATTCCATTGGTCTATGTATCTGTTCTGCCAATACCATGCTGTTTGGATTATTGTCACTTTGTAGTATGAATTGAAATCAGGGAGTGTGATACCTCTGACCTTGTTCCTTTTTCTCAGGATTGCTTTGGCTATTTCAGGTCTTTTGTGATTCCGTACAAATCTGATGATTTTCTTTTTGTCGTTGTTCTGTTTCTTTAAAAAATGCCATTGGCATTTTGATGGGGATTGCATTAAATCTGTGAATTGCTTTGGGTAATAAGGCCATTTTAGCTATGTTGACTATTCCAATTCATGAACACAGAATATCTTTCCATTTCTTTGTGTCTTCTTTAATTTATTTTAATAATGTTTTATAGTTTTCAGTGTATAGGTCCTTCACATCCCTTGTTAAGTTTATTCCTAGGTATCTTATTCTTTTTGTCACAATTGCAAAAGGATTTGTTTTTTACATTTCTTTTTCTGAAACTTTATTGTTAGTATATAGGAACGCAGTGGATTTTTGTACATTGATTTTGTATCTTGCAACTTTACTGTATTTGTTTATTGTTTCTAATAGATTTTTGGTGGAGTCTTTAGGGTTTTCCACCAAAATTATATGAAGAATCATATCATCTGCAAAAAATGACAATTTGACTTCTTTGTTCCCAATTTGGATGCCTTTTATTTCTTTCTCTTGCTTGATTACCTCAGCAGCATTTGATATCACTATTTTCTCTGAAAAAGTTGCAAACTGGCATTATTATGAAATTGATATTTTTGCACTTATGTAACATTTTAGTTAATATATCATACTCATTTTCTTTTGTAATAATGAACACAGCCAGTTCAAAGATTAAAAGAAAATACTTGAAGACTTCTACAAAAATGTCAAACCATGAAATAATGCTTTTTTGTGAAAGTATGTTGGCTAAAGAGCAACTATTTGATTTCCATTACTGAAACAAATAAAATGCATCCAAAAATATGACTGTAGGACTGAAAATGTGTAAAATAATGAAAACTTTTTACCTTTGTGTTTGGAGAGTCACAAAATGTCTGATTGTCTGGACTTATGAAAATAAAAAATTAAGTATGCATATCAAGTAGAACAAAATATGGAATGGATCTTCCATAATTAAACTTAGGATATATTAAACCTTTTTTCATGAAAGGGACATAGTTCAATATTCTAAACATTAGGGCCATAATATATTAAATTCTATGGTTTATTGAAAAAATATATTATAGAAAAACCTGTGCCTTGAAAACCCTGAAAGAATTTAAGAAATCAAAATTATTAGTTATAATAAACACAAAAGTTATTTTTGTAATGATGCCTCTAATTACTTCCTATTATTACAAATCTAGCCAGGAAAACTGTGCAAAGTCATAATAGATAAAGTGTCTAATATGGCTGAAATGAAAAACCTGGTTTTAATAATAAAGAACATTAACTAAACTCTGTGAGACTTATGAACCCTGATATGACTGCTTCCGGTGGGTTGCCTCTCTTCCTTCTTTACTCCCATTTTAAAGGAAACTTTGCACTTCAAAATAGGTCTAAAACCAGATTCAATTTGATATGCATTAAAAAGAAGAGGCTGTTAGTTCTTTAGAAGTTCCATAGGGACAGGAGGAAAGGAATCTTTATATCTCCGGGCAGAACTTGATAAAATCTTCTTTTAAAAGGGTTCACAGTATGAGGGATATAAATGATGAACGTCTAAGTATTACCTTGTTTTGTACACCTGAAACTAATAAATAAATTAATTAATAAAAAAAAAAAAAAGTCTCTGTTGTTTCCCAGAAAGTTCTCCCTTGCCCGTCACCTCATTTCTTCTCTTATCACTTCCCCAACCAAAGGTTTTCAAAGCTCTTTGCTGGTTCTGCTTTCTCTTCTACTTTGAAAGCAAATGCCCAGTGGCAGCCAAACAATGGCCCCTGCTCTTTAGTATTCCTCACGTACTCCTTTCAAGGATTCATTGCCCTCCCCAAGTTGCTCTTGAAGGTACAGAAATAACAATGTATTGCTAAGAAAATAAACTTATCCTATAACATTACACCACCTTTATTGATTGTGTTAAATTGCTAATATTTTAAGCACTTAATAAGAAACTGGGCTTACTTCAACTGAAAGTCTCAATAAATTAACGCTAACATTTTTATTCACAATTGTCATGAAAGGACTCTGCACCTGTGTGGAATAAGTTTGTGCGGGATCTTGTTCATGCAGAGCAATCTACTTACCTATCATGCTCTAATTGTAATATGCAGATTTTACATTTGAGTTTTTATGCAGTTCCTCTCTTTAGGCAGTAGAAAACAAATATGTTTTATTCTCACTTTAATGAGAATGCCTTCTCTTTAAAAATCTTGTCCTGTGTTTCACTAAAAGAGATAAACATCACTGAAGTGGATACATTTGCAAAAAAAACATTTGCAAAAAAATATAAAAAGTAATAATCTATTTAAAATGACAATAATCATTCTGTGAGGTGTCTTCTATCTATTGGGCATCTGGTAATTTTAATTATTTTATTTTGATTCTCTCTTACTTTCTACTGATCTTTTTATTTTCTCCTTGGTTTCAACTAAGCAAGAAAAGAGTTCTGGAATTAAGGAATTATTTTTACAGTGTTGACAGAAATATGCTGGCAAGGGACAAGGAGCATTGAAAGAAAGGCTGAAGTTTAAAATGTTTTTTCATATACTCAACGCTTGACATTTCTCATTTTCTGGGATATGTGTTCATGTTATTCATCTTCTCTCTCTTTTTTTACGTCTCCTCTTTTATTTCCAGATCTCTTTTCACTTCAGTATTCGCCTGAGAGCTTTTAAATAGAACTCCTGTTTGGAGTGTAACAGTGTTGTATGGTTTCCCGAGGAACTGACTTTAAACCTGGTGTTTGTGCAGTGTGGACTCTGCTCTTTAGAACACCTCTCAAATATTATGAAAACCCTGAGGTTTTTCTTTATAACTTTTGACCCAGTAATTCCACTTCTAATAATTTATTCTAAGGAAATTAGCATGTACAGATTTATGGGGACATTATAGGAGATAGTTTTGAAAAGACTAGGCTCTTGTATGTAACCTCCTGGACTTGCATCTCCAAGTTTACTTATTCTGTGACTTTGTGAGTATTACTTGAAATTCCTCGCCCTCAGTTTTCTCATTTACAAAATGCAAATATGACTAATACCTTCCTCAAAGGATTGTGGTGAGAAGTAGATAAGATGGTGCATGCAAAACCCTTAGTGTAGAGCCTGGCACATGGGAAGATCTCTATAGATGTGAGTTGTTGTTCGCTGGGATTGCTAGTGTTATTATGTGATAGATGCGTGTGTGTCTAGATGTGTGAGGGGGTCCCTTGTGCATTATTGATTTTCATTTTCAAAATGAAAAATGTATCCAAAAATAAAATATTAATCAAATAAATTGTGCTGCATCTATTCTTGGGTGCAGCCATTAAGAATAATGAACTTAGTGAATATTTATTAATATGAGAAAATGTTCTCAAATATAAAGTGAAAAAAGCAGAATATAAAGATCTCCATTTATCTCATAAAAGAAGAATACTGGAAAACAGCAAAATGTTAGTAGTTTCGTACAGGTGATTTTTATTTACTTCTTTATACTTCCATGAATTTAATAATACCTATAACAAATATTATGATATGAATGTAATTACAGAAATAATCAACTTGTGTTTGAGAATAGAATGAAAACTTGGGAACTGAAAAAAACTCGTGGTCTTTCACTGTCATTTAATCTATGAACAACCCAGGATGAAGAGTGTCTGAGGCCTGTCAAGAGTCCTGGGATTTGAGCAGCTGTGTAGTTTGGAATAGGTATGGTTAACATTTGTGCTTTCTAATTCCTGACTATTGGAGGCCTTGCAAATAAATACTCAACTAAATATTTTTAAAAATATAACAGAGATCTTAAATTCAAGTCAATTTCAAATAGTACCTAATGAACTAAAATTATGGCATAGCCATTAAAAATGTTATTATGAAACTGACAGGCTCCACAGAACTGCAGCAGCAATGTCTCACGTGCTCTTTCCTCTGTCCTTGGCAGATGTAGGCAGCATGTGACTCAAGTCTGAAGGTAAGATGTATCCACAGCAGATTCAGACATGTGGGGATTTCTGGAGCACTTACATGTGGGCCTCTGAGGAGGGATATGTGAGAAGAGGAAGTAGGCATGCTAGCCTGGCTTAAAACAAAGCCTTTCTAATCCAAGTGCAGAGGCAATTTTAAACAAGGAGCCCTGTATCTGTCACTTATGTTTGTTCTTCTGTTACTGTAGGCAGAAAGAATAGGGTGGTGGGGAGAGAGGAGAAGGGAGAGGAGGAGATGAGGGGAGACAAAAGAGCAAGGAGATGAACGAGGTTATCTTTAAGAAAAGAGCAGCTACCAGACCCAGATAGAATTAGATTTTGGTGGCCAAGAGCAGACCCAGGATGCCATCTTGTCACTTTAGGTGAATTTCAGCTAATTATAACCCATTATAATATTCTTAACATGGCGGCCAAGAAAAATCTTCTCTCCCTGTGTCACCATGACAATTCCAACAACAGCCAAATAAAGACAAAAATCACTACTCCTCATGGGAAAGAGTGGTCAGCGAAGGCCCACCTAGGAGTGCCTATAACACCACCCCTAAAACTTGGATATTTTACACCTTCCTTTTAAGACTAATAAATTCCTAAGCCTCTTTGTCCTTCAGGGCTGCTGCTGTTCTCCGGGCCTGCCCGCTCTCACCTTCTTGAGAGTGTACTGTTTTTCTTTAATCAGCCTACCATTTGCTTGCCTTATTTGGTTCGTCCTTGAATCCTTTCTTGCGATAATACCAAGAACTTGTTTTTCATCCACACTTCTATCCAGCACTGCTCTTACCTCACATGTGTGCTTGTGCACATATACACGCTCTCTCTCCCAAAGAATTCTGATCTGAGTCCTGGGTAAAACTGTGTTGTCAGCACGAGCTGAAAGAGCGATTTTCACTAAAAAGACAATCAGGGTGAAAAATGTAACTTAAAAGAGATTGAAAGGTATTCTTAACACTTTTGTAAGCAATGCAGAATGAATTTCTTCAGAGTCTGGAGGACTCCTGAGAACAAAGCATCACTTTGGCACTTGAAAACCTCAGGGTATCAGCAATAGTTCTCTAGTGTATTGGCAAAGTGCCAGGTGGGAAGGAAATGCCAGCAAGCACCGCAGTATCTGGACAAGTTGATGAGATGCAGTGCAGTAGGTGAAGTCAGCATTCTTCTCTAGGCCCTGGAAATGAAACAAGGCATTCATGTACCTCGGTCTTGTGTACGTATTGGGGTACAGAATAAGAGAAATACGATCTTAAACCCTAGCCCTCCCACAGATAGAATCAAGTGAAGAAGCTGGGCATCAAACAAATAAGTACACAAATGATTATTTAAGTCTAATTTCAGTAAATGCTCAAAGAGAAGTACAAGGGCTATCATGATGCTACACTGGAAAAAAAAAAACACTAATCCAGTTTGGAGGATCATCTGTAGAGGCATTCATGGGAGACATGTCTACAAGGAGATCAGAGCCAGAAGACAGAACAAAACCACCAAACACTATATTGGTAGATGTGAATGGATTTGATTGTGAGTACATGTGATATTCCCACTATAAACTGAAAGCTTAGTGTTGTAACAACAGGAGAGGAGAAAGGAGTTGAATATGATTATCACTATACTAATGATCTTTAATTTAACCTCAAGTTTTTATTTATTTATTTATTTACTTATTTATTTATTTATTATTAGTTTCATGTGTACAAAACATTGTAATAGTTAGACATTTATCATTTATACCCCTCACAAATTGATAACCCCCCTCCGCCAACCTACTGCCCCTCTGACATCGCATACAGCCATTACATTTCCACTGTCTCTATTCCTTATGCTGTACTCCACTTCTTGTGACTACACACACACACACACACACACACACACATATTAAATTATAGTTGATATTCATTATTATTCAACTTCAGCTTCAGGTGTACAGCACAGTGATCAGGCATCTACATCATCCCTGAGGTGGTCTCCCTAATAAGGATACCCTACAAAATCCTTACACTATTGATTATATTCCCCAGATTGACTTTCGTATCCCCATGGCAAACTTGTAGTTACTGATTATGCTTTCTAATCCCCTCACCTTCCCCCTCATCCCCACCATACCTCCCATCTAGCAACCCTCAGTTTTTCCTTTATGTCTCTGAGACTCTTACTGATTTGTTTGTTCATTTATTCTATTCTTTAGATTCCATATATAAGTGAAATCATATGGTATTTGTCTTTCTCTGTCTGACTTATTCCATTTAGCATAATGTTCTCTAGGTACATACATATCGTTGCAAATGGTAAGATTTTGTTCTTCTTTATGGCTGCATAATACTCAATTGTATAAATGTACCACAGTTTCTTAATACAGTCATCTACCGATGGGCATTTTGGTTGTTTCCATGTCTTGACTATTGTGAATAGCACTGCAATAAACATAGGGGTGCATAGAATTTTTCGAATTAACATTTTGGAATTCTCTGGATAGATACCCAAGAGTGGAATTTCTGGGTCACAAGGTAGTTCCATTTTCAATTTTTTGAGATACCGCCATCCTGTTTTCCATAGTGGCTGCACCAATCTGCAATCCCACCAACAGTGCACGAGGGTTTCCTTTTCTCCACATCTTCATCAACACTTGTTGTTTGTTGATTTATTGTTGATAGCCATTCTGACTGGAGTGAGGTGGTATCTCATTGTGGTTTTTAATTGCATTTCTCTAAAGATTTGTGAGGTTGAGCATTTTTTCATATGTCTGTTTGCCATCTGTATATCCTCTTTAGAAAAATGTCTCTTCATGTCCTCTGCCCATTTTTTAATTTGATTGTTTGTTTCTTTGGTGTTGAGTTGAATGAGTTCTTTTTTTAAAAATAAATTTTGGATATTAACCCCACATCAGATATATCATTGACAAATATCTTCTCCCATTCAGTAGGCTCCCTTTTTGTTTTATTGATGGTTTCCTCAGCTGTGAAAAAACTTTTTAGTTTGATGTAATCCCATATGTTTATTTTTTCTCTCACTTACCCGAGGAAATATATCGGTAAAAATATTACTCTGGGTAATGTCTGTAAACTGTCTTCCTATATTTTCTTCTAGAAGTTTTATGGTTTCAGATCTTACATTAAAGTCTTTAATCCATGTTGAATTTATTCTTGTATATGCTGTAAGGAGGTGGTCCAGCTTCATTTTTTTGCATGTGTCTGTCCAGGTTTCCCAGCACCGTTTATTGAGTAGACTGTCTTAATGTAAATTCTTGCTTCCATTGTTGTAGATTAAATGACCACATAGGCATGGATTTATTTCTGGGCTCTTTATTCTGTTCTGTTGATCTATGTGTCTGTTTTTATGCCAATACCATGCTGTTTTGATTTCTATAGCCTTGTGATATCTCCCACTTTGTTCTTATTTCTCAAGATTGCTGAGACTAGTCGGGGTCTTTTATAATTCCATATAAAGTTTAGGATTATATGTTCTATTTCTGTGAAAAATGTCCTTGGTAGTTTGATAGGAATTGTGTTGAATCTGTATATTGCCTGAGGCAGTATGGACAATTTAACGATATTAATTCTTTTTATCCATGAGCATGGTATATGTTTCCATATATGTGTATCTTCTTTAATTTCTCTCTTCAGTGTCTTATAATTTTCTGAGTACAAGTCTTTTACTTCTTTGGTTATAATTTAACCTCAAGTTTTGATAACTGGATACTCTTTCTGTGTGTCCTCAATTATAAAACAGAAGAGGGATATTTGGGAACCAGTAGTGGGAGATACTTAACTAGATACAAAGTCTTGATCTTAACAAGTGAAAAATATAGAGTGGCTATGTTTCTTAAAACAACTTTGGTAAGTCATATTACAGTGAATATGTTCTACTTTTTTCATATTTTCTTCTGTAAATACTCATTTTTTTCTCAGAAATTGTAATTAGTAAATATAAACCAACCATAATTCAGATACGATAGTTATTCTAATTTGTATCTGTTCTGTTCTGTTCTTTCAAACATGAAATGAAACTGAATCAAATCTTACGTTTGAAACTCACTCCAACCTTATGTTTTTGTTGGGAACAGGTGCCTGGATAGTTAAATGATTTGACAGTATCTACAGAGCAAGGTTAAGACTGCACAAGTCTTGTCTGTCAGACCTTCACTTCTCATTGCTCCATTCCACAATGCTGTTTTCTTTCCTGCTTATCCTTTATTTTATTTATTGAAGTGTTTTGGGGAGCTAATTTTAAATTTTCTGGTTTCTCCACCCCCTGTATTGTTATTCTTTTCTAAGTCTTTCTAATTTTTGCAAAATTATTTTGCATCTCTTTTTTCACCTTCCAGTTTCTTTCTGATTTTATCCATTTCATATTTACTTATATGAATGAGAGAATGTAAATAAGAAAGAATAGTTAGGAGTGAATATTTATCAAATTTATACAGTGAGAAATAGCACAAAATAACTTGAGGAAAGTGAGAAAATATAGAAACTAAAAAATCCCAAGTCAACCAGGTGAAGATCTTACAGCAGGAAAGCATATCCCTATTTCTTATAATCAAAGTGATTACAGCTTTTGTTCTATCAAAAATGTTAAAAAGAAATGAAATTGTATTTAAAGTGTAAAAATTTAAATATTTCTCAGTAATAATATAAATTAAAGTACATGTAAAAGTCCAGAAATTAAGTGTTTTATATATGCTTTCAAGAAAGTTATTTTTCTTATATTAAAAATTATTAATTTCCACTAAATGAAAAAATTAAATTTTAGTTAATAAACATTGAACTTTAAAATTATTTAAATAAGTATAAAAATAATTTAAAATTTTATTTAAATTTTATTAAATATTTCAATAAAATTAAATTATTTTCAGTTCTACTGCTCAATATTCATCTAGTTGTCAGTGGCAAAAATCAGTGTCAAGACACATGATATGTTTGAATTTATACAAAACTAAGAGAATTTTAATTCTTAAAAAGAGCAGAATATTCCACAGGTGCCATATGCAGTGTTGCAAATACCATGCAATTTGTGAGTGCCTCCAGAACTACGCTTTGGAACTGAAAGAGAATTAAGAAAATGACTTAGCCCAAGTGTGTAATGAAACATTGTTATGTAAGAAACTTGAATTCATGCTGAGTTAAGTTTTTTTTTTTTCCTCTTACCTAAACACTCTGCTGCTTAGATCCTCCTGGCACTCTGAAATAGCATTACTCAAAAACATTCAGGACATTTGGGAGTAGTTAACTTATTTTGAGGACATAGGACAAGAGAGATGGAGAAATTAACAGTGTTAATCAGGAGAACGTTTAGACTTCTCAAGGCCAGTCTATTCCATTAAGTACAGAAGACTACATTGCAGAAGTGTATGCGTGTTCTGTAATTGTGTGTATGAGTGTGTGTGTGTGTGTGTGTGTGCATGCACTTGTGTCTATGTGATCTGTGGGGTCCCCTAGAGCACAGGATTCAGAGCAAGGGATTTTCTTGCCTTAGTCACAGGGTAGCACTGATTAGTTAGTACATTTTCTCAAACAGAATATTGACCACTAATGTAAGTTGGGTTTATCTAATGGAAGTATGCTCATTAACTATAATTTGTGGCATTCTTTTGACATTTAAAAATGTCAACAAAAGATACATATTGAACAATAATTCAGTATAGATAGATCTACATGTATAAACAAATATAAAGTTACGTGTATATGCATAACCAATTTCAGTACTTAGGATTAGGTTTAGCTATAAGTGAGAGAAAAGCTAAAATAACAGGGGCTTTGATAAGATGAAGTTAATTTCGGTCTCACACAAACAGAATCCAGAGGTAAGCAGTGATCCAGGGCTGATTTGGTAGCTGTCCTCCATGAAGTCCCCAAAATTCAAGATCGGCCAGCTCACTACCCTGCTATCCCTAACATGTAGCCCTTGACCTCATGGTCCAAGATGGTGGTATCTGTACTCCAGGGAGCAGGATAAAGGAAACTGAAAAAGGCAGAAAAAGAGGGGCACCAACTGAATCTTAAGGAAGTTTTTTAGCACCTGTCACGTCACATGGCACTTCTGTTTAAATCCCACTGGCCAGAATTAGTTATATGGCTACTCTTAACTGCAAAGAAAACTTTATTCTGGGTAACAAGAAATTCTCCTAGCATAGAAGCAATGAAAACAACTACTACGGGATAATTATCATTTTGGCCACTTATTTTACATGTATAGATTATTGGTAAGATGTAATATTACATAAAAATTTGTGTCCATAATTCTTCTTCTCTAGGATATTAATAAAACCGTTTGCTAGGAATATCTGAAATATTAGTCTCACATATTTTCTATTCCACCTTTACATGGTCTCTCCACTTTGTGCACAGTTCTACCTGATGTCCATGCCAGTTCATTCTGGATCAACCAATTTCTTCATTCAGCATTGATTAATATACTAATTGCAAAGAACTTGGTTTCTATATTTGCACTTGTGCTAGATTCACTCTTTAAATATCACTACTGCATTTCTATTGTTCTGTTCCATTTCATGAAAGTAGCAAAACTTTGGATATATGATACTGCCAATGCCTTATGCATACAACATGCCTGCAAATACTTTCTGGTGGTATGTGGCAGAGGTTTTAAAGTGTGATTGCCTTTAGGGCATAAAACAATGTCTGGTTTGATTATTGACTGAAAAATTTTGCTAGCAGTAGGCATCCTTCACTCTGAGATTGGTTTCATAATTCATTAATAAATACTTCTATCCCCAACAAGTACAGCTATACCAATTAAGGTTAAATTTATTATTGTTTAATTATTCTTGATTACACTACTTTTATTAACAGTTGTAGCATTTGTTTATTTAATTATTTTTGGTTATTGGTGAATTTTATATCTTCTTAGATTCTAAATTAGATGTTAGAAAAGTGCGTCTAACCGTGCTTGGCACATAAAAACTCAAAAATATGTATTTAATTTATTAATCAATGATTTATACTGCATGTGCATTAAAAACAAAATAGTTATACCATTTGAAATAAGAAAATTTATTTCAGTATCAGCAGTTTTTATCAAGTCAGGAAGAATCAAATTAGGCAATGGAGCTGAAATGCTATAATCATGAAGTCTACTTGGCAACAATAGTCACCCATCTCTTTATTGCAACCTAGACTCAAAATAGTAAAATAATTCAACAAAAGCAGGGAAAGTATAAGTTTCTGATGTATGTTTTGAGAAAAAACTGGAATTTAAAATCAGTGGAGTATAAAACATCATAATGCCTAAAAATCTTTAAGAGAATAATGTAACTAATCATTTTGAGATAACCTTTGGTACTTTGGAGTATCTCAAACAGTTCTGATGTCTCTTCTAACCCCTTGATTCTACTGAAGCTATCCAGAAACATAACCCCTATTTAGTCCATATCAGGACAGTTTGAGATAGGAGGAAACCCTAAAATTCTGGGGGTTTTGGTTTACCAGGTAACAACTTAAGTCAGTTACCAAGATCATTTTTTCTGTAGAGACTGATACAAATATTTCCACATAGCAATTTTGTTGTCCATTTCATACCCGATCCTATCTGTTGTCCTTGAACTCCTCATCCACATTTCCTGCAAGTACATCTGGCATACGTCATCTACTTGTATGTGGCTCCAAACTTTGAGCTTGTGATGTAGTTACCATGCATCGTGACGTCCATACCTTGGATGAATTTTGAGATAGATCTCTATTTTTGCCTCATTTCCTCAGTTTATGAAGCCTGGATTTTCTGTTGTTCAGGTACACCAAGATTATGGTTATATAAATAAGTATCTTTAAAAGACTGTATAAGTTAATTTTAGACTGTAAAATGTAAAGATGAGTCAAGAAATTTACGCATTAATAGCTCTTGCTTATATTTTTACTACATAAATTTAGGGAATAAATGGAGTCAAGTGTGGGGGCAACTCATTTTCCCAACTGATATAATATTTTTCTAAAAATAATACTTATTTTTGTTTTTTATTTCCTTGAGAACTTAAAATTGAGATCAAATTTTTCTTTTCCCAATTTATCTGGATTCAGCATCTCTACAAATAGATCTCTACAAATTTATTATTTACTCATAGTTACGTTATATAAAAATAAGTCCTAGAGCTTTTTATTCAGTATCAATTTTACTGAAACTATTATTTTTTTCAGCCCTCTAATTGTATGTATCCTATTTTATAATTAGAAATTTGATATTTGAAATATGAGAAAATGATTTTCTTCTCTTTTTTTATAAAAGGATATTGGAAAATTTATTAATATTCTGCAAATGACAGAAGAGGTAGCAGTTGCTATGAAATGAGTTTTTGATTTTAACAAGAACAGTACATATAACTGTCCAATTCTCAAATTGCTTTCGAAGCATTTGTTGATTAGCATTAATTTTTGAGATCAATATCTATTAGAGGTAGTTGCTGATATGTTAGAGAACCTATATTTATTTTTGTATATGTGTATATTCATTAAAGGCATAGAAATTTTAAAAATTTTATTAATATGGTATATATTTAAGACTAAGAGCTTATTATGCTTTAAAGTTTGGTCCATTTTGTTAATGTTAAGTTTAGAGAGGCATTTGCTGTAAGATTTTTAAAATTATGACTTACAGTTTTGCTGTGTTATTTATTATTCAATGAAGAAGCTAGAAAAAAAGTGGGCCAGTCATCCTTAAAGTCACATGAGTATTAGAATTGTTATGAAAGCAAAAATTAATTACAAGTGTGATTAATTGATAATAATGTAATATAAAGCAAGTTAGCTTTAAAGATTAGCATTTAGATACTTATAAAAGGACGTTCAAGACACACAACTTATAATCAATGTCAAGATTTATCCAAATCTGTCAGTTTTCTGTTATGCTCTCAAACAGTTGAGAAATGAAATAAATATATAAATAAATACTAGCACAATAGTGGTACTGTTTTTTTTTTAATTGGTAACAACTTTGAATAAAGTCTGCCATGTGCAAAAGATAAGGACGTGTTAAATACCCCCACTTGGTTGCACATAATTGTATGACTAACCTCAACAGCACCAAGAGGACCTCTGAATCTTGAATTTTAGAAGTAAAAAGAATGATACTGAAAGCGTTATAACCAATCTAAATAAACAGAAGCAGAATATAATGTGTCCAAAGCAAGGATGTGGTTTCAAATAGCCCTATTGGAATATACAAAGAAAATGTTAGACTCAGAGTTTCATTTGGAAAAACGTATTCTCTGATAAGAGGAGAGTTTATTAGAAAAGTTTATCAAACATTTATTTACTCAATATAATGGAGTTTAAAATGGAGTTGAAACATTAGATTAAATTTTGAGTCTTTTTTTAAGTGAAAACTTGAAACAAGTAAGTAAAGTGTATAAATGTGACAAAAGGGTTGTTGGAACAACAAAACAATAAAAAGTGAGGCTAATAGAATATCTATAGATGCGTCCATGAATGTAATTCCGAAATTTAAAGAAAACGCTACAGGATAAACGGGAAAATTTCTAACTGGAAGACTGCTTTCTTTAGTAGATGCAGCTTTCTTATCTCTTCTCCATGCTTCCCTTTCTATTCCTTCTCCAATCTTTCCTCTCCCTGTTCCTTTCTCTTCCCTTCTATGCGAGTTCTCAACTTCTGATCAAGTATCTGCTCACTAGTCAATCTGTGGGGCAGTCATTTAATCATTAAGTATTTACCCGGGTTTTGGAAGTTGGTCGTTTTCTGACCAGCAATGGAGAAGTATATGCCAGTTCTCCAAAACAATATGGTTTTAAACTTTTGTTGCAATGTCTAAACTAACTGTTTAATTTAGTTAATGAAATTAATATTTTGGCATTTATGGTGACTATTTTTATCTCTTAATTTCAGCGCATATGTGAAAAAAATGAGTTTCCTTATGATCTTCCAATAAGACACATGCTCCCAAATATTTGGTAGCAAGATTTAAGTATCTAATGATAGAGGACTGTTTCACTAAATTATTATATATTCATTAGATGAAATATTATAAGAACCCAAGCAAAGTGATATCTATGAAGTTTGTATAGCAACATGGAAATTGTTTGTGTTATACTGTTAAGAGAAGAAAACAAAACAAAACGCATTTTTACTAAAATTCTGTTGTCTATGAGATTAGTGGGATGGTATTAAATAGCAGAGTAATAAAATACCTGATATACTGTGACCAGAGTATGCGTATTGGTATCACACAGAATATATCCTAGCGCTCATATTGATAAACAATGCAGGAATTCAGTTTCACTGGAGATACAATCTGGAACCAACCACAAGGAAGCAAAGTGAACTCCATCCTATCCCAGAGCCTGGGAAGAGCAGAAACAAGACAAACTCACGCAATGGGCATTTCTAGTGGTAGGCCAGGTAAGAGAAACCATTCCCAGTGATAAATAACTAGGGCAGGGATTTTCCAATGGAAATAGATCTTTTTAGGAATGCAACTGACTAACAAACATCTACACTTTAAGGATCTTTGTGTAATTGCAGATTTAGAGACAGATCATTTTCTATAAATAATAACAGTTTGAATGAGGAAAATGGCGTCTCAGTACACACTGGAAGGACAGAACATGGTACATACAGAAGCGGAATTTAAGCTGATTGGAGATATTTCTCTGCCACAGTTGTTTCCATTTTTTTTAGTGAGAAGGAGTTGGAAGTTAATATCAGAATCCCACTACTATTCATTAAAAGTTGAAAATGTTTATGTTGGATTAATTATATGCTGTTGTCATTCCATTTTTAATTGCAACTGATTTGTATTGTCTTTATAACTAACAAAAGAATCTCTGAAAGTGGGATTCTAAGTAGTTAACTAGCCCAGATTAGATTTTACTTATCATAGTAAAATTTCTTGTTTTTAATTGATAAAACTCACGCCGGCCCCTCCCAGGTATCTGCAGCCGAGAGAGAACACCTAGGCCACACCGGGCCTAGGGATCCTGGTCAGGAGCAAACATGCAGCATGCAGATGGAGGTAGCAGACGAGGGAACTGGGAGCGGGGGCCAGCACAGACTCACTCGCCCAGGACCCGGGATACCCCCAGCTGCTCCAGTACAGCGAAGAATCTCTCCTCTTCCTCTTCCTCCTCCAGAGAGGCCCCCGTGCCTTGTACCTCCGACCAGCCCGACTCAAAGGTTTCCTCAGAAGCCCGGGAGGGCAGTGCGCCCTGGGCCGACTCCACCCCCACAAACTTCTTAAGATGTTGACTTTCATCTGTTTAGTTATACAACATAATAGAATTAACATTAGAGATGAAGATGGACATGACTGCTAGGAAGCAAGGGAAAATTATAAATATTCCATTAGTGGAATGATGTTTGAGACTGATTTACTGTTCTTTTTATAGGATTTATATTATTGTTCTAATATTTATTAATATGTTACTGTGTTTTAGTAAAAAGTGCGGATAATGTATAATAATATCTGTGAAATATTTTTAATTTAGTTACCACAAAACATCTTATTAACATGTCTATTATCAACCAACTTCATGAATTTTAGCTACTCATTCCTGTTCTGTGTTATCAGTGTCCTTCAGCCAAAGACGACTAGAAATACACCTGTAGTTGAACAAGTTGGGTTTATTACTCATTGCCGTGAGGGAGAGCCCGCACCATGGGGAATTGTGGAGCATCTCAGTAAGAAGTTAGAAAGGACCTATTACAGATTTGGACTTTGACAGTTAAGCCATTTTGGAGAGCATGTAAGGAAGCTTGTCATTGTCCTAGATTGGATGCTGTCAGGAAGCTGGGATAATTCTATGATTGGGTATCTCAATATATCTTATTTGTAGTATGATAGAAAGCTATATTTGATAAAGAAGCAACAGTCACTCATATTAGCTGGAAAAGGGGGATGTGTTTATATTTTGCTGTTAGCAGAGACTAAAACAGATATTGTTTTTGTCTTTATGTTGATTTCAGAGAAAACTTGACTGAACTTGCTGTTCTGTGAAATTGTTTATCCAACATGAGAGCAACATGGACTAGCTGTGAACATCAGACAAGTTCTCAGATATCAGGAGAGCTTGATTTTTTTTTAAATTAAATTTATTGGGGTGACAATTGTTAGTAAATTTACATAGATTTCAGGTGTACAATTCTGTATTACATCATCTATAAATCCGATTGTGTGTTCACCACCCAGAGTCAATTCTCCTTCCATCACCATATATTTGATCCCCCTTACCCTCATCACCCACCCCCCACCCACCGTACCCTCTGGTAACCACTAAACTATTGTCTGTGTCTATGAGTTTTTATTTCTCATTTGTTTGTCTTGTTCCTTTCTTGTTTCTTGTTTATATACCACATATCAGTGAAATCATAGGGTTCTCTGCTTTTTCTGTCTGACTTATTTCGTTTAGCATTATACTCTCAGGATCCATCCAAGTTGTCACAAATGCTCCTATATCATCTTTCCTTAACGCCGAATAGTATTCCATTGTGTATATATACCACAACTTCTTTATCCATTCATCTATCGAAGGACATTTTGGTTGTTTCCATGTCTTGGCCACCGTAAACAAAGCTGCAATGAACATTGGAGTACACGTGTCTTTATAGAGAAATGTTTTCAGATTTTTTGGGTAGATACCCAGGAGAGCGATTGCTGGGTCATATGGTAATTATATTCGTAATTTCTTGAGGAACCTCCACACTGCCTTCCACAGCGGCTGCACCAGTCTGCACTCCCACCAACAGTGTATGAGGGTTCCATTTTCTCTACAGCCTCTCCAACACTTGTTACTATTTGTCTTGTTGATGAAAGCCATTCTGACTGGGGTGAGGTGATATCTCATTGTGGTTTTCATTTGCATTTCTCTGATGATTAGCGATGTTGAGCATTTTTTCATATGTCTATTTGCCATTTGTATATCCTCTTTGGAGAAATGTCTCTTCAGGTTCTCTGTCCATTTTTCAATTGGGTTGTTTGTTTTTCTCTTGTTGAGTTTCATGAGTTCCTTGTATATTTTGGATATTAGACCCTTATCAGAGGCACTGTTTGCAAAAATCTTCTCCCATTCAGTTGGTAGCCTCATTATTTTGTCAATAGTTTCTTTTGCTGTGCAGAAGCTTTTCAGTTTCATATAATCCCATTCGTTTATTTTAGTTTTTACTTCCATTGCCTTTGGAGTCAAATTCATAAAATGCTCTATGAACCCAAGGTCCATAAGTTTAGTACCTATGCTTTCTTCTATGCAGTTTATTGTGTCAGGTCTTATGCTTAAGTCTTTGATCCATTTTGAATTAATTTTGGTACATGGTGACAGATACCAGTCCAGTTTCATTCTTTTGCACGTTGCTATCCAATTCTGCCAGCACCATTTATTGAAGAGACTGTCTTTCCTCCATTGTATGTTTTTAGCTTCTTTGTCAAAAATTATCTGTCCATATTTATGTGGTTTTATTTCTGGATTCTCAATTCTATTCCATTGTTCTATGTGTCTGTTTTTCCGCCAATACCAACCTGTTTTGATTATTGTAGCCCCCTGTAGTACAAACGAAAATCAGAGAGTGTGATACCTCCAGTATTGTTCTTTTTTTTTTTAATATTGCTTTGGCTATTCGGGGTCTTTTGTGGTTCCAAACAAATCTGATGATTTTTTGTTCTATTTCTTTTAAAAATGCCATTGGGATTTTGATGGGGATTGCATTAAATCCGTATATGGCTTTGGGTAATATGGCCATTTTAATTATGTTGATTCTTCCAATCCATGAGCATGGAATGTCTTTCCATTTCTTTGTGTCTTCTTCAGTTTCTTTCAAAAATGTCTTATAGTTTTCAGCATATAAATCTTTCACATGCTTGGTTAAGTTTATTCCTAGGTATTTTATTCTTTTTGCTGCAATTGCAAAAGGAATTGGTTTTTTTTTCTATTTCTTTTTCTGATATTTCATTGTTGGTATATAGGAAAGCAATGGACTTTTGAGGAGTGCTTGATTTTTTAAATTTGTTTTTATTTATTTGCTTTTTCCCCCCTCTCAATGGCAATGTCGTATTCTAAGGTGTTACCATCATATCTATTTTGATAAGCTTTAAAATTTGTTGGAGAGCTTTGGCTGAATCTGGCCATACTAAGATCCATGGAAAATAAGTTCTAAAAGACAAAATAAGCAGAAGACATATTTATTAGCCAATTATATTTTGATAGAGTTCCTATTCCCATTGGAAAAATGCCTACGAGTTACTAATGGAGATAGTTTACCTTTCTTGTTTCAGTGCTGGAGATATCCTATGGGTATCTATTCTGACTCTGTTTTTCCCCAGTTGATATCTTCCTCAGTTTAGATATCCTATGTGTATCTGTTCTGACTCTGTTTTTCCCCAGTTGAGGGTTATGAGCTTCACTTGGTCTGGGAGAAGTCAGTTGCTGTGGATTAGGCATATGCTGAATGTTTCGGCAGGCTGCACCACAAAGGAGAAAACATTAGTGAAATACACCAGATAGGAGTGGAAATGCAAAGCCAATCAGGTCAAATGTCAAGACTTCAGGGAATGGAAGTCAAGTCCCTGTAAGAAAGCAGGGCCCAGAGATGAGCTGAAATAAGGACCCAGAATGAGTTGCATGGGAGAAGAGTCCAAGAAGAGACCTTCACCTGAGGAACTGCCTTTGAAGAATTGTTTGCTCCTCCCTGTCTGTTTTGCAGGTGAAGCCGATTTGCTAAAAGTGGCCATGTATTCAGATTGTCACCTAACCCAAAATATGCAAAGGTGAGAGACTATAAATACACATGTATATCTAGGATAGTTTTAACAGAAAACACATAGACACCACTAAAGATATTCAATAAAACTGATATGGTTGATATGTATTACGTTCAAAGGACCATTCTCCAAAGCCTGAAAACAAAAGGAAAAGGAAAATCTCAGAACCAAAATAGAAGATACATGAGAGCTGAGACTATGTAAGGAGTGCTTTGCAGGTGATGCCTCACATCCAGAAATACAAGCTTTGGTTCCTGGCACCAAGAAGCTGACTGCCATCCAGGCTTGATCTTTTTCTACGGGAACTATTCTCAAGTGACCTCTTTGCCTTTCTTCACTTATCAACTAGGATGTCTTTTGCTAAATAGAAACTGGTTGTGTTGCATCCCAACTTAAACCCTTCAAAGACTCTTTAGACTTCTTATTATCTGTGGGAAAGCACCTGTCTAATTATTTTCAATGGATATTTTTGAGAGAGGGTAAAGAGTACGTTCCATCTGTTTTAAAGTTCTTTGGGCAAATAACTTAGAAAACACTGATTCAGCCACATTAAAGAGGCGTCTGTACCATGAGATTTTGTAGAGCTGTGCTTCAAATATAGCACTCAGCACTCATGAGTTCCCGCTCCCCATGTTACACATATTGAGACCATGAGGACCTGGTATGCCAAATAACGCTGTGAGAGATGTCTCTGAGAAGTCCAGCATCACTTATCTTGGACATTCATGATGCAGTCCCTTTCAAGCACACCAGTCTCCTTATCTCCAAACCTGTCCATCCACATGCACTTTCTTGTGACTTCTTCAATGTACGTATTCATTCTGGTCATTCCCTTTATGCCTCCTGTATCAGTTGCCATTTTAGTGCCATTCACTTACTTTGACAGCTGTTTTATTATATACCTGTTTCCTCCCCCCAAAGATGAGTTCCTGGAAGGCAGGCTCCTGTCCTGTCTTCCTACTACATTTCTATCACAGTGCCTGGCACTTAGTAGGTTCCTATTCAGTGTTTTCTGAATGAGTTCTTATTTAAATAAAGGGTTTCTTTCTCAAAATATCTGCCTTTTGGTTCTGACCTTGCCTGATACTATTGCACAGGTAGTTGTTTTTAGAAAGAGACAGGGAAATAAGTTTTTCAGAAAGTATTATTTTCTCCTTTATTATATTCTAAACCACTAAGTCATAAGTATTACAACACTTTTTCACAGTTTCACTCTGAAAGCTTATAGTTAGTCATTCTGGTTAAAAATGGCCTTGTGGATATGCTTCTGCCATAAGTGATTTGCCACTGAACAACTGAAGTGCTGCCAAGAAATATAGCCACAGAAAGGAACCAAATTCTACGTATTTTTTTGTTATTGCTATTTCAAGCTTAAACACTAGACCTATAAACAATGTATGGAATTATGGAATTTCCAGAAGATTTGAAGGGACTTTAAAGGTCATTTGGCTCATCTCTTTCTTGAATCTCAATATTTTTGCTACTGAGTGGTTGTGTATCTTGTGTTTAGACATGACAGTTCCATTGATAGGTAATTAAGCTCAGTCTCTTGTGATAAATCTGACTAGTGTGTGAAATATTTCTATTGATCTTAAAAAAGATCAATAGAATATGTATATATATATATGTGTATATATATATACATATATATATGTATATATATGTGGCTTTACCTATAGTTTTACCTATAGTTTTAGTGTTGCCCTAAAGAACCACATGGAAACGTTTTCTACCCCTTTGCCACATAACCACTCTTCAAATAGTTACTATCACTACTTCCCATGAATAGTCTCTTCTCTAAAAATAATCAGCCTAAATCTTTTTACTATTCGACATGTCCCCACTTTAGCAGTCCATTACCTCTTATACTCTCCTATTCCAATGATTACATTATTTTGTGACTTTTAAAGAATGGAGTACATAAATGACTCCTAAACTCCATGTGTGACAGAATCAGTACTCAAAAATTAGAAATACTTTCAGTCTAGATATTATATTCCAATAAATGGGGTTTTTGGAAAAGGGCAGTATAGTCTTGATACTTTTAAGACTATGCTTTCATCTAAAACTCTTCAGTCTTCACTTAGTGTGTGCTGTTTGCCAGAACATGTGCTCCATTATGTAGTCCTGAATTTTGGTCTTTGGAACTATATGTGGAATCTTCCATTTATTCTTCTGAAATTTATTTTTTGAAACATTTTTCCCCCAGCCTATTATTATTTTCTGTCATGGCTTTTTTTTTTCTATTAAACATTTACTGAGCATCTAATATGTGTAAGACCCCATGTTAGGCAATAAGGATACAAAATCTGCTGACTATGCCCTGCCTTCTAAAAATTAGTAGGTTGGTGCAAAAGTAATTGCGGTTTTTACAATTATTTTTTGACCATTTAAACCAGAATTACTTTTGCACCAACCTAATAGAAGCCTATAAGAGAAGACAGGCAATAATGTCAGTAATTACAGGATAACATGGAGGCGATTTTAAACAAGTTATTGGTAAAAATGGTTAACAGACAAGTTTCCTGGGAGCATGCCAGTAATAATTTCCCTCTAGAATTACCTCTTCAGTATTCTTCCTCTACATACATGTTTCCATATGTATTTGGAAGTGTACATTTCTTTCTGTACCTACACAGATGGATGCTTTGAGTCCACTGGTTAATGGGGGCTAAATCACAAGGGAATGTTAAGTAGCTAGAAAAAGCCTGGATTAACGTAGTAGATAAAATTTTATGTGTAGATTCCCCATCCAGTCCCTGTGATTAAATTTTAATTATTTTCGCCTAAATTTACAATTATTTTCCTTATGTGTAGCTACCCCATCCAGTTCCTTGTGATTAATTTTGATTCTTCCTTCCTAAATTAACTAGGAAGAAGGGACCCAAATCTGCTTGAAAGTGGTGTATGTATTATTAAATAACTGTTCTTTGTTATTATCTTTCCAATAGAGTGAACATGTCCAGTTCCATGAAACTTTCTTCAATCACTTTATTTAATCAAGTTCTCCATTTTATTTATGACACTAAAATTGGTTTTCTATTGGAATGACAAAGTATAATATGAATATAATACTTTTAATATGATCTGATAAATGCCAAATGGATTGGAGTGATTATTTTGTTTAGGTAAATATAAACAATAACCAAACATATGTTTCTTTTTGAAGAACCACATTTAGCTAGATTATTTTCTAAATCATTATCCCTTGAGTTTAATCATTTTTACAATCCTTATTTTCTGCTCCTGTCCACTTTCATATGCAACAATGGGGAAGGTGGGGGTGGAGAGATCAGGAAAGGACTTACTTTTAACCTTTTGTTATCTCAATTTAATAATTTTAGACCATTTCTTTAATGTGTTAAGATAGTTACATTTTCATAATTTTCTCTTTGCTGGAAGTTAAATGAAAGATTTTGCTAAGTTATATATCACCAGAAACCTGAGGAATATGCATGGGATGAATTCCGATTATTCTAAATGAAGAAGAAGGAGAAATTAGACTGATTTTATTCATAACAGTACACTTATCATAGTGCAATTCAGGAAGTCCCCAAGGCCTCAGGTTCAAGAATTCACTAAAAGGAATCATAGAACTAAGAAAAGCTATTTACTGGTTATGGTTTATTGCAATGAAAGAATACAGATTAAAATCAGCAAAGGGATACATAGGGTAGAAATCAGAAGAGAACAGATGTGAAGCTTCCACTAGTCCTCTACCAGTGTGGTCATGTTGACAGTGCTTATTTCTCCCACCAATGGTGTTTGACAATATTCAAAGAATATTGCCAACCAGAGATCACCCATGTCTTAGTGTCCAGGGTTTTTATTGGGGTTGGTCATATAAACATGGATGACTGACCACATATCTGATCTTAGTCTCAGCTCATACTGGATGGGCCAAGGCCTGCGTCATAAATCACATTATTAGTACAAACTATCTGGTTTAACTTGAAGGCCCAAGGCCTTCAAGTGAACAAGGACACTCTTATCAGGCAGAACCTTCCAAGGAATTAGAGATTACTTCCCAGAAGCCAATCAAATGCTAAACCCTACTTTGGGCAGGATTGATCCTTTATTACAATGTTCATTTCTGAATGTAGTGTGTAGAATAAGTATTCTGGAATATTTATTCACTGGAAAGAGAATAAATTTGCCGTGTTTAACAACTGAACAGTAGAGACTGTGATGGCATACTTAAACTTGACTATATATATAATACCAGGGATTCCTTGGAAGGTACTCAAAGTCATAGGGAGATAGAACTGATAGAGTGGATTTGCCACATGAGACTCAGTGATCCACTCTCTAACCATGTTTATGGAGAGGACTCAAAGAACCCTCCTATTGCCACTAATTTGAGGTATATATTCATTCCATTTTTTTCACTTACTAATTTGCAGCTATTGTACACAATATTGAACCAGAAAATATTTCACCATTTGGGATTTATCAGTGAGCAAAAACATTTGGATTTACCTGTGAAACTTTCTTAAATTTCAGTGATGGTGGAGGGATGGAGAGACATACTATAAACAATAACCAAACATGATAAATGAGTAAATTCATAATATCCCACAAGATGATAAATACTATATAAAAAGAAAGAAATAGGCCAGGAGATGTAGGATAATAAGTACCAAGTGGGTTTGGCACATTACAGTATTATTGTTCATTGGTGAGATAAGTACCATAATACTTGAAAAGAGTGAAGATAGGTAATGTTGCCACTGAAATGCATTTTTTATTTGGTGGAAATAATGAGTCATCAGAGTGTCTGATGCCAAATGAAAGCAGTTAACCACCAAAGACAAGAATGAGTAACACAAAAGGCAACAAAGCCAAAGACATCATCAAAAGGTTTTGAACGGGAGGCATCATATTAGCAGAGGACAATTATTCCTGTGGTCACTAAAACTAAAATGAATAGACACCCTACAAAGATCCTACCTGATCTTTATAACTGAAAAATCTAGTTCTGGCATATAGGGCTTGATTGAGTTAGACAAGTTGCTCACTTCCAGACATTAGTCAATAACATAATCACTGCTCTTTTCATAAAGGAGAAAGTGGGAAGGAGGAGAACTCCATGATAATCTTTGAATCTTGCCCAGATATATTTGCAGCCATCTTTTAGGTTAGCAGCATAATAGAGAAAGGGAAATACCTAGCAGGGACTGTTTACTGGACTCTGAATCTGAGATAACACTAATATCTGGGATCCAGATACCACTGGTGTCCACCAGTCAGAATGGGAGTTTGTAGGGCGGAGTGATCAGGTATGGATGAAATTACACTAAGTCCATGTTACAGTATGATCAGTGAATCAGCAAACTCTTCTGATGTTATTTTCCTAATTTTAAGTGTATGATTGGAGAAGATATGCTTAACAAGTCTCAGAAATCCTACAGTGATTCCCTATTCCATACAAAGAAGTCCATTATGGTACAAAGGCTCAAATGAATAGAAAATATTTCTATGGTAAGTATTAAAGAGTCAGTTATTTCCCCATTTCTTTGAACTCCCATTTTTATTCTATGACAAATTCTCATATTTACATGGACACCTAGTCCATTATACTGATATATTTTCATTTGTTTCTGCACCATTGTTATGCTGCTTTAATTACTATAACTTTGGTAATTAAAGCAAAATTTGCTCTTCTGGTAGAGCAAATTTATCTCCCCGCTTTTTCCAAAATTAGCGTGGCTATTCTTATATTTTTATTATTTTAGAATCACTACATAAGTATTTGTGAAAAAGTTTAATTGGGATTTTAGTATATTATGTATAGTGTAAACAATACTTTGGAAAGAACTATAACTTCATAATGTTGAGTTTTCCCATCAGAAGTATAGTAATTATATACTTTTTAAAATTAAATTTACTGGGCAGACACTGATTAATAAAATTATATAGGTTTCAAGTGTACAGTTGTATAATACATCATCTCTATCAACACTTTTTTTTGGCACATCATTTTATCATTCATGTTTTGGTAGCTGTTAGGAAAGGTTTTACTGTATTCATTATCCTACTCTTTCAGTATCATATGGTAAAAGCCTATATAGCTGCATATTTGCAGTTAAAGTGAGTGAAGCCAGGTCATGTCATGAGATGGACAATCAGATAGACTCTTCTATGTCCCAATTAGGTGTCACCATCTGGGAGTAGCTGGCACCGCTTTGTCTGTCTAATCCAAGCTCTCATGCTCATTGCTTCCTCTGCCCAACTCAGGATTAACGCTACATGTACAAGTAAATTGACTTACCTGCTTTCTGTGATGGCATCTCAGTTAATCATTCTGTGCGTTGTTCCTTGGTCACTTCCTGCTCCCAGGATATGTCTTCTGCAGATGTGGAATATTCTTTGGACAAAGTACTCCCTTCTTTATCAATACCTATCTTGTTTGTTTTGTGATGATTCTCTTAAATTGGATCTTAATTTTCTTCCCAAAGGGATTCCTTACTTCCTTTAGTTCACCAAGTGGTTCCACTTTTGTTTTCCTATGTTGTTACAGAATTTTAAAGTCAATACATTTTTAAAGTGTTTTTTTTTTTTAATTTTTTATGGATTTGAGAAAGAAGAGAAAGGCTATATACTCAGCTTGCCCTTTTGAAACAGAAATTATGATCTCTTTTTCTATATACCTCGAATGGTTGCAACTCTCTGCAACCTACACAAGGAAAGAATAGTTAACCCTTACATTTTTAAGATAGCAATTATTTCTCTTTATAAAAGTAATATGTGGTCAGTGTAAAAACTCTTGAAACACATGTCAAAAATCAACAATAACCTTATCACATAAATATTATTGTGTTCTTCTTATACATATGAAACAAATATGTACATATCATTATGTAAATGTATTTTATATATACATATACACATATACATCTATATTTAAATGCATATTCTTATAAAATATACATATTTATGTCAATATGTATAAGATAATTTTAATAGTTATATGCCTTATATACATGCAATATAATCTCTTTAAACAAATTCTTGTTATATAAAGGATATCTGAGTATTTCCAGTTTTTTGTAATTATAGCTAACATAGCTTGGAACCTCTCTATTCATGAATCTTGCACAGGATTTTTATGAATTCCCTAAGTAGACATTTTAAGTAATGCTATTACTAGGTTCAAAAGTATTCACACTGTAAGGTTTAATACATGTTATCCACGTTGTCCTCAAAAACATTTGTACTAATTTGTCCTTACCTCAGTATGATAAGTGGAAGTTTCTAAATATTTTGCCAACATTAGGTTTTATTATTCTTTATATTCATTGACAATGTAAAAAGGAAAATGTTTTGTCATTATCATTTAATTTGTGATTACTAGAGGGTTGAACACTTATCTTATTTTCTTCTGTTTTTTTAATTTAGTTTTGTTTTGTTTGGAGAATTGTCTGTTCATCATTTTTTCATTTTGGTAATCTTTCTTTTCTAATTGATTTTTTAAAAGTCTTTTAAGAATATCAGTCATGCTTTTCACACATTATAAACAAGGATAAAGGAAATGTTGAAAGAAAGACATTTTGATGACATTCAGGACGTCAAGGGTAATATGATGACAGCTCTGATGGCCATTGCAGGAAATGAGTTCCAAAATTGCTTTGAAGGGTTGTAATGATGAGCAGGGAAAAGAAAAGGGGGGGAGGGACACATGCTAGAATGGGGCTAATTAATTAATTTATTTAATATCTAATCAATTTATTTAGCTATATGCAATGCAAAAGACAAAGGCAATTAATAGAATATGTTAATGTCATAAAGTAAAGGTGGTTAAGACTAAACTATATACATTGATACCAATGTCATGTCAAAGGAGTTCACATACTTATAAGTTTAAGAGATCCCAACATATGTTTACTATTGATTAAAAAATCACTTGGCTAAATACACAAATAACATCAGTAAGGAGTATCCAAAAGCAGTAAGAAGCTCTGTAGGATAGTAACTATTACAGTAGATGTCAAGCTCACCAAACTGGGGGAGAACAACACTGGAAAAAATCATAAATCAAAACCTCTCCAGGTCTGTAGCTGAGAGAAACTCAGGCGTCTCCCACAGCGCTGCTTGCTAGTTTCCAAGAATATTGTTGTTATTGCCTTTGTTGTTGTTGTTGTTAGAAGTCAAGGCATCTTCTGATGCTATAAGTTGCAAGCTGCATACAAGATTTCTAGGTGTTAACAATCTGAAGAATGTTGCTGTTGCTGTCTGTTGTTGTTGTTGCTGTTAGAAGTTAGGACATTTTCTGATGTTGAAGCTGCAAGCTGCATACAAGTTTTATAGATGCTAACAAGTTGTCTCTAACTGTGGGGAACAACACTGGAGAGGTTGGGAACCAGACGGACCTCACCAGGTTAGCTGCTGAAAGTCAGGACGTCCCCTAGTGAAAGCTGTATGATGCTGGAAGTCTTCAAAATGTTAGAATGATGAAAAATCACCAATGACAAATGACCAAATGATGAAATAATAATTATTATTACACCGTCAACTGAGGTCTGTCTTATACATTTTCTCAGATGTACCTTAGAGCCAAGTTTCTTGTTCTTGCCTCCCCTTCTGGTAATGGCCAGTTCTGGGAGGGTCCAGCAGTCAATGATAAAAAAAAGAAAACATTACTTATCCGGCTGAAGGGCCAATTCATCTGGACAACCGATATCTACTGTTCTTGCTTGGGACCGTCAGCCCAAGGCCTTCCAAAGCCTGGCAACGTGCCTGTCACGTCGTCCTGATGTAACTTAGCTACTTCTTCACTTCATCTGCTGATGTGGACAAAACAGACAGAACAAAGAGGGAATTCTCTCAACCCCTGATCAAGAATTTCTTTAACCCTAAGCTAGCCATCACCTCACAGCACAGACAGAAAAGTGACCTCATCTCATGTCTCCCATGCTCAGGAGAATGAGGCACAGAAAGCAAACATCATCTCATATCTCCCCTGCTCGGGAGAATGAGACCAAAGCAGGAATTTACTCAACTCCTGATCACAGCACAGAAATCACCTCACGTATAGGAACAGATAAAGGCTAATAGACAGAAGCTCACATCAACCATTGAAGGCAAATTTTCTTCAACATCTTCCCTACAAGGGTGGAGTAGGGGCTGGCATCGGTGCATAACTTCCCAAGGGAAGTACTTCGTAGGTGACCATAGTGATATTCAGCAATGAGGTATATAGCACTTTTCTAGGTTGAGTTTGTGAACTTAATTGTTAGATCTTGCATGTATTTCCTCTTTATTCACAAAGTTAATTTTTTTTTTTTCTAATCTAACCATTGTTCTGTTATAGTTTCCTTCTGTGGAGATAAAGGAGAAGGGAGAGGACCTCATATGGTTCACATAGGAAATACCTTTTTAAATTTTTCTTAGTTGTTTGTTTTTCATATTCTGAATTTGTTAAATGTATAATAGAATCAGGCAAGAGAAATAGAAGATCATACTTCAGATGTCTCAGTCTAAAAAGATCAGCCTAGTTTAATTTTTTGGGTTTAGTAAACCTAAAGAGACATATGCTGAATGGATGAGTGGATCAATAGATGGATGGATGGATGGATGGGTAGATACTGGTAACTGATCAGGGAGTTGTGAATAACCTGATCTCCAGCTGTAGATGTAACAATGGAATTTAATCAATATCTTGGTAAAATCTGAGGAAGACGATGGGGAATCTGTGTACACTGCTCAATAGTAATGATCATAATAGATATATCTTCATTAATGTAAAGATATGTAAACAAAGGAAAACATTTTCTGTAGCACTAGTGACTGAAAGTTTCATCTAAATCACTGGATTTATACTCATTAGCCTATAAACATGCTTTAGGAATTCTGTCTTCAAAATGTCGCTGCATGACCCCTCTTCCACATCCTTAAATGGGCAAACATCTCAAATTGAGAATCATTAGCAACTCCATTTCACATACACTTATTCAAACCTCTGAAATCCAAATCCTACTCCCACCACTGCTTTTGTTAATGTCAGTAATGATCTCTGGAAAGGTCACCACTGTTTAATCCAGCAAAGCATTTCAGTTCTCAATATATTCAAATTTTCAGAAACATTTAAGTTGATCCAAGCAGTTTTCTTCAATCACTTATCTTAGTCTTAGTCTTGACTCTCCCTTAGAAACTATTGGCATTATTATTCTAATTTAATTAAATTCACATAAGAGAATCACAATTTCTGATTTTTAATGATAATTATTTGATATATTAGTGCTTATGATAAATCACAACATTTTTGTCAAGTCTTCATTATTAGACTATTGAAAGCCCAAGTTAGCAAATTGGTTTCTTATTTCTGCAATCTAAGAAACAAATGTGTAAATTTTGTTTATGTGGAAAAATAAGTTATGAGTGGGGAAATAAGGAGGAAGTAGGTAACACTAGTTTCCCTTTCCAAGGAAACGTCAGATAGTTGTTGATATATACTTGCTTTTCATATCACGTTTCCAATTGTGAAATAATTCTACATTAAGTACAAATTTATGGTTGTATTAACTGACCTTTAAGTAAATGATCAAAATTAGGTATAAGAATTGTTTTTTTTAAAACAAAATCAGAGCAACTATCCCTAATGCTTTGATGCAGGTCTTTATTTTGTCCTTTTCATAGTTTGCTTTTTCATTCAGTTTATTTCCCTATTGATAAGACTGTGATTGATAAGACTATATCCTCTTCCTTTTAAACAGAAGAATATGGTTTAGTTCTCTCAGGGATCCTGTTTGCTTGCTTCTATTTTCTCTTTTCAGTGGAGAATTTTTTCACATAAAGAAATAAAGCATTACATCAGTTGTTTTATCATATTCCCTAAGGTTGTCTGTTCCAGTAACAAATTTAGAAGTATGTTTAGATCTTTTGTGAACCTTGGAGTAACATAATACCTTACTGGTTTTTATAATAAGCTAAAAAGGGAAAATTGGAACTCGGTTTTAAGTTTGTTCATTTCAGTTGTTGTATTTGTGACAATGCCAGTAAGAAATATGAAATTCTTTTTCCATATTCTTTTTCAGCCCCTTTTTTTTTTTCCAGATTTTCTCATTCCCCATCAGTGTTTTCAAGAGCTTCTTCCCCTTTTGTCCTTTAAAGTGTTTGATGCCATGCATCTGCCCTGGGGGTAAGTTGCACCTCTTGTCAAAACTCAACTTTGCAATCTCATCCACTCTGCTTCTTTGGTTTGCAGCGTCCCCAGTGACCATTTCAGGTTCTGATCTCTTTAATTTACAAATCCCTACTGCACAACTCTCCCTGCATTGTTCAATCACTGACATTGACATGTTTATAATGCAAGTAAAATCATCACATTCCTCACAAATATGTCTCTATTCTTGTGTGCCAGCAACTCATTAATGCCAACACCATTCTCCTAGTTGTTTGAGCCAGAAAACTGAGCATCATCCACAAAAATGGGACGTTGCTCTTCTACTCCAATGTTCAAGAAATTAGAAGTCTGGTCCAATTTACCTTCTTTTATTCTCAAATCTGCCCAGCTTTTTCCACTAGCACTACCAGGCACTACCTGGATTTAAATCGATATTGCCTCTTACTTGGATTATTGTAATGACATCTATTATAAATTGATCAGACTTTTCTCTGATCTATTGCCTAAACTCTGATTATGTCATTCCCCAATTTAAAAGCTATGTGTGATGCTACATTGCACTTAAAATAAAGCAATCTCATTATCAAGGCTCAAGATTTCTTTCTTGATGCCCTCTTAGCTCTTGAGCATCTACCTCTTGCTGCTGCTAGCCTTGTATATATTGACAAAGCAGACTGAACCACTTTAAAATTTCCAGATAGGCTATGTTTTTGTTTTGTTTTTTCTTGCCTCTAGACTTGTTCACATGCTTCTTTATTCTTAGGACATTCTTCCCCAGTCCCAGTTTGCACTAACTGCTATACATTCTTTAAGTTTCAGTTATACTACTTCCTCCAGAAAACCTTCCATAAAATCTTCTCCCAAGTCAGCCTACATGGGCTCCATCCATGTAGGATACTACTGTTAGTATCCATGCGCAAATGAACTTCTCTGTCCTTGGATTTCTCATCTGTAGCACGAAGGAGAATCTCTCTTAGGGTTGTTTTATGGATTAATTTATATTATGCATATAAAGAGCTTGGTATAGAACTTCCAAATCAGTGAATGCTAATTATTTTATTATTTTAATGCTTGTAACTACCTCTTACTTTTTCTAGGTCTTGTACTCAATCTTAGCAGATAATCCATCTCATTTGTTATTTAGGATCTTATGCCTTCTACTTAAGAATAGGAGCTCAAAAATATTTGTAGCATATGAATGGATGAATACATTTGGAATGACAAAGGATAAAAGTTGTGGGAAATGTCCCTTCATTTTGCTGAATTTATTATTTAATTTTTACCATGAAAGCTCCAAGTTCATATCATTAATGCAAATTGAGGGTGGATTTTATAACTTCAGCCAGATTCACGATTTAAAAATATTTTCATTTATCTCTGCTCCTGACCTTTGTTATTTAGGATCACCTTTAAATTTTACACATTAGCTTTATGTGTTAGCAAATTATAAAACCTTCTGAACGTCGTCCCCCTTTTTGATTTTATTATGAAATATTTAAGTTATAAACAGCTATTTCCTCACTTAAAAGCAATTTCCTTAACCACAAATATTGAGGTACATTAGGCAAAATGTACCTGAGTAATTTTTCTTCATCCATCGTCGTGGACCCCCCGGGAGTTCCTAGAATCTCCTGAAATTTTGTCTTTTTATTGGGTTGTATATCTGCACAGAAAAGAGCTATCGCTTTTACCACATTTTCAAAATTTTTCAGAATTATCCAGTACATAAGAACCATTAGAGACTTAGAGTTGAGGAAAAGACTGTCCTTTCTGTTGATCAGTTCCTTAATAGATAGTACAGTTTTCTTGTTGTTTTGTTTGTTTAAAAATTCTTGATTGAAATACTTGTATTTACTGTCTTAATAAACACAATCACAAGCCTCAAAATGTACAACACAGTGACTATAGCTAACACTGCTATGTGATACATATGGAAGTTGTTAAGAAAGTAAATCCCAAGAGTTCTCATCACTAGGATAATTTTTTTCCCTTTTTTCTTTTCTTCTTTCTTTTGTTTTTATTGTATCTATGTAAGAAGATGCATGTGAGCTGAACTTATTGTGCTAATCATTTTACAGTACATGTACATCAAACCACATGCTTTACACCTTACATAAGTGATATATGTCAATTATTTCTCAATAAAACTGGGAAAAATGCTACCATAAAAAAATTACAGTCTGATGAATTTTAGAACCAAGAGATGCAATAACAAGAGATTAATACACCCAAACTTGAGATAATATGACTAGAGAGAAAAGTGAGAATAATGATCATAAGTGAGATAAATGGAAAAGAAAAGGCATTTTTAAAAAATAAGTAAATACAGTGGAAATGAAAAATAAAATTCTTATAATTAAAAACTCAATGATGAGTTAAAGAGCAGATTATTTCAGATGAGAAGGTATAAATGAACTAGAATATATACCTAAGAAGATTACTCAAAATGCAACATGGAGTGGAATAAGGATACCATATATGGAAATAAGAGATATCGATAATAGAATCATAATGTTCAATATAAGAAGGAAAAGTTAGAAGAAATGGGAAAGAGGCAATGGATAAGAATTTTCCAGAATTAATGGAAGACTTTTATATTCAAAATGAAGAAACATAATCTGAAGCATGATGAATAGAGAGAAATCCGCAGGTAGACATATAGGTAAATTGTAGTGTTGTAGTGAAAATACGAGAGAGAGAGAGAGAGAGAGAGAGAGAGAGAGAGAGAGAGAGAGAGAGAGAGAGAGAGAGAGAGAGAGAATTTTAGACAGGGCAACTTAATATGTCAGGCAGTTCTTGCCTCTGTTTCCTTGGGGGAGCGTGTGTGTGTGTGTGTGTGTGTGTGTGTGTGTGTGTGGCTGTATCTGTGCCAGTCCCTCCATTGGCCATAAATAGGAGCTTGAAAAATTCACACAGCTTGAAAATGTAAAATTTGAGAAGCAAGCCATGGAAAGTACCGTTTAGTGTGGTACCAATTTACCACACTATGTTGCACACAGAGCCTTTTATTTAAAAATCTCAGATATTATATGATATATTTGCTTTTAAATATTTTAGAGAAGATATTTCGTTTTTAGCAATTTGTCTATCTCTAGGCCTCTGTGGAATATATTGTCATAGAAGACTTAGATATATTATTGTTGAAAGAGAGTCTTATTTTTATATTTTTCTAGATCTGACCTGACAGAATGTATCGATATTTGCAAAGAGAGGGGGGATCTGAATGGAATGCCCGGCAGGCTAAACTGCGTTGGAGACTATCTTTCCTTGAATCTGTAATCTTTAAATTGTTTTCTAGGAGCCAATTGGGCACCCCCCTCCTCCTGCACCTGGGCTTGATGTCTTGGATGACTCTGCAGTCTGATGCAGTAACCCCTTCTGCCTAGTTCCCTGCTCTGCATTTTTTTTTTTCTGTCAGCTACTGTTCTTTTTGGTCTTGAGGTCCTCCACCCGCGTCCCTGACTGCCTATGACTTTCGCATCTCACTTTGAGACAGTTTGTCTGGGCCTTGATGCCCTTCACCGTGGGCCTCTCCCTAACTGCCTAGGACTTTTGTATCGCAATAGTTGTTGAAAAATTTTAAAATTTATTTTTTCAGTTATCTATTTAACTCAAATTTATAGTCTGTAAAGTTAACTGAAGCACTATATATGTATTTTAGTAGTGTATATCTGCATATTTATGGTAATTGAAATATTACCGTCTTTCTTTAACTAGAAAGAGCAAAAGTGAAATAAATCAGGTGGGTAAGCAGGGCATATAGAAAGTGGGTAACTCAAAAGTACAGACCTTACATTTATCCTTCTATAAAACAGCTTTTTAGTACATTAAGTGCAATATTCTGCTATCTCCTGCATTTCCTACTGAGAAAATAATTTCATTCCTCTTCTCATTTTGAAACCCTGAAGTTAAGAAATAGTGTTTTAGTCACCTAATCAATGTTAATGTTAGGAATCAAAATTCTTTTTGCAATAAACATTATTTTTAAGTGCTTTTTTAGTAAAAAAGAATGTGCATTTACATTTTAGGAATCAATCAAATTATTGCCTTTGATATTCAGATTATATTAAATAA
The DNA here is from genome assembly GCF_964194185.1 of Rhinolophus hipposideros. Lineage (NCBI taxonomy): Eukaryota > Metazoa > Chordata > Mammalia > Chiroptera > Rhinolophidae > Rhinolophus > Rhinolophus hipposideros. The sequence continues at coordinate 70,722,467 of NC_138049.1, forward strand.
TATTTCTAGATAAAAATTAATATTGCTATTAAATGTTTTCAAAGTTGCATAATTTTAAAATTTAATGTAAATATAGTCTGATACAATAATATTTCTTACGGTTGCCTCATTCATGTCATAGTATTTGTCAGAGCACCTTACATTTTTTTTAAAGCATTAAGCTTCCAAATATATATATTTGACATCCCAGAATTTAATGGGCAATAAATTCTACCCTTTTCTTCTATGAAATATCATATGAAAAAAAATATGCAGGGATGAATATGATTATATTCACAGAATGCAAATGCAAAAGCAGAATGAACAGATCCTTTCCTCTTTCTCTCTATAAGATCTTATATGTAATTAAAGTGGAGACAGTGAAACTTTATCTTAATTACATTTAGCATTCCTTATTCCCTTCCTTTGCAAAGAGCTTTTCCATGCGATTTCCCAGTTTGGAGTGATTGGCATCTCTATTATTTTTAAATCTAGTAAATAATATACTTAGAGATGTGTCATACTACCTGTACATTTATGCAGAGCATAGGCCCATTTTATATTTGGTCTTGTATTCATGCCTCAAAGTATTTTATCATGGAATAAATTTCTTTGTTTTGGTAGTTATCTCATGACTTTGAAGCCAGATTCAAGCCTGGTCTCAAATTGTGACTCTATCTCCTGTTCTTCATGCCTCAGTTTCCTCATCTGTAAAATGGAAATAATAATAGTTCTTATATCATAGAGTTATTATGAGAATTGATCTATTAATATTTAACATGTTTCAGACAATTATTGGTGTATTACTTATATTTCTTTCTTAAGATAGGTTCATACATGATTTTCAAGTGTGAATTAGTTCAATTAATATTAGGATCATTTCAATGATATATCTGACAGAATGTGGAGTCATAAAGAGTGATACTATCTATAAGATATTGAAAAGGAATCTTGTGGTTGGAAGGCATCTTCTTTGTTGATATAAATATTCTTTAATCATTTTCTATCCCATCATGGAGACAAGCTATGCTCTCCAAATCACAGTCTCTCATTTTTTGAAAACTCTTCAAAATAATTTCTAAAGTTGTTATTGATTTTTATTATGTCAGGTTTTAAATCATAAAAAATATGGAGTGTTATTATTTGAGAGAGTAATTAAAAAATATTTTTGGTTGATCTATACTATCGCTGATACAAATGTAAAGATAGTAAAATCTGCCTCTTTACTGAACTATGTTCCAAAAGATCACAAGGCAATTCCTTCCTCTCTTTTCCTTATGAAATGACTCATACAAAGAGAGGAAGAATATTTTCTGAACACCATTTGAGAAGAGGTAGGGGGCTAAGAAGGATTGGAGTCATTCACTAATCACACTATACCCAGCTTTGTATTAGTGCATTTTAAATTATTGTATTTTTATGATTGATGTTACAGCTTTAGAGTTGATCATCATGTTCCATCAAAATTTTGTTCCACTGTCAAACCAGTCCATATAAGTATATCATTCTGTTGGTAGTGATTATAATGGTCATGATCATGGTTATTTATGCAACATACATTTCTGACTTTTATGACCCATGCAAATATCTGTTATCCATATCTTCTACATAGTCATTCATTCTGAAACACTCTGTTTCATTTTTTAATGATAATGTGGAAAGTGATACAGTTTTCTGAATATCAGACTTTTAGAAACTGTCTATTTCCTGGGTTTTAAAAAAGAAACATGTAACATTTACTGCCAACAGAAATGTTTGACTCATTGTTGATCAACAATTTTGATGTATCCTAAGAGACTGCACCTCAGAAAATTAACAGGGCTGCTATACATCAAGACACAAGTGAATTCAAGGGAAGCTCAGATACACATGCAGCATTAGGATCTCGGTTCTCTCTAACTGAAAGGGAGAAAATCTCTAAGTTAAAAAACAACAGCAAAAACAAAGTTTCTTCTTTTTGAGTATGCTATTCAACAAGGTTGAAATAGCTCTCTTTCACAAAACCGAGGTGCTATGAGTGTTCACTAGTTTGCAAATTTCATAAACTGATCAGCTTAAAGTTGGTGTATTGGATACTCATTTTTTAATCTTTTTTTTGGTGAAAGATTAATATCTTTGCAACCTAATATCTCTATTGATATTTCACAATGCCTCATCTCTGGGAAAACTATGGATCACTCATTTCTCATTGTATGAATCTATAAAAGAAAGGTTAGAAATGGATAGGCTTATAATCTTATATTAAGACAATTGATAATCTTCAACGGATTGTACAAAGTTCTACATGTTATTCTTCTCAGTTTTACTTAGAAATTCATCACCTGTATCCTGACTATTCTCTATGGATTATGCTTAGTATTTGTTCTAATGTTTTAATATAAAATATTTCACATAGTAAAATTAAAATAGATGACTATGTTGAATTTTAAAAGTGAAGAGAGACCCATCCTGGGAGAAGGGCTCTGGGGAGCCGGGGAAATTCTGAGGTTCTGGTACCCCCCTTCTCCTTGAGAAGCATCTGCTCTGAAAAAGTGTGATGATCTATGCCCAGGACACTGGGGCAATCACAAAGGATAAGCATCAGGGAGAAATAATTGTTATTCAGAGATTTCATTCAGTGATGAGATAGGATTGGCAGGAAGGACAATAGAGGGAGACCCCAGCTTTCTGTAAGGGACTTAGAAATAATTTATCTGAGGACCTATGAAGATGAAAATGTCAGTGCACTGGAGCCCTGGACTTAAATATCCCAGAGAAGGAGATTGGTTCTGTCATTGAGAGGGAGGGAAAGTATAGATAGTGCCATGGAAAAGCCAAACGCTATTTGTGTGAGGAAGGATCTGTTATGTCTGGCCAGACTGTGCTCCATTGGTTTTAAAGAGTAGATTTCATGTGCCTGGATAGTCTGATTATCTGATTGAGCAGGAAAAGAGTTAGGGGGTAAGTCTGGTTTTAGTGGTAATCTGCTTCTGGAGAAATCTTTCCCAGTTTGTCCACTAAATACGATGTCTACCCAGAAGAAGGCAAGTTCCTTTACATATGAAAGAATATACACTTCTTTTTTATTTTTTTTAATTTTCACCACTGGACACTGGGTCTGGGGAGGGCTGGGGAGGGCCACAATTGTATTTCTGTGTGCACTTTTTAAAAAATTAATTTCACGTGTACAAAACAATGTCATAGTTAGACATTTACACCCCTCACAATGTGATAACCCCTCTCCCCAATCTACTACCCCTCTGACATCGTATATAGCTGTTACAGTTCCACTGACTCTATTCTTTATGCTGTACTCCACAACCTGTAAATATATATATATTTATATATATAATTTATATATAATTTAATATATATATGTATATTTATATATACATATATATATTAAATTATAGTTGACAGTCAGTATTATTCAGCTTCAGCCTCAAGTGTACACTGCAGTGGTCAGGCATCTACACCATCCAGGAAGTGGTCTTAAGACAAGTGTCCATCGGATACTCTACAAAATCTTTACAACATTATTGATTATATTCCCCAAACTGTCTTAAGAAGACATACTTCTTAACTGCTATGTCTAGCTAGGCCAGGATTGTACTTAGAGTAAATGCATTAGAAACATAGAACCCCAGTATATAAAGGGCCAAGAAGACTTGATTCTATTGTGCAACAGAACACAGCCTACTGCAAAAAGTTCAATGGGAATAATATAATATAAGAAAAACAGGTTACAAATATTTTTAAAATTATTACAAGCTTCACTTTTAAGAAGTTATGGTTTCTTAAATTTTAGCTATCAAAAATGAGCTATTCATTCAAGTACAAAGAATTTCATTGTCTAAAACCCTCGAGTGAGCATACACTTCACAGTTCATGTTTGCCTGATCGCTGTTATCCTGATTTAATCAGTCTCCACAGAAACTCAAGAGTGCAATATCCATGATTATATAAGACTTCATGTGATGATTATTAAGAGTTCTAATATTCTATTTCGAATGTTGATTGTATAGCTTTGATGAAATGTGCAGTATATTAACATTCTAAAAGATACGTAGCTGCAAAGATGGAAACTGCAGTGTTTGTAATAGAGATTTTGGTTAAAATGGCCAGGGACAGATGAAGCCTCAGGCTTCACTAAACAATGTCCTGCAGATCCTATTTGAGCTTCTTCTTTTGATGTGCTCAGGAATTCTTACAATTCTAATTTAATGATTTTATAGAGACTGTAAAATTTTTCCTTAAAACATGTGATGAATGTTTCAAAACAATACTGAACTGTCATCAAAGGAAATTGTGTTAGATTAGAAAGCTGAGAAATTGGTTCAAATGAGAGATACTGTCACTTTTCAAAACGTGCTGTAAAACAATTCATAGCTGACATTTCAAAGCTGGGACACAATTGCATTATTATCAGAAATTTAGGGTCTGTGTCTAGGAATCAGATAAAGGAAAAGTTCAGTGAAAATTTTGAGTCTTCCTGTTCCTGTGGAGAGTCCATATGGATTTCATTATTCACCAGTAGCTGGATTGTAGGTAACAAGCTCTCACTGTTCTATAATTGTCAAAATGCCTGAAAGGAGTGGAGGAAATGCTGACTTTTCCGTGTAGAAAAATTGTCATGTTAGCAAAGTAATACAAGAAATTACCTGTGTGTCCTGGCTGAGTCAGTTTTCTGAAATCTTCTATTCATCCCCTTTCCAATTGACTTCAAACAGAGTACAGGTAAGTAATCAATCAAATGATATTTGTAGAACAAATACAATATTGAAAGCATTGTGACAAGTGGTACAAGAAATATAAACGGGCAAAAATTTAATTCCCTCTAAGGAGCTTACCAACTTATTATAAATTAACTTATAAGTACATGACTTTTAACTGTTTAATTGAATGGCATTAACTGCAAAAAACATAAATAAAAAAGAACTTTATCTTCCTCCTACTATGACCTTCAAACATGCTGTCAGATTTCCTTTTTTCACTTTTGATGACTCTTTATGATCACTTGAAAATTTGATTTTCTAGTATTAAAAAGTCTCTTTGCCCTGCCGAACAGTGATCATAGTTCCTTCAATTGCTGACATTGTAGACTACTCTAAATAACCTCTTTCTTTGTTTACGCCTCCAATTTCTAAGAACATATGTAGCCTCCTCCTAAGAATTCTTTATGCTCAACTCCAGTAACAGCATAGGCCTGACGTTTGAATAGCAGGTTAGCAAACATCCAGCTAAGATAGACGGCATCTATCTTTCCAGTCTTTGGATCCCCCTCCAACTTGGACTGATTGGTAAGAAATACCACAAAACTCTCTAGTTCTACGAAGTTCATTCAAAAACCTCCATAATCCTCTAGCCTTCTCTTACAAAGGCTAGTGATGTTGAAAGAAATGGTCAAAGGACCACCTGGGTTTCCTCTTAGTAAATCCTCAAGGATATATCTAAGTCCTCTATTTAGAATTTGGTGTCTTTATTATTCATTGCCGTTAGCTTTGAGGGTTTGGCTATAATTCTGGGATAACAGATTGCTCCACTGTATATCCCATTAAAATACATGTAGGTGAACAAAGGATCTAGCTTCCTTAAGCTACGCCACAGCAGCTGAGTTACTTCAAAGCTTAATGAAGCATAAGCCTCAGGGCACCTCATTTACCTCCAAGGTCGTGTGCCTTATTTTTGTGTTAATAATTTTGTATTCTTTCCCTTAAAGTGCTCCCTCCCAAATGTATAAGCTCCAGGCCCCACAAAACTTAGATTTACTCCTTGAGTGCATGATTAGTTGATGGCCAGTAAGTTCTCAAACTTGAGAGGTGGCTGTTGTGTGACTACAGCAGTCAGTAGCTGGAGCTTTCTGGAAAGGCTTTATAGAGAAGGAATTTACAGTTTTCATTTTGTTAATGGAGAGAAACAGCTGTGTGGAGGTGTAAGGGAAGCGTTATTAAAGGAGTTAGCCCCTTCTACAGTTCCTATATAGACTCAGAATCGTAGAGGACTTGCGAGTAGCAGAGCATCTAAAGAAGAACCTATCTCGACATTATCACCAATGTAATCTTTACGTGAGATCAGTGTTTTGCTTCTAGACTAAGACTTAATTATCTATTTCCATGTGTCATGAGTAATGCAGCACTGTATATTCTATCTCTTCAAACTATTCAGGCATTTTATTTGATTCTTAATCATAAATGCTATTTTAGTTTTTTGCAATACATAGAAACCAAGAGATCCCTTTTCTGTACTAAATTTAATCTTAATTTCATATGCATCAAATATCTGAATTTTTCCACATGTATCTTTTGATGATATTCAACTTTTGATCTCATTGATGTCATTACCTTCTTCATTTTAATGGACAAGTTTTCTGTCTAATTCTTTCCACTGTTCAATTTCTAGTTTACTGTTCTAGTTCTATCTTTCTATAGCAGTTCAGAAACATAGTGAAAACTTAAAAACAGTTTGGTCTTGGTTTTGCATTTCTTCCTCCTTGTACATTACTATGTGCTTTACTAATGTTTTTCAGGTAACTTTCAATTTGCTTTGAAATTCTTCCCTTTTAGTCCAAACACTTCTTTCTATCAAAAATAATAATTTGCTACTCTATTTGATTCTTCTGTGTTTGTGAACTACTATTGCCTCAGTAAAAGCTGAGCCAAATGGGGCTCTTTGATGTACTTTGCCACAGGGACGGCAAAGCCTTGTAATCACAAAATGGCCTATCCTACAGCAGCAGGCTCTCATTATCCTGAACTCACCCAGCACCTTACTGAAAATAAGACAGGCTGCTTCTTAATTGCACAAACTATACAGCTTTTCACTGCCTCCTAAATACACTACTCTCTGTACCCGTCTAGGAGATACCGCTTCTGTCTGCTTTTCCTCTCCATTACTTTCAAAAATGTCTTGACCACTTATGTCCTAGGAACATGATAAGAGATGAATTTAGAGTCTGGAGGAAGCCAGGAAGATAAGAAATATGTGGATCGATGGAGTTTCAAAAAAAAGACTCAGGCATCTGCTCTTCTTCTGGGCCTACCCACTTTCACGCCATCTTCATAGTTACTATGCTATTTCTTTTCTTTTAATGAATCCACTGCTTGCTTGAGGAAATAAGAAAAAAAGGAGGGGGGGGCGGTGGCTGGGTAGTTCAGTTGGTTAGAGCGCGGTGCTCTTAACAACAACATTGCAGGTTCGATCCCCACATGGGCCTCTGTGAGCTGCGCCCTCCACAACTTGATTGAAACAACTACTTGACTTGGAATTGATGGGTCATGGAAAAACACACTAAAATAAAAAGTTAGAAAAAATGTTTAAAAAAATGTTTAAAAAAAATTAAAGAAGACTTTCATAATCATCATTAAAGCAGAGTATTATTCTGACTGTATATTTGGAGATCCAGCGAAGCTCAAGTAAACAGGATTTTCATGGGAAGGTGGTTGGTCATTTATTATTCATGTGCATTCAAATAATTAAATATTTCTTGTTTTTTTCCTCATAAATTCTGCCTCTAAAAATGTTCTACACTTCATGTTTTAATAGAACAAATCTATCTATCTATCTCTCTCTCTCTCTATCTATCTATCTATCTATCATCTATCTATCATCTATCTACTATATAGATATAGATACATATACATTCATAAATACATGAATATGTGTATCTATGCTGGTAACAACACAGTAGGCAAGTTATGCATTAAATGAGACACTAACTTTTTCCCTCAGATTAAAAAATAAAAACAAAACAAACTGAAAATTCTTTTATGTAATTTCAAGGAACAGACTCATTTCGAAGCTTGGTATTCATTCATCTAGGAATCTATTTCATGACACTCTTATGCAGATCTGCAGATATAAAATATATACCCTCTTTTTTTCTGTAGAAGGGGGAAGTATTTTTTTTTCCAAATTAAATTTGTGTACTTTTGTCTTTATTCCACCTGTAACTCCCCATCTCTGGCAACCACCAATCTGTTCTCTGTATCTATGAGCCTGTTTCTTCTTGTTTAGATTTCATATATAAGAGTGATGATATAGTATTTTTCTCTCTCTCTTTTTGACTTATTTCACTTAGTGAATAATGCCCTCAAGTTCCATGCATATGGAAATAATGCCCTCAAGTTCCATGCATATTGTTGAAAATGGTAACGTTTCATTCTTTTTTTTATTGGCTGAATAGTATTCCATTTATATACATACATATGTAATGCATGTATGTGTATATATGTCTGAGTATATATTGCATTTTGCCATGTATAATGAACACCCACGATTTTGGCCCAAAGTTTCCGGGAAGAAAATCATTTGTTTTATTTTTTTAATTCAAATTTTTTATTTGTTTACATTTAGGTACTTGTTTTTTGTATTACAAAGGAATTTTAGCATTTATTTTTTAACATATTATGGTAAAAGAAATTTTATGTAACAAATAATTACAAAACAGAAGAACAGATATAAGGTACAAGAAATTTTATGTACCTGTAACAAATTTATGATATTTGCACATCACAGAAGGCCAAGAACTCTTCGTTGTTGAAAGTTCATTGTAAGTTCAACAAAATCGATTATCGTATTGCAGGGTATTATTTTGCATACAGATATTGTTATTGATTTCTAGAGTTAACTTTTAACTCATAAGCATAAATAAAAGAATTAAAAACATTTATATAGATACAGGATTAGTATTACCCATATATATAATGTTCATGCTTATTTTTCTTTGGGCAAAAATGTGTGCAGTATACATGGCAAAATACAGTATATGAGATATACATACATGTATCACATATATATATATATGTGATACATGTCATACGAGGTCTGACAGTTACGTTCACAAACTCATCCTAGAAAAAGTGCTACATACCTCACTGCTGAATATCACTGCAGTCACCTTCAAAGTTCTCCCCTTGGGAAGCTATGCACTGGTGCTAGTGCCTAGTCCACACTTCAAAGCAATTTGGAACTCTTTTTTCTGGAATGGCTATCAGAGCTGTCATCATGTTACCCTTGATGTCCCGAATGTCATCAAAATGTCTTCCTTTTAATATTTCCTTTATCTTCGGGTAAAGAGGAAAACCAGATCAGGTGAGTAGGGAGGGTGTTCCAATACAGTTACTTGTTTCCTGGCTAAAAACTCCCTCACAAACAGTGCCATGTGAGCTGGTGCATTGTCGTGATGCAAGAGCCATGAATTGTAGGTGAAAAGTTCAGGTCATCTAACTTTTTCACTCAGCCTTTTCAGCACTTTTAAATAGTAAACTCAGTTAACAATGTTTGTCCAGTTGGTACAAATTCATAATGAATAATTTCTCTGATATAAAAAAAAAGGTTAGCGACATCATTGCAACAAGTTCTCAAACTTAATTGTCAGACCTCATATTCGTTTATTTATTAGATTGGTGCAAAATTAATTGTGGTTTTTGCAATTATTTTTAACCTTTTAAACTGCGGTTACTTTTTCACCAACCTAATATTTTACTATCGAGTTGTATGAGGTTTTTTGTATGTTTTGTATATTAACCCCTAATGAATATGTGGTTTGCAAATATTTTCTTCATAAATTGCCTTTTCATTTTTTTTGATGGTTTCCTTTGCTTTACAGAAACTTTTTTTATTTTAATGTAGTCCCACTCATTTATTTTTGCTTTTGTTGCTTTTGCTTTTGGTGTCAGATTAAAAAAATCATCTCCAAGACCTACCTCATGGAGCTTACTGCCTGTGTTTTCTTCTGAGAGTTTTATTGTTTCAGTCTTATGTTTAAGTGTGTAATCAATTTTGAGTTAATTTTTATGTGTGGTATAAGATAGTGGTCCAGTTTCATTTCGTTGCATGTGGCAGGTTTTCCAATACTTATTTATTACAGAGAATGTCCTTTCTCCATTGTATATTCTTGGCCTTTTGCCAGAAATTAATTGACCATATATGTATGGGCTTATTTCTGGTCTCTCTATTATTTTCTGTTGAGCCATGTGTTTGTTTGCTTTATGCCAATTCCACCCTGCTTTAATTACTATATCTCTGTAATATAGGCTTTGAAATCAGGGAGCTTGATGCTTCTAGCTTTGTTTTTCTATCTCAGTAATGCTTTAGATATTCAGGGTTTTTTTATGGTTCCATACAAATTTTAGGATTGTTTTTTCTGTTTCTTTGGAAAATGCCATTGGAATTTTGATAGGGATTGCATTGAATTTGTAGCTTGCTTTGGATAATATGACAATTTTAACAATATTATTCCAATATATTCTTAAATGAAATATCTTTCCATTTATTTCTGTCTTGTTTAATTTCTTTCATTAATTAGAAATGTGTTATACACATTTCTATATAATATATATAACACATATGTTATATATGTTCTATATAACACATTCATTATACACACATTCATCTATATATATGTTCTATAACACATTCATTATACAACACATTCATCTATATATATGTTCTATATAACACATTCATTAATTAGAATGTGTTATAGTTTTCCATGTACATTTCATTCATCTTCTTGGTTAAATTTATTCCCAAGTATTTCATTATTTTTCATGCAATTCTAAATGGGATTGTTTTCTTAATTTCTCTTTCCCGTAGTTTGTTATTAGTGTATAGAAATGCAGCATTTTTTTTGCTTATTGATTTCATATCTTGCAACTCTACTGAATTCATATATTCTGGTAAATTTTGATGCCATCTTTAGGGTTCTCTGTATATAATATGTCATTTGCAAATAGTGATAGTTTTACTCTTACTTTCCAATTTTAATGCCTAATTGCTTTGGCTAGGACTTCCAATACTATGTTGAATAACAGTGGGGAGAGGGAATATCTTTGTCTTGTTCCTGAACTTTAGAAAGGCTTTCATTTTTCCACTACTGACTGTGATGCTAGCTATGGGTTTATAATACATAACTTTTATTAGGGTTTCCTCTATACCTGCTTTGTTGAGAATTTTTATCATAAATGAATGTTGAATTTTGTCAATTTCTTTTTCTGCATCTATTGAAATGATCATATTTTTCTTTTACTCTCTTTTTTTTTTTTGATCATGTGTTTTTCATCCTTCATTTTGTTAATGTGGTTTATCACATTCACTGACTTGTGGATTTTGAATTATCCTTGCATCTCTGAAATAAATCCCACTTGATCATGGTGTATGATCCCTTTATGTATTGCTGAATTTGGTTTGCTAATATTTTGTTGAGGATTTGCATCTATGTTCACCAGGGATATTAACATGTAATTTTCTTTTCTTATAAAGTCCTTGTATAGTTTTGGTATCAGGTAATGCTGGCCTCATAAAATGGGTTTGGAAGAGTTGCCTCCTCGTTTATATTTTGGAAGAGTTTGAGAAGGATTGGTATTAATTCTTCTTTAGATGTTTGGTAGAATTTACCAGTGTAGCTATTTGCTCCTGGAATTTGGTTTGTTGGAAGGTTTTTGATTACTCGTTCAATTTCCCTACTAGGAATTGATTTGTTCCGATTTTCTGTTTCCTCAAGATTCAGTCTTGGTAGATTGTATGTTTCTAGGAATTTATTCATTCTTTCTTGGTTATTCAATTTGTTGGAGTGCAGTTGTTCATAGTGGTCTCTTATGAGTCTTTGTTTTTCTGTTGTCAGTTTTTCTTTGTTGTCAGTTCTAGTATCTCCTCTTTCATTTCTGATTCTGTTTGTTTGATTTCTCTCTTTTTTTTCTTGGTGAGTCTAGCTTACGGCTTGTCAATTTTATTTATCTTTTCAAAGAACCAGCTTAGTTTCATCGATCCTCTCTATTATCTTTTTAGTCTTTGTTTATTTCTGCTCTAATTTTTGTTTTTTCCTTCCTTCTACTAACTTTGGGCTTCATTTATTCTTCTTTTCCTAGTTCCTTTAACTGTAATATTAGGTTGTTTATTTGAGACTTTTCTTCTTTCTTGAGGTAGGCATTTATCACTCTGAATTTCCCTGTTAGACTGGTTTTGCTCCATCTCAGAAATTTTGGTGTTATATTTTCATTTTAATTTGTCTCAAAGTATTTTTTGATTTCACATTTGACCCATTCAGTAGCTGGTTGTTTAATCTCCACATGTTTGTGAATTTTCCAGTTTTCATTGTGCAGTTATTTTCTAGTTTCATACCATTGTAGTCAGGAAAGGTGCTTGATATGATTTCAGTCTTCTTAAATTCATTAAAACTTGTTTTGTGGCTTAACATATGGCCTATCTTGGAAAATGTTCCATGTGCACTTGAGAAGAATGTGTATTCTAATGGAATCTTTTTTACATATCTGTTAAGTCCCTCTGGTCTAATGTGTCATTTAAAGCTCAAGTTTTCTTATTAATTTTATTTCTTGATGATTTATCCATTTATGTAAGTGGGTTATTAAATTCCCCTAGTCTTATTGAGTTGCTGTTAATTTATTCTGTTAGGTCTGTTAATGTTTACTGTATAAATTTAGGTATTCCTATGTTGAGTATCTTTATGCATAAATATTCACAAATGGTATATCCTCTTGTTGGGTAGACCCCTTTATCATTACGGAATATCCAGCTTTGTTTCACATTACAGTCTTTGTTTTAAAATCCATTTTGTCTACTATAAATATTGCTACTCCTGCTTGCTTTTGGCTTTCATTTGCATGGAATATCTTGTTCTATCCTCCACTTTCAGACTGTGTGTGTCCTTACAGCTAAAGTGAGTCTCTTATAGGCAGTATAAGATGGGTTTTGCTGTTTTGTTCCTTCAGCCTCTCTGTGTCTTTTGTTTGGTGAATTTAGTACATTTACATTTAAAGTAATTATTGACTGATTTTTCACCTATTGTCATTTTGTTAATTATTTACTGCTTGTTCTGTAGTTCTTCTCTACTGCTTTCTTATTCTCTTGTTCACTTCCCTGTGGTTTGATTACTTTTTTAGTGGTATGCTTATATTTCTTTCTCTTTATATTTGTGTATTTACTATAGCATTTGATTTGTGTTTACAGTGAGGCTTACATATAACAACTTATATCTATAACAGTCTATTTAAAATTGATAACAAACATGTTTTATCCCATTCTAAAACTCAGCAGTTTTACTCTTCCCCACCACATTTTATGCTTATGATGTCACGTTTTACATCTTTTTATCTTGTGTACCTTTTAACTAACTGTTGTAATCATAGTTATTTTTACTACTTTTTTCTTTATACTTCATAGAACTTTTATAAGTGATTAATCCACTATATTTACCTTTCCAGTGAGATTTATTTTGTGTGTTTTCTTATTACTAATTAGTGCCTTTTTTTCAGTGTAAAGAAGTTCCTTTAACATTTCATGTAAGGCTGGTTTACTGGTGATGAATTTCTTTAGCTTTTTCTTTGTCTGGAAAACTCTTTATCTCTCCTTCACTTCTGAATGATAACTTTGCAGAATAGAATATTTTTGTTTGGAAGGTGTTTTTTTCTAGCATTTTGAATATATTTTGCCACTCCTTTCTGGCCTGCAAAGTTTCTGCTAAAATGTCTGCTGATAGTCTTATGAGCATTCCCTTGAACATAAGAAGTTGTTTTTCTCTTGCTTCTTTGAATATTGTCTCCTTGTCTTTAACTTTTGACATTTTAATTGTAATGTGCCTTGGACTAGATCTTTTGGTGTTTCTCTTATTGGAACTCTTGGGCTTCCTCCATCTGGATGTCTGTTGTGTTCCCCAGGTTAGGGACGTTTGTAGGCATTATATCGTTAAACAATACTGCTGTTTCTTTTTCTGTCTCTTCACCTTTTGGGAGAAGTATGATGCTAATGTTAGTTCGCTTGATGTTGTCCCATAAGTCCCTTAAGCTATCTCACTTGTTTCATTTTTTTTTAAATGATGCTCTGATTGAGTGTGTTCCACGGCCTTGTTTCAAGTTGACTATTTCTTTTCCTTCACCTAGTTTGCTGTTGAACCCCTCTAGTGTATTCTTCAGTTTAGTTATCATATTCTTCAGCTGTGTGACTTCTATTTCATACTTTCTTATATTTTGCATCTCTTTGTTCAAAATCTCACTGTGTTCATTCATTTTTCTCCCCAGTTTGATGAACATCTTTATGACAAATACTTTGACTGTAACAGGTAATTTACTTATCTATGTTCCACTAAGGTGTTTTTTTTTTTTTTTCCTGAGGTTTTATCTTATTCTTTTATTTGGAACATATTTGTTTGTTTCTTCATTTTGCTTGATTCTCTGTTGGTTTCCATACAATAGATGAAATATCCATCTCTTCCAGTCTTGAAGGAGTGGCCTCATTCATTCAGTGCTGCCCCAGCTCTTTTTGTTTTCTCAAACCTTTGTGCTTTTCCAAGCATCCTATTTTTCATAGCTCACAGTAAATGAGAATGTGTCAATGTCACAAAGAGGATGGTCTCAGCACTTAGATTCTGACTGGTTTGGAAGCCAGACCATCATGCATCAGGTTTTAAAAGTATTCAAGTATATACAGTCCTCTGGGGCTGCAAGCATAAGCTCCACTGACCAGGTGATGTCACTGGGGAGCAGTCACCAAAACTGAGATGAATTTGTTATTTTCTGGAAGATACAATGAGCTGGAACAAGGTAGAGGGAGAGTTCCAAGATGGCATCCAGTGCCTATGTTCCTTGAGAGCAGCTCCACAGTCCCCTAGATGTGTGCCAATCCTGAAGTCTTCCTCTCAATCTGAAGCTCCAGAACAAGCAAAGAGTTCTTCTTTATGGAAAGACTGGGAGATGTGCTTCCATCTTCTGTCTGTGCAATGACCTACGGGAATTGTCTCTCAAATTGCCACAGTCCCAGGAATGCATGCCCTCCCCGCCACCAGGATCAGGAGATCAAAAGGCACCCCCTGGGTGGCACCTGCAACAACCGGGGCACCAGATGTGAAAACCAAAGCTCTAGTCACATATATACTGTCCTCCAGGAGAGACTGGTGCTCTGTAGTATGGCAGAGGGAGAACACAGAGATAATACCCACTCTCCAAGGTCTGTGGAAAGAATTTCAGCCAGCCCCTAGATGCCTGTTTAATTAGAAGCCTACCCCTCAGACCACAGCCATGGTGATTAGCAATAGGCCTCCTCCATAGAACGTCCAAGCTTCTGGGTCTGTTGCCTTTTCCTGTGCCTGGGCTGGTGGTGGTGGTGGTGGTGGTAGTGGTGGTGGTAACTGTTGAATAACTTTTTTTTCATTAGTTATAATCCTGTGGGTCCCATGAGCACATACCCCACTGGCTGCCAGAGCTGGGTGATAGAGGTGTTCCCTTGCAGCAGCTGCACAAATTGGGGTTCCAGATGGGTATGAGCTGCCTTCTGGATGACACCAGTTATTATAGTTCCATAGGACTAGGAATACAAGTTCCCTTGACCTCCAGAGCCATGCAGTCAACAGGTATCCCCTTGGTGCAAACATTGGGGCACCAGATGCATGTAAAGTCTTCTTCCAAGAGATGCTGGTTCTCTGGAGCACAGCAGAGGGAAAGCATGAAGATAGCACACACCAGTCTCTGTCTGGATAGTATTCCAGCAGACTCCTAGATGTATATGTTAAATTAGATGCCTGCTCCTCCAGCCAATGCTTTAGCATATGCAAGTGAGCCTCCTTTACTTTAAGTCTTAGCACACTCAGCTGCCTCTGAGCTGGTCTCTGTTGTGGGTAAATCCCAGTTCAGGGCCCTGTAAAAGCAGTCTCCTTAAATGCTACAAGATCTTGTGGATCTTGGGACTTGAACTCCATTGGTTTTTAAAGTTAGATGTTTTGGAGGCTCATCTCTCAGCTGCAGTTCCTAAAAGTTGAGGGGCCTGATGTGGGGTTTAAACCTTTCCCTTTTTTAGGAGAAGCTCCAGGTTTTGAGTTTTCTCCCAGTTGTGGGAGAAAAACCCAGGGATGGGGTTTATGCAAGATTATATCCCAGCCTCTCCTACCTGCTTCAATGTAGTTTTCTTCTTGTTTGCCTTCTTTGTAGCCATCATTCTGCCAGCTGTTAGGTTTTTTTTTTTAAAGAAGAAATTGTTCCATGTGTAGCTGTAGACTTGATGTTTCCATAGGAAGAGATGAGTTCAGGATCTTTCTATGTCACCATCTTGAACCAGAAATTTTTTGAGTGAGCAAAATACTTCCTTTATTCTAAGATACATTCACTTTTTGTAGATTTTATTTGATTGTATCACATCTGAAAAGTATATGCAGTATCTGAAGGCTGATGCCAAACCCATATGAAAGCAAAGATAATGAAAGTGATATTGCTTTCAAAACGCACATAAGAAACAGCAGCACTTTTGGTGAACTAATTCTCAAATCTAATGTCACTTTTTAATTTTGTCTCTGCTTTTATTCCAACTCATATAGTCACAGTGTATTTTGAAATTCTTAGAGTTATTTTTCATAGAAAATAACTAAAATTGGTATCTTTAGATAACCTAATAAAGTGTTTTCTAATCACAGATTTGTGATGTGTTCCCAATATGTTGCTCCTCTAATTGAGTGACTTAAAATTGCTATTGTACAGCTCTAAATCTAATTTATTACAATGACAATAATGGAATTAGAGGATGAATGCACAGATGAAAATCCTTTCTCTAAATGAAGAATAATTATTCATGCTGGAAAATTACCAGAAACAATTTTGGGCTTGTTGAATAACATACTAGATAATTAGTTATATTGAATGTAGTCACAAATATTTACCAGTTATTAATTCCTATAAAATTCAATACAGCATACAGGTAAGATTAGTGAGGTAATAGGAATGTTGTATTATAAAATCATATTAGAGTTTACTTTAGAGCTGAAATAAACTTCGTAGCAATCTAATCTAAACTTCTCATTTTATTTACGAGTAAACCAAGTTCGAGGGAGGTTAAAAATAATAAAGAAAAGACTATATTAATAGTCTGTGGTATTGGTAACATAAAAAGCTTGTTCTCTTAACTCCGTGTCCAGAGCGCCTTCCATAACTTCAGTGACTGATTATGCAGCAAAATTGAGAGCCGAGGATGGTCAGTTAACAGATGAAGTCCTGGGCATAAAGAAAGGCGACTTTCACTGAATTTTTCTCTGTAGAGTAAGTTGTTTATCTCAGAAAAATGTAGAGCATATTGTTTATCAAAACATACAAACTACTGAAATTGCCTAAACCCTTTTTTGAGGTTGTCTACATTTTTGTAAAATATAAATTGCTATTTACTTTGCCCCTTCTCCCAACTGAAAACAATACAAACGTCCAGTTGTTGTGGATGAATTGTGGTTTATCCAAGTACCGCAGCCACTAAAATCTGCTGTAGATCTGCATGCCCAACGGGTTACCCATTTTCGCTCCTATATACGTATCGTGTTTGCCCAAAAAGAAGCCCTCGCTGGACAATCAGGTCTTTTGGAGCAAAAATTAATATAAGACCCGGTCTTATATTACATTATATTATATAAGACCGGGTCTTATAGTAAAATAAGACCAGGTATTATATTATATTATATTATATTATATTATATTATATTATATTATATTATATTACACCTGGTCTTATGTTATAGTAAAATTAAAGTTAAAAAAATGTACAGGAGTATTTATAGCAGCTTATTTATTATATAACAGTCATTAAGTTGAAAAAAATCCAAATGTCCAGTGACTTTAAAACAAATAAATAAATTCTGGTTTATTCATGAAATGATATAGTACATAACAATGAAAATAAACAAACTTCAATTATGTTCAATAGCATTGATGTATCTTACAAACCCAGTGTTTAGTGAAAGAAATCCAGACAGAAAAGGATAAAATACTGTGCATTACCATTTATACAAAAGGAAAAGAAAACCAATAAAAACTAATCTCTTTACTTAGAAGTCATAATTGAGATTACCTTTTGGGAGGAGAGAGGTGATGGTGATTTAGAGGTAGTAAAAGAAAGTCTTCTGGGGTGCTGTTAGTATTATATTTCTTGACTGGGCAGTGTGATAATTTTTCAAGTTGTTAAACTTAAGATTCAGTGTACTTTTCTATATGTAAGTCAGACTTCAATAGAAGCATCTTAAAATGCTATGAGGGAATGTAAAGTGATAAAAGGAAATAAATGTGACATTTTTAAATTACAAAAATAGTTTTGTTAAAAAAGAGAGATCTTAATATTATGCTGGAATACTGACATTAATGAGAATGCTAATCATAATTATCTCTGAGCAATAGAATTACAGATACATTTAATTTTCCTCTTTTTCTTTGCTCATTTTCTAATTAATTTATATATATTTATTTTCTATTCCACCACTTAACTGGCTATGTAAGTGCAAGGATCTTGTCTGTCTTGGTCACCATTGTGTCCCCAGAATCATGCATGTAATAGGCACTCAATAAATATTTTGTTGAATAAATAAATGTTGATGTTTGTGTGTGTCTCCTTCCTGAACTTGGAGGCCCTGGGCGGTTCTAAGCATTAATTTTAATAGAGACAGGGCATCTTGTGGGCTCACCCATTCTTGCTGATTCTTTTCTGTCTTTAAAGCCTTCCCTGATACTCCTGTAGCCTGGTTAGGTTTCCCTCCTCTGATAGCTCCCACACTTACACTACAGTTTCTCTCTCTCTCTCTCTCTCTCTCTCTCTCTCTCTCTCTCTCTCTCTCTCTCTCTCTCTCTCCATGTATATATATGAAAGTGTTGTACCATTCACAAATTATGCTTAAGTGTATTTTTAAAGAAAAGACAAACTGCTTTAATATCTTCTCAGCTAAACGGGGATTCATGTGCTGAGAAGGTATATATTGCTTTTTCTCTTAAATCCTTGAAGTTCGTTTTAGACTATATCTATTGAGTTCTACTTTACTTAATAATTCCGATTAACTAAGATTCAATAGGAATATCTTGTAAAAGTCAATGAAAACTCAAGAATAGATCAGCAGGTAAAATATAGACTGTAAGAATGAAGAGTATGTACACAGCACTTATTGGGTACACTGCTGTGCTATGTGCAGTTGTTCAAATTATAGCACTGACCCTCAAAGAAAAGTCATTCAAAGATAGAGCTGTCCCTAACTTTAGCCTTAGCCGGGTATCAACCAACCAAGTGAAAAGCGTTGATATTGAATTTGATTGCTCAATTTTTCTGTCCTAGATTGAAAAGCACACAATAAAATCCAAGCCATTTGATTTTCAAGACGTGTTGGTACAAAGAATCCCAGCTTCCCATTAATGTCTGTCTTTGCAAAGGAAAATTTGAGGGCCATAGGCCTGATGACTTCTGAACCTATGTGTTCAGCACAAAGGCATCTCAAAGAGGACAGATGGAAAAGGTTAAATTTCATTCATATTAATTCACATAGTTTTCAAAAGGTGGAAAGACCTTGAAATTTGTCAGACTGTAAATGACCTTGAATCTAGCATAAAACTTCTGTCCCATGACACCTGTTCCAGGTGGCTAGCTCATGAAGCTCTTTTTTTAGGTCGAAACTCTCCTACTGCTGTACACTAGATGTATCACTGACTGTCCTTTCTTGGAGAGAGCACAGCGTAGACTAGATATAGGATTGGCACCGCCATTGGCTGTAACAGAGCTCCCAATCTGTGCGCTTCAGAGCCAATATTTCACATTAATGTTCCACTTACTAAAATCTAATATTTCACGCTCTGTTCTGATACTTACCAGTTATATTCTCTTACCAAATTAAATAACTCCTCTGAATCGTAGTTGTTTTTGTTTTAATCCCTAAAATGTGCACATTTACCTGGAACAGTGGTTTCCTAATATCCCCTATTGTTAGGATCGCATGGACTGCATTTTTAATTTATAGATTCCTAGTTAGGGAATGAGAGCCCATGGTCACAATTGTAAAAAGATGTCCATGCTTGGTAACTACTGATCTATATGGTCGTGAAGATGACGTCCAACTTTAAATGTCAATGCTTTGTCAAAATGCTGGAAGAATTCAAAATGATATTCTGTTATTGCTATGGTGGCTATTGTTAAATATTTTGGTCTTTGGATTCCTCCCTGTGAAATTGTCTTTCAAAATACAAAGGTGCCATTCTGCAAACATGTATAAAAGGAGACTCCGTTATTACACTTATATGCAACACTCCACTGTTGGATTAAAAAAAAAAAAAGGAGGGTCAAAAAGAGATGGTAGCACAAAACACTACTATTGAAATGTAGATTGACATTGGGAAATTCATACTAGGCAAGCAAAGTGGAAATCTGAACATTTATCTAGCAGATCCATTTTGGGATCTGAGCAATCCAGACAGATAAAATGCCAGAAAAGATAAAGAAAATAATAAGATATATGAACATTTTTATCTTTCCCTGTAGAATTTAGCTTTTGATTAAGAGCAAGATTTCCTAAGTCCTTTCAGAGTAACCTATGTATTCTGCAAAGGTCAAGTCTTGCACATCCAAAGCAAAATGAAATAGGAGAATGTTAATTGTCTAAATTGGCTGTCCACAGAAACTCAAATCATCTTTCTATTCTAATTTGGCTAAGCATTTCTGGCTATGACTTGGTGAGGAACAAAATGTAAATATGCCCAAATTAAATCAAGCACAGCATTTAAACAGTGACTGTTTATTAGTTTGTTACTAGAAACTCAACTTAAAATAACTTTGTATCTTACCTATCTAAATTTGAGACCCTATGCCTAGTTGTTAGGAGCGTAAGGTCTGAAGCCCAACACCCTGGATTCAACTCCTGACCTCACTTTAGCTATATGACCTTAGTCACTCTATAAATTCTTCCTGCCTCAATTTGTCCATCAGTAAAATGGTGATAATATTAACATTATCACCATTACTTTATAGGGTAATTGTGAGGATAAAGCACATAGACTACTATATGAAACGTAGTAAGCATGTCACTTATAATATTGGCTGTTATTATTAGATACTACCTGATACTTACCAATGCTTTTCATCAAGCAACTGTCGAATCAGTTTCTGTATACAGCATTCAGTTAGCTGTTTGATAGGAAACAATCTGGACCTAAATTTGAGTCCTACATCAGTAAATTAGCCGTTAGGTGACTTTGCCAACCCACCATCTGTGGCTTCCTAATGATACATGCCTTACCTGTATCATTATGAAAATCAAGCATAATTATATTTACTAAATGTAAATCCTAAAATCTATATAGCTGTGAAGGCCTGCTATCAATTATCTTCAAAATAGTTAAGACTGCCACCAGCGTCTGCAAATGATATTTCATGTTCAAAAAAATAAATACCCAAAATATCGATAGTCATTTTTGATTTACAGGGCTCGTTTTCCATATCAAGGAAAGGAAATCACCTTTCCAACCAACTTAGTAGTGAAACTTAGTTATGTAGGCATAGCTGGATTTCTCCATAAGTCTCTCTCCATCCTCCCACTTCCACTTTCACATTTTTTTCTTCCATTGTTGATGCACATGAGCCATTGTTGATGCACATGAGCTCCAGGAGCTCATTGTCTGTCCCCTGCTTCCAGGTGTTTGTCAGTCTCTCTCCTGCCTGGGTGGGTTTGCTTTCCTTTTCTGTTGTAGTATACATCAGTGTAAAACAAGGGATAATCTACACAGAGGATTATGACTATTGATCTTCCAATTTAGCCCCAAAACTCCTACAACAATGGATTGACTTAAAGAACATTCACGTGGAAGAAAATCTAATGGTCATACCTAAAACAACAGTGAGGTGTGTTTTGATGGAGTCACACCTTCTTCCGCTGTTTGAATGCTGTCCTCTTTTACAAACTTATCTAAATTCATATCATGGCTTTACTGCTTTGAGCTCTACATATTTTTCTGAAAAAAGGAAAATAATGTAAACACTTTCAAGTTACAGGGAGTTTATATTAAAACACAATGGAAAAAAAAAAAAAAACCTGTGCAGGCACACTGGAACACTTTGGTCTTCTCCCTACTTTCAATCACTATCAAATAACAAAGGAATTTGACAGTTAAAAGAGAACAGTACTTTGAAATGCGCACTTTCTTGTAGATGTTCCTATTGTTCCCTCACTTAATCTATCTCATTTCATAAGGACATGTCTGCTAGTCCGCCATGTTCTACTTACCTAAAACCTTTCATAGTCCTAACGGAGTCTAGTGTTTAAAAGTTAAACATCAAGGGATCTTCAAATATAAGGGATCAGACTTGATTTCAAAACGTATGAAGTGATTGGACAATATCCACAGCCTCTGCCTCATACGAATATATGTCTCTCCATTCCTCTGGCCTTTCCTCCCAACTTTGCCAGGTATGTTATGGCCTCATTTATTAAGCTCGCTCATTGTTCCTCCAATGTTTACTGTTCTTTCCTGCGCCCTCTCTCCATCTGCAGAAAGTATAGCTATCTTGATGACCCAGAGCACAAGTGAATTCTTCCATTAAGACTTCCTGATTCTCTAGTAGGAATCAATCTTTTTCTCCTTTGATTTTCCCAATTTAAAAAACCTATTTAGTGTAAATTGCCTTACAAAAGTGTGACTACTAAAGCAGATTACTGGGGAGTTGGTCTTTGCCCATCTTGTTATTTTCTATATCTCCTCATACAATGCAATACCATGCAGATAGTTGGTTGTTAATAAAGATGTGTAGGAATAATTTTAACCAAATAAATTTATTGGGTAAAATGATAACGAGGTGAAAGAGTTGTGTCATAGTTATATTACAATGTATATGATATTTGCTTTCCCATGATGAAAACTCAAAGTCTTAATGAGGTAATATCAGTAGAGATAAAAATTTGTCCAAAGACATGAAAGAAAACTAAAATTCACTGAGCATTATTATTGGTTTCCTGTGATTTCTGTTACAAATTATAACAAACTTGGTGACTTAAAGAAACAGAACTTCATTTTTTCACAGTTCTAGACACCAGAAGTCCAAAATCAGTCTCCCTGGGCTGAAATCAAGGTATTGGCAGGGGCATGCTCCCTGTGGAGGCTTCTGGGGAGAAGTCATTCCTTACCTCTTCCAGCCTCTGGTGACTGCTGACATTCTGTGGTTTGTCACATCCCTCCAATCTCTGCCTCCATGGTCACATTGCTGTGTCCTCTCCTGTGTGTCAGACACTCCTGTTTGTTTGTTATTTTTTTAAAAATAAGATTACTTGTATTCACATTTAGGGCCCACCCAGATAACCTAGAATAATCTTCCTATCTCAAGATCCTTAACTTAATAACATCTACAAAAATCCTTTTTCCATACAAGGTAACATTTACAGTTTCTAGGGATTAGAACCATATATATAATATATATATATATACACACACACACACACACATATGTATATATATATATATATATATATATATATATATATATATATGAATTTATTTTTTGGAGAGGGGTGCTATTATTCAGCCTGCTGCAAACACCAACTAGACATGTTCCTATGTATGGTTTTACCCAGTCTGACTCTGAGTCGTTGTTGCTGTTCTGATTGTATAGGTGAGACCACTGAAGTCCAAAAGGTTGGGTGATTTACACAAAGGTACATTCAGTAAGTGGTTGAATATTTGATTCAAACCTAGCTGTGTCTGACTCCAACTTGATTTTGTTTTTCCATTATATCCTAGCAACTTCCCAAGTACTAGACACAGTATATTCTTAATAAATGTTTGTTGATATAAAAGAAAACCTTCATTGAGGTTTTGAAGTTTGCTGCTTTTGTCACCATTTCTAAATGTTCATTGATTTTTAAAGTGATTTTATACATCAGAAGTGTCTTCAGAAAATGTTTTCTCCTGTGAATGCTTTGTTGTCTCCAAAAAAGATCACCACTGAGAATTGGAGGCAATTTTGTCACTGTAATTCGAATAGAGATGTGAAGATTTCATGCAGAAACTAAAAAACAGTTGAAAATTTGAGAGGGTGAAAATCAAAGTCATTAATCTACAAAAGCTGAAACCATACATCCTTAATCCAATCCAAGATGATTGGGAGTCTGTGGTATTATCACTATGAAATAATGACGTTTCTGTAGGCACCAAATATAAAGGTAAAATTCATTTAAACAATGTTACATATTGTCCCTGATTTCCCCTAAGTCCTAGACACTTGTGAAGTTGCATTACTAGGTTCTGATAATTCACTATACACTTTCTAGTGAACACTTTTAAAATCACATTTGGTAAAGCTATTTAAAAATTTTAGGAAACATTTCTGGGTCATTTCCACTCTACTAGTTTATACTGCCTAACATTAAAATACTGGTTTTCTTGGCCTATGAAGGCATGTATACGTTTTTTCTGCTGATGTAACTTACCACTGTTTAGCAGCTTAAAACAATCTCCATTTATTATTTCCAAGTTTTCTGTAAGTAGAAAAGTTCAAGCACAGCATGGCTCAGCTAGTTCTCTAGTCCTGATTTCAAAAGGCCAAAATTGTTGGTAGGACTGAATTTCTTTCTGGAAAGTCTGGAGATGAATCCACTTCCAAGCTTCTTCAGGATATTGGCAAAATTCAGTTCCTTGTGGCTGTAGGACTGAGGTTTCTTTGCTGGCTGTTTACTGGAGGTCATCCATGGCTTGTATTCCTTGGGTCATGGGCCCCTTCCTCCTTCTACAAAAACAGGAATATAGATTGAGTCCTTCTCAATCTTTTTGCTTCATTGCTCCCCTGCTGTCTTCCACTACATGTTTTGACTGACTTTTCTCCCCTCCTCTTTTACTTTTAAGAGCCCATGTGATTACAGTAAGTCCACCAGGATAAGCTCCCTTTCTTAAGGTCAGTTGATTTGTAACCTTAGTTTCACCTGCAAAGACCCTTCATAGAAGTAACTTAGACTAGAGTTTGGTTGAATAACCAGGCAGCAGGAGTATTGGGAGAACACTTTTAGGATTATACCTAAAACAAGGTGTAAAGTCTCAATTAAGTTGTACTTTTATTCTTAATTCTCTATTTTTAGATTTCAAAGGTCAAATTACTCAGTAAGAGCTAATGATACCAGAAACATGGAACTAGCTGTCCATTTTCCTGAAAACACCTGATGGAAAGAACATTTAAAGTTTCTGATACACTTAGGCAACTACATTTCCATCTCACATATGAATACTAGATGGGGAGCAAAGATCAGGCACAATTGAAAAAAAAAGTAACTTCACTTAATCTCAAAACTATATATATCTAATACACTAGGGATAATAAGCATAGGCTGCATTCAAATGGAAAGAATAAGCACTTAATGAAATCTTTCAGACAAGGATCAAGAAGAACAAAATGCTCACTGACAAAGGGTGTTAAAATACCT
Organism: Rhinolophus hipposideros; assembly: GCF_964194185.1. Taxonomy (NCBI): domain Eukaryota; kingdom Metazoa; phylum Chordata; class Mammalia; order Chiroptera; family Rhinolophidae; genus Rhinolophus; species Rhinolophus hipposideros. The sequence goes on from NC_138049.1 coordinate 70,747,611, forward strand.
TTCTGTAAGCTGTTTAATGACTCGTGGTAGATTACCTCTGCGTTATCAAGTGTCTTATCTTAGAAGCAGATCATCTATTCCTTTCTGTTGCTCCTTTGAAGCCATTCTAGCTGGTGATTAGGGAATCTTCTCTAGGAGCCAATTAGACATGGAACAATAACTCCTGCATGTGATAATTTAGTGCTTCCATTTACCAACATAGAAAAACATTATTACCACTCAACCCGATATGATTAAACTAATGTGAATGTTCTCATAAACAGAATAAGAGTGCAAAGCTTTTTAGGAGAGGGTGAATTTCCTCCCCACTCAATTTCCTCTTCAGTCAGTTGGACATGGTAAGTTTCAGACAGTGAAGAGGTGCGAGGGGATGACTGAGCCATATGATGTAGGGGTCTTGGGTCTCTGGATCCCCACATGGAGACCTCCTATCAACCAGGAACACCTGCATTGGATAGTTAGGTAAGCTAGAAATGTACGTCTATTGAGATTAGACCTTTTTATTATACCTTTCATATCTGTTCTATCCAGCAGCTGGTATTATCCATACTAGTACATCCCGCATCTATCCTATTCTAGAGTTCATAGTGTAAACTTCATTCTGCAAGGTCTCTAGTCCCTGACCCTTAGGTTCCATAAATCCTTATCATTCTCAAAATTTTTTCAAGGATATTGTTTTCAAGGATTTTGTAAAGACCAAGAATATATCCTAAAGCTCAAAACTAATAATTTGAAAAAAAATATACTAAAAATTTGTATGCATTGTTTTCACTGGAGCAAAACATTTTAACCTTACCTTTTTTTGTTGTTGTTTTGTTTTGTTTTAATAATGGAAGTCTTCAGAGCTAAGAGAAAATTAAAAGTAGTAAAATAATGGAAATATTCTCTTGTTTATGGTTAACTCAATACCGTAGTACAAAATGCTCTGGGCATAGAATTAAATTCAAGATGAAAGGAAGGCAAACACAGGTCTTCTTTCAGGTGGAGAGACTCTGCATTTAGAGATTTATTATAATACAAAGTTTACTTTATACTTTAGGAAAAGCTAGGGACCTTTTTGGGTCCCAGTACATCAGGTCAGTGAGTACAAGTATCTAAGGTCATGGATCCATTCTGATTTTCTGAATAAAACATCCTGATAATTCTTTCCTACAGATTTCTCATTTGAACAGGAGTTTTTCGGTAGGATGTGGGGAGTAACATAAGATAATTTCAAGCTAATCCCCATGTGACAGTTATCAAAAGTAAATGGTAGAATTGGCTGACACCTGGGAAAGAACTTAGAGGGTCAGTAGGATCAATGATTAATAGTAATAATTATATTAACATTTATGCTGCTACTACTTATAACATCTTTTATATCTATAGTTTCTCAACAAACATGAATGTAATTATTATTATACATTGTAGATGTATGAGAAAACAAGGTTAGAAAGATTTCCAGTAAATAAGCTCAATGTCACATAACTACTATGCTCAAGTTTCAGAATTAGAAATTGTGTCCAGGTCCTTCCATCACTTAAAACAGATGTCCTGTTTAGGAGTTCCTGAATCACCATAATAACCATCAACAAACAAGGATTGTTGATAAGCTACTATGTCCTGAGAATTTTAGGATTCTTTTTGTTATGTCCATTTCTATGGATGTTTTTACTAATTCTTAGATCAATAATTCTGACCTCGAATTAGACATTATACAATTGTGGGAAGAATTGAAAAAGTAAGGGTACACAAAGGGGAGCTGGAAGATTGTTCAGCAGTTAGAAGTCATCAGGCAGTTCTCCTGAAGCACTGGCCTGAGGGGAGGGACATGTTAAAGCTTACAGGAAATCTGGAAACGAGGGTCATCTAGCTGCAGGAGTGATCTGCACTGGGTGTTGGAGTAGAAATCTGAGGTAAGCTATTGCCTCTGCATGGTTACTGTCCCTGTGACTTCACAGCCAAGCATGTAGTGGGTCTGGGAGGCTATGGTTCAGGAGGGTCAATGGTCAGGAAATAAAACAGAATTCAAAGAAGGGAAGAAGAGTGAGGATAAATTGGGACCTCTACATCTCTCTTTCTCTGACTCCAACTAAGATGACCTTTAGGTGGTGATGGCTGCTGCTTCCCTGATCCAAATCTCATGCAAATTTCCCTTGGGGCCAGCTCCAAGTTGGAACCATATAGGCAAGATGATTCTGAAAACGATAGTTCCAGATTAGTCACGCTGACATAATATAAACACTCCCATTAGGATTTTTGGAGTATACTCAATTTGACTTTTGTCTATGCTATGGGGTATCCATATTTCCTATTTACTTAATTAAATTCATTGGGGTGACATTGGTTGGTAAAATTACATAGGTTTCAAGTGTACAATTCTGTAATACATCATCCATATATTTCATTGTGTGCTCACCATCCAGAGTGAGTTCTCCTTCCATCACCATATGTTTGACCCCCTTTGCCCTCTTCTATTTTTATGTTATTTTAAAATAAAGTCATAAGGAAAATAATTACTTTTGGAAATGATGTTAAAATCAAATCAGTAAATATAAAGCTATAAAGTTCCAGCTTTGGAGTCTCCTCTTGAAGATTTGACACATTGTTCTGCTTCTTCACCTAGTGCTTTGCACTTCACAAATATCACTTCAAATTCTGGTGAAATCCTCACATAGTAGTGGCAATTTGTCAGAGCATTTTTCTCTTGTTTTTCTAACAAAGTAAGTGAAGTGAGAAATGTAGTGGCTTATGCAACATCCATGTTGGGGTGAACCCCCCAAGATTTTAACCTAATTGCTGCTCTACTCACTGGTCTATACCCTGAGGACAATGTTCTCTGATGCCAGAAGTCAGGATACATATCAAGGGATACGTAAATCGATTGATCTGCAAATGTAATTTTTACTCTCATTCCTTAAATGCATGGAATAAATGCATAAAATTTAGAGATTTTCCCCCCAAGAATGTAAGGACTGGCAACCACATCGAAAATTCTGGCAATCTGCATAGCATGAAAATAACTCATTGCACACTTTAAAACTGAAATAGTGGGTGTGTACATGATTTAATAAATGTTATTTTGGAAGTTTATGTATGAATTCTCTGGAGCCATTGATATTACTTCATTCCCCAGTAATCAATAGCCAGAGTCAGCCAATTTGATTTTTTTAACATGATTCATCTATTGTATTTAGACAGTACCTATTTTTAAAAAGTACTTTGAATTGGAGAGGTATTTGATATTGAAGACAAAGCCTTAAAGCTGATTTGTAGCTAAAATAAATAGACACTTTTGTATTTCCCAAACTAATGTCATCACCATCCTGTAAGATAATATCAATGGAACACTTTAAATTGGCAATTGCTATAAAATTGAAATGGAGAAATACAGAATTTGCTTCAAAAGAATTACTACCTTAAGGTCAAGCTAAACGTATTTTTTTCTCTATATATCAAGTGGATTTAGAGTGTGTCATTAAAATGAAAGTACCTTCTACGTATCATCTTTAGATATGGATAGGAAATGCTTTAAGAGGAGGTAAAATGCCTATGAAAGTAACCAATTTTACTAAAATTTGAGGCTTTAAGTGAAAAGGTATTCTGCTAATTTGGTAGTTAGGTTTTTGCTGGTGTATTCTTCAGCTGACAGTTGGAAATCATGATTCATTATGCTAGTATTAAAAAATGCCTCTATAGGATGTTGGCAGTGACCATCCCTGGAGAAAAAATAACCTACACTATGGTTGTATTTGACATAAAATATTTATTTAGAAAAATGTGTATTTGGAACAGTTTAGCATGGAAGTCATAACCCCAGAGAAAAGAAACTTGTCAATAAGCAAATTTGATCAGCTATTTACATAGGAAGCAATCTGCCTCACAATTACAGTTCCATATTCCACAGTGACAATGACAATGAAGAGGACTTCATCAATACCAAAGAACTCTAAGTCGGATTAATATGTTAAACAACTTTTTAAAAAACTGTTTGAATTACTTTCTTCATCCATAACTGGATTAATTCTTACTTAATTCTAAGTGTTGTGAAGATTAAATGAGATCATCAATGAAAAAACATCTAGTATCCATTGATACATGGTGTGTGTACAGTAAATGTTTATTTTCTTCCCTTCTTTCATGAAGTTTACTTATTATGGCACAATTTACAACGTCAATTTACTTGCTTATAAAGGATTCACTGAAGTATAATACAAAAAAGGGCTAGTAGGAATTGTGAGAACAAATGTCAGATAACTTACATGCAACCTGTTTTTGCTTCTTGTATGCTTTTTTATTTCCTAGAGCAGAAAAAAATTACTCCCCAAGGATAAAAAAAAAAAAAATGTTACTACTCTCTAAGACCTGTATTTCTTACTAAGTACCAAGACTATACCAACACCTAAAATTATTTGACCAAATAGAGACTGATAATCCACTTATCCTAACGTTATTTCCATTTCTCTCACCATCATCTCTACTCACTTTTGACCAAGATGGCCTTAACGTTTCCTTCAGCTTGACTAAACTTTCAACTATAAGCCCCTAGCCTCTCTTTTCTTAGAGCATTTGCTTTGGAAAACTTGTAATTGTAAATTATTTCTCTGTCTCTTTGAAATGTAGATAAATCTCCTAGTCTCTTACCTGTTTTACAATCTAAGATGGTCTTTCTCAAGGATTTGGGTGCCATCTCTTTTAAATGTAATCATCAAGAAAGATAGAGCCCCATCTCCTAGTGAGAGGGTGGCAGTCTAACGTGATCAATCCAGAAAAAAAGAAAAATATTTGCAAACTCAAGAATGACTCAAAATGGTAGGCTCATCCCATTGAGCAACCCAACCCCTTAGTATTTTTCCACTGGCTCACCTCAGCACTTAAAATCCCTCTTGCCTTTTGTTTCAGTGGAGCTGCGTTCAGTCTCTCTCTCCTATAGCAGTAGTCTAAAGTTTTTTTGTCCTGTTTAGCTCCATCGGATGCAGTTTTCTTTGACAGTTTCCTTCTCACTGAAAAAGTTCTATGTTTCATTGTTAAAATATCATCCTTAATAATATCCTCAATCCATTTGTCTCTCTTTTTTTGTTTTTCCAAACCCCAAATCCAGATAATCAACCTCTCCAGTGATTTGGTTGGAGAAAAATACACAGCCAGCTGACTTACTTCATTTCCTGTGTTCAGACTTCAAGTCCTAGGGCACTATGTCATCCGTTTGTCTGCCTTACATGCCCCCACACCTCCTTACGCACACTCATTTTCAGTAGGTAACATCATTTGCTATTCCACGGAGAAAATAGAAGCAATCAGCAGAAATGTCCTCCAGCTTCCACCTCCATATCCGTCTACCCACCTGCACTTGCAACTGTATACTCTGCCTCCCCTACTGTTATTGTGGATAAGTTGGCTGTGCTTAGGGCACGGGCTGTCTTTCCACTGTGTCCCGGACCCCACTCTCCCATCATCTCAAAAATGTAGCTGTAGAAAGTCTCCCCCATCTGTCCTGTGCCACTAATTTTCTCTGCTCTACTCTGTCCCATCACCCTGCCACATTTTTAGGTGTCCCCATCTTAAAATGATGATGATGATAATGATGATGACAATGATAGATAATAATAATCCTCTCTTAATCCTAAATCCCCTTGAAAATACTGTAATATATTTATGCTCTCTTTTTCAGCAAGTCTTGGGAAGGTGTTTACAATTTTTCTCTTACTATCCTCTTTTAAACTTACACTTTTTAGGCTTCAGGGATCTATTCCTAGAGTTTATATGAAAGAAATATCATCTTCTCTCAAAATTCTCAGCTGTTAAGAGAGAATTAGGCCATCTTGTCAGGTTGAGTTTATTGCAAGATCTGCTTCTTAGTAGAGTCCCCCAAGGTAAGGATCTGCTTCGGTGGGTTGATGATTCTAAATTTTGAAGCCATTTTATTAAAATAAGAAACAACCTTAAGAAGATACAATTTTTAATAGTCCAGTTCCTTAATTTACCATAAAGGATGTATCTTTCCACACATCGGGAAACATGTTTTGCTATAGTTCACCTCTAATATCTCCTCAATACCAATCATTTATTAAGAAATGTAATGTTAAACTCCTGCTCTTAAATTCTTTTATTGGTTCCCTATTACTTTCCATACTATGTACAAAGTGTTTATAGTTATATAATTATTATTAAATATCTGGTCTCAAAATCAGCTTATTTTTCTATAACTCAACCTAATTTCTATCTCTATTCTTTTATTATGGGTGAAAACCTCAGTCCCTTCTAGGGTCACCACCACTCCCCACATTCACCTCCCAGGGATTTGTTACAGTACTGGGGTCTTACGTAGTGTGAAGGGTAAGTAAGTGTCGAGGGAAGGAGGACACTGTGGTCCTTGCCTTTGCTTCAGTAGTTTGACAGTGAGATACATATCACTCCAATTGGCTTGGCTACTCCATGTTCAGTGACTTGACATTATTCTGTGCCACACAGAACACAGAATACTTGGGAGAAATTGCCCAAAGCTAAACATATCACACACTTCTCTCTGATGACTTGCTACATCCCCTGGGAGCTGCTAGAATGCTGTCCTATTCACAAAACCCACCAACACATCTCTGTCTCTCTGTCTCTCTGTCTCTCTCTGTCTCTCTCTGTCTCTCTCTGTCTCTCTCTGTCTCTCTCTCTCTGTCCCTCCTTCAGTTCATCTATCTTTCCCACTTTTTAACTTTCTCTGTACTCCATAGTTCAAAGGATTTCTTTTTAACCTTGGGGGTTGTAGATGGGAGCCTCGTACTCCTCTTTGCTGATTTCAAGACACACTGTTTATACCAGGAATCTTCTCCATAATTTTCATGCATCTATTCTGGAAATAAAAGTTACAGGGACTTATATAGGTCCTGTGCTGTTTTCATCTCTACCACATCCTTCCACCTAAACAATGAGCACAGAATCCACAGGTTTTTGAATGGAAAGATGGGTAAAGTGGGGGAACTTATGTTTTAATATCAATATCACAACATTTACTACTGGGTTCCCAGTTTATTTCTTTACTCATCCATATTATCCTTACATTTCCATACCATCAGTTGGTTCAGAGCTTCCTGAATGCATATTTCCATATCTTTTAACAGTTCTGTTTGTCCTCTGTCAGCTTTGAATGATTTTTCATGTGCAAACAGAAATGTGGTGATGAAAGAGTAAAAGGTAAGGATCCAACTGCTAACACCTTCATATTTAGGTGTATCTATATTTCTCCTTCCAGAGGGTGGCAGCTAATTAAGACATCTGTGTAAATCTCTGCATTAAATGGTAATAAAGTTTAATAATTTTTTCTGATAAAAATAAACATATATGTATGTCTATATATGCACATAAATGCACATATATATGTGTGTATACACACATATGTGTGTTTAAAGTGGAAATATTTTGTTTAACTTCCATATAGGTATGTTGACCATTCTGTGGACCCTGTGAGATGCATACACTCTACTTTGAAGACTTTTACTGAACATACATTCACTTCTAACATTATATGTATTTAAGTTGCCATTTTAGTGTCTTGGCACCAATTTTCAGACATGTTACAACTCATTACTCCTCTACTTACCTTGATGAGTTTGGAGAGACCAATTAGTCACTTGACAGTCATTGTAACCACATTAGTGTTATCATCAGAGCTTCCAAAAACCATTTCTTCTGTGACTTAACTCTGGACATGCATAAACACATATGTTTTATGAAGATGATGATCACTTTCAAAATCATAGGGTGACATGTGCTGACCTTGCTCCTGAATTCTGAGGATGGAGCGCCCTTGTGCACTGATTAGAGCTCATCCTCACAAACCCCCAGTTAAACCCCTTGGAAAATATTTTTTAATAATAAGGATTTAGATTATTATCATTCAAGGATGTTTTAACCTGTAGCTACAATGCACACATTTATACAGCTTTTATTTTCATGGTTAACAACCACAGATAGGCCCTCAGTACAGCCTAGAGATTCTTCTAGGTTCTTCACTCACCTCCATCTAACTTTGTTCAAGACATCTATTCTAAATCTCGTCAGTGCCATTAGTAATGTAATGTTGAATAATTTATATGATCACTTTTGGGTTCATATCATGTCCTATTAGTAGTTTAATAGCTGTTAGTTTACCCTAAGAAGCCCATTATCTCTCTGAGAAGTAGCTCTGTCAGTAATCAAACACTGAAAAGTTAACCCTTACCTGTCAAGGATTCAGTAATGATTCCTTACAACAAAAGACATTTTTCTTTATGAGGATTCTAATGGTAGCCTTAAATACCACCATACCCACATTTTACCCTTCATTCCAGCCATGCCCAATTTCCTCAAGTCTTCAAACTTTTGCAAGTGCAACCTCTCTGTACTGTCCTTTCCACATCCTTCACATTTAACATGCAGCACAGATATTTGGAAAGCAACTCTATGCACCCACTATTATCTTCTTTCTCTTGTCCGGGTCTCATTCCTGTCCTCTGTGCTCCAACCATTTCCTCTGTGATAGCAATTTTTAATTTGTTTTATCTTCTGGCTTTTCCATAAGATAGTAATTTTTCATATTTAGGAACTTGAATAGAGTAGCAATCAAATGTTTGGTGAATAAATTAAAGAATGAACTTCAATACTTTCCCCAGTTTTCCTTTTTTTCCTAATCTTTTCACATATTTTGAAACTTTAAAAGTGAAATTATTTTTAAGATTCAGAATCTTATATGCCATGATGTGCCAGTATTTTTAATAATAACAAGAGAAGCCATATTCTCACTTTCGATTTCAAAAGTATTCGATATTGCCGGTGTTAAAAACAAAATTGTTTTCCTAAATATGGAGATTTGACTTTGGGTGGTGAACACACAATGCAATATATAGATGACGTTTCATAGAATTGTACATTTGAAACCTGTACAATTTTATTAACCAATTCACCCCAATAAATTAAATAAATAAATAAATAAAACTAATAGTTTAAATAAAATAGAAATCAGATTTGTTTTGACCATTTAATGTTTTAAAATTTAAAAATAAGATACATAGATTTTTATTTTTCTAAAATTCTCTAATTTTAAAAAAGATTTTGCTAGTATTCTACATTCACTGCAAAGTTACAAAATAATTTGTAAAGTAGGGAGGTTTAAATACTAAGCTTTTCTTATTAATTCATTGAATTAGAATAGCTCCTAAAGGAAAAACAACTAAACTGCAGCCAGCATGAAGAGATTGGATTCAGTGACGATTGCTGTCTTTAAAGTTTGTGACCTTATATTATGCTGCCATATGCCTAAGGGTGTTAAAAATACTCTAAATCAATTTTGGAGGCTACTCACAATGTTTCCTTTAATCACAGAATCCAAGAACAGTTTGTCCCTTGGTGCTTTGTTATCATGTTTTTCATCATCATAACATGATTCTGTAATGTGTCCTATTTATAGAAACATTTTGTGAATTTTTCCAGAACTATTTTTTTAAAAAAATCCTGGCAATAATATGGATTTCTCTGTACCTTATCCCAATGCTTCTCTGAAAGGAGAAATACATTGTTTGTTTGTTTATTTTTTGTATCATATGTTCAATCAACTTGTTTGTTCCCAGTGTTTAAAGATGCCTTTATTTGCCAATAACAAACACACAGGGATGCTCATATGTCCTGAATATCCTTGTGTGCTTTCAAAATGGCAGAAACTTAGAGTTTAACTTGTGCCAAACACTGAAATTTTCACAGTAATTTTTTATGTGTCATCACTTACTTTATGGATAAAGAAATTGCATCATAGAGAAGTTTAGTAACTTGTCCAAAAGATCGCTCAATTGGTAAATAACCGAAAAGCAATTTAATAGAGCCCAACTTACACAAAATGTTGTGTAATCATAGATGATCATCCCATCCTTACATTCCTCCTACAAATTAAACTAGAAGGACCAAAAAATTATTAAAAGTAGTGGAAAAATATTTATCAGTCTTGAACACTAGGTAGAGAATTACATTATTATGCCACCTATGCCAAAGAATTTCTAGATATCTAGATGCAGATATGACTAAGAATAAGCTATTGAGAAATATTATCTGTTGTGGAGAAAGTAGTACCATATCCCTGAAAGCAAATGGAGGCAACCCTAAGAAACTGGGAAATACTGGACCGTCTCCTGAGGCAACAGGCTATGTAGCCTCCGTAGGAGACACAGGGACACAACCAAGCAGAGGAAGCCAACCTGAGCAGAAGGCTAGTTATGGAAAACAGACCTTAGGTGCAGACATTTCTCTAAAGAGAGAGAAGACTTAAAGTTAAAAGGAAGTATATATCCATCCTTAGCTCACTCACTACTTTATTTTATTTTATTTACTACTTTTTTATTTTATTTTATTTTATTTTATTTTATTTTATTTTATTTTATTTTATTTTATTTTATTTTATTTTATTTTATTTTATTTTATTTTATTATTTATTTCATTGGGGCAGGGGAACAGCACTTTTTTTTATTGGGGAACAGTGTGTACTTCCAGGACCCTCCTCCAAGTCAAGTTGTAGTCCCCTCAATCCTAGCTGTGTAGGGTGCAGCCCAGCTCCACCATCCCCTGCGGGAGTGGAACCAACAACCTTGTGGCTGAGAGGATGCACTCCAACCAACTGACCCATCAGGGAGCTCAGTGGCAGCTCAGCTCCAGGTCCCGTGTTCAATCTTTAGTTGCAGGGGCGCTGCCCACCATCCCCTGAGGGACTCGAGGAACGGAACTGGCAGCCCTGTGGCCAAGAGCCCACTGGCCCATGTAGGAATCCAACCGTCAGCCCTCAGAGCTAGGAGCATGGAGCTCCAACCGCCTGAGCCACCCGGCCGGCCCAGCTCACTCACTACTTTAATCAGGTCAGTCAGTCACCTAAAGGGAACTGACGGATTGTAGGAAGTTAGAAGAAAATGCTATCGTAATAAGAATCATCTATATTGGGTGCTTTCTATTTCTATTTCTTCCATTCTCTCTTGATTCTGCTCCACAGTATTATTTTTCTCTCTATTTCTTCACTAAAATTTCTTTTGTCAAGATCACAAATGATTTCAGTGTTGCTGAATCAAACAATCAACTGGTTCTCAACTTACCTGACCTATTAACAGCATTTGATCTACCTGATCATTTTCTTCTCCTCAAATTATTTCTTCACTTGGCTTTCAGGAAATCACACTCTCCTAATATTCTTTGTACCACTTCTTTCCATCTCAGTTTCTTTTACAGTTTGCTCCTAATCTTCTTGAGTGCTTAATGCTTTAGCGCCTGTGGCTCAGTGCTTGATTCTCTTTATCATATTCTCTCTCTCTCTCTCTCTCTCTCTCTCTCTCTCTCTCTCTCTCTCTCTCTCTCTGTCTCTCTGTATCTCTCTCTCTGTCTCTCTCTCTGTCTCTCTCCCTCCCTCTCCCTCCTCCTCTTCTTCCCTCTCTCCCTCCCTTCTTCTCCCTTTCCCCACCTCCCTTTCCCTCTCCCTCCCTCCCTCCCTCTCTCCCTCCCTCCCTCAGTGATTTCATCTAGGCTCCTGGCTTTCACTGTCATCTAATCACTGATGACTCTCAAAAGCATGTCTCAGCCTGGCTTTCTGTGGTGGACTGTAGACACATCTTCAACTAACTGCCTCCTCAATCTATCTTCTTGGACAGCTTGTGTGAATCTGAAACATAAATATCTAAAGTGGAATTTCTAAACTATCCTCCCGAATCTCCTCTACTTTAAGTCTTACTATTTACAGTCAATGGGAATTTAACGTTTTAATTACGTAGGCCAAAAGCCTAATGTTCAAACAGCAGGCACGTAATGGATTTTTTGTTTGTGCTTAAATACTGATTACAGTGGATATATAGGAACAGGAACCAAGAGGATAAAGATGTTAGGGAGTCATTTTACTCTCTATTTCACTTAATGATTTTTGAATCATAGGAATGTATTACTTATACAAAAGTTAAAGGTCAAATTTCATAGCGTGAGTAAATACAGATACATCACTCCTAAGGACAATGATATATAAAATGTTAAAATTCCCTCTCTGAGAAGAAAAAAGGTTGCATATTCCTATTCTTTTATAAGAAAGAATTATAATATTGTCTGCATAATATCCTGTAGCTTAAAAACAACATAATCTTTTTGCTTTATCATTTGCTACCAATAAACAGTTTCTATAAATGAATTACTGAAAAAAATCAGTATTAGCTAATGTCTGTGAATACTTCTTGATTTTTGTTCTGGCAATCAATAGTACTTATATGCCAAATAGCTCATAAAATTTATATCAGCAATAATACCTGAGAATTAAGGGCAGTCCCAATTTTATTTTATTCTTCCTATTTTAACTCCTGTGCTTAAATTTCAAAACATGATAAACCACATTTTAATATTTATACTTTAACTAACTTTTGCTTTAAAAAGTTTTGGTCATATTTTGAAATAGGCAATTGTAAAATTTCTCAGGGAGAGACCAATAAAATGCTAAGAAGTAAAGATGCTGAAAAGAATTTTCTCAATAATCCGATGGTGTAGGGTAGGAAAATGTACAAGGAAAAAAAAAGTAGAAACTACGGGGTTTCTCTGATTGCAATGCAAGACAATCAGTGGTAGAGAAGTTAGGGAGTTCTGCTTTCGGCTCCCACATGTAAGGAGCTTAGAAATCATCACTCCAAGACAAACTGAAAATAAGTCACTTTTCTTGGACTCATTAGAGAATTAGGGTCACAGAGCATAAACAACTACCCTGAAATCGGGAGAGAAAGTTGAATATAGATGCAAGCCAAGATCAACTTACCTAGAGCAGAAAACATTGTAGCGATAAAGTGGCTGCAATACTTAAATCATTTTGACAAATTGCTAAAGGCTGAGTCTGGACTAACTAGCATGAGAGTAAGAATCTCTTGAGGGCTGCAGTCATAGGGAGAACTCCCTCCCTCCAAAAAAAAGTTTCATGGGTTTTACCTCCGGGAAACCTACTAGGTTCTCATAGAGAAGATCAGGGACAAATCTCATGTTTCTAGCAGGGGTAGGGGAAATGCAACTATTTTGAAATAGTCCAGAGCATGACAAAGAACTTCTCTACATGAGAAGCAACTTTACCAGAATCTTAACTACCTAGAGGAATGCCAATTAGCCATATGCAGCTCCAGCCTCCCTGTCTACCCTAAAAGGGGACGGGGGGGGGGGGGGGGTGGGGGGGGGCGGGGGGGACTAATAAACAAATATGAAGGTCACAGCTCAGAGACACAGGCCCACTAAAATACTGAGATTTAATTCATAAGATTATAGAAAACTTCCACTTCCTTCACCTGATATCTTGCCACCACATCAAAAAGGCTTCAGGGGATTAGAAAACAGTCGGTAACCACAAGATGGCCACGGGGTTTTGAAAATTAATTTTGGGAACGTAATCAATAATGTTGTAAAGATTTTGTAGGGTGTCCGATGGACAAGTGTCCCATTTGGGAGACCACCTCAGGGAAGATGTAGATGCCTGATCACTGCACTGTACACCTGAAGCTGAACAATAATGAATGCCAACTATAATTTTATATATATATATATATATATATATATATATATATATATATATATATATATATATATATATATTTACAAGAAGCGAGTACAGCATTAGGAATAGAAACAGTGGAAATGCAATGGCTCGGTGCAATGTCAGAGGGATAGTGGATGGGGGCAAGGGGGTCCACACAGTGTAAGGTATATAAATGATAAACGTCTAAGTATCACTTTGTCTTGTGCACCTGAAACTAATTAAAAAAAAGAGCAAGACAAATGCAAAAAAAAAATGGCTTCAGAATAATAACAATGTATTACAACTAAAAGATCTCTAAGGCACAAACTCAATTTTAGAAGTTCTTAAGAGACACTGAAAGACAAAAGGGGAGACAAAAATAAGGTCACTGGAGGTCAATAAACCTATGATGCCTTCAGCTACAGCAAACAGTAAACACAACCCAACTCCTAGGCAAATTAACATAAAATTTCACATTTAAGCCTTATTTACCTTATTTCCTATTACCCAATACATCATTTCCAGCTTTCAGCAAAAAATTATGAAGTATGTTGTGATGGTTGATGTGTCGACTTGACTGGGCCAGGGCGTGGTCAGATATTTAGACAAACCTTATTCTATGTATGTCTGTGAAGGTGTTGTTAGATCACAATAACATTTGAATTGGTAGACTGAGTAAAGCAGATTGCCCTCCTGAGTGTGGTTGGCCCTCATATGATTAGTTGTAGGCCTGACTAGAACACAAAATCTGGGTAAGAGAGAATACCTTCTGCCTGACTGCCTTTGAGCTGGGATATGGGCCCTTTCCTGCCTTTAAACTCAACTGAAATATCAGCTCTTCCTGGGAATTGAGATCAGCTTTTGGGCTGCACTGTATCAGCTCTCCTGGCTCTCAGGACTTTGGACTGGGACTGAGGCTTACACCATCTGTTTTCTTGGGTTTCCCGCTTGTTGATTGCAGATATTAATATGGGTTGGCCTCTATTATCACATGAGTCAATTCTCTGTAATAAACCTCTTTCTAGATAGGTAGGTAGGTAGATAGATAGATAGATAGATAGATAGATAGATAGATAGATAGATAGAGTATTGGTTCTGTTTCTCTGGAGAAACCTGACTAATGCATATCCTAAAAAACAGTCTGAAGAGAAAAAGCAGACATTAGGAACAGACTCAGATATGACACAGATTTTACTATTATCAGAGAATTTAAAATAATTATAATTAATATGTTAAGGGCTTTAGTGGAAAAAGTAGACAGTATGAAAAAACAGATTGTTAATGTAGGCTGAAAGAAGACTCAAAGAATCAAAAAGAAATTCTGGAAATACAAACACAATAGCAGAAACAAAGAATGTCTTATTGGGTTCATCAGTAGACTTAACACAGTTGAGGTAAAATAAGTGAGCTTGATGATATGTTAGTAGGAACTGCCCAAACTGCAATGCAAAGGGAAAAACAATTTTTTTTAAAAAAAAAGAGAATATTCAACAATTGTGGAATAACTCAGAGAATGAAACGTGTGATTGGAATACTGGAAGGAAAAGAAACATTGAACAGAAGTATTTGAAGTAATAATAGCCTAGAATTTTCAAAATTAATGACAGTTACCAAAACACAGATCCAGGAAGTTCGAAGAACACTAAGCAGGATAAATATCAACAATGTATACCTAGGCATATTATATTCATCTGCAAAACAAACAAACAAACAAACAACCCCAAACCAAAACAAATTAATACAAAACAAACAAACAAACAAAAAAACAGAGACAAAAAGAAATCCTGAAGGCAGCCAGAAGGGGAGAAAAAAACCTCTTACCTGTAAACAATGATGAGAATTATTAATACATTGATTGCTGTTAGAAACCATGCAATGAAATAGACTGGAGTGAAATATTTAAAGTGTTGGGAAAAAGAAACAAAAATAAAAAACAACAAGCACACTAACCTAAAATTGTATATCCCATGAAATAATTCTTCAAAAGTAAAGAAGAAATAGAGACTTTCTCAGATAAACAAAGACTGAGGGAATGCATCACCAATAGATCCTTCATTTTTTCTTATTCTTCATTGATATTCTTGATTCCTTCATGTGGCTATATTTTTGTCAGAGTTGTTGTCTCTTCCAATGTAGTTAGCTCTACCCTTGCACCCAAAGAAGCAACACTCATCATTATGATTTAGTCTGAATGACAGCAGGCCCAGCATTGCTTTGTTTCCCAAGCAAGGAATGAGTGTGTTCACAATACCACAGGGGAAACAAAAATCCTCTTCCAAAAAACTCACATCCAGCTTCTTTGTTAACACAGCAGCTGTTCTGAATTTAACAAAAGCAGAAAATATTGTCAGAATGAAATTACTATTAATTAAAATAGTCTGTTGAATCCCAGGCCAGGTTTGCTGTTATCAGTTATAGTGAAGAGAACATGATGCTGTGCTGTTTATAAGATGGAGGTAATTTCCTGGGGTTGTTTAAAGATCATTAGCAGAGCTTGTCTGCAGTTGTCAGGACCTCCGCAAATAGGGACCCACTTTTAGAACATAATTATTAGAGCCAGGATGATGTGTGGGCAAGAGAATTTAGTTTGATAGATAAAACTATTAAAATAACATTTATGTGTTTCTCTGATTATTGAAGCATTACTGGCTGACTATAGAAAGCTGGAAAAACTCAGAAAAGGATAAAGAGAAAGTGCAAATCACCTACTTATAATCTCAGCTCCCAGAGACAACTACTTAGCATTCTACTCAGTCGTTCAAGAAATAAGATTAAGTCATTCAGGAAATAAGATTTTCTCCTTCACTTTAGGTAACTGAGGATATATTTAAATAGGAGTTGCTGACTGAGGATCCCTTCACTCATATGGAGATTAGGGACAATTGTATCTTCTCAGACTGTTCTTGAACTTGAGACTGTTCTTGAACTGATCTTAGCTATTTAAAGCACAATGTTATCATAATTAAATAGAAAACAAATATTGCAAGGAAATTTACTAAACGACATTCAAAAATTTTTCTGCTATGAAATTTTAAAGCACCCAGAGCATGATTTAATTTTGAAATTCCAATAAGAAGGCATAGATATAAAGAAAATAAACTTTTATTTCCGTATAAATGTGTCACATATATTTAAGTATAAAATGTAAATACATGATTAGATATAATTATACCACAATCAAATTCAAAAGACAAACATTTATCTGGGGAAAATATTTGTAATTCATATGCCAGGCAAATAGTTATTTTTTTGACAGTGTACTTGATATATCCCCAAATTTCTATTAAGCATTTTTAATTTAACATACATTAAACTGTAACTCCTGATTTGCAAAAAAACTCTTCCCCTGGATTTTTGCAGTCCTAGTTAACAGTAGCTTCACATATTCTAGTGATTCAAGCTCTGTATTGCAAATGTATGAAATAACCTCACTGAAGAGGGTAAGGGAAGAAGATATTGAACTAAGTAACTTTGGAAATTAGTGGAGACTTTAAGACTAAAAGCTAAAGGAACTACACATAGCAACTAACTCTAGTTGATAAAATTGTTTCCCCAGGGGTCCAGGATAACAATTCTGAAACTCCTAGGTACATGTATATTGAAGTTGATCAGTTGTCAGGTTTCTCACTGCTGGAATGGGAGGTTACTGATAAGCAAGGCGCGATGGCTAGAATTATCCATGTGGTAATGGATTAGAGTTGGAGACATCATATGGATTATGTATAGTCCAATATAGCTATAGATAAATACCTGTAGAATTACTTATAGATATATGCATATATTTATAGGTTAGTAACATATATCCATGCTCTGCCTCTGAGAAGGCATAGAAGTAATGATAACCCAGTGGCAATGAGCATAACTACTTCTTGGTTTCTAATACGTTCTCCAATTTTTCTTATCATTAGATTGTGGTTATGGGTTTGGGGAGGAAACCGCAGAGGTTAATGGTCATTCTCATCACACTCTATCAAGAGTACGTGCTATGGAAATGCACTTACTGGTAAAATGATTCTCAGGGCTACAGTAGAGAATATATAAAATAAGGAGGGAGAAACTTGTAATTCCAGAAAAGTAAGGTAGTACTCAAAAAAAAAAAATCAAAACGATAACCCAAACCACACCAAAACAAAAAATTCACAAGAATGGGAATATATCAGAGACAGAGTAGCCAATTGAAAGAGCTCCAAATGGCCAAATGTGGAACAAAATTAATAACAATAGTTATTAATAATGTATTAATAGTATTGTTTTATAACTCAAAATTTAAAAGACATGTGCACAAGTCCATACTGACATATATAAGTGATTTACTAAAGAAATAAAGGGAGGTGAATACACAAATATGTATAGGAGAATTCTAAATAATTTACGTTGATACTTGTGGAGCACTTAAGGCGATGGGGCATTATTCCACACTCTTTAAATGTGGCTTGCAGTTAGTGACTTCTTCCCAATGAGCATGCAACATGGAAGTGGGAAAAAAGAATTGCTTTACAAGGGAGAACCCTGCCAAGCACTACCTCGGCCAGGTGATCAAAGGTAACGTCAACAGTGAAGGATGTGACTGGCACTTTACCTCCATGGTCTTCCTCCCAAAACCTATAACTCTTGATTTGCAAAAAAAAAACCAACCAAACAAAAACAAACAAAACAAAACAAACAAACAAACAAAGAAAACCAACAAAAAACAAAAGAAAACAAAAAAATCTTTTGTGTAATTAATTTCAGTCAAATCTCAGCTGAAGTACATGCTGCAAAATTTCTGAGCAGTGCTCTTCAAATCTATCAAGGTCATTAAAAACAAGGGAAATAAATCTGAGAAACTGGCATAGCCAAAGGGATCTAAGAAGATATGACAGCTAACTGCAATGACTAAATGGAATGCAATATCCTGGTTGGGATCCTGGGACAGAAAAAAGGACATTAGGTTAAAAAATAAGGAAATATGCATCACATATGACTTTAGTTTATACTAATATGCCACTATTAGTTAATTAGTTGTGACAAGAGCTTTGAATTAATTACGTTAACTACATATTAATTAATGTAAGATTTTAAGAATAGGAAAAACTAGGTGTGGGGTATGTGGGAACTCTGGACAATATTTGCAGTTTTTCTGTAAATCTAAATTATCCTAACATAAAAAAGTTCATTTAAAAGAATACATTTAGTGAAACAAGTCAGATGTAAAAGATATATATATACGTATATACATATATATACTTTTACAGACTCATTTGAGCGAAAGTCTAGGAAAGATTAATTCTTAGTGAGAGAGTAAGCATGTTAGCAATTGCCTGGGGCCAAGGATGGAGACTGGGAAACTGCAGATATTGGCATGAGGAATATTTGTGGGTGGTAAAACTTTCCTGTGTATTATTGTTACTTCAGTGTGTGTTTGTGTGTATGTGTATGTGTGTGTGTGGCGTATATGCATGTATGTATTTGTCAAAACTCACTAAACTCTACACTTAAAATATGTGCATTTTATTATATGTAAATTATTCCTTAATAAAGTAAAATTTTTAAAAGAAGAAGATAGAATCGCTTTCTAAATATGGATACTACAAGCATACTTGTACTCCTGGGAGAAGGGAATCTATTGTGTAAAATTGAGAAGACACTTATTTATTCCCCCACATATTTTAGGTTGTGGTAGAAAATAGCTGATGAGTGATTTGCTTCATTTTCTTCAAAAAACATGTTTTTTTATGATTACAGACTTTTTCTTTTGTGATTTTGCTTTGACCTTTTCACTATGTGGCTACTTCCTTTGTGGAAAGAAACCCTCTCTGAGGGCCTGGAAATAATAACTCATCATACAATTCATTGTGCTATACAAAATGAAGAGAACAGAAATAGTAGTTTATATGGGTAGAGTGTATATTTCAAATAACATAGATTCATACATGCCATTTAATCTTGGGCCTGAAAGCATCTTCAGTTTAATAAGATGTCAAGAGAGCTATTATTAACTGAGAGCTGAACACCGCAGTGAAGCGTGGGTGCTGACTTCTTAAACTAACAGGAAAAGAACAGCTTTTTAATTGGACTAGATGCTGTTCTACTAGAGTCACCAGGAAAAAAAAAATTAATCATTACGCCTTGACAGCAAAATACTTTGTTCATACCAATGATAAAGAATGAAGTAGAAATTTTTTCTTTTCCTCTCTTGATGAACTACTGAAAACTACATGTAGTCATTCAGGTTACATGTATTTCTCGGTGTCCATGAGGTGCAGAGTGTAACTAGACATGTGGATATACTTTACTATTTATTGTAAATATCTCTCATGCTTGATGGAATCCAAATTGATGACAATTTCAAGCAAAAAACGTCTTTGCTTTCTACTTCCTTGCAGAGACCACAAGTGATCTAACTTTCGTGTGGACAGAGGATTTTAAAAAGTTTGGCAGTATTTGCATTGTATAAAGGTCATATGCTTGCAATGTAAAGGTTATACTTGAAATGGAAACGGATTTTCTTTTGTCATAAAAATATTCCATCCCCCTAAACATCTTAACCAGAAAGGTGTTCATATAAATCAGGTGTTGGAATTACCAAATGACTTTTATAACATTTATATGAATGCTAAATAATATAACAAACAAAATGCCCTTTTCTTTTCCACCACCCTTTCATTCACTGAAAATAAATTTATACTTAATTACATAACGTAAACAAAAAGATAAAATATTAGTAGCTATTTTCTTCTGAGATATAGCGTGCTAATAAAGCTAATGTTTAAAATGTTATTGTCATGAAAATGGTTTCATTACAACTTTTGGGGCATTTGTTGATTCAAATCAAACTTTCCTTAGATATAAAATGAAGATATTTAGTGGTTTTGCTTGAAAAATGGCAACCATATAGCCTTGGAATTAAGCAAAGATACCATTTACTAAATAGAAACTCGGTAAAATACAGAATGCAAATAGAATTATCATTCTTATAAACAGGTAATGTGACACCATGTTGGCCAATGGATTCCCGATTTACATGAAGTGAATGAATTCAAAGTATATTTTTTATTTAAATGATCTACTTAAGACTGAATACTAAAATATTGGAAACTATTTAGAATGGAATAGAAGGCTATATTTTCAAAGCTGTAAGCCGACCTTGTAAAATACATTGATGAGACGTCCCCCAACCCCCCAGTTCCAATCACATGACATAGATGGAAAAAATTAATGAGGCAAGCATCTCAGTGTACCAAAAGTGGAAATGGAAGACAAAGCCAGAAGTCATGAAAAGACTGTGGTTCTGCTGAGCTGTAGATCTGGGAGTGAGGTCAAGGAGTGGGAAGTTTAACTCCGTGGAATACAAATTGAAAGTGACCCACCTGGGGCAGGGAATGAGAGACGCTCATTATGTGAACTAGGGCTAGAATGGGGCTCTCTGTGCATAAAAGAGGCTGGAAAGAACGAGGAGTGATTGCTGCCTGCATCTTAGGCTTATATAATAAGGTTTCTTCCAAGGGAGACATTAATAAACTGCCTTACAGCCAAAGCCTACATCAAACTCATCAAAATAGCAAGAGGTTCTAGAATGAGATCCATAGGGGCCAGATGATGACAACAAAAGAAATGGTAGACAGTAGATGTAATAAAAAGTTGAAAGGCGTATTGAAAGCTTATGTGCTCAGAACTGGTCTTAGTGACTTACAACCTTGTTTCATCGTACTTCCCCTTATGGGGAGCCCATGCAGGACCCCACATTCAAGTTGAATCTGCTAAAAAAAAATTCCAGAACACAACCAGGAAAATAAATACAAACAAAGACAGTGAACAGTATTCTATTACTCTCTATAGGATTAAAACCATAGATCAATTTGAAAATGACTGTTTTCATTTAGGATTTTCTCCCTTCCCTAAAACAAAATAAAACAACAAGAAACTGAAGAAAAATATATTTTTAAATATATATGGAAAGAAATATAGAAATAAATGGAACAACAGTTTGTAAATATGAAAGGAACCTATTAAAAATCTTACAAAAGAGAAATATGTTTAAAAAAATTTAGATGAAATACATGTATAAATATAAAATACATTCTTGGTACTACATATTTATATTTTATACATATAGTCACATGATATATATATATATATATATATATATATATATATATATATATAATAATGTATGCCTATAATATTTACATGAAATATATGTATATCTGTCTATATCCCAATGGCAGTGAAGCTATTTTCAAAGATATACTATATATGAATTCTCCACAATTATGAATCCAAGAGTATCAAAACCACACATTTTAGATAGTTTGTATTGAATCAAAAAGACATAAAGGACAAGGAAAATAATCTTAGAGGCTAATGTAGAGAAACGAGATTAACTAAACATTCAGGACAATTAGATGGATAGAAGTATTTCATTTGCATTGACATATTCCAGAAAACAATGGAATATACTATTCTAAATACTGAGAGAAAACAACTATTACCTATAAAGCATTTTGCTAAACAGATATTTAAGTACAAGAGCAGAGAGTAATAGTTTACCACCTAGAGATACATAAACCCAGAGAAAATAAATGGAATATGATTAAGAGCAGACATTTTATAGCTGGATTGCTGGCTGTGAATGTGGGTTCTGCCACTTACTAGCTATATAAGCAGGGGCAACTTAACATTTCTGTTCCCCTATTTCTCATCTATAAAATGAGGTTAATGTATACCATAGTATTCTTATGGAGATTAAATGAGTTAATATACAAGATCTGACAATTAAGTTTGTGAACTTATCCTAGAAAAAGTGCTACATACCTCACTGCTGAATATCACTACGGTCACCTTCAAAGTACTCCCCCTGGGAAGCTATGCACTAATGCCAGTGCCTAGACCACCCTTCAAGCAATTTTGGAACTCTTTTTCTGGAATGGCCATCAGAGCTGTCATCGTATTACCCTTGATGTCCTGAATGTCATCAAAATGTCTCCTTTCAGTATTTTCTTTATCTTTGGGTAAAGAAAGAAGTCATTGGGAGCTAGATCAGGTGAGTAGGGAGGGTGTTCCAATACAGTTATTTGTTTACTGGTTAAGAAAGCCCTCACAGACAGTGCCGTGTGAGCTGGTGCATTGTCTTGATGCAAGAGCCATGAATTATTGGTGAAAAGTTCAGGTCATCTAACTTTTTCTTTCATCCTTTTCAGCACTTCCAAATAGTAAACTTGGTTAACTGTTTGTCCAGTTGGTACAAATTCATAATGAATAATCTCTCTGATATCAAAAAAGGTTAGCAACATGGTTACAGCAAATTCGCAAACTTAATTGTCAGACCTCTTAAGTATAGCTCTTAAAATACTGTATGGCACATAATATTACATGTGGTATATACATACATATGATGTGTATATATACACATATACATATATATGTACAGTATATGATAAATTTAACAGTAAACTGTAAAAAATTATGTTTTTTTGTGTTAAAAAGTGAAAAACTATAATGAAAGGTAATGATACATTACAGTCAAACAATGGAAAACACTGAGACAGTGTTGCCAATAAAAAAAACAGACAGAGGACCTGAACAGACACTTCTCCCCAAAAGACATACAAACAGCCAACAGATATATGAAAAAATGCTCTCAACTTCGCTACTTATTAGGGATATGCAAATCAAATTCACAATGAGATAGCACCTCACACTTGTTAGAATGGCTATTATTAACAAGACAAATAATAACAAGTGTTGGAGAAGTTGTAGGGAAAAAGGAATGCTCATACACTGCTAGCGGGAGTGTACACTGGTATGGCCACTATGTATGGAGGTTCCTCGAACAGTGTGGAGATTCCTCAAAAAATTAAGAATAGAAATACCATATGACCCAGCAATCCCTCTTCTGGTTATCCATCCCAAAACCTGAAAACGTTTATCTGTAAAGGTACTGTGTTTCCCTGAAAATGAGACCTAACTGGAAAATAAGCCCCAGCATGATTTTTCAGGATGACATCCCCTGAACATAAACCCTAACACATCTTTTGGAGCAAAACATAATATAAGACCCGGTCTTATATTCGGGGAAATATGGTATATGTACCCTTATGTTCATAGCAGCATTATTCACAGTGGCGAAGACATGGAAACAACCAAAGTGCCCTTCAATAGTTGATCGGATAAAGATGTGCTACCTACATACAATGGGATATTATTCAGCCATAAGAAAAGAAGAAATACTGCCATTTGTGACAACATGGATGGATCTTTAGTAAAATAAGTGAAATAAGTCAGACAAAGTCGAGAACCATATGATTTCACTCATGTGGGATATTAAACTGAAAGCAAGAAATACACAAGATAAACAAATAAGCAAAAACTTATAGACATAGACAATAGTTGAGTGGTTACTAGAGGGTAAAGAGAGGGGAGGTTGTAGATGCGGATAAAGGGGGTCAAATGTATGGTCATGGAAGGAGAATTGACTTTGAGTAGCAAGCACAGTGCAATATGGAGATGATATGTTGTTGACTTGTACACTTGAAACCTCTGTAATTTTACTAACCAATGTCACCCCAGTAAATTTAATAAAAAAAATAAAAATGTTAAAAATAAAGAAAGAAAAACAATGCTAATAATAGTCATACCATGTTTCCCCGAAAATAAAACCTATCCCAACCGTCATCTCTAATGTGTCTTTTGGAGCGAAAAATAATATAAGGCCCGGTATTATATTATATTATATTATATTATATTATATTATTATATTAAAGACCTGGTCTTATATTATGTTAAAATAAGACCGGGTCTTATATTAATTTTTGCTCCAAAAGACATATTAGAACTGATGGTCTGGCTAGGTCTTATTTTCGGGGAAACGCAGTAATAGTAATATAAACCTCATTGGATTATTAGAAAGTTTATATACAGTTAACAAGATATACACCTGGTATATATAGGTTATTATGTGTAGCATTTAAAATAAATATGTTGGATCTGTTTATATCACATGAATAAAAATCAAAATTAGAATGCTAAATCAATGAAAGGCACATTACAGAATAATACATGAATGATATCATTGTTGAAAAAAATTAAAGACAATTTCTTTATTGTAGATTGTGGCACTCATGAAGTAACACTATATAAAAATATGAAAGAATATGAAAGATATGGGATATAAAGGGAAAAAAGAAAGTTATGAAGTTTTATTTCTTTAAAAAATGGTTCTTAAGCAAATACAGCAAACTTGTTTAATCTGGATGGAGGATATTTTGTTGTTCATTATATTTTTTAAATTTCTGAATATTAAAATAATTTATTTTGAAATATTTCAATCAAACAAAAAATGTTCTTTTTCTGTACTTTTTCACTCCACTTTCAGATAACAATGTCACATTTTTGGATAGTGTGAGTGCTTTATAATATCAAAATAATCCTAATCCCTCATTCCTGTCCCTGTACCATTGCTGTCATTCATTTTACATACATATATGTATACATAAGCATATTATATATTATAGATATGTGTGTATATGTACACATATGTATATATGATATATACTAAGAATAAATAATTAAATACATTGTTGCTATTATTATTTTAAACAAACTATTATCTGTTAGGCGAATTATGAATAAGAAATGAAAGTTTATGTATCACTTTCATTTATCCCATCTTTGATGTTCTTCTATAGTACATGTAGATCTGAGTCTGAGCTATTTTACTTTTTCCCTAAAGATCTTCTAACATTTCTTGCAAGGCAGATTTATTAGCAACAAACTTCAATTTTTATTTTTTGGAAAAATTCTATTTCTCCTTCACTTTTGAAGGATAATATCACAGAGTAGAGAATTCTAGGTTGTTATTTTTTTTCCTCAAGAATTTAAATATTTATGTCTATTGTCTTCTTGCATGCATAGTCTGAGAAGTTGGGTTCTTATCTTTGTGCCTCTATAGGTATTTTTGTTCCTTCTGTTTTCTTTTCAGGATTTTTTTCTTTATTGTCATTTTCTAGTTTGAAAATGATATTATTTCGGTGTAGGTAAGGTTTTTTGTTTTCTGTTTTAGTATTATCCTGTTTGGTGTTCTCTGAACTTCCTGGTTATGTGGTTTTGTGTTTGACATTAATTTGAGGGAATTCTCAGTCATTATTGTTTCAAATATTTATCCTGTTCCTTTTTCTCCTTCTTGTTTTCTGATATTCCCATTATGTGTATTTTATACCTTTTGTGGTTGTTCCACAGACCTTGGAAAGTCTTTTTTTCCCCAGTCTTTATTCTCTTTGCTTTTAGTTTTGGTGGTTTCTATTGGTAGATCCTCAAGCTCAGAAAGTCCTTAGCTGTATCCAGTCTACTAAGGAGCCCACCAAAGGTTTTTTTTTCAAATTCTCTATTTCTGTTAACAGTGCTTTTGGTCTCTAACATGGTTTTTGTTTGTTTCTTTCTTAGGATTTCCATCTCTCAGCTTACATTGCCCATCTGTTCTTGCATACTGTCTACTTTATTCATTAGAGCCATTAGCCTATTAATCACGGTTGTTTTATTTATATTCTGATCTAATAATACAATATGCCTGCTTTGGTTCTGATCTGTGTCTTCAGTTGTGGTCTTTTCTTTTCTTTTCTTTTTTTTTTTTTTTTTGCCTTTTATGGTGCCTTGTAATTTCTTCTTGATGGCCAGACATAATATACTTGGTAAAAGGAACTTCTGTAAATAGGTCTTCAGTAATGTAGTGTTGAGGCTGGGGAGATAGGACACGTTCTATGATTTGGTTTCAATTTTTTAGTGAGTCTATGCCTTAGGGTGGTGAACTTTACAGGTGTTTCCCAGTTTTGTATTTCATCCCCCTTAGATAAGACAAAATGGCTAGTGTTCATGGGAGTTAGCTATTTCCCTTCTCCTACGTGGAAGGCAACAGCTGACTGGAATTGCTATACGCTTTCCCCCAGGTGAATTAGGCTCTGATAATACCCCAGCAGGTTAGGCTGCCTGTACTTCTCCTGAGGGCCCACCTTGTTAAGAACTGACTACTCAGGTGCGTCTCCAAGTTGTTACATTTCCCCTCCAGATGCATCATGGGATGTTTCCTCTGCTATTCACTGTGAGAACCTGGTTGAGCTCCTGGAGGGGAACCTCACAAAATTGTGGGACTCTATATACCTGGGTTTCCCTGGACGTCCTAACTCTCAGAGATGTCCACAGTGAGCCTCCAGCAATTTGTCAGCTGCGGTTCCGGTTTTCCTACCCAGCAAGGACTCCTGCGGCCCTTTGCGCTCGAGATTCTCTGCTCCGGTAAGCCGTGACTCCTGGGCATCTCCTGGCTGCCTCTCCAATCTTGGTGGGGAGAAGCTTGCCCTGGATCCTCTTCTCTCTTTCATATCCAAGACAAGTTATTGATTTTTCAGTCTGTTTAGGCTTTTTGCTTGTTGTTAGGATGGAATGGCAACTTCCACGCTCTTTATATGCGAACCCTGAAATGTTAATGTTTAAGGACTTTCTCTTGAGCATGTTTTCACGTGGCAACAGGCAGATTAGAAAGCGTAATGATTTTTATTTCGACCCAGCTCAGTTTTCTCGTCTTGGCACACGTGTAGCCAGGCCTGAGCTTCCCTCTCCTACTTTGACCGTGAATGCAATTCTCAAATAAGAGCTAGACATTCTCTTAGCATTTTTATTTTTTTTCCATATTTTTCCATCCTTTTTACCTCAAATCAAATGCTCCTTCAAATATATGGTGATCCCTTTCTTCTTTTATAGAAATGCACTTTCGAATTCTTTTTCTTTATTGTATACTGGGAGGCTTTGTGCATTAAAATACTCAAAAACTTAAAGTAAAAATTTACACAGAAACCCAGTAGACCTAAAAGAGCCCCAATTTTTTTGAAATACAAAGTTGGTGGATTTAAACCACACGTTTTCAAGAATTACTATAAAAGTACAGTACTCAAGACAATGTGATACTGGCATAGGATAGACATATAGGTCAGTGGAACAGAATAAACTGTCCAGAAATAAACTCACACTTAAAAGGTCAAGTGTGTGTATGTTTATGTGTGTGTGTGTGTGATGGAATGTTCAGCCATAAGAAGGAAATTCTGCAATTTCTGACAACATGGATGGACTGTGATGGTATTATGCTTACTAAAATAGAGAACGATAAATACTGTATGATATCACTTACATGTTGAATCTAAAAAAGCCAAACTTATAGAAACATATTAAAATGATGGTTACCAAGGGCTGGAGAGTGAGGTGGGGGAAATGGGGAGATGTTGGTCAAAGGGTACAAACTTCCAGTTATAAGATGAATAAGTTCTGGGAATCTACTGGGCAGCATGGCAATTATAGTTAAAATGATATTTTATCCTTGAGAGTTACTATGAGAATAGATCTTAAATGTTCTCACAACAGAAAAGAAATGGTAATTTTGTAATTAATGGAGGTGTTAACTAATGCTATGGTGGTAATCATTTTTCAATAATATGACTATATCGAATCAACATGTTGTACACCTTAATCTAACAGAATCTTATATGTCAATTATCTCAGTAAAGCTGAGGCAAAAAAAAAAAAGAGACAGAGAAAGAGAGAGAAAAGATCTTATATAAACTATCTAAATTTCTACCTTGAGAAAATCAAGAGAAAACTTTTCTTCTCTTTCTAGAAAACTAAGTGCAAACTAAACCCAAAACAAGTAAAAATTAAAATGTAATAAAGATAAGAAAATATGTAAATGAAATTGAAATTAGAAAGTAGAGAAAATTAATGAAACCCAAAACTGCTTTTCTTTTTAAGATAAAAAAAAATGATAAAAATTTAGCTGGTTTGATTGAGAAAAAAAGATAGAGAAGAAAATGAATTATTAATATCAGAAATGAAAGCTGTCACTCCAGGGATATCACTAAAGATCTCACAAATAATTATTAAATAGCTCATAAGGGATTACTATAAATAACTTTAATATGTATCTCCAAAACATAGATAAATGGACTGATTCATTGAAAGAGAAAAACTGCCAAAACTTAGACAAGAAAAAGAACACTTAAATAGTGCTATATTTTTTAAAAGAAATACAATTGGTAGTTAAAAACATTATAATGAATAAAACGCTCATCCTAGATGGTTCCTATGAAAAGTTATACCAAAATTATTGCATGATCTCCTTTATAACAGAGAAAGGAGGGCAATATTCCCAACTCACTTTATGATACCACTATTACCCTGATACCAAAAGCAGATAGGAATAGTACAAGGAAAGACTCTACAAACCAATATCCCACATGAACATAAACAAAAAAAATCTTTAATAAAATATTATTGAATTCAGCAGTATATAAAAAATAGATAATACATCATGACCAAAAGTGGTTTATATCCGCCTAGTCAATACTCAAAATTTGATCAATATAGTATACCATATTAAAAATAAAGAAAAACTGCATGATCTTGTTAATACATGCGGAAAACTCCTTGACATTTATTAACATCTATTTGTGATGATAACTCTCAGCAAAGTAGGAATACAAGAAAAATTCCTTAACCTAGCTAAGCATATTTATAAAACACCTATAAATAACATCATATTTATTGCACAAAGCCTGAAGACTTTCCCTAAGCATCACAAAAGTAACAAGAATGTTCATCTCATCACTTCTATTCAACATCATACTGGAAATCCTAACTTGTTAAATAAGTCAAAAAACAAATAAAATGTGTACAGATAGGAAAGGAAGAAATAAGACCATTTCTATTTTGAAGACATGATAAATAATACGGTAAAATCTCAAGATATCTGTAAAAACAATGTCTTAGCACTAATAAGTGAATTTAATAAGATCACAGAATACAATATACATATGTCTGACAGTGGACTTATACCTAGAATGTATAGAGAACTCTCAAAACGTTAAGACAACAAACCACCAATTGTTAAAAATGAATGACCAAAAGATTTGAACAGGTACTTCACCCAAGAAAATAATGGATGGCAAAAGCATACAAAAAGTACTCAATATTGTTAGTCATCAAAAAAATGCCAATTAAAACTGTAATGAGATAACTATTATAATGGCTTAGTAAAACTGACAAAACCACGTGCTGACCCATGTAGAGCAACTGGAACTTACACATCTTCACTAGAAAATGCAAAATGGCACCCCACCTATGGAAAACAGTTTGGCATCCTTATAAAGTAAAACTTATCATATGATTGAGAAATTTCACTCCTAGTAGTTTACCCTACAGAAGTGAAAATTTATGTTCATTCAAGATTATATACTTGAAGGTTTGTAATATTAATAACCTGAAACTTGGAATAACTCAAATGTTCTATGATAAGTGAATGGATAAATAAACTGTGGTACTTCCATACAGTGAAATACTACTTAGCAATTATAGGGAGCAAACTATGGATAGAAACAACAGCACCGATGAATCTCAAATGTAGTATGTTAAGTGAAGGAAGCCACACAGAGAGATTTTCAATTTTACATGATTCCGTTTATATGTCAAAACACACAACTTGACATCCAATAAAGCTGAATGTTACTGTATACAAATTATATATAATTATAACTGAGTAATGAAAATATCTCAATGGATTATACTTTTAAGATCTGTACATATCACTGTAAATAAATTTACCTCACTAAAATATATACATAGCCAATTTTCAAATGTTTCTTTATGGAGACTTTCACCTCTCTAAGATTTATGTTATCCTGTTTTTCCTATTCATGTTATTAATATAGTCATACTCATTTATCCTTAATTATGTCAATCATCTGTCATCCATAGTGTCTCTTTTTATATAATAGTTGAATGAATAAATGAACAAATGAATGACACATTTATTAATAATGAGGGTCACTTAAGAAAATTTAAATCTTAGAAAACTTGTCTCTCACATCAAAGGGATAATTAGTTTTACAATAAAAATTTCTTTTAGATACTTAAGCATTTTCTTTTCAAGTCTGCTTTTGATAATCGAAGATTGTTCTGAAGTTCTTCATAATCCTTATAATATATTTTATATGCACTATCCTTAGTTTTCATAGATTTGACATTTCAACAAGCCTTCCATTTTTTCCCTATTATACATTTCTCTTGAGTACTATTATCTCTGTTAAATCGACTAAACTAATGTTTAGGTCTTTAGTTCTTTAATTTCTTGTTCATCAGAGAAAATAGGAGAAGAAAAATAACTCTTATTCCTTAAAGTTAATGTTAAATAATTATATACTTCTCATTAGATGCAACTTTCTTTATGCCACCTACATCTGTCATCTCATTAATGAAAGCATCCAAAATTAATTCAGTTTTTCTAAAATATGTTGTAGTTCTTGGCTTTCATGTTTTCATAATTTTTTATAGGTTTATGAAAATTAAAATGAAAGTGTTTCATGATATCTGAACCCTTCCTGGAGTTATTTTGAAGAACAGAAAATCTTTCACTAAAACATATCATTTGAATGTATTACAATCAAATAAGGAGACACCAGTGACTGTCTTAAAACTAATTCCTGGAGAACTGACACTTTTCACTCTGTCTTTCCTCCTTTCCTGTAACTCTCCTACTTCCTAGGTTTATCTTCCTACTTTTAATGAAATTACCACCTTTGTTCCACATCTCTCATTTAAACCACATGTAGGTTAAGTAGCCTTCTATGTAAAAATAAGAAAAAGAGAAGTTAGTTTTGAATCCAAAGTCAAGTTATCTCACTGAATGAATGATATCTGCCATTATAACAAGAAAAGAAAAATAAAACAATATTTCTTTAGTAAAAAATGCCTTATATCAACCTCCATTACTCAGGAGATAGCTGCCTGTTTTGAATTTTGAGTCTTCCTTTTACTGGCTATATGAACTTGGGCATGGTAGTTAACTTCTTTATGCCTCATTGTCTTTGGCAAAATGAGAATTGTAGCGGTACCTACCTCCTAAACTTACTGTCAGGATTAAAGGATCAATATCTGTAATGCATAGAACAGTGTCTGGCACATAGTGTTATAAATTATCAAATAATGGTGATATAATAATAATGGTAATAAAAATATTGCCGTCATTTGATTTTCACCAAAGCTACATAAGAAAGGAGAGTTTACTATGCTATTTCTCAATAGTGTGGTCCCCTCCCCACAAAGAACTTGGATATATAGACAATACTATTCTTCTTTAAGAATCAAACATGAAATCAGCACATAAAATTCAGAGAAGATATATATGAAGAACTTCAAAGAAACTGAATGCTCACAAGCTAGCTGGACTTCTTTCCCTATAACCTAATTTAGATTTTAACATGTATAAAAGAAAATAAGTCAATTAGAATGGAATTTCTTACTCACTGTTGCTATTAGAGATCCAATAGATCCTGGTGAAAGAATATGAATTTGTCTTATTCTAATGACTTGCATATTTTGATTTTATAGATTACTTGGGAATCTTAGATTAATATTGTAAAACAGAAAACCATGGAACCTAGAAAAGAGGCTGGTCTATGGTATGTGCTCTATGTATAATGGTAGCTTATTATTTTTATACTGATTGGCATTATTACTATCATAATCGACATTAACTCCTTTTAATACTTTATTCCCAGAAAATATACATGAGATCCTGATTGGACATACTATAAGCAGTATGCCTTCACAGAAAGAATACATAAAACAGAAAGTGGGAAGAGTAGCTAGTCTCTGTGGGAGTTATAGATCTTACACACTGGCATTCTGACATTGTACAGAATATAAGTTTAGTCAATGGGCCTGAACTAAAAGTCAGCAAATCAGTTTCTGAGCTGGCAGGACTGAGTGCTACACTCCTGAACTTGAGAGAATCAAAGCTAATGGGAGAGCTGTGAAAGGTAGATGGAGAATAATTCTCAGATAAAAACCTATCTTCATTTTGCCCTTGCATGAAATTTTCTTTGTAAAATTTCTGTAGCTTACCTTCTATAGTGTCAAATTTCTCCAAACTTTTGGTATAATTAAGTTCAGTTAATAAGTTTCTTTTAAAATATTTACAGAAATATCAATTGATCAGAATACCAACCTGAAATAGTAAAAATTTTGATCATGAAGTTTAAAAAATATACTGATTTTATTTTATTTAGTCATTTAAAAAGCAATGTGCATACCATCAAATTAATTCATCCTTACCACATCTAAGGCACCTTGCTGAGGAGAGGGACTCTAACTAAGGCTGAGTAAGACAGGCAGTTGGTGGGTGTAGTTAGATAAACTAATAATCATAACAAGCTGCTATATTAGTAGCAGCTGTGGAGGTACACAGGGAGAAAAGCAACTTGAAAATGTTAAAAACTGGAATTAGGAATAAGCGAATAAGATCCTAAACCAAGTTTACATGATCATGCTTTAGTGAAAAGATAAGAATGATTTCTAGTCTTTCAATGACTTGATTTTAAATGTGTACCTCTAAACTGCACGTGTGCTTAAAAGCATTTTCCCTCTACATTAAATTAAGTACCTTCTCTAATCTTCTTTAAACTATTACATTTATTTTAATAAAGCCTTTCTTCATAGAGACTATAAAGGTAAAGGAAGAATCTGAATTAATGGAAAAGTACGGCCTTTCTCATATTAACCACTTTCAGAAAACCGTGTCCTCAGTGTAGTCTCACGTACCTCTGAATGGAAGGCCAGACTTTGCCAAATTCAAGACCAGCATGTAATGTTTTAGTCATTTCCAAAACCATTCAATTAAACTTCTATAAAGCTATTTCTATATTGTTTTATGTAAGAATGTCTGAGAAAAACTGGAATGATAAAGCAAAATCTTATAGTATGTTGTAATTGTTAGAATAATATATACACTTAGTAACTAAATGTACTGTCTTTTTAAGCCCTGAGTTTCCCTTAGAATCACAGATGATAAAACAAGAACCCACTTATCTCAAAGTTCCAACTCTTGAGTATCACTAGTTTCCTCACTTTTTAAAATTTAGCTAAAGTTCTTGCAAAAATTGTTCACATAAACACCCAGGCCTTTACTTGACTCCTAAACATTCTGGAATGCTGACATTTTAAAAAACTCATTTGCCAAGTTCTGGCTTCTAATAATGGTAGAGTGGCTTGGTAAGACTAATCCTAAAAAAAATTAAATTAAATTAAAAAAAAACACTAATCCTACTTCTAATAAAAATAAACTCTGAACAACATATTTGAAAAAAGCTATTTAAAGAGCAATGCAGGTAGAAATTAGAGAGGATATGACCCTTGAAAGGCCCATGTTGATTTTTCCCTTGGGGTACTGGCCAGTCCCCAAGGCAAACCAAAGGTAACACTCAAGCACAAATTCACAATTTTATTGGGTTGAAGAGTCAGTGTCTGGGTTGCAGAACTGTCGCAGAGGCTAGGAAATTAGTCAGACAGTATCCCAGAAAGAGGGACCACAACCAGGAAAGCCTAAACATCTTTATTTAAACTCTACCCATTCTTGAGGGCCTCATGAGCTGTGAGACTCCAAGGAGCCCAGAGGGGGAAAAAAAAAAAACACCTAGAAGGTTGAAAGCATTCAACAAAGATGTTAACAGCTTCTTAGTGAAAGGAAGACAGAGTTTGGAGCTTAATCTCTTCAATTTAAAGAGGCTTGGTAAACATTTCAGGCTTTTCATTAATGTAGTAGGGTCACAACTCAGGACTAAGGGACATAGGCACAAAGACAAATCTATCCCAGGAACAGGAAGGATTGTGGGAAGAGGAGAGAGAAAGGAAATATAAGCTGGGAAAATGTGGTTTTCCAGTTTTTCTTAAAACATTAGAAGCGGGTTCTGAAGACTGTGGTGATTTTTATTTCAAACTAAGGAAAGATTCTAAACTGAGTTATTAAATACTTCAGATGGATTACGTTTTGCACAGAGGAACTCAGTTTATCCTCATACAGTGTCATTGTAAGTATGAATTTTTACAACTTTATGGTAATTTGGTAATATCTGAAAAAATTTAAAAGATAGGTACTCATAAATTCCCCTGTAGAAAAATTTCCTACAGGAATAGTCTCCTAAATTGTGCACAGGTATGTGTACAAGGATGTTTGTTAAATTTTTTTTAAGTAGTAAAAGATTGTAAAAAATCTAGAAAATCATCAATAAATGTATTATTCATCAGAATACTGGCCAGAAACAGATTGCTCACTCAAATTGTATAATTTGCAGATAATTTAATGAAGAAACAATTTAAAAATATGTTGCAATGTGTTTGCAAGGTGTAGGGAAAATGGTGCTAGTAATATAGGGAGCAGATACCACTTCTGTGCCTAGAAGGGAAAGAGCAGGAAGGTCACCAGAAGAGAAGGGGAGAGGGCCGCCTTTATAGGAGGTAGAATCTTTGGTCAAGAGATGTTTAGCCAGCCAGCCCAAGACAAACCTTAAGAGAAGGAAGAATGACTCTTGCCCCTCTCTCTAATCTTGTGGATCAAACTGAAAGTCAAGTGATAAGGATGTCTGTTGACAATGGTCCATGCATGCCAGCTTTCCCGGATACCAAGAAGGTGGCAAATAAATCTAGAAGGATGAATAGAAGATATTTACACTTAATATAAATTACAATGTAACTTGCATTTATCTGTTAAAATAAATTGGGTTATTTAAAGTA
Source organism: Rhinolophus hipposideros (assembly GCF_964194185.1). Lineage (NCBI taxonomy): Eukaryota > Metazoa > Chordata > Mammalia > Chiroptera > Rhinolophidae > Rhinolophus > Rhinolophus hipposideros. The sequence continues at coordinate 70,782,691 of NC_138049.1, forward strand.
AAAAAACAACAACAAGTAGCTGAACAGGATGAATATATTGGGTAGTCGGGTGAGTTAATAAACAGTAGACATATGATTGATGGATGGTATAAAAACATTCTATTTCTATCTCTATCTACACTCATAAATATAAGGTATATGTAGCCCTTTATCTGTACATTTGAATATGAATATGAAATATGTTTGGAAAAAAAAGCCAAATTATTAACAGTGCTAGTTCTAGGAAGTTGTGTACAGGCATTGGAGAAAACGGAAGACTTTTATGTTTTATAGTTGTGTGACTTTTATTTTTATGTGAGAATGTGTTACTTTTATCATCTCTATATATTTTTTAAACATAGTTAAAGAAAATGACCTGTGGCATGAGGAGAAAAAAAAAAAAGAAAGAAAGCCATGATCACTAGGATCATGCATCATTTCAATAAGAATATATTTTGTTACCTCATTTGAGTATATACTGGCTTAGTGATCTTGTAGATGAGAGAAATGTGGTAGCAAAATATTTGACAGTTTCTCAGGTTATCATTGAGGACAAGATGAAGAAATGTGTTTTAGTTGATCATACCAGTACACCTAGGAAAGTTTGAACCCCAAACCTGAGTGACGTTTTTATGGCGTGCTCTGTCTTCTGCCCTGCTTTGATCACTTTTATATTAGTGACTTGTATCCCATTATTAAATGACGTGATAGAGACACACTACTGAGCAAGATATGCAAACTAGTGACTGAATTAGCCAAAAAAGATACTGACAAGCAGAACAACAAACTAATAAAATAATACATCATCTGATTTATATGTAAGGTCCCAAAATTAAATCAGAAGCATTTACATATGTCGAGGATCAAGTAAATACGGTTTAGCAGCAGCATATATTTAACTTGAATCAATTCAATTAAGTGTCAGCATGATGATATGGCTCACTACAAAACTCCACCAATTTATACCATGTTCATAAAATATTAGTTGCAAGAGTCTAATGAGATTATACTAAAATTTTAGATTAAGTGGAGCATACTCACAGAAGAGCTGTGATGCTGATAGCAGAGTTTTAAAACCATATCTTCTGGGCACTGGTTAGAACATGCGTCGTGTGTTAGCCTGAAGCAAACCACACAATAGCACAGTAGCTGGATCCAGGGAAGAAGACTCTCGCTTTTGCTAGTGGTCCTGGAGTTAGGACCAATGAGTCACGATGCACAGTGATAGCTTCCAGCTGAATCCAAAGGAGACTTAATCTGGCAGTGTACTGAACAGAAAACGGCCTTAGCAGTTAATGAACTTTCAGAAGGTAATTTGTAGATAAGATTCAAGCAACTGATACCCTTTACATGCTTTCAACCTGGGATCCTGTGATTCCATATATTTCCCATTTTTTCTCATGGGTGAAAATATGACTTCCTTTGGTGTCCACAGCAGCACATTGATGCTGAGTTGATATTAGTCTAGTTTCTATCCTCACCATATGATAAGCACCTATGATAAGAGGGGAATTGCTATTAAAAGGGCCAGTTTACAGGGCTACGGAGTTCCTGTCAACCTGCAGGTAAAATCATTTCCAGTTTTCAAAGTTCTCCATGGTTTCTACCTTCTATACATGCATAATTTTCTACTTGTGAATATCACTGCTTGCTTTTCCTATTCCTTTAATATTTGTCTCTTCAGGTATCTTACTTCTGAAGCTTTATCTTTCTGTAACTATTTACCTCCTACGATTTGCTAACTTTTACTTTTGATTTTCTCTTTGAATAAGCTGTAAATGACCCTCCACTCTGCTGACCTTCCAATGCCTTTTCTTTATAGGTCATCGGAGTGAATATGTAGTTTAAATCTTTTCAACTTTTAATCCTCTTCTTACATTATTTTCTTCAAATGTTGTTCATTTCTTTCCCTCCAAAAATACACTTTTCTGTATTATCTATGTGTTATCATTTTATCTAAGAATGTGTGTTCATCATGCAAGTATCAATTTCTGAATGCAAAATATTTTATGGATCGTGACTGCAGCTAGTTTCCCCAATCATGCAAAACACTGTTTCCTCTGTATATATTTGTCTTTTGCCAAACTGTATTTTTCTCCATGGAGAAGAGATACTTAGCTTACTGACATTTAATAGCTATTAGGAAGAATTTACTATAAAACTCAGAGCTTTTTCTTCAATAATTCATAAATAGTCAATCAAGGGAAGATGGTACAATCCGGTATAAAACAATCTTACTCTTGGCCTGTCGAGTATATGGAGATTCCAGAAGAATCTACAGAGAAAATAAATATTTGAATCAAGTTTGACTCATATTTTAAGCGATAATATGTTTGTAGGGTGGGTGCTGCATGGAATGTCCAAAGTGGCTTTTCAAGTTTATATAATTTGCCTTCAGCTCCTAGGTGGACCTACAGCCAACAAATTTTAGACTTTTAGGATACCTCATATAGTCACCCTTCTTGAGGTCAATAAGGAAAAAATGTCCACTTTTGTAGGGACACCTTCCTTTTCTCAGGGGAAGACTCCTGAACTATGATTCTTCTAGATACTAGCTTCAGCGTGGTTTTCAGTGGTTTGATCAACACCAAAGATTTACTTCTTGACATACGCATTTCTCCTATCAGATGTAGAAAGAATCATTCTTTCAATAATGAGTAATAATATGAAATGAGTTAAATATTTTCAGTATGTGCTTGGGCTCCAGGAAGACAGGAAGGGGGGTGAAAGGAAACAAAAATAGCACAGCAATAATATATTATGATTTTTCTATATTCTTCCAATTGAGTATATGTAGAGCAGTTTGATACATGCACTTGATATTCCACTGAAATCAAACCTTGAACATATGAGTAGAAGATTACACTTAAAATTAATTTTAGAAGTTTTAATAGGCAAAGTGCATCAAAATAGAGATTCTAGAGATTCTAACATCTAACACAAAAAGCCTGGGAGACAGACTCAGCTGTGATGGTGGGAATGGTGATAAGAGATGGAAATAGTGGCCACGAAGGGATCCACCCCAGTTTTCAGAGATTGGTGGGCTAGTGAGCACCCAAAACAATGCCGTTTCCTTCTTGCCTTCGTCTAGGATTCAAATTGCTTTGTCTGAAGTATTTTCATCATCTACCAGCAAGTTAAAATTTACCTTAAAAATTATTAGAAAGGATGGCACTTCTACTTCAGAAAAAAACAGATATTACTATAAATTGAAACCAAAAGTTGTTTATCTTTTGTGCAGTATATTTTTGTTTAGAGTTATTGTTTGTGATAATTATCCACCAGAGAACTTTACAGCATATTATTTTATAATTCCTAATGTGGCATAATTCTTAATGGAAGTTTTGCTGAGTATGTGCCTTCAAATAAAATCCAGTGAGGACTTAATAAAATAAATAAACATAATTTATTTCTGCTCTCCAAAGTCTTTCTCTCTGCTTTTTAGCTAAACAAGTATTAAAAGGAGATTTCCCAAGGAAATTAATTAGAGAGTATGATTTTAGTATTTAGATATTCTTTGATAATTTAAACTATTTATAGTTAGTTGCATCAGAAGTGATACTTTTATAAATCATAAGTATAGGGGGACATGTTTTCCTACACATACTGAGAAGTTAACATAATCTGGAGGAAAGGCTTTCTAAATTTGAAATTATATCTACATATATTACATCGCTGATCATAAACATTCAGGATGAATTTCACATTTTTGTGAATGATTTTATAATCTTAATTGCCACCATTTCCTTGTACCCCATCCTACTCCCAACAGGCTCCTCTTGCAATCATTACCTGCTTTCCTGTCAGGTTTTGCACATTCTTGCCCTGGACGTTACTAACACGTTTGTTTCCCTGTTTGGATCATCTTTGCTTCCTGCTGCCCCCCTAAAGTTACAACCTCCCTGCAAGTCCCAGTTCAAATCTAATTTCCTGTCTGAAACCTTCCTAGACCCCAGCTAAGCATAGGTGATATCTGATTTTTGGAAATAGCACATTATTGCCTGTATCACTGATGTTACATCAATGTACGTACTGTTTTTTTAGTTTGCCTTGAATTGCTGACTTTATGTAGTTTTTCTTAACACTGTAGCATATCTTCTAAGCAAGGCCAGGTATTTCATATGATTCTGCACAATTTAAGGTTTTACATGAATTAGTTTTGTGTAAAACCCTTGAGGAGCCATCATAGTATGTAGGAGATGCTTGATGAATATTAGCATTAAGCCAATGAATGCTTTGATTCTCTGAAGGGGAAAAATGTAACTATTGTTAAGTTTTATAGGAGTAAACTTAAATATACACTAAGGCATTATAAAAATATACAAAGTGCACCCAAATGAGAACAGACTTATTTATATATGAAGAGTCAGTCACTACCACTTGCCTTTGGCAGTGGCTCAAAGGCAGGCAGTCAAGAAAGTTGAAAAGCTTTATAGTGGGAAAAAGAGAAAGCTTTAAGAATGCTCTTTCGGGAGGTTGTCAGCAAGGGACGTTGGAGGTGGACTAATTAGAGGAGAGGAATCCTGTGTGATTGTTTGGTAACCATATTTGGCTTTCTCTGGTTGGTTCTCACTTGGAATGTGGGAGAAGGATGGCAAAATTTGAGGAAGCTGGCAATTATTGACCAAGTTCTGACGGTTTGGGACCAGTTGCAGCAGAAGTTGATGTTTGGTTTCCTCGCCTCGTTGCCGCAGAGGTTGAGTCGGAATTCTTTTGTCACATATGATCTGGCCATGTATATCTGTTGATGTATTCAGTCTCTAAGTATTATACAACAGTAGCTTACATGTTTACAGTACCGTATAGGGTTGCACTGTGGGCCTGGTAGAAATTAACGCGTATATTTTACCAAAAAGGACTGAGGCTTGTAGAAGCAAACCACCTTGCCCAGTGTATCAAATATAATAACAGTGCCTCCACTTGGACTCACGTCTTCTAAATTCACAGTCAGACTTAAGAGGTGATAATTGTGAACATGTATGGAATCAGGCAAGTGTGGCTACAAATAAGAATAAAAGCCTAGGGAAATTCTGTAAAAATGATGAAAATTAGGAGGATGGGATCTTGAGAATCTGAAGGATATCTGGAAAAATGAAACATCATTCAGAATATAGGTGAGAGATTCTGATAACATTTGGAAGTAGGAATGTGAGTGATAGCTAAAGATGAAATATTTCTGAAAGGGGTGACTAGAAGGTAAAGAAGCATTAACCTTTCCAGCTGGAGTTTCAGTTCATTTCTTCCAACATGGAGGTACCACCTATAGCAGGCAAGTCTGTGCCCTCTGTGTGTTTTCAGTCTATGGGGAGGAGAAAGGTGTTTTAGTCCAATATTAAGAAGCTTTCAACTTGATATAAACAGTGTATAGAGGGCGAAGAAAGGGAAAAGGGAAAGGGCTTACTATTTATCAAAGTGTAGTTTACCAAAGCCCATTAAAGCAGAAATACTAACTGAGGAAATAGTGCTTGAAGAAGAAGAGCTCGGAAGAGATAGCAATAATGCAGTCATGGGGTGCTCCTGCTACTTTTTACTGCTGTCTTAAGGCTAGAGAGGACGTGAGAGGGATATAAAAGCTTGTGAAAAGGAAAATGCAGGCTTTCCATAGGCCTGGAAGGAACATAAAGAACAACAAATAAGAAATTTTATTTTAGGATTGGTTAAAGGCATAATGGCTTTGCTTCCATTCATCACGGGTCAGTTGTGACCTCCTAAGAATTATTCCCAGATTGCTCCTTCCCTCTCAACCTCTACAAGACGTGTGCATGTTTATCCCAGAATTTGACCATGACTATTTACTAATGCAGGCAAATATTATTATGACGATGATCATTGCCATCAACACTGTATTCGTTCTTGCTCTGATATGTCCTAGTCATATTTGTATCAAATTGCCATCCTGTCACACTCCAAAATTTGGTCACTACTATAAGTTATGGAAATAACAGAAGCCAGACAGCTTCTTATAAATGCTAATTCCTCCCTGTCCAAAATAATTCTTTTTTTTTTCCAACCGTAGGAAACTTCTTCAAAACCCCATACATACTTTCTGTACCACAGTGACAGTTGCCTTTTCTGTAGATTCTCGAGTGTCAGGTCCACCCCAAATTCCAGGAAAGTGTCAGCCTTTCTTGGTAGATGTCAGGATGATAATAACCTCAAAAAGACTGCTCTGTGATGAAGGTGCTACTCATGATCTGCTCATGGCCCTGTGAAGGGACAGTGACTTTTCAGTGTTGGTGCAATGGCATCTCTACAATTTCACCACAGATCCCCTGCCCACAAATACAAAGTGAAGTGGGTATTTGGAGAGTTAGTGGCTTCATTTCATCAATAAGAAAGTTCAACTGAAAGCACGAGGCCAGAATAATACATAATATCAAATAGAAATATTTCAGCTTTAGCTGTCACTCACATTCCTACTTGATTTACAGAGCGTCCTTATCCGAGGTATTTGTCAGTTATCCATTTAAATTCATAAGGGTGGAAAGCACAACATACAGCTCAGCTAAAAGAAGTCTCTACATGTAACCAAGTTTTTTGGCTATGTTTCTATTCAGTTAAATAATCAGAGGATAACAGGGAATATCATCCAGTTCCACCCCGGTGATGAGCTATCCAGAGACTGCCATTTGACAGAACTGTGACCTATCAGGATAAACCAATGGCATGGCTTCTGAGAATAGGACTCGGTGGTGTCAGTATGCAGGAATTCTGCTGTTTCCTTCACAGATATCACATTCCTTACACCTTTATGAAATAGGAGTATAGCTCCCTTCCCTAACGTGTTTCTGAATCATAAATAGCATCTGATCTTTCCTACCTCCCACGATTAATCCTACCCTAGTCCTAGGAATGGCAGGAATCTTTTGCTCTGTTACTATTGCTGCAACTGCTACTACAGGATCAACTGCCCCTTCCTTTGAGATCTTATTTAATTCTTATCTGAATTCCGAAGGTGAGGAGTTTTTACCCACATTTTTCAGGGGTGGCGGAGCTGAGGCAGCCTTACGGAAATGAGGTAAACTGCCTCACATTTCCCAATGCCTACCGTGGAGTAGAGAGGTCTCCCTTGTAAGCCCTGTGTTCACAGTTCTATGTCAGGCAGCCTCCTGCTACATACACACTTAAGGACATCTAGATACTAATATTCTATAAATAAATGTGGTTGTTCAGAATTAGGGTGAAGGTATTTTTTAAAAGATTGCTCCTGTTCTTCAAATATGGAAGCATTAAATGCAGAATTCTGAGGAAGGAGAGACTCTTCTTTGCTTCTGTCTTCAGAATTCCTTTCCCACCACATCTTACGGATGTCTTTAAGGCAAGTGAGCTTTGCTTCACCAGCTTTACTTCTTCAGGTGCATTTATTAGATGTGTGGGGCCGAAAAAAATCAGTCAAATCATTGGCAATTATGTTTTGAAGGCATAACTATGTGCAATGGTTTAAACAGAAATTCTGTAAACAAGACTCCCATAAGAAATTCGGTGCAGCTTTTTATGTTGAACGACAGCACGGGAAAGGATTTGTGTGGCTGAAAAATCAGTCAAATACTGGGGAATTCCTTTTTCTAAGACATAATTATATACAAAGGTTTAAACAAAAGAAAAAGTATTCAGAAAATAAGAATGAGTGCTGCATAAAAATATAAACAGCTATTGATATTAGAAAATACTGGAGCAAAACACTGTAACTAAATAATAGTCCATTAAACAAGTTTTGTGGGAAATATTTAAAGGAAAAGTTTCCAGAGCAACAAGAAGCCTAATTTTTTAAAAAGTCTGGTATATGGTCCTGCATGTCTGTGAGGCAGCAAAGGCCACATTCTTTCCTCTTGTCATCTTTCTTAGAGAACAATTTGAGAAAGGACATTTGCTTGTATCTTTATTGATTTGCAGGATTATTAATATACACTCACATAGAACTTCCTGAGGCATCTGAATGCATTCAGAACAGCTGTAGTTGCAAGCATGTCACCTTGCAGGCTGACACTGACAAAATGCTTTTTACTGGTTGTGAACCCTACTAACCTGGAAATAGGCTCTGACAATGGACTATGTTGTATTAAGGTCCAGTAAGTTAAACAATCGAAAGAAAGCCTATTTCATGTAGAAGATGATTAAATCAATGATGTGGAGAGGGCAGTTCTTCATTTCATATAATTGTAATACTTGGCAAAATCTATAGTGTTCCTCCCCTCAATAAACTGATTTTGAAATGAAGCAAAAAGATATATACCCCCAGGAAGGGCTTCGTGGAAGATGGATGACATTCGAGATATGTCTTGAATGATGAGTAGGAATCCTTCAGTGGGGATGATGCGATGGCACTGTCGCATTTAAGTTCTGGAAAGAATAAGCAGATCAGTACTATATCAGTGAATCACTTTTGCCAAGGAATACAGTAATGAGAGTACAAGGGTCAATCTGGCAGCATGGCTAAGCCAGACGCGTGAAAATGGGAGGCAGACAAACCTGTTCTCTTGGGATAGAAATTGATTGTTAATTCAAGTGAGAAGAAATAAAGCCTAGAAAGAGGATGAACATAGTTGAAATGAAATGGGAAGAGCTATTGCAAAATGTGTGAAAAGCCCATGACAGCAGGAAGCATAAAGGTTGATCACCTCTAGCTCAATACCTTGTTTGGTGTCTGGAACTTAGTAAGGAATGTTTATTGAGTGAATGAAGGAGTGAATGAATGAATGAATAGATGAAAGCTATAATTTATAGTGCTTAATATCTAGTTAAATGAATGTAACTAATCGAAGGTATGACTGTGAGTCAGGCTTACTGTGATATTAACTGAAATATTAATTTAAGAACACGGGCCAATTTCAGGGGCAGGGGCAGTATTCATTTTGGACAGGTTTAGTTAAAAAAACAAAACAAAAAAACAACAACAGGCTGTTTAGGTAGAGATGTCTAACAGACAGTTGAAATGTGAATTTGTTACTTAGAACAGAGTATGTTGGTTGACATGAATAAGTGAGACATCTTCTAAGAAGTGCTGATTTTTTAGATATATGAAATTCTGTCTTTCTCTTATCTTCATCAGTTATGAAATACATTTCCTACTTTAATTTTTCTACTTGTTCCACTCTCATTCTGTCCCAGTCATGTATTGCTGCATAGCAAACCTCCCCAAACCTTAATAGTTTAAACTATCAATTTTTTATTATCTCTGTTTTTTTGGTTGACTGGAGTTAACTAGAAATTTAGAATCTCATGCAGCTATGGTCAGATTACAGGGCTGGAATTACATAAATACTTCTTCAGGCACATATCTGATGCTTGGGTTGAGATAGCTGGAGTAGTTAGACATCTATCACTCCATGAAGCCTCTCTACACATGACTAGCTTGGAATTCCTCAGAGCATGGCAGCCTCAGACTTCTGACATAGTGGTTGGCTTTCCCTCAAGTGAGCATTCTGAAAGAATACATGTCTTCTTATGTAGGTCATAAGTATCACTTTCACCATATTCTGTGGCTGAAAGGTAGTGTACTACATAATGTATGGTTTATTGGGAGATCATCTTTGAAGGCCAGCTATCATATTTCTCTTTTATCCCTTTGTGTGTGTGTGTGTGTGTGTGTGTGTGTGTGTGTGTGTGTGTGTGTGGTGTTTTTGCTTTTTAACTGTGAAAGGTTTAAGTATTACCATGTTTCTCTGAAAAGAAGACTGGGTCTCACATTAATTTTTGCTCCAAAAGACGCATTAGGGCTCATGTTCAGGGGATGTCATCCTGAAAAAATCATGCTAGGGCTTATTTTTCCGTTAAGTATCATTTTGGGGGTAACACAGTATAAAGCAAACATCTATTCATATAACCACCACCAGGTTGAGAAACAACTTGGCCAACACAAGAGAAATTCCCTCCATCTCACCTTCTGTGTGCTCATCATGATTACAATGACCTTCCTCCCACTAGAGGTGACCACTATCCTGACTTTTGTGATAAACATTATTTCCATTCTTCTCTTTGGAGAGTCACCATTTATGTGCATATCCCACGGCAAGATAGTTTAGTTTTGTTTGTTTTTCTACTTTATATACATGGGCGTATACTCTATGCCTTCTATTGAGACTTACTCTATAGTGTATGTAATCATAGACATTATTACATGTAAACATCATTTATCATTTGCATTGCCATATAAATGCTATTGTTTGAATATATTCAGATTTGTAAAATACATTTTTTCTACTTCTATTTTAGATTGACATTGGGTTGTTCCAACTTTAGGGATATTACACATAATCCTGCTAGAAACAATATTGGACATGACTTCTTATGCACATTAAAAGTTGTCCTTTATACTTAGAAGTATATTTAGATGCAGAATTGATGGGACATCATGAATGAAAATCTTCAACTTACTTAGACAAGTCAAACTATTAGGTGGGTGCAAAAGTAATTGTGGTTTTTGCAACTATTTTTAACCTTTTGAACCACAATTACTTTTGCACCAACCTGATACTGTACTTTCCCAAGTAGAAAAACATGTAACACTCCCATTATCAAGCATGTGAATTCTCATTGCACCACATCCTACCAACACTTGGTATATTAAATGTTTTAATTTTTATTAAGCTGGTCGATGAGTATTGCTCTTTCGAAATAATTTTAATTTGAATGTACCTTTGTTACTGAGGTGCAGTAATTCTTTTTGTGTTTATTGATCCATTGAAATCTCCTCTCTTTGAAAACTTGTACCTTTTCTGTTTTTTTCTTTTTAAAAAAAATCTTTATTAAATTCATTGTGGTAACATTGGTTAATAAAATTATATAGGTTTCAAGTGTACAATTCTGTGATACACCATCTATATATTGCATGTGCGCTCACCGCCCAGAGTCAGTTCTCCTTCCATCACCATATATTTGACGCCCTTTACCATCTTCTACCGACCCCGCTCCCCTTACCCTCTGGTAACCACTAAACTGTTGTCTGCATCTATGAGTTTTTGTTCCTGTTTTTGTAATGAATTGTCTCTTTTTGTTTTATTGATTTGTAGGAATTTTAATATTTTGTGGATAGTAGTTCTTCCACTTTGTCATAAACTTTAACGTAGAATAGTTCTTAATTTAAATGCATTCAAATGTATCAATGTTATTATTTATCCCTTTATTAAAATAACATGATAATTTGTTGTTCCCATGAAATAGCCCAGTCAAAATGGGAATATTAATATATTTTACAAATAAAAGGCATTAGTACATTATGCCAGCCTTAAAATCTTCAAATAAAAGCACCATAAGGAATGGTGCATTTGCAAGAGATAGGCAGAGAGGCAGAGAGAAAAGAGGACTGGGGCTGAAAAAGAAGTAGTGTAGAAAAGGAGTAGTCTGAGAGGTTAGGACAACAAAGTTGGATCGTGTCTCAAAAGAGGAAAGAAGCAATGCAAGAGTAGGGGATGTTATTAAGAGCATTAAGTGCTGCTGAGAACCCAAAGATGATGAGGCTTCAACGGTTCCTTCTTTTCTTTCCTGTCCTAATTTGGCAGCAAAGTGCTGCTATCCAGCCCATCAGATTCTATACAAGTGTCAGGTGGCCAGGCCTTTCCTCCAGCAGACCCTTGGCTCATCTGCTTTCCTCACTGTGCCTGCCACTCATGTTGCTATGAGAGTCTTAAGATCTTTCTATGAAGGGAGCCAGTCACTCTTAACAGGTAGGGACATTGAGACACAAGCTATGTGTGTTATTTGGAATCACCAGGATAGCCAGAAAATTGGGCATTAGATAGTTTCTACTCATGGTTTTAATGTGAGACACCAATCATCAGTGTTGTCTGAACCAGGACTCAGTCATAACCAGTACTCAGATGTCAGCTTCTACTGTTCAGTTATTTATATTACAGGGAAGTTAAAAGAGAGGTCAAAGGCAAACAACCCCAAGATTACACTGAGAGGTCATTAAAATGACAGTATGTTGTAGGGTATGTTGTAGAATGGAAATAAACTTGATAGAATCTGTTGGTGTCAGGTGTATTTTTGTTGTTGTTTTTCTCATTTGGGGAATAATATGGCCCTATCACCAAACTACTCAATTTTGCAAATAACTAAAACTTGATACAGCATTTACACTCCCTTAAAATAATGCTGTTCGAGGACAGATGAGTAAACATCACACATTACGCTGAAATTTCTGCACTGTAGTGGGAAGGATGTCTTATGTGATTAATAACACATGATTTGTCTTTCACTGTAACTTTGAATAACAAGGTAATTGTAATGGGTTATTTCTTTAGTGATATATGTATATCCATTTATTTAACCTAAGGAAAGATGACAAGGTAACTATGTGCCTAATAAAATACGTTTTATGATGAAGTTTTTTTTTGAAACTTTTAATGGAGTTAACTTCTGAGGTTTTTAAAGATACTTTAAATGTTTTTCTAGCTATTATCTAACAACACTGAAATCTCTATGTGAAAAGTGTAAGTGTCCATTATTGTACTAGGGCATAAATAGTTCTTTATTGCTTTTTATTTCTGTGCCTTTCTTCAAACAGCAGGCTGTCAAGAACCTTTCTGATGTAATTGCAATTGTGAATAATGGCACCTCCCACCACCTGTTAGTCTTCTGTTTCTTATCTGCTATGTGTTCTGCAAACATATAAGAAAAGCTGCTTTGGAATTTCATGGTCAAAAAAGAACCTAGAAGGTTCTGAAGGAGCTTGAACCTAATGGCTAAAAATAAAACTTGATATTTTCAAAATCTAATATTGGGCCAGTGTTTAAAAATGTATATGTCTCACGTTCTGTGGTTCTTATCTCAATCCTATAAGATAAACACTATTGTTACCCCCTAAGTTATTGATAAGGTAAATGAGGCCTTGATAGGTCATCCTCAAATAAGGGAGTCTCTTCATCTTTCCAAATCCCCCCTCAGAATCTGATAGAGCACTTCTATAGGGAGACAAACAAACAAAAATCCCATTGACAACATGTACTACAAAACAAGGTAACAAAAAATTCTAATGAATTCCGAAAATATGCATGGGAGGGGACCAAATACTAATAGCAACTGGATGCGTATGGTGCTAATGACTGCGTTGGCATGCAGAAAAAAAACATCCAAAGTAAACAACAGAAAGTTAGATTGGATAATCCATGAATTGAAATGGAAACTAGGAGGGGACTTTGCAGGCTCCAGTTCTCAGGTGAGGGGAAAAGGACCATAGGAAGATATAATGATATTTGTGGGTTTGGACCCTATGATTATGCCGAATGAACCAAATGGAGCTCCTTCCAGTTCACACTCCTGTACTGAAGAGAAACTACTTGTAGAGAATCCAAATTTAGTTCGTTAGCTTGATTTATACCTCTAAAATAATTAGATATAAGGTCTGTGAGATCCCATTTGGATTATTGGCCTGGGCCTTGCACATGTCTGTAGTGGGGTCTCGTCCTGAACATCAGAGATGTAGCTGCTGTCTCCTTTAAAGCCACAGGAGCCACAGCAGTGGCTTCAGGATATCTCAGGGCATCTGTCCCTCCGAACAACCAGGATGTGCAGAGCCCACACTGTGTTAGGGAATCCATTCTACTTAGCTGATCTGAGTTTGAGAACATGGACTAATATTATTTTTCCTAGCCATGTAAGTATAGGTCATATTTTTGTGACTATTTTTCCAAAGAGTGGAAAAAGAAACTTTTCTAAGAGAATTGCATAGCTTGTCTCTTCTCATATTTTTTAAAGGGCTTTAAACATACTCAAAGAGATAAAAATGTCATTAAATAATATTTGTCACAATGTGAAGAATTTTTTGTGTGTAGTTTCTTCTCATCAAGTGGACTTCAATCATGAAAAAAGTAGTTCTTGGTCATATCTTCTTTTTGTACATATAAATCATTGCATTTTTTAGTCTCCTTTTTTATAAATTAAATTCATTTTCACACCATTGTTGTGATGGAAGTTTGTTGTTTTTACCACTTTCCCAAAGAGGACTCATTTGTTCAGTAGGGAGTGTAATAAGAATTTTAAAATTGTCATCACTATTTTAATAAAAAATACATGACAGAAAGAATAATAGAAATCATCCAGTGAGTAAGTGCCCAAGCTAAGAGCTGGTTTCTTTAACACTTAGGCTGGCTGAGCCTCCCAAAATATGTGATTGCAACACAGGACACCTTTTCTCACAAAACCAGCTGCAGAGATTTGGTCTGAAGGACAGAACCTCTAGGAGATTCTATTCATTTCCCAGATCTGCCATAGCAAATCACCATGTACAACATAGCTTAAAACAATAGAAATGTAGTCTCTCACAGTTCTGGAATCCAGAAGTCTGAAATCAAGGTGTTGGCAGCCTTCATTCCCTTTGAAGGCTTTAGGGGAGAATCCTTCCTTCCTCTGCCAGCTTGTGGTGGCTCCAGGCATTCCTTTACTTATGGCAGTATACCTTTAATCACTGTGTTCATCTTCATATGGTCTTTTTCTGTGTGTGTGTCTCTATGTCCTCCCCTCTTCTTATAAGGACACCAGTCATTGGATTTAGGGCCACCCTAATTTGGATGATCTCATCTTGAAATCCTTAACCTATTTATACCCACAAAGACCCTTTCTCAAATAAAGTCACATTTGCAGGTTCCAGTGAACTTATCTCTGTTCAGTTCACTGTGAAGACTGATCTATAGATGAGTAGGGAAGGTCTTTTCATATACTTGAAAATCTATCAGTGGGAAAGATTATACTGTGCTCTTACCAATATCATGATTAAAAACAAACACACAAAACTTATCAACCTATGATATATATATATATATGTATATATATATATATATATATATATGTATGTATGTATAAATTTTATTTATTTTAAGGAGGGCACAGCTCACAGTGGGCCATGCAGGAATCAAATCAACAACCTTGGTGTTATCAGCACCACGCTCCAACCAACTGAGCTAACCAGCCACCCCTCAGCCTATGATACTTAATGAAAGGAGACATTTACATCTTGAGTTGATTCCGAGTCACAGTAAAAGTAAATGCAATTATATTAGCATGAAATAAATCTTGTTTTAGAGAAAAGTGATACTTTACTCTGAAGTTGCTCAGAATTTTGAATTATACATCAAAATTAGTTCTTCTACTGGGTGTTAAAGGGATAATCTTGTACCCTAGACATAAAGTCGTCAGAAAATGCCAGAGGTATTTTTACAAAATAATTTAGTTTAATGCTTTATATACTTTAATACTGGGCCATAGATTTATCATCATCATCATCATCATCATCATCATCATCATCAAATGATTTTACATTGTTACCATTTGGCATCAATCGTGAGATCAGTGTCTTGTGAATGTGAAATACAATAGGGAAATCTAAAGCAACTGGAATTTTTCTATAGTATAAGGAGAAAATTGAAGAGAAAAAAATGTTTCCTTTAATTTGAGAGCTCTTTTTAAATATTTCCCAAATAGGAAACCTAAAAAAAAGTCAATTTATGAATAAATGTAAAGCATTTCATTCCTAATGTGATGAGGCAGAAGCAAACTTGACATAAAAGAGTAACAGTAAGGAGAAAGTCTTTGCATGTGCTATTTTTATCTGTAAGAGAGCACGGAGTCTTCAAATACAAGAGAGAAGTAAAGAGGGAGAAGTATAGAGGTAGAGGTGGAGGCGGAAGTGAAGATGAGAGTGGAGGTGGAGAGGGGAGAAGAACGAGGAAGGGAAGGGAGAGGGAGAAATTGAGAGAGAGGGGAAACACTCTGTTACATTCAGCAACATTTTGTTTGCTGCTCTTCTTGAAGTCTAGTAGGAGATACTTGTATTTTCTCCTACCTAAGGAGAATTAGCTAAAAGGAAAGATGGCAGTAAAGACTAGAATATAGAATTGGTGAGCCTAATTTGTTTGCAAGTCTCACTAAGCTCTTTTTTTGTTTCTGTTTTGCAACCAAAGAAAATTCCACATAATTAAAATCTTACCTTACTTCATAGAACTTTTTGCATGTAAATTCTGGGAGTTGATCTTTGGGGAAGAGAATATTGGGAACCTTGAGCTCCCTCTCAAAGCTGGTTATTAAAATGTCCAATAATCTAGTTCAACAACGACATTGATGCTAATCAAACTTTCTCTCTGTCCTCCTACATTTTCCAGGCCCCTTACAATGAGCAGGGACCATCTGACTAGTTCTGGACAATGAAATGGGAGGTGAAGCAATAAGTGTCATGTGTCATTTCCTATCTGAGGCAGGAAAAAAACAACAACAACAATTCATGATTCTCCAGTTCTGCTCTTACCCCTTGAAGGTAAGAGTGAAGAACGCCCTTTGCTAATGGTGGAGTTCTACCATGTTTCCCCGAAACTAAGACCTAGCCGGACAATCAGCTCTAATGCGCCTTTTGGACTAGGTCTTAGTTTTGGGGAAACACGGTAAGCCTGAATATCTGAGCCATTACACTGAGTTCAGCACCCTTGAGAGTTCCAAACATGTAGTACACTGACTTCATCTGAGTGAAAAATAAATTTTATATTTTAAGCTATTGAGATTTGGTGAGGCAGTGTTTCCACAGAATAAACATATCCTAATATGTTTAATACGTCTAAATTGTTTGGGATTTGCTGAAGTAATCCTTAATAGATGTGAAACAAAATTAAATGCTACAAAATAGGCAGACATTAGTTAAATTTGCTTTTTAAAAACTCCTTTATTTTGATGCTTTTGTTAAAAGGAAAAGTATTCTTGTGATTATGAACATGAATATATTATTAGTTACTATTTTCAATTTTACTAACAGAAAGGTCTGTGTTTGCAAATTTCTCTTATACCTTTCTTAAACCTCATTAACTTATTTTTCCCCCCACACAATTAAAGTTGTATGGGGAACCTGGAAATCATAAATTTCTTCATATTAAAGGTTTCTTTCCAGATATTTGTAAATGATACATAATACACTTCATCATCTGACATGACTAGATAGAAGTTTGGGCAAAACCGAAATTTAAACTCACATGGATTTATTTATTTTTTACTTTGATGAAACTAATAGGATGGATTTGGAAAAATCAACGAAGCTCTGACCCAGTCATCGAAATCATTGTCCTTTTTTATGGGATTATACAAGAATTATAGACTGTGATAACTGTCCATAAGCTCTCGGACAGCCTTACGAGGGCTTGAGTGACTGAGCCCTTTTTAAATGAATTTTCACATCTGCATTGAAATATCACCTGTTAATACTCTTGAAAGGAAAGGGGCATATGAGCCCCACCTACTTACCACTAACCAGTGGAGATTACTAATATTAACTAAAATAACTTGCAACCCCAAAATCCTTTGAACATCAAACTGCACGTGATATCAAGGCTATGATAAATACTTGTACAAGTTCTCTTAGTAAATATTGGTAACCTCCACTAGTTAGAGATAGGTAGATGAGAGCTGTATGATAACAAATGATATGGTTTGATGAATACATATCTCAGACTAAATTCTCCCAAGGAGGAAGAGAAACAGCCTGTTCTACTGGAAATAGAAGTTCCTCCATCCTATAGTACACCAATGTAGCATGGTTAAAATAAATTACCATATGTACAATTTAATACTGCTTCAAGAGGTTATATTATGAAATAGGGAAATAGCAATTTTAAAGGGCATCCCTGCTGCCTCATGTGGACGTTGTGGATGGGGATCGAGGTGAGAGAGGAGACTATTTCTTTGCTTCTAGCATTCTGCTAGTGACACCTGGCATTTTTTTTTTCTACTGATGATGCGTTAGGACTGGAACAATAATAGATTTGTATTACAATCCCAGAGGGTAACATCTGTTGTAAGATTTTCTTTTCGCTGTTAGTTTTAGGAAATATAATCATCCTTAGCTATTAAGACTAAGCCATGAATTAAAGAAAGGAGTAACAGTTAACTGTATTTATTATCTGCAAATTTCCATGCTTTCAAACTGTACAGGTGTGTCATTCTAAAAAAAAAAGTGTTTTATTAATTTAAGTGAGGATTGAATGGAAGCATTGGGAAATGTAAAGATTTTATTCCAGCAAAAATGTCATTTGTGAAAGATAATAGGAAAATACATTAGTAAATCCATGATGTGTATTCTGAAAGGCCCTCAAAAGCTACATTCTAGGCCCAGATGATGGCTGACCCACCATTGGCTGTATCTATAGACTGACCTGTTTTGCAGGAGAATTAAGTCAATATGGTAGTAAAATGAGTGATTATATCTTAATGAAAATGAGTGATTAGATCTTAATTGGTAATTAGTAGGCAATAGTAGTGGTGTGCTTTTCATTATAAACAGGCAGCTGCATATTCATTTATTTTGTTCATCTAGTGCTCCTTGCACGGGGTAATTCACCCGGGGTAATTAATTGCCATTCTGACTTTGCCTGAAAAATTCAGCAAGTTAGTTTTATTTTTTAATTTTATTTGAGGCTGACTACTGACGGTGATTTTAAAGACAAAGGAGAAAAAAATTTTCATGCAGGATATTTAACAAAAGAATAAATCCAGTAAGCTTAACTCTATTGCTATCGTCACTTCTAATATACTCCTGTCTGCCTCCCACCCTCACCCTATACACAAAGTACTAATAGCACCAGTTCATTATTTCCTGAGCTTCTTTCTCCCCCTCAGCTTTCATTTTGTGAGAAGTGAAAGATGATCAGAGACCAGTGATATACTAGCAAAATGCCATAAATAGCAGCACATGTTTTGCAGCACAACCTGGTCCTGTTGTTTAAAAAGGGGATTCTTGGTAGCTGCAAGTCTTAAAAAAGGAATCCTTCTCTTGATGTGTATTTTCCCATAGAAACAAAAGGTTTCACTCCCTTTTAATGGCTTTCTACGAACACTCTTTCTAGGGGAAATCACAGTGCTTTTAATAAGAGTCCTGTCTTTCAGTTTCCTTCCCAAACTGCATCTGTTTCTTTTCCTATAGCCTGATGGGTCACAGTTTACTAAAAGGATTCTAACTACAAAGGAGGAGAAAGTTATTATGCTACTCTAGGACCTGTTTGAAGAGGAGATAGGCATGTAATATCTAGTATCTTTCCTCTATTTTAACTTGATTCTACACTTCAACTTGAGTCTACTTGAATCACTAATAATAAAATAAACAAACCTACATTCCAAAGAAAAGCATTCTAATTAAATTCTTTAAAGGTGAATAGTATTATAGATAAAACATATCTATAATGCACAAAACATTATATACTTGTATATGCATACATATATCTGTACAGACATATACCCATTATAATTACCTAGTAAAATAAGTAACCAACAGATGATTTTGAAAACACGATAAAATATAGACATCAATATAATAATAAAAGCATAAGAACTAACATTTTTTAAAAATCTGATACATATAAACCAACTACAATTTGGGGTGAATTACATGCATTGGAACATTTAAACTTCAAAACAATGCAATTAATGGGTACATTTATTATCTCAGTCTTACAGGTGAAACAACTAAGGCATATCAAGGTTAATTAGTTATGTAGAGGAGGGTTTAATACTTATTTTTGATTGTTTGAATTAACTATTTAACAACCAAACTTATATTTCAATACAGTCACACACCACACAATGATGACATTTGGGTCAGTGAAGGACGGCGTATTCAACTGTAGTCCCATAAGGTGATAATAGAGCCGAAAAAATTCCTGTTGTGGGGTAGTAGCTCTAGTGATCTTTACATTGTAGCTCAAGGCAATGGTCATATGTTTGTGATGATGCCAGTGTAAGCAAACCTACTGCATTGTCAAGTCCTATAAAAGTATAGCACATACAATTACAGTACGTAATAATTGTTTTCATAATAAACAATGATGTTACTAGTTTATGTATTCACTATACTATACTTTTTATCTCTATGATAATAAACAACTATGTTACTGGTTTATATGTTTTCTATACAAGAATTTTTATCAGTGTTTTAGTGTTCTCTTTCTACTTATTGAAAAAAAAAATGTTTGCTGTAAGACGGTATGCCGGGTTAAGCTGGCAACAGGCAGCAGCCTCATACATCTCGTGTCTACCTTGTCTCTTGATCACATCATTTTCTCTTGTGCTTGATTTAATGTCATGTTGCTTTGTTTATCATGGGCCCTCAGCATTTGCACAACCATGAAATTGCCTAATGATACATATCTCAGAATGCATCCCCATTGTTAGGCGACGAGTAACAGTATATACTTATGTGTTGAATATAAATTTACATTAGATATTTGTGTTTCATATATTTATGTATTATACAGTAATATATACTTACACGCTATGTTTTATATATATATATGTATATGTATACATATATATATATATATATGTTTATTTTTTGTTGTGTTTTGGTTTGTTTGTTTTTTTTATAGATCACTTTAATGGTTACATTTGACCCTTTAAAAAAATTTATTCATTTTAAGTGTATTTTTCCAGGACCCATCAGCTCCAAGTCAAGTAGTTGTTTCAATCTAGTGGAGGGCGCAGCTCTGAGTGGCCCATGTGGGGATCTAACCGGCAACCTCCTTGTTAAGAGCACTGAGCTCTAATAAATTGAGCTAACTGGCCACCCCTATGTTATACATTTTATGTATTTAATTAAATCTCTAGGTGGTAAATATTTCAATCAAAAATAAGCATTTGTTAAACCCTATTCTATATAGTAGTTAATTAACCTTGCTGTGCCTTAGTGTGTGTGTGTGTGTGTGTGTGTGTGTGTGTGTGTGTGTGTGGTAGGGAATACATCAACATGTGTGTGTATGTGTACGCTAAGGAGAGGAAGACAAGGAAAATTCTCATGTCCATGAGTTTCTTGCATTTTTACGCATCTTACAACTAAGACATTGTTTGCCCTCTTGATCTGAACTATTTTCTTTTCAAAGATGTTTGTATAGTAAACAGCTTTCAAAGACAGAATTAGTGTCTTTGTCTGGAACAGAAATAGGCTTGTTTTCTAGCCTTGGAAAACAGAGATAGTGTTATCCTCCAGGGCAAAGAACGTGCATGCTGTCCTTTATAGAGGACTGAAATTTCCACAGCTCAGGGTTCTCTCCCGTAAGGCAGTCCATTGTGTGTGCCAGTATTACCTGAGCCTCTTCCCATTATTGTAAGGATTATGTGTGAGGAAGAAGCATGATAAATGCTGACACTCTGACTACTGATATTGGTGTGAGTAATAAGTTCCTTTGTTTCTGACCCAGGTGTCTTGTGTCTTTTGCCAGCATCCATGAAGCTAACTGGTTAACTTACAAGTAGGGTAAAACCTCAGGCCTTTCATGGGTTCCTTTCTGCTTTCTCACATACAGGTATATTGTGTCTCCTTTCTGATATGTCTCAAGTTCAAAAAGAAGCAAAATTCACTTGCTGATACCTTTATGTCTTTTTTAATATTCCTGCCAAATAGTGGAAAGGGCAAATGGAAGGGAACATAAGAGGAAATATAGCAAACAAAAGGCTCAAAAAATGACAACTTGGTCAAACAGACACAACGATCGTTGACTTTGTGACTGTTCTTTAAGTGTCTTACTCTGTATCACATGCTCTTGGAATATTTGAGACTAACTAACCTGCTAACAAGACCTGTCTTACCCCGAAAAGGTAATATCTGTCCCATGTTCTTTGTCTCCTGAGGTCCTGAATATATCCCTCATAAAGAATAGGCTCGTAGTGTGGATAGTATGATAGTATGGTGATAGAAAAACAGCTTTTTCTGTTGAAGGATAACGGGTTCTCTGGAAACCATTATCCTTCAACAGAACAGCTCTTTTAAAAAAGCAACTCCTTTTTAGTGGCTAGTGAAACTTATTTCCTTCTTAAACCCTTTCTTTCATAATTCTGGATGCATTAGAAATGATACTCCTAACAGCAATTGCTATTTTTAGGTTTATATCTATAATAACAAGTGCATTCTATAATCACGTAAATATTATGTTACTAGCACCGAAACATCTCTATGATTTTTAAGGGTGATAACCATATTTAAAGGTAATGCTAAATATACGTAGATCTGTTTAGCTGCAGGAAACAAACCCTTAAAACATTTAGGAAAATTTCGTAGTAACTTTCATATTTTTTATTTATGCCCAAAACAATTGGTTTATTTTGGGTTTGTTTGTATAGGTTGATTTAACTGTTTTAATTAAAGGCCAGTGCTCAAGTGTTCCCTACCCTCTGCAAACCCAGATTGTCTTTGACTTGTGAAGCAGTCTCCTCTTTTTCTGGAGACTTGGGTAAAGAGTGTCTTTGCTGTGTTAGGTAGGGTAATGCTTGCTGTTTTAGCAAACCGACTCTAACATGTCAGTGCCCTAGTGCAATAAATGCTTATTTTCTGCAGATATAAAGTCCTATGCATGTCCTTTCGCTTGGTGGGGTAGAGAATTCTACTTCCTGTAGTCATTCAGGGACCCAGAATATTGGAGGTTGTACATGTCTTCCAAGGTCATCTTGGGTTGGTATTCAGCTGGAAGAGAGGGAACGAGGAAGTACAAAAAGTGTCCCACTTCAAAACTACCTTGACCCAAAGTGTCGCATATTACTTCTGCTCTGCTCATTTTCCATTGGCAAGAATCACAAGGGCCTACTGAAATGAAAGAATGACTGGCAAGTTCAGTTCGTGATTGGACAGTTTCTTCTTAAAAATAACTTAAAACTAATGAAGTGGGTCATGCATATTGGGTGGAATAGCTGTCCCTGCCTTATTCCCCACTCTCCAAGCCACCTTTTGAGACCTCTCAATATTTTAATAATGAATTTATTTTATTTTTATGAACTATTGTGGTTGAGCCTGAAAATCATTCTGTAGCTATGTAAAAACACTGATTTATTATACTACAAATGAAGTAGTGTAAACTTACACAGATTTACATTGGTTATGATCAGTGTAGTCAAAGTGGAACATTCTGCCTGAGATATCATAAAAAATAACAATTCTAAGAAATATCCTTTCTAGTTATCTTTTTTTTTTCTTCCCCAGATCAGTAAGCTAATGTTTAAGGAAGGGAATGGATAGAGTATATTCATTCATAGAAAAACATAATTCAGCTCTCAAAATATGTAGTTATTAACTACTGAATAAGTCCATTGAGTTTTACAGATGGGGAAACCAAAAGGTAGGAACTCAAACTGTCCATAATCGTGCCACCTATGGTAAATAAGAGCTAAAAATCCATTCTTCCAGCCCTGTGCTTTCTCTAAATCCAGCTGACATCCTAGGTAGGGTAAGGATGTGTGGAGCTGTTGTGGTAGAATGTCCTCGGATTTATTCTGTGGCTGCCTCCTAGTCTGTCTATTGTAGGCTACAGTAAATTAGAGTTCCTTTGGCTTTAAGGATTAATAATAACAATGGACTTTTTTTGGAAGTGTTTTTATTGTCTGTCTCTTTGCTTGCTAGTCAATAAAATCTGTACAAAAATATGAACAGCGTCAACCTCACAAGATAAAAACTATTTCTGTAGTTATT
Organism: Rhinolophus hipposideros; assembly: GCF_964194185.1. Lineage (NCBI taxonomy): Eukaryota > Metazoa > Chordata > Mammalia > Chiroptera > Rhinolophidae > Rhinolophus > Rhinolophus hipposideros. The sequence continues at coordinate 70,806,086 of NC_138049.1, forward strand.
GACAAATGCAAACTAATACAGTAGAAATATTTCCCATTATTTGAGGTCAGATACTGCACTAAAAGGTGCCTTATGTGTTATCCCATGGGAGCTTCAAATGATCTTTTGCAGTACATATTATCGGTGCATATTACCTGTTTTACATATGAGAATATAAGTAACTGAGTAACTAAGGGACAGAATTGGCATTCCTGTTGAGGAATGTCATACTCTACAGGCTGTTTCCTTTCCTCATGTTCATATTTTATCCTCATGAGTTTCAGAAGATGACATGTGGCTAATTCAGTGTGTTGTACTACTATTAGTGGGTATTTTTAGGCGTTTTGGAGCAATGGCTGATGGCTGTGTATCAATTAAAGTTTTGGTGCTGAGGCTTGAATTGACCATTAAAATATCTGAAACATTGAAGAGATTGTGTTCCAGCAAGTTCCCTTTGATTGCCCATATATGGTAATTCACAGGTACAAGGTAGTTTTTAAAATAAGCCTGTTGAAAAAGGGAGATGTGAGGGTCAGTGAATATGTTCATTACACAAAGTGAGCCTTCCTGAAAGTACAACAACATTTCAAAAGGTAATTTTCAAAAAGGATTTAGAGTAAAATAAATACGTAACATGAAAATGTCATCGGTCATAATTTAATATTGAAAACTAAGAGGCACTACTATGCTCTTGAGAATAACTCTCTTTGGCCAGCTCCTTTATTTCTTATTTGCATGAATTATGACATTTGCAATTATTTGTCTATTGTCTTTTTGCCTGGATAGACTATAAGCTGCATGAGGATAGCACCCACATCAGTGCTAGTCATCAACATTCTGCTTCTGGCACAGTTTCTTCTTCATTATGTTAGCTCTTAATAATACCTGTTAAAAATGAAGTGATGGACAAGGTACTGAAAGTCATCAAAGCTATGTACGTAATACATGCTAATGGTAATTTTTTAAAATTTTTATTTATTTATTTATTTATTGCTAATGGTAAAATTTAATCATTTCAAAAATGTATAAAGTACTTCCTACCAGGCCTCTACCACCCATATACATTCTCCAGAAAAACATTTATGTGTTCATCATTTCTTACAGAACTTTCTGAACTTTTATAAGCATGTATATCATTCTTGGTCCATTCAATGATCAGATAAATATGTTTACTTGAAATGTAAATGTATTTATTTATATACTATCAAATCAATGATTAAAGATCCAGACAAAATATATAGAATTTGGTTGACTTCTTCCAGTCCCTAATAGGTCATATTCTACGTATTTCTGAGAACAAAACCCTTGTGTTGGCTTCTTTTTTTGCGATTTGTCTCTTTATTACCATGGGAGCAAGCCAAAGGTAGACCAAAACAATTGCATTTCAACATCTGTTGAACTTTCAGGTTGTTTGGAGTCAGGAGAAATAGCAGTAGACTTAAAAGATTTTATACGTGACTTACAACATAGGTTCTTGACTGTAGTTCTTTAACAGTTTTGGCAATGACTGAGAAATTCATTGTGTGTGGTCGTGTAGTTATCTTCTGTTAGGCTTGTGCAAAAGTAATTGCGTTATAACATGTTAAAATAATTGCAAAAACCGTAATTACTTTTGCACCAACCTAATATTTAAACAGTGGGTTCTTTTAACTAGCAACCAACTGGGTAGGTGCAAACAACCCAGCTAAAGGAGCCACAGGAGGGCGCTCTGACACTGCACAGATCTTAGGAGCCCTTCTAATTCCGAATTAAATCTAATCGTGTCATTAGGCTGTTTAAATTTTTGTGTGTCTCAGAATATTTTCATGAACTATGGTTTAAAAAAAGAAGACAGTCAATTGTGACCTGGAAATTTTTGTTCTACTTGGTATACTGTGGTATGGAATTATTTTAGCGGAAATTAAACTAGTTATAGGATCCCTATTGTCTAGTGACATTTAAAAATATAAGTAGAAAAACTATGTCTATGAGTTTTTGTTTCTTTGTTTATCCTGTTCCTTTATTGCTTTCAGTTTTATATACCACATAAACCTATGTAACTTTACTAAAGTTTAATGTCATCCCAATAAACTTTAATTAAAAAAATAACTAAATCTATGTTTTGAAAGCACAATAGCATCATCTTATAGTGTAATGTAGGATATTTTATAATCTGTAGTATTTGTACAAATAACATTCCTCAGTGCAAACCCAGACCTAAATCATGCTGGTCTCTCTTTATAATATATAATAATTCTTTTTAGAGTTCTCTTGTTATCCAGTTTTCATTCCAAATTTATATTTTTTCTCAAGAATATGTTTTTAAAACCATAATGATGGAATTTTTTTAAACCTATTTGGGTAGTGTTGCTTTTGTCCTTTTTGTATCTCTAACCAACTAGCATTGGTTTTCAAAGTGTAGTTCCCAAACCAACAGCATAAGCATTACCTAGGATCTTGTTACAAGTTCAGAGATCTTGGTCCTACCCTGGCTTACTGAATATATATTCACATTTTAACAAGGTCTTCAGTTTGATTCAGAGATTAAGTGATCCAGAACGTTCATTAAAATTGGAGAAGCGCTACTGCTGGGTACCATGACTTATCTATACATAAAGGGTGCCTTGGTTTGGGGTGCAATTGATCATGCTTTTTCTTTGTACCATAGGGGTGCCATATGACCTGGCCATAGCCAATCAGAGCACTACAACCTTAAGACCTGTTTGCTTGATTCTGAGATGGTTAGGTGACCCAGCCCATGCAAATCAGTGGCTCCCATGAAACCTATGGCAGCGTTATCAAAAGCAGCTCTCTTTTTGTTCAGGTGTTCAGTTTTCAGAATTAAGTTCCATAATCCTAATGTCAACATGTTCATTATATATAGAGAGAGCCTGCCTACGAATTAAGTCAACACAGAAGAAATTAAAGCCAAGAGATGGAGAAGAAGGAATGGGAGACAGAGAGAAACAGGAGAGGAGGGGAAAGGGAAAGGAAAGGGAAAGAGAAAAACATATTATTAACCTCCTGAAACCTTCTGTGCCTTAAGCTAGCACAGCATTCCCTATGGGATTTCTCAACTATGGAAATCATTAAATTCCATTTCTTAAGTCAGAGTTGGCTTTCTGACACTTGCAAATGAATGTATCCTAACTGTACAGATGATAAGTGTTTCCGTGAGGAATTTAATTACTAAACTACCAGTCAGCAGTCTCTTAGTGTGCCTTACGTTTAGAAACATGCTTTAATTGTCAGCCTTAGCCTAATTTACTCTCTAATGTATTCAACAAAGCGAGTTCATGTTTCAAATTCCTGAATCTCAAAACATGTGCTTTCTCTTGAATAATTAAAAAAATGTGGTAGCTAGTGATCTTACTGTAATGGTTGTCTTGGTAAGAGATGATGAAAATGCCAGGGGTTAGTGTTTTTACTTGTTTGTTAAAAATTCTTAGCCTGAACTACTTCTTGTTAATGACTTTAAATCTCTTAATACTTTCTGAAAATCTATTTGATGATATTGACATAGGACAAGTAAACAGATTTAAAGAATACAGATGGAAAAAACAAACAAATCTTCCTTTCCACCTTTCCTTTTTCTTGCTTTCCTGGACAAAATAGTGGTCATCATCAAATACCAAAGCCTATATTTTTAAGTCATATTGCAATTAAAAATTAGTTGAACTTTCAGATTGTTTGAAGTCAGGAGAAATAACAATAAACCTAAAGATTTTGCACAGATATTTTATATGTGCCGGACTTCTGAGTGTTGAGCCAGGCTATAAGTTATACTATCTCCTAAACCTCAAAAGAGATCTTCCCTCTACCTACCTCCTATAAAATAATTTTAAGTTACAAATATTTTTCAGAGAGGAAGAATAAAGGCTAATTTTCATTCAGTCAGTTGAATACTTCTGGTGTTTTTAGGTGCTGTGGTTAGAGCGTGGGGTAGAAATGGTTATTATTCTTCTAGTGTGATACGTTGGTGGAGCGGTTGGGTGTTGGACATGTCTTGGAGGAGGAAGCCTTATAAGTCATCCTGTGAATTTTTATCAAAATATCCAGAAGCCTGGATTTTCCCCTTCCCCACCCCAATCTGAGGATGTATCAAATTTGGAGTGGTTTTTGTGAAAAAGTTTTCCAGGGCCTGGTTTCTTCCAATATACTTCGAGTAAATGGGTGCATTATAACCACTGCATGGTGTTTCCACTGGGGTGTTCTGGGAGCAGAGATGATAGAGCAATTAGTTTTGTGCAAAGTAGAGTTGGAGAACTCAGGGAAAACTTTTTTTTTTCTTATAATAAAATAATTATTTTAATGAAGTATTTTAAATCATTTTAAACACCTGATCAATAAGATCATACACAAATATGGGAGTATGCTGTACTTTACAAAAAATAAAGCTAAACATTTAAATATACAAAAGCAACTTTAGGTATACATCTCTTCGTAAAGTACTCTTTTAACACATACATAATTTACAGCATTTTACATAATAACTTGCTGAAACAAAAATGTGGCCAATTTAAAACTTACTAGAGTATAGAATATGGCCATAACAGTCCCAACGGGAAGAACAGGATGAAGAGTAACATACTTGCGGGAAAATTTTTAAATGCTATTATGATTATTATTATTTTGGTATTTGAGGTGGATCTTGAAGGATCAAAACAATAAAAATAGTTGAGGAAATAGGGGAAAGATCATTTCAGCTTATGGAAATGGAGGCATAATGATTATTAAGCATTTACTATATGCCACACACATTCCTCAGGTCATGGGCAGGAAGATAAAGGACAGATATTACGTGGTTTTCTTATGGTTTCATAGGTCATGAAAGATAGGGGTAGTATGTGAATCCCAGCTTTCCTGTCCAAAAAGTATGCTCTACATCTCCACACTTGGCCTCCATAAAGGTAGGTATTTAGGGAATAATGATCACTTTGATGTACCGGTGGCCACTGTTATTTGTGGTTTATATGTTCCTTTGCCCTTGTATGCCCTATAGTAGACTTTGACGGGTGATGAGAATTGACACCATCTGTAACATAATGTTGGTTAAACTATCTATTTCCTAATATATCACTGTTGGTTCTTTCATAGTACTTTCATCTAAATTAAAGCACTTTCCTCAAAATTTATCTTTTTTTATGTCATATTTCTGTCTCATAGTGAGTTCTCTGGATGTTGCGTATGAGTTCTCTGTGTATGTGTATACACATGTATGTATGTGTGTGAGTGCATGCACGCACGCGCGCACGCACACACACACACACACACACATATGTGCTGAGTCCTCTAGTTGCTTCTATCAGGGTACATCCCCTCAACAGGCAAATGGTGTGGTCTTGACATAGCACATGCCATGGGATAAGCCTAGCGGCTTATTGAATGGGGATGAACACCAATGAAATGATCTTTCAGAACGAAACTTTCTTTGAAACAGAAGTAGGGTGGTTTGGTTTTATGAAATAAATTTGATATGCAAAATCTATTTAGTAGAGGGAAGAGAAATCTAGTCTTAAATGTTGTTCTACATGTGAAAGGAGTGGCAAAGACTATTCCTTTGCTCTCATTTTTCGTAAGCCACTTTTAGTCTTAAATTCATTATCAAAATCCTTTGAGTTTTTGTTATCCATCCTTCAATTTTATTGCATGTAATCTTGAAGCAACAAAGGATATGTCAAATATAAATAGAGAATGAATATGTAGTTGTGATAGTAGGCCAGACACCTTATCTAGCCTTCTGTGTGAATTTCCACCTCACTGCTTATGGAGACTGAAAGATGCAGCCTTCACCCACCTAAAAAGTACCACACTCTGCCTTGATAGCTCACTCATCCTGTTCTGTGCTTGTCACAGATGGCTCTAAGTGCAAGGAGATATGAACTAAAGGAATGAAAAGTGATGTTTAAAAGGTATTTTTAATACTCGGAAATAATATGTATATTTATTATAGCCAAATATAACATTCAGCTTATTAAAAAAATAATTCAAACTGAAATTATAATCCTTAATGTATGCTAAGGTCAATGAGAGACATGAGAAATCCTCAGTAAATGTTAGTTATGTAAAGTGAAACTGTTTATACAGCTTTCATTTATTTGCATTTCTGTTTCCGTGATGAAAACATTTGATATCTTAAGAAAGTGTAACTTTTTCATTTTAATCATATTTTTTTGAGGGCCCGGGCCATTTTGTATTTTCACTTCCTGCTTGTTTATTATGTTATGAGAAAAAGGATTGTTTTTACAGGACTTACATGAGAAAAAGGATTTACATAAGAAAATAGGATTCTACAGTCTTGCCTAAATTGACTTTAAAAAGGTAGTTTGTACTGCTTTCCCATTGAAACATGGTTAAAAGGCTAAGCTATTTCAAGGAAAAAAGCAAAGAAGCAGATAGATCTAAATCCCAGTTGAGAAGCAGACACTGATTCAGTGAGAGAAGTTCATTATTATATTCCATACATATTATCAGTAAGTGAGATTACATCTGTTAAACTATATATTTTAAAAATTCTGCATGTGCTGCTCTCTCCATTTGCTTCCACGGATACCTTCCTTTTGGAAGTAGATTTTGTGGCCCAGTAAGTATAATTTTTGGCTGTAGAATCCGATTTTCTCATGTAAATGTCTCGCGTTAATGAAAAAGCAAGGCAACTCTACTTCTGTATAGTTGATAAATATGAGAAACTTTCTGGGGACATGGCAGAGGGAGAGGGAAAGGGTGAAGAGGAGAGGAACCATTCTAATTGTGACCAATCTTAACAGAAGCAGGGAAGCTATTACAAAGGAAGATAAATCCTACTGTCTGTCAGGATCAGACATTTCATTTTTTGGCCAGAATTTGCAGAGTGCAGACATAGTGCTTACATTTGTTGGGAGGTCAGAACTGAGGAAGGAATTTTCAATCATACCTAGATTTTTCAAATTGATGCTGATAAATTTTCACTTATTCTCGACTTTGGTGTTTTTGAGAGCTGTGGTGTTACTACTTATCCCAACCATTGGGCCAGAGCCTTCTTAGTAGACACAGTATTGTCTATCTAAAGCCCTGTTCACACTGCTCTTTGTTCAGCTGTAGCTATGTTTCTTCCTGTTTAATCATACTGTTCTCTCAATGTCTCAAGCATTTAATATATGCAGAAATAAATATAAGAATTATTAGGTCCAATCCCTACATATATGTAAATAGTCTTATGACTAGGGGCATTTGAGCTGTATTTTTGTTTTGGCTATAAAGCTCCTTTTTTCAAAGTGAAGACTTTAGTAAAACAGATCAATACATAAGATGAGCCTGGAAGAAGAGAAGAGAATTTAAAGGGGAAAATAATAAGGACAGCAGAAAATGCTTGCTAAGGTTTTTTGTTTGGTTGGTTGTTTTTTGTTTGTTTGTTTTAAATTCTTAATAGACTTTAATTTTAGAACAGTTGTAGATTTACAGAAAAGTTAGAATGCAGAGAGTCCCGTATTCTACACCTGGGTTTCTTGATTGTTAACATCTTATGTTACTGTAGTTAGTAATTTGTCACAACTACTGAACCAATATTATTACATTAGTATTCACTAAAATCGACACTATCTAGATTTCCTTAGTTTTTACCAAATGTCCTTTTGATACTCCAGGATCCTAACATTTATGGTACCATATACATTTAATTGTGATGTCTCCAAATCTCCTCTTGGCTGTGATAGTTTTCATTTTTCCTCTCAGGATTATACTACAGTGATGGGTTTGAGGGAGAAAAACCAGTTAAAGTACCATTCTCATCACAGTATATTAGAGACATATCCTATTAATATGACATTACTCTTGATGGTAACCTTGAACTCCTGCGGAGGTAGTATTCGTCAGATTTCTCCTCTATAAAGTTACTCTTTCCCTCCTTTCCCACGCAGTACTCTTTGGTAGGAAGTTATTATGTGCAGCACACACTAAGGAATGAGGAATTATGTTCTACCTCTGTGAATGGGGAGTATTATATAAATTATTGGGACTCTTCTGGATGGGAGATTATTCTCCTGATTTATTTATTTGGCCATTCATTTATGTCAGTGTGGACTAGTGGATATTTATTTTGTATTTTTAGCTAATACGAGTTTATTATCGTGTTGTTCAAATTTTCTAGCTTTGGCCATTGGGAGATCCTTCAGTTGACTATTGTATTCCTTTTACATAGCCTAATTGTGGGGCTTGGGGATTTATTTTTTGAGGGGCATAGCACTACAAGATGCTCCAAGTGCATTTAGTACGTATGTCCACTGACCCAGCCCTTTAGGTGGCCATTTCTCTAAGGAACAGATTTCCTTTTATTGGAGAATTGTATTAGGATCCAAGATCTCTGCCCTAGTCATGCTCATTGCTACTGCATTGTCAACATTATTAGGCCTTCTCAGCTGACAGAGAAAGGAAGTATAGTGACACTTATATATACACATGCATAAAATAATTATATTAAGTTGAACATGAGTTCATACTGATGTCTTCAACTCTAATCTGTTCTTTACTTCTGCCCTTGCTTATATGTAATCTCCCACTCCAACAGTGAGAAACTTGCCTCCTATCATCTGCCATCCTTTACACTCTGCTGATTACTGTAGCCTCATAATAAATCTTGAAATCTGATAAAGTGAGTCCTCCAGTGTGGTGGTTCTTCAATATTTTGTTGTCTCTTCTATATCCTCCACATTTTTATGTAAATTTTAGACAATATGTTGACATTTAGAAAATAGCTTGTTCAGATTTTGGTAGGGATTGTGTTGAATAAACAGATCATCATAAGAATAGTCTTGCAATCCAGGAACATGGAATATCTCTTCATTTATTTAGATCTTTGATTTCTTCCATTAGTGGTTTAAAGATTTCTGTGTACAACTTTGTACATGTTGTTACATCTATACCTAAGTACTTCATTTCTTTTGGTGCTGTAGTACTGTAAATAGTATTTTCTAAATTTCAAATTTCAGTCATTTGTTGTTGGTATATAGCAAAGCAATTGAGTTTTGTATATTGATGTTGTGTCTTGTGATCTGGCTATACTTGCTTATTAGTTCAAGGAATTTTTTTCTGCAGATTCGGTGGAGATTTCTGTACAAGCATGTTGTCTACAAATAAAATGTTTTATTTCTTCCTTTTCAGTTTGTGTGCATTTTATGTTTTCCTATTTCACTAGGTAGGATTTTCAGTATGATGCTGAACAGGATGTTTAAGAAGATATCTTGACCTTTTTTCCAATCTTAGTGGGGCAGCATGCAGTCTCCTGTCATTAACTATGATGCTTAGGGGTACATTTTTTTGTAGTTACTCTTTATCAAGTTAATGAAGTTCCCCTCTATGCCAGAGTGTTAAGAGTTTTTATTATGAATGGATGCTAGATTGTGTCAAACGCTTTTCAGCGTCTTTTTGTTCTTTTGCCTGCTGATGTGGTAGATCACACTGGTAGATTTTCAAATGTCAAATCAACTTTAGATACCACCTGTTCTTGGTATATAATTCTTTTTACACATTGTTGGATTCTATTGGCTGATGTTGTGTTGAAGAGTTTTGCATCTGTGTTCATTAAAGATATTGTTCTGTTTTCTTTCCTTGTAATGTCATCTGTTTTACATATTCAGGTAATCCTGTTTTCAGAGAATAAACTAGGAAGTAGTCTCTGTATTTTCTGGAAGAGACTGTATTATTTCGTCTTTAAATATTTGGTGGAATTATCAGTGAAAACATCAGAGTCTGGTAATTACTTTTGAGAAGGTTTTGAAATATTGATTCAATATTAATAAGAGTAGAGCTATTCAGTTATCTATTTTTCCTTGTATGAATTTTGATTGTTTGCATCTTTCAATGAATTGGTTCATTTTATCTATATTATTGAATTTGTGAAAATAATGTGTGTTTTTTTGTAGTATTTCCCTATATCAGTAGTGTTGATTTATTTTTAATTTCTGATATTAGTAATTTGTGTCTTCTCTCATTTTTTTCTTCGTTGGCTTGATTAGAATTTTATCCATTTTGTTGATCTTTGCAAAGAACCAGATTTTTAAAATCATCTTCTCTGTTGGGTTTCTGTTTTTAATTTCATTGATTTCTACTCTGTTACTTCTGATTTTTTCCCCTGCTGCTTTAGGCTTAAATTGCTCATCTTTCTCTAATTTCCTAAAGTCAAATCTTAGGTTGTTGATTTCAGATCTTTCTTATTGTCTAATATAAGCACTAATGCTATAAACTGTACACTACTTTTGCTGCATCCTACAAATTTTGATGTTGTGTTTTCCTTTAGTTTAAAATATTTTAAAATTTCTTTTGAGACTTCTTTAGAAGTATGTTTTAAATTTCCAATTATTTGAGGATTTTCCAGCTATCTCTCTATAACTTATTTCTAGTTTAATTTCATTGTGATTTGAGAACAAACATTGTATTATTTCTATTCTTTTAAATTTGTTTATGTGTTTTGTGGCCTTGAATATGATGTATTTTGGTGAATGCTGCATGTAATCATGAGAAAACTGTATGTTTTGCTGTTGAATGAAATATTCTGTACATGTCAATTAGATCGAGTTGATTGATAGTGCTGTTTACGTCATATGTCATCTACATCCTTAATGATTTGCTGCCTGTCTTAGCTATCAAATAGTGAAAGAGGTGTTGAAGACTTCATTAAGAATATATTTGTCTATTCTACATTCAGTTCTATCAGTTTTTGCCTCATGTGTATTCATGCTCTTTTTTTTGGGTGCATATACAATTACAATTATGTCTTCTTGGAGAATGAATTCTTTATCATCATGCATTGCTCCTGTTTATATATACATATTTTTCTCATTCTGAACTCCATTTTGTCTTAAATTAATATTGCTACTCAGCTTTCTTTAAAATTAGTGTTAGTACAGTATATCTTTCTCCATCCCTTTACTCTTAAAATATTAGAATTTTCATATTAAGGTAGAATTTTACAATCAACATGTAGTGGGGTCATTTTTATTTTTAAATCCACTCAAACAACCTCTGTCTTTCAATTGGTTTATTTAGACTATTCACATTTTAAATAATTATTGAAATAGTAGGATTAATATTTACAGTATTTGAAATTCATTTTATTAATTGGATTTATTTCCCCCCTCTCTATTTGACTTCTCTGGTTTTAACCAGTTTATATTATTTTATCTCCTATCTCAACATATTAATTATACTGTTAACAATTCAGTGGTTTCCATGCAATTTACAATTTACATTTTTATTTATTTTAAGTCTACTTTCAAATAACACTAAGCTCTTGATATGTAGTGTAGGTACCTTAGAAGAAATTAGTCTCAATTTCTCCCTCCTTTTCCTGTCACATTTCTGTCACTCATTTCACCCATTCATAATCACCCAATACATTGTTATTACTATTGTTTTTAAAAGTTATCTTTTAGATCATATAAGAATTAGAAAATAATTTACCTTTATATATTCCTTATTCAGTGTTTTCCCTTCTTTTTTTTTTAAATTTTTTAAAATTTATTAGTTTCCGGTGAACAAGACAAGGTAATACTTAGACGTTCATCATTTATATCGCTCACACTGTGAACCCCCCTACCCCCATCCACTATCCCTCCGACCTCACACTGAGCCATCACATTATATATATACAATTATAGTTGGCATTAATGTTTTCCTTTCTTTATGTAGATCCAAGTTTCTGACCTTTATCATTTTCCTTCTCTCTGAAGAACTTTTAATATTTCTTGTAGAGCAGATTGGCTGGTAATGAATTCCAGTTTTGTTTTTTTTCTCTTTTACTTTCATAGGATACTTTTAATAGATATAGAATTTTAGGTGTTGTTTTTTTTGGTGTTTTATTGTTTGTTTGTTTGTTTTCCCAGCAGTAACTCTCTTCTTGCTTTCTTGTTCTCTGGTGAGAAGTCCAATATAATTCTTATCCTTGTTCCTCTCTGAGTAAGGAGTCTTTTTTCCCCTCTCTTTTCTTTTAAGATTTTATCTTTCTTTTTTTGGTTTCCTGCAATTTGAATATGGCATAACTAAATATAATTATTACAACTGAGTTAGCAGGGATACAGGATATATGAATAGGTCATTTATGCTATACATACTTGAGAGAATGGCCTATGGAAACTGCATTGTATAATTCTTACAGGTGTCACTCACATGTCGTACTGTGACATCAGCATGTTCTGGACATGTGGCAACACTGGGGGGATACAATTCATTTTCCCCAGAAATACCACTTAGGAAGGAAAGCAAAGAAGTAGAAAGGGCATGAGGTGTGAAGTAGGAGAGGTTCACACATGGATCTCAGCCTTGTTATTACACGCATCCTTGAGAAAGTTACTTTGTCTCCCCAAGCTGTGGTCTCATCATTTGGAAAGTAATACTCAATAATCATGGTTGTTTTGAAAATCATAATAATATGTAGACATATTGGAAATAAAGCAACTGGCACAGTATTTGTAAAAGAATTTACGACTCTCCTCTCGCCTCTTCCTTCCCCCTTCTAATTTCTCATTCTCTTCTTCCTCTCTTTCTCCTCTTTTCTTTTGCTTCTACTTTCTCCCCCCTCCTCCTGCTCCTCTTCCTTCTCCTTTCTTTTCTTTCTCCTTTTCCTTCCCCTCCATTCCCTTATCACTTATTCTTTCTTCTTTTTTGTAAACTAAAGCACTGACTCTTCTTATCAGGTATTTAACCAGAGATAAATCAAGTAGATATGAAGAGATACCTACTGTGTTTCCCCGAAAATAAGACCTCGCCAGGGCATCAGTTCTAATGCGTCTTTTGGAGCAAAAATTAATACAAGACCTGGTATTATTATATTATGTTATATTATATTATACTATATTATACATGGTCTTATATTATAGTAAAATAAGACCAAGTCTTATGTTAATTTTTGCTCCAAAAGGCACATTAGAGCTGATGGTCCAGCTAGGTCTTATTTTTCGGAGAAACATGGTATGTGGCAAAACTATGCAGCTACCATATGGGAAGAGGGAAAGTAAAAGCAAAGGAGAGAAAATAGCCCTGTGTTTGCAACTTGTGCGTATATTGAAGGGCTAGAATGTAGTTTTCAACAGGTAGTGGATGGATTGGAACAGGCTTGGCAAATAACCTGGCTGTGGCATAACCAGAATTTTGAGTTTTGTCAACAAGTCTGGGTTCATGCATGTTAGCTTACCTCTTAAAAATAGTGGTCTATTTTTCCTTCTGACTTCCAGCTTGCTTTCAAAGGGAAAGGGCACAGATTTGAGGCATCTGCTGGAGGTATTGATACCTCGGCCGGCATCAACACAGCCAAGCAGTGTTGATACTGCAATAAAAAATGATACAACTGTACAAGTAGCTGAATCTCAGGGTAGCAGAATCAGAGCTACTTAGTAATCTAAAGATTTTTCTGTTCCTGTTAATTTTCGGAACCTGGGTTTGGTTTTATGGTGAGTAACCCCTTACAGGACCACTACCTCAATTCCATGTCTAAATTTTGGATCCCAAATTACATTTTTAGCCTTCAGAAATCACAGATATGGAGAAAATGTGAGAGATTCCTATAGGGATGGGACTTGAAAACAAGTAACTTTAGAGAACAATGGACATGCTTATTTTGTTTACAACTTATTTGCTCAGTTTTTAATATGCTCCATTGAAGCCATTTCATGGAATCCACCAGTGTTCTCAGCCTTAGCTGTATGTTAGCAGCACTCGAGAAACTTAAAACTACCAAAGCTAATTTAATTGTTCTGGGGCATCAGTATTTTGAAGCTCCCAGGTAAACCAGTATACACTTATAGTTTTAAACCGCTATCTTACACACTGAGAAATATGTTCCTATGTTCCAGTCTGAATTTTAGCCCTTTGTTTTGCCCTTTGTGGTAACAAAGGACCTCTGGTCACTAGCATCCTGGAACAATTCTCCAATGTTTGCAAATAAGTCCACCCCTCAGGCTTTTCTCTAAAGCTAAATCAACTTAGTGCATTTTACTTCACCTCTTAGAAGCCTTTCTATCCTTTTTATTATATTTGCCATTCTAATGAGGCATTCTTCCAACTTTAAATCTCTTAAAAGGCAAAAGTTTGGGAGATATAGGCTTTATAATGACAAAACTAATTACTAATTCTTACCCATTATTCTGTTGTCAAAACATTCTTCCCATGCTTTAACATTTCCTATATGTAAAGATGTTATTGCCTATTGAATACCTGTTATTGGTGTCCAGCTGACATTCTGATATAATTCCAGTTTGTTTTTTTCCCCCCGTAAAACTTATATTGGAGATTTTCCTAGTTTTTTAAAGACTTTTGTTGAGAAGAGACTACTTACACATTGCATGAAACTTACAGGATAGGAGAGGGCACTGTTGAGCAATAAGTCAAAAGGAAAGATTCTGTGGAAAGCCCATTTCTATCTTATTACTGTAACATTTAGGTATATTGGATTCCTGCTTTAAATTTTGCCCGAAGCTTGCCAAATGGAAGCAAAAGCAAGGGGGAAAAAGTACCTTAGTTTCAACTATTGAGTGAAGAGTAAAATTTTCCCCACAGCAATGAACCACTTAATTCCTACCAATGTTATTTGAGGTAAAAAATATCAATACTAGAAACTTAGAAACCAGAATAAGCACTGTGCTCCCAGAGACTCCAAAAAATATGGTTTAGGGAAATCAGAATAGAATTCTTCCCCTGAAAATAGCCTTGATTGAAATTTTTTTGCCTTTATTTACAAATTAAACTTAATTTGCCAGAAGATTGGCAAGATCACATAGCTCTTTGAGAATTCAAAATCAAAAGCTCTGTATTTTAAAAGGACAAAGAAACTTAACCTAAAATAAAGAGTGGATAATGTTTTAATATGTCAAATAAATGACAGTTAAAACTTGCTTTATTAATAGTAAGTATAGGTGACAGAGCAAGTAATATGCATTCACACGTGAGTATACATACATACACACTTAGAAATAAATGATATTTTTCAAATCAGCCCAAATACATCACATTTTTCAGCAGAAACTCTACAAGCTAGGAGGGAGTGGAATCAAATATTGAAACGATTGAAAGTGAAACACTGCCAGCCAAGATTAATATATCCAGCAAAGTTATTCTTTAGCTATGGAGGAGAAAAAAAGACCTTTCCAGACATACAGAAGCTGAAGGAATTTTCCACCACAAGGCCTGCATTACAGTAAATACTGAAGGCGGTTGTTATTCTACGTGAAACAAGAAGAAAAAAGGATCCAAAACTATGAATAAGATGACTAACAGACAGAAGCAGAAAATTGCAACACTTATTCAGAATAGGTTACTATACACTTAAATATAGCACAAAGGTTAAAGGAAATAAAAACATTAGAGAGCGAGAGAGCGAGAGAGCGAGAGAGCGAGAGAGCGAGAGAGCAAGAGAGCGAGAGAGAGAGAGAGAGAGAGAGAGAGAGAGAGAGAGAGAGAGAGAGAGACAGAGAGGACAATAGGTACTGAAATTTGGAAATGAATTCAGTGCATAAATAGGGGTACTTTGTGAAACAAAGACATGGAAGGGAAGTGGGTAAAGGTCTGGATTTGCAAAGGGGAATAGAGATACGATGCATGCAGAAGAGAAAACTACTGTGTATATGAAACTTGCTTGTTCATAAACTTAATGATAACTACACAAAAAAAATCCAGAACTGAGACACATAAAAAAGGAGGAAACGGGAAAAAAATGTAAAATACCACCAAACTAGGATAACAGGCATAAAATAAAACTTTCAGACACTGTCTGCGTGGTGAAGGAAAGGGGATTGAGGAATCAGTAGTTTCCTCACCGTTAATCTAAAATAACTAGTCACAAATATTATTGGCAGCATAATAAGGAAAAATGTTAAAAGAAGTCTCTAGTTCTTATATCTAGGAAATTTTATCTAAGTTGGGCCATTACAGGTAGATGCACTGGAAAAGGATTCTATTTAATGTGGGATCTGGGTTGCACGGGAGAATGGAGAAAGCATATAAACTGGTTTAAATGGTTTATAAAATTGATTTGTAGAATTTACTGAGATCAATATTGACTGAACATTATTTTGAGGATCATTTCATGTCAGTAACTAACCTGCCATTTGAATTCAAATAAATAATTATCGGCCTTAATATTGATGATTAGAGTAAAAAAATGTTCTGTTTACGATATCATAACTGGTGCTAATGTCACACCAGACACACTGGGATTTAATGTTTCAATAGACACTTTGGGGGAGTTTCCCTTGGTACTTTTCCCTGAGAACAGTCTGCCATAATGGTGGGTCCACGGGAACCATAGTTTGATCACATCATCCTGCTTCTCCGACAGTATCACACTGGCCTGGGGTGAACAGTTTTCTCACACGTGGTTAGTCACATTTTCCTGGAGGAATGCAATCTGAGGCACAGAGCCTGGGCTTGCATTTTGAGTCCCTTTTACGGCAGAGCTCTAGTGAAACATCCACAAACTTTTGATGCTGTGAGCCCTGGATCCAGTTTCATCCTTTCTCAAGAGTTGCTTCTTCAGTAGTCTTAAAATTTAGTAAGACACCTAACGTTCTTATAGTAAATTCCCTTTTGGTAGTCGAGATTTCTCATGTTGGTTCTATTATTTAAAAGAAATAAAATACTTCACTAAGTAAGCAATCATGACAGTAGAGCTTAGGAAACGGCTTTAAGGACACAGCTAGTTCAGCTCTTTCACTGCACGTGAAGAAATTGACATTAAAGGAGTAAGTCAGTTGTCGAACCTGTAGAAACAGAGATGTGGGATGGCCACTTAGCTTTACTTTTGCTGAGTGTTCCTTTGTATTCCCTGAGGCTTACCTAAATTGCCATAAAGACATGGGACACAAGCCTCTTGTTTGAGTAATCTGCCTACATACTGTGTTTCCTTCTCCTTACCTCATGCTCATTTTCTCACTTCCCACATTTCTGATTTGTTTGTATTACATTCACTATACGATTGAAGTGAAAGGACCAAAGATTTTTGTAAATGTTTTATCAACCAAAAACCCAAAATTAAGTCTTATAGATTATTATGTATAAATAAACTGTATCTGGATAGGGAGACTCTGAGATAATAAATTGATTGATTAATTCAGCAAATATTTATTACATCATTGATGTGTGCCAGGCACTGTTCTAGTTTCTGGGAGATACAGTAGGGAACATAGAAAAAAATCTCTGCGCTCTTGGAGCTTCTGTCCTAGTGGGGGAAAAGACAATTAAGATATGTGTGTAAAATATACAGCCTATTATGTTGGAGTCAGTACTAGGAAGAAAAAGACAGCAGGTAAGGGAGATAGACATACATGGTGCGGTATTGTAATTGTAGAGAGGGTGGCCACACTGAGAGGGTGACATTTTTAATATATCCTGAAAGAAGTAAAGTTGTGGGCTGTGCATATACCCAGAGACAAGCACTTCAGAAACAGACAACAGCATGTGCAAAGGCCTGAGGAAAAAGTATATCTGAATTGTGCCAGAAACATCAAAGAGGCCGGTATGGCTGGTGGAGTGACCAAAGGGGAAAGTTGTAGGAGGTGAGGTTAGAAAGGTAGAGGGATCTAGGGGACACAGATCACATAGGGCATTATATTCTGTTGACTTCATCTTTTACTCTGATGGGGAACCATGGTGGGGATGTGAGGAGAGGAGGGATGTAGGACTTATGTTTTCACTGCATCCCTATGGCTGCTGAGGGGGCAGTAGGTCAGAAACCGGGAGGCATGTTCGATTATTTGCAGTAACTCAGAAGAGAGATAATACTGGCAACAGAGAGGTATAAGGTAGGAAGAGTCTGGATTTATTTGAAAGGTGAAGCTGCTAGGATTTAGTGATGACTTAGATACAGAGTGTGTGAGGTATATAGGAACTAAGGAGAACTCGAATGCTTCCACCTGAACAACTCAAAGAATCTCCATTTACCAACAAATACCCTAAGATTGAAACATATCCCACAGGGAATGTAAAAATAAGACTGTGACACAGGGTGTCAGAGATTAAGGCTGTTCCAAGTGGAAGTTTTTTTCATGTCTGTCACATGCTCAGACATCAGTGAATGTGCACTTTAAGCCTGTGTCTAAATGTGGGTGTTTTTAGCCCAAACTGCTGAGACATTTCCAGGTAGCCACCTGGAATTACTCATTAGGACATCCTTACCATCTTTCTAGGCAAGGTGACTTGCGTGCTTTAATTGTTTTTGAATCTTGTAATACAGTCAAGTGACTCAGACACAGTGACATTTGCCCATTTTTTTCTGAGTGAAACCAATTGTTCAAATGTTACATTTGTTGTGGTAGGGCCTGAATTAGGTTGTTAAATGAAGTCCCTTATACACAGTGTTGTTACAAATGTTTCTTATCTTAAATGATAATTGTATTTAGGATTCAAGTTTATTCTTTATTATTATTTTGCCAAATATAGCAGAAAAGCATTTGACTAACAGTTAACAGAAAACATAAGGAATCAGAGAAATTGATTTAAATTCAACATGTTCTCATTTTTGTGCCAACTTCAAGTACATCTGTGAAATTGAAAATTTTGTTCCTAAATTAAACTAATTTCAGATGAGAGACTTATCTTGTGTTACTCTACCCCAATAATGGACCATCTGCTCAATGACCTTGACTTTCTCTAAACCCAAGAGATCACAGTGCCACCCGCTAAGAGAGCAGACAGGGATAATTATTTTTCTCCTATTTTTAGACGTTGCCCACTTCCAGTAAATGTAAGCGATTCTTCCTTCCTGTTTTTCATAACAGTTAAAACCAATTTCGGTTAGTTTTTGCAGAATTAAGCCTTCTTCAAGTTGCACATTCATTTAGTGTTGGAACATGAGTAGGATCCAACGTTTTCATTTTTTTTAATAGAAAAACAAATGTGTGCCTTTCACTGAAATAATAATGAAGGCTTTTCTTTTTGTATTGTTTGGAAAGAGGAAAGCCTTTCCATCTGAATTTTTTTTTTTTTAACTAGGTTCAAGAATCTGAAAACCTATTACATATTTATTTGATCCTCCCTCCTTCCTTCTTTTCTTCCCTTCCTTCCATAAGCACTTGCTGAACATCTAGTAGACACCAGGCATTTGCTGGATACTGACAAAAAAAAAAAGAAAAAAAAAAAGAATATATCGAAATCCTTTAAACAATTTGTGTAAAAAAATAACTAAATACAAAATAAGGGCCACCATTATCTCTCGACAAGGCTAATCTCCCTTGAAATCTCTCTGCTTCAACTCCTTCCCCCTGAAGTCTGTTCCCTACATAGTGGCCAGTTTAATCTTGCAAAGAAATATTAGATCGTGTAATTCTCATATCCAAAACCTTTCTGTGGCCTCTCATGTCACTTAAAATAAGTTCCAAAGACCTTACCACCAGGCTGATAACTTGATTTGGCTCAACTATCTTTCTGACTGCTCTCTCCACCAATCATGTTTTTCAGGACACACTGACCGATTTTCTCTTCTTAGAGCTCTCAAACATGTCCCTACCTCAGGGTGTTTGAAAGTATTTCTGCCTGAAACAGTTTTCCACTTTATCTTTTTATGATCCACTCCCTTCGAGTCTCTGCTCAAATGCCATCTCCTCAAAATCCTTCTCTTTCCTTTCTATGGGAATGTTATCCCATTCCGTTCTATACCAATGAGGAAAAGGACTTTGTGATGTTGCACCATTTTTTTTTAACAGCATTTATCACCCATTGACAACATCCTTATTCTTTATGGCATAATACACTTACCATATTTTAAGTTTCATGCAGGAAGGGATTTTTCTTTCTGCTTTGTTTACATTTGAATTCCAGCCTCTAGAAATGGGCCTGGCACAGAGGAAGTACTCAACTAATGTTACTTTCACACATATGAATACACAGATGGACAAGTGAAGTGACTGGCAAACTGTGGAAGTCAGGGGATAATTCACTGAAGTAATATGTGACTAAGGTGTAAAAGATGAGCAGAGAGTTGATTTCTAGGGAAGGAAGAAAAGGGAATTTCATGGCAGATAAATGTTTACAAGGTAGGTACTCAGTAATGTGATGAATTAAATTAACGCAGGGCATAGAGTGCTTGGGGGAGATTAAGTTCAGCATACCCAGAAGATACAGATATGGTAGTCATTATTACTAGAGATGTGAGTTAAAGCAGTGGGGTTTCTCTGATGTTAAGTATAAAGGAAAACCAAGAGAAATTCTAATGCTGGATGCTCTGCTTTAAAACAATCTGTGTTCATCCTAAACTTCTTCCTGGTAAAAAGTATCTTCATGAAGAATTTGCATTCAATTTTAATGATTTTATAATTAAGTGGTTTTAAGGAATGAGTCCTTTTGTCATTCTGTTATTAAAATTATTCATGAGAAGATACATCTACTCCCTCCTCCTGCAGGCTTGAATTTACAACCTCGTTTTTCTCTCCCAGCTCCAAGCACAATGCCTGAGACACAGTTAGGAGCTCAGTAAATGATGACTAGAGCAGAAGTTTTAAATTTTTTATTTCAAATCTAAATATTTTAAATAAATTAGGAGCACTGTGTAGTGCATTCGTACAGAATTTTTGTAAAAGATATAGCCATTTTTCATTTATCCATCTGAATTTTCAACTGCTGTGCTTATTTAATATACGGCTCTATCGGGCTGGTCAGAACGCCCATTCGTTGTGTTTGCAGTGGCATCGTGTCATCATTGCCATTCTTCAGTGACCAGGAGAGGGACCAACTCCTCTGAAGGATGGGGACATTTTGTTCTCAGCCCTTGGAATTCTTCTAGGAGTCATGAGCACTTCTGCTTCAGTATCAGTCACCCTGCCTTCTGCTAACAACTGAAATTTAAAAGAGTGTGTTATAAACATCGGAGCAATTAAAACATTTGTTCTGCCACCCACCCATATTTGTAGTTCCTCAAGGATAGGAATAGCTACTTGTGCTTAACTATATCTCAGCCATCCAATACAGTCTTTCATTTATTCAATTAACACATTTCTGAGGCCTGCATAAGTCAGGCACTGTTTAGCATGCTTTATATGGGCATAAGACAATGAACAAAAGATGAAAACTCTTACCTCTAGTGTTTCATAACCTAGTGGGAGTAATACATACATACACACACACACACACACACACACACACACATATATAAAGTGGTATGTAAGAAGTTGATAAATGTTAAAAAACAATAAAGCAGGTTAGAAAGTTGGTGATGTTTGTCAAGGAGAAACTTGCAAGTTAAAAGAGTGGTCTTAATGGACCTCAGAAAGAGGCAGCATTTGTGAAAACACCTCAAGAATTTGAGGTTGTGTATTTGTCTCTTACCATTTTCAGTTGCCAATGTACAAATGGATATTTAGGAAGAAAATTCTCCAGATATGGAAAGGAACAAGTAGAAAAGACCTGAGATGAGGGTAAGTCTAGAAAAATAAGTAGGGCAAAGTTGCTGCAGCCAAGGAAGTGAGGAGGAGAATGAAAGGAAATAGAGTCAACAGACAGTGACCATTCAGAAAGTAGAGCACTCGTGGTAATCTTTAATGCCAGGATTTTGGCTTTGAGTAGAGTACAGATGGGCCACTGAAGCTTCTAAGCAGAATGACATGACTTGATTTATGGGATTACTCTGGCGTCTGTATTGAGAATAAAGTGTAAGGTAGGAAGGACATACAGTAGGTAATGGTCTTGGAATGTTGATCAAGCCAGGAGAGCTTCACACATTGGAAAAAGCACTGCACATGAGAGCAGGCTTTGTTATTAGCTTCTGAGTTCCAGAACTCTTGAGTTTAGTCTTCTGGAGACTAAGTTGCCTGCTCCTTTCAAATCACAGCAGAGCTTTTAACTTATCCTGAGTCATCTCTCCTAAAAGCTGAAGTAAGGGAAATTTTACCTCATATAGATAAGACATTTTTTACTTTGATTTTTTTTCTTTTGAGTGGGGCAAAACACATTAGATTAGCAAATCAAAATATACTGATTAACAAAACTTCTTATAACAAAATACACTGATTTTATATACTTATATATATACTTATAACAAATATACTTATAACAAAATATACTGATTAACAAAACTTCTTATATATTAATATAACTTCTAAAAAAAACAGATGATTGTGCAATGAAAAAAAAGAATGATTTTAGAAAGATATCAAATTGTGAATGAAGAAATGTCTAGACATAACCCAATGCCAAGGCTGGGCCTTATTTTAAATTTTGAAACTCAAAAAAAGTTTACCTGGTGCTCCTGTGTCCTTTTCTTTCATACTCATCCCTTCTCCAATTAGCCCCCTGGCTGCTGCTCGCTCTCCTGGATATTTCCATCTTCCTCACTCTTAAGTAAATTCACATGTTTAAGTCCAATTTTCTACATCTTGTATTCTGCTAGATTCCTAAGATTTGAGATGGTTTTCTTACAAGATATGACTCAGGAAAGATAACTATGTTATCACTCTCCAAAAATGTCATTCCTTAATATAGTTAAAATGACTAGTGTAAAGTTGATGTCGTTTGAATTTAGAAAACTTGCTGATGCCTTTCAAGGCACCCAGAATGGAGATGCCTACTCAGCCCAAACGAATGACCATTGGTGTCCCTGGGAATATTGTGCAACCTGGGATATTGTTTCAAAATGTAGGATTTATTATTATTCAGGTATGATGAGGCCAACAAATCAGAGGATGATTGCCCTTGAAAAGATAGATTGTTAAACTTGTAGGTGCCAAGAGGAGAGGGGGCCCACCATACCATGGAAATCATGTGAGAAAGCAGCAGGGTTAAGAGGAGGCAGAGAGAGCAGGGGAAAACATGGCTGATAGCCTTTGTTGGGTTTTTCATGGGGGAAAAATTGAGTGAGGCAGAGTAGGAAGGTTTAGGATTGGCTAGTTTGAATAATTTCAGCAGGCTCTGGAATATGGGTGCTGTCCCTAGTTATCGGGTACCCGGCCCTGGTGTGGTTAGGTCAGATGAATAGTGGCCCAGAGTGTGAGAATCCTGTGAGAGCCCCATGAAGGAAGTGGTTGGGGTATGGGATTGGAGGTGGTTGGTTTGCATATGAAAGGTGTGCTCCCAGGCATAGTTTACTACCTCTGTCTATGAACTGGCTAGCTCTGGTGGGGCGGTCTCTTCATTAAAGCTCCAGATGTCAAAGAATCACAGACACCTGGTTAATACAGATATGAGGCTTAAATCCTATATCTAGAAGAGTTCATAACTCCTGGTCGTAGTGACACATATCCAATAACTCCCAACAGAAGAAATATACAATGGACTTTCCCTGAGTGTGAAGTACAATAAGCAGAGCAGATATACTGATGAAGTTTTAAATTTCTTTCACTACAAGAGAAATTTTAAAAGGTTTCAGATTATATAGTAATACCCTGGAAACTCACAGGCTGCGGACCTCTCTACTTTGAATAAATTCCTTAAAGGATCTTTGACCTAGTCATGATGGTAGACAAGTTGTGTTGTCCACAATAAAGTTCCAAGTCATTTCTGACTCATATGTTTACCCCAAAAATGTATGTGTCTTCTAAAAATCTCTTCATATAGGAAAGGACTCATTTAAGATTATACTTTAATTACACCAAAATGTTCTTTAAAAATATGCCAGAAGACCCCACTGCAACTGCTTTTTAAGCCTTCGTCCTTGCTGTTGCCTGCAATGCTTATTTCTTTATTTCTCTGAACAATGGCCAGGAAAAATCCATTAATGCTCTTACATTTACATTTGTATAGCAGTTTTCTCAATTCTTCAACATGGTCTGGGAGAACATACTATGACAACTCCCATGTACCCTTCAAAGAAACACTGATGGAAGACAAGAGGGATCTGTGGAAAATTTGTATTCACTTTAAAAAATCAGCTGTGGGGACCTGCCAAATTGCTACTATCTATCCAAGACATAGTGCTCATTAAGAAACCCCATTGGCTCCTGATTTATTGATCAGAGACAAAATATCCTGGAATACTCATAAATTACTCTTTGAATGGGCTCTTACACTTCTTTACTACATCCCACCAATGGATTATGCTTCAGACGCATTTGCACCTGATTTAATCTATATGAAAATTTATCCATTCTGCTTTCTATCTCACTACTTAGATTGTTATCAAAAGGTTATGTAGCTGGGATCTATTTAAACAACGGAGTTTTTGTTAATAAGATATGATCAGTAATGTTAAATACTAAAAACAATTTTCAAATAGATGTTATTTCAGATCTAAGATTTGATTGAGTAATTTGCTGAAATGCTTTCTGGATGTAAGGGTTAGAACATTCACGTGGATCAAGCTGCAGATATTTTCAATCCAAAATAGGCTTCTTCTTCTTCTTTTTTTTTTTTTTTTAATTTGGAGGTGAAGAAA
Organism: Rhinolophus hipposideros; assembly: GCF_964194185.1. Classification (NCBI taxonomy): domain Eukaryota; kingdom Metazoa; phylum Chordata; class Mammalia; order Chiroptera; family Rhinolophidae; genus Rhinolophus; species Rhinolophus hipposideros. Next base: position 70,830,363 of record NC_138049.1, read on the forward strand.
ATGCAAGTATCAGAATTTTCTATTTTCTTCTCTACCTCCCCAGATATGGAGGATATTTAATAGTTTCTGCAAATACTTGAATCCAAAAGAGTGTCAGCATTGTGTGCCATCATTAGGTACAAGAAATAAACAAACCAAGCTAGACACAGACTTAGGTAGAATTACTAAAAAACTGGGAGTGTGGTAAGAGAGTGAAAACATCTTCTAGGTGTCATTCATTCACTCAATGTCAAACCTTCATTCAGAAAGTTATTACTGATGAAATATGTTTTGCTAGACTTGAAAAAAACAATGGCAAACAAGCCAATGTCTTCTTCATCATGGAACTCAGACTGTTTTGAGAAGATGAACTCTAAACAAATTATAACAAAAGAGGGGCAAGAGTAAACATTAAGTATGAACTACTTTGGGAGAATGTAACTGGTCTGGAGATTCAAGGAAAAAAGTCATGTTTCCTGAGGCAATAATGTTAAGCAGAGAGGTAACGAATGAATAGTCATTAGTGAGTGACCAGATGTAGCAAGATAGAGGTGGGGGTAGTGGTAGTGGACATATTGGGTACTTGGAGAAGTGGCTTCAGATAGATGGTATAACAGCAGGAGCATACACTCTGAAGTGGGACAAACGATAGCATGTCTAAGAATTGAACATCAATAAGCACTTCTAGAGAAAAGAGAAAAAGATATGATGAGCACAAGTCTAGACCATGCAGAATCTTAAAGTTCTGTTAGAAATCTCACCTTTATGAAAAATGAGAAACCATTGATGGGTTTTAATGAAGAAACTTTAATCTATATTTGAAAACAAAGAACCATGCTCTCTGTAGCATGGAGGCTGGGATATAAGGCAGTGATAAAGGTGGGTAACTAGATATGAGGGTATTTTATTAAGTCATGTAAGAGATGATGGTTTGTTGGACTAGGCTATTTGAAATGGGGTCCAGGACTACAGAAACATAGAGGAAATAAAAAACGTAGCATTTGAAAATTGATAGCATGTGAGTAATAGGAAATGGGAAAAATCAGGAAAGATCCTTGGGTTTTTCGATGGAACAAAGCTAGGGTTGTTGAAGGACTTATTGAGGCAGGAAACAGCAGAGGAAGGATAGTTTATGGAAAAGTTCACAAGCTCTGTTTCTGAATTGTTGAATTTGAAGTGCTTGTGTGAAAGCCCCATGTCACAACAAGCAGTTAGGTATGTATTGGGTAAAGAAGATGTGGTATACATACGCACGAAAAAGTACTGCTCTGCCATAAGAAAAGACGAAATAGTGCCAGTTGTAGCAATGCGGATGGATCTTGAGATTATTATGCTAAGTGAAATAAGTCAGACAGAAAAAGTTGAGAACCACATGACTTCACTGATATGTGGGATATAAAATTGAAAGCAGCAAAGCAACAAGACAAACAAACAAAAACTCATAGACACAGACAATTGTTTAGTGGTTCCCAGAGGGGAGGAGGGAGAGGAGTGGTAGAAGAGGGTAAACGGGGTCAAATATATGGTGATGGAAGGAGAACTGACTTTGGGTGGTGAATATACAATGTGACATGTAGATGATGTATTACAGACTTGTACACTTGAAACCTATATAATTTTTACTAACCATTGTCACCCCAGTAAATTTTAATAAACAACAACAACAAACAAACAAAAACAAAGCAAGGCACAGTCAGAAGAGCGGTCTGGGCTTCTGTCAGTCAGCATGGGTTACATTATGTCACAACAAATTTTAGAAAATTAGAACACCAAAATTTATTTCTTGCTTTTACTATATGTCCACTGCATGTTGAAAAGGGAGTTTTTTTCAGATTATTTGCTCAGAGACACCTAGGCTAATCGAAGACTTATTTTTTTATGATGCTGCCATATCTGTTGGGGGCTTCAGTGTTCACCATGGCAGAGCAAGAGAGTATGTGGAAGGCATGGTAGCCCCAATATGTTCTGTTCTGAAGTGATACTTGTTACATGATTTACATTCCATCAACCAAGGTAAATGGTATGACCTCTGCGGACTTCCAGAGGGAGGTAAGTGTAGTTTACAATTATTATCGAAGAAGGAAAGAGATCCAGAAAAGTTTTTGTGAGTGCTGGTAATGTCTACCACAGAATTGATGATATCTATTTAGGTGATTTTAACATATGCCCATGTAGTGGATATTTGTCACTTATGGTGGCCCAGTATTTTCCCTATATTTTGATAATTGCTCACACTATTAATCTGTCTTCCCTAGACTGAGGACAGTATATTTATATTCCAGAATCTTTTAGAGTTGTAGATGTGGCATGTGATGTAGATTTCTCCAATCATTTGAACCCACTTGGGATTTGCATTAGAAAGTTAGCATTGTGAAGAGGTGACCATGAAGGGGAAATGCACACTCTGGCACATGTAATGACAGAGATTTTGGATCTTTCTGGAGATGGAGGGGAAGAAGGGAGTGAAGCATCAGGGATCCAGTCCTAAGCACAATCATTTCCAAGTGGCATGGCTATGGTATCTTTTCCAGAGCAGCAATGTGTGTGGGCCATTGCTTCTGGATGGGTAGCTTCAGAATCTTGCCCTCTGGCCCTTCCCTCCTATATATGAATTCTGTAATGTCCCTTTAAGAACAATTTTCTTCTTAAATAAATCAGAATATTTTCTAATGTTTGCATTAAGAATGCTGATCAATGTGATATTTAGTCCCAGGAAAGGCAATACACCCTAAAGGAAACAGAAATGTGTTATTTAAGCTGGTTAGGTTTGAAGGCATTGAATATCTAGGTAGCACAGAGCTGGGAACTGAGGTCATTAATGGCAGAGCATGTGGAAGAATTACTTAAATTATCCTCTAAAATGAAATGGGTAGTGAAGACAAGACTTTGGAAAAACATGTAGCTGTTTATATAGAATACGTAAGAAGGACTAAGGATTACAAAGAAGAGAAGGATGACCGGCTGCTTCTAGCTGTACTGGTGAGCTAAGTAACAAAACATAGTAAGATCAAAGTTTTGAATTCTTGGCTTAAGGCATAGTAAGAGAATTGGGGACTTTCTGTGTCTGTGTCAGAAGTATTGTAACAGCAAGATTGACATAGCCAATAATAAAACATGCTGTCTAATGCTCTGGGTTGCTGAATTTCAGATAGGTTGAAATCACAGCTTTGTCAGATTTCTTAGTAACAGCATGTTGAATGGAAACGAGTAGGGCACCAGAATCAAAAAAGAAGGCATTTGGGAGAACTTTAAACACCCAAGTACCCTACGTGAGCAAAACGGAACCTCTTTTCCATTCTGTTTAGTCAATGAAAGCCTTGGCTTAAGACCCCTAAGATAAGTACCTTGCCTGGGGAGCCAGTTTGCCGTATACCCCTTCCTGTCATCCCTTATTGCCTGTACTCTACAGCTGGAGTCAGTCAGAAGTTTTAATTGCTTCCTCAGTTGACTGACTGATACTTGTACATAAGAGTGGCCTGTGCTGAATGAAGTAAAGATGGCATAACATTCCTTGAGTTAAAATAAATCAATCCAATAAACTATGGAAATCTTTGGAGTGAATTTATCCTGGGTGACTCTGACTTCCACATTTGTTCCCTGAGAGGACTGAAAAGACCTCAGTGCAGCTATTGATAGAAATGAATTGGGAACAAGAGACTCAGTGTTGTTGAAAAGCATAATGGTGACTGTTCTCGATAAGCCTTTGAATACCCTTGAGACTCTGCTTTTGACATGAGCTCCCTGATTCCAGTGGTTTATAAAATCATTGGAGAAAAAGTTTAAGATAAATAGGTAAGATACATAGGATATGGGTCAACTTCCACATGAGAGAATGTGATGCAAAGGGTAGGTATCTGCATTGGCTTTCATAGGAGGAGGCAACTATGTATCATTATGAAGTTGGTAAAGATAAGAAGGTGGTTGTAGATGATGGACGGGTTTATGTTTAGTACCAGGAATTTAAGAGAATTCTGTTGTTCTTTTCTTCAAATTGCTGTGCAAAGTATGGGACAAGGTTATCTTCTGTGAGTGAGGGTAAATGAGAAGTCAGAGCTCTAAGGAAAGGAAAGATGGTTTGAGAATCCTTGGCAGCGATGAGAGTAAAGTAATGAGAAAAACAGAAGAGGTTCAGTGCGCGGCTATGTTGGAATTAATCACAATGAATATATAATGGCACAATTGAGTCTACCTAGGTGATTTTACCAGGAATAGTCAGCAAATGAGTGTTTGGTACAAAAGATGACTCATAGCACTCATCCTGAGCTGGAGAACTGGAGATAATATCTCCCACGGTCGTTGTCAGTGGGACATATCTATGCACACACTACGATGAAACTCAGTACAGGCCACAGTGGAGGCACAGAGCAGGAAGTGATCAACCCTAATGGGGGACCATTTCCTAGAGGAGGCGCCCCTTGATCAGGTGCTTGGAAGACTTGAGGACTGGGGTATATGTGAAGTGGAGGAGTACTCAAAACAAAAGTAAAGCTGCATGAGAATGGCTTGCTTTTGATAATCAACTCTGTATGCATTCTGAGTAATATAGGGAAATGTTCACAAATATTTCTCACAAAATAAATACTAAACTGGGGTTGCAAATTTAATTCAAGTAATTTAATGAACTTGTATTTTCATCTTGTCATTGATACTAGGACCAACTGGAGAGTCTATGCCTACCTACTCTTGTACAATTACAGATACACTCAGGGATGCAGGTACTATTAAGCAATAATGAGCACCTTGATATGATCAACAAATAACTGCTCATAGAACTCCAGGCAGACACTAGCAATCCACTGAATAAACAAACCAATCAGCCAACATTTAACATTTAATATTAGATAGCAGCAAACAAAACAGATAAATCAACAAATAAATCAACAACAAAAAAAAACCTATGTTTCTCAGCACAGGTGGATTTTACTTTCCAATACTAGGTTAGTACTGAGTACGTCAGTGATTTACTTTTATGTTTCCTATTATCCAAAGATGCTATGACAAAGGGTGTCGGTTATGGTCTGAAAAGTAGTCTATGATTTAAAGTGATGTAGGTAACAAAGTAAAATAATATTCTATGGATATTAAGTTAAATTTGCTAAAATAGTCAGTTTGTGAGTGCATTTCTGAGATATTTCCATCCATGTAATTCCTAATGTATCCTTCATTTTCACACTTATGTTTTTTTTTTGTTTTTTTCTTTTCTTTTTGAATAGTGAGAACAGATCAGTTTTATTGTTAATATTTAGGGAATGCATATGAGTGTTTTATCAGAAAGTTAATGGACTTCAAATGGAAGAAGTTACAGAGTTTCTTGACTTCTCAAATATTATGTGATTGCAGATAGGATTAACATTTCTCCTCAAGAAATATTAGGAAAATCATATCATTCAGAACAGAAGTGGTAAAGGAATTAGATTTTCTTTATAAAACTGCCTCACAGCAAAGTTTGCATTTATTTCATATTAACTGGAGGGTATATTTATTTGTCCCCAATTAGCTCCCACTTGAGATTCTGGTGGAATTGCTTGTTACCTCCTTGCATTCCCAAATGAATCCTTTGCTCACTAACGCAGGATAACGACTGCTTCGTAGGTCTGCTGGTGACCCTGAACTGAGGCCAAAGTATCTGGGCTGCCTGTGTCTTAGTATGAGAAATCAAATGACACTTCATCAGGGTTAGTACAAAACAAGGTTTAATATAAGGTAATTTATGCACAATTTGAAACTATTCATTAAATGCCCTTATATCTGTTTTTACAAGACACGATAGTGTACAATTCAGTTTCTTTTCATTTGCAAAAGGTAAAGAATTAAGTCTGGTATCTTTCACCAGAAACAACTCTATCTACACAGAGATTTTGCGTTTTTGTTCTATTATTGTTGTTTTTGTTCTGTGGATGCACATAATTGGATTAACCATGATCCTGGGGTCATGATTCCCTCTTATTGTTTATTCTTCCATAACATCCTTTCCTTTGCCCCCCCACCCCCTTTCCTCCTTCTTTTCCTTAGTTCTGATACTAGTTATCTTTTTATAATAGAATAACTATGCACAAATCTAAAACAAAATCTAGGGAGTCCTTGACAATAGCCTATATCTAACCATATGGTTTATTTTACCTAATCTGTTCTTTTGCCTTCTGTTAACTTGAAGTTAGCGTCATTCTGAATCCTGTTTCTTTATTTCATAAATTCCCTTTTAATATAGTTCAGTATCACATCCATATCCATTCATGAAAATATATTTTAAAATTATTTTTAATTCTGTAAAACAGGTTCCATGCTACATAATCTTTGGGATTGATTTATTTTTTACTTTCATTCATATTGCTGAATATCACTGTAGTTCATTTATTTTAACTGCTGGATAATATTCCATTGAACGAAAATAACACAGTTTATTCACCTACTTTCTGATTTATGAGCATTTGGAATTTCACTATTATGTGCAGTGATGTTATGAACATTCTTGAATTAATAAATCCTCCCTTTTGCACACAAGCAGGGTTTATTTCTGGGTACATACTTAGGTAGGCAATTACTGCATCATAGGATACTTGTTAATATTGCTGTGAATATTTGTCACACTTCAGTTATCATGATTTAAAACTAAGCTAAATGGAAATCAGGAAAAATAATAGACCGTTTCTTCTTCAGTGGTGTTTTGAAAATAGTATGATCTGTATTTGGCTTGAAAAAGTTCAGTAGTAATGTATGTAGAAAAATTACTTGTGAATGGGCCTCCTTGTACTTTGAGAAGCTCATTTGGTCATGTCACTCTATTTCTTTGTAGTCACTAAGATGTAAATCATCTTCATTGTAAATCAAGTTTTAGCACTATTATAACCAACATTTGGCAGGTGTATGATGCTATAAGGAGATAGGCAAGGAGGAATTATATTTGGAAATATTTAAAATATTTATGCAGTATAAACAACAACTTTCCCTCTTCTGCCATCGTCCCCATCCCCTTTACCCTCTGATAACCACTAAACTGTTATCTATGTCTATGAGTATTAACCATTGTCACCCCGATAAATTTAATAAATGAAAAAATAAAAATAATAGAGGACAACCCATTTACCAAAAGAGAAAGATTTTTTTTTTCCCTACCAATGTTTGAGGCTAAATACTTTTGGCAATGAATTCTATTTTCTTTCTCATGTATAAATAAAATCAAATTTTAGAAGTTAAAAAAATACTTTCGGGAAAGAAGATCTGTATTCATACCTCTATCATTTCTTGCTTTATTAAACATCATTTTAACTTTTTAGGTTCTAAATATTTTCTAAAATGTGAAGTACTAAATGCTTTTGTGTTATCTCTACCCATGTAATCATTTCCACAATTGCTAGGATGCCAGTGATTTTATTTTCAAAAATGAAGCTGGTGAAAGTCAAATCATATTGAATCTTCTGGTAGCAGGGATCAAATCTAGTTCTTGTTATGTAATTGCCGGTTCAAAAGAGTACTTTTCTTGTAACATTGCTTCTATAATATATGCTTTTTGACGTTCTAATGGATTTTCCATATTTACTCTGAGTAGCAGGCTTGACTTGATGATAGTTTTTCAGACTATTAATAAATTCTGTCATTATTCTGCTGTAATTGATCATATTTACTGCTATGCTTCCCTTGCCTCATTTTGAGGAGAAACTATAGATAACATATTTTTCCATATAGTTCCTTTGAATGCACATTAACATTTGCTATAAATTTCCCCTGTACTCTCAGCAGAAGTAACCATGAGCATAAAAGGGTTTCTCTGTTCTTTGAATGATTAAAGATTTGATGTAGCCACAGTAAACAGTGATTGTAGAAAGTGAAGCGAAAGTAAACTGTGCCCTTATTTTGTACTCCTGTTTTCATATGCTGATGTTCTTCCACATTTCGTAACCCCCTTCTTCATTCTCTTGAACTGGCAAGATATAGATGAGGGGCCCTAACGTAGTTCAAATGTGTAGATTAATGTAGTAACTAGTGTAGAGCTGCATTGCATGCCTAGTCCTTCTTTATTACACCCAAATCACCTCAGAGGAAATAATAAATGAAACCTTAATTATTTTTGTCCATTTATTCAATAATCAAAATAATGTGAGCCTAATATGAAAATCCTATGTCTTTCTTTCCACTGCAAACAATATATATAACTTCCTTTAAGATATTCTATTGTCTAAAAATTTTCTTTTAGATACTAAAGAAAATAAACAAATGACACTTTTTTCCTATAGCTTTTCAATTCTTGATGCAGAAGTGTTCTTTAATAACCTAGTTAAAAATTAACACTCGATGGTTATCAAGGGTGGAAAAGGATTTTTTTCTTTTTAATTTTTTTATTGGGGAACGGTGTGTTTCTCCAGGGCCCATCAGTTCCAAGTCATTGTCCTTCAATCTAGTTGTGGAAGGCGCAGCTCACTGGCCCATGTGGGAATCGAACCGGCAACCCTTTTGTTCAGAGCTCACGCTCCAACCAATTGAACCTTCCAGCCGCCCCACGGTTGGAAAAGGTTTGAAGTTTCTATTGATAGTTTATACATTGCAAATGAGTTAGGGCAGAAAAGTTCATTTATAAAGATAACTGGGAAATGGGATATATTTTATATAAAAATCATGTTATACTTGGAGGTTTTCCTCAGGACACAAAATCAGATTAATTCAAGATGAATCTAATATACCTGGTACTGTTATTTAACCTATAACTACTCATAATTGATAGCGTTCTTTTTTCCTTAAGGAAAACACTTTCCAAGTTTCAGCTCATTCTCTATCTGGGCAACATCATTTGGAAACAAGATAGTGACCTAAGAAAATATATCTGCCTGCATTTCTGTATCTGCAGATCTGTATTAGGTTACCAACTAAGAAATGAAGGAAGGAGAGTTGTCTACACTGGAAGTGGTAGAAGGTGCTTCAAACTATATTTACCCACCTGCTTGTGTGCAAATCATTTGCAATTTGGGAAACTGATTACCATTGCAGAATATGCACCAATGTTCAGATTCTCACGTTAGATTCTTTCTCTCACGAGAAAGAATGAGGAAACTGACAATTAATTTATAAATTAATACAGCAACATAATAATTAATTATTGATCACTTACTGTGTGCCACAGATGTTTGTGCTAAATTTATAAATTAATACAGCAACATAATCATTAATTATTGATCACTTACTATGTGCCACAGATGTTTGTGCTAAACCTCAGGGTCTAAATTAGACCCTTCCAAAGTGTTCAAAGTGTAGTGGCTACCAGGCTTTCTCAAAAAAAGACCTAGCCAGGGAATCAGCTCTAATGTATTTTTTTTGGAGCAAAAATTAACATAAGACCTGGTCTTATTTTACTATAAGTCTTATTTATATAAGTCCGGGTATGATATAATATAATGTAATTTAATATATTTAATATAACGTAATCAGTTCTTATATTAATTTTTGCTCCTAAAGACACATGAGCTGATTGTCTGGCTAGGTCTTACTTTCATGTGTTTCACGGGAAACATGGTAATATCAAGCCCACTTAACAATAATTAAAAAAAACAGAACAGTTCTGGCTCAGCCAATCAGCTAAGTGTGTGACTTGGAATTGGGTCCTAATTTTTCTGGCATCTGTTTTGTCATTTATTAAATAAGGGCAAATAGATAGTATCAAGATCCTTTTAATTTAAAATAATTTTGGACATTTTTAAATACACAAACAGGAAAGTATGATTGTTGGCTTAATAAAATGAATGGTACATTTCTGTCATAAGCTCTTACATGTTCTTAGATTGCAAGAATCACAGGTAAGAGGCAGTACATCTGACATCTGTCCAGAAGAAGAGCGTGGATTGACTGCCAATGAACTTGTCAGTATTTGGAGTCAAAGGTCCGAAGGGCATGCAGAATATAAGTTCAGTCCAGGAAAGTCAGATTGGGCGATCATGGGTACATGGTTTTTTATGCTTCAAGAAGTAGTGATCTTTAGTGCCTGGTGGCTAACAGTTATAGTTCACAGGAACTCTGTTGTGGTTGATGCCGGTATCAGCTAGTGGCCAGAGTGTCACTGGATACTGGGAGAAATGGAAATATAGTCCAGCCGACTCATAGGAACAAACAAGGCTAATAGGATCACAGTTCAGTGGGCATGTTAGTTAGGTATCAGCAGTTCTAAGCAACAGAAATTGTCCCTAGTTAACATAAGCAGAAGTGGAATATCGTTAAAACACATCTGTTAGCTCATAAATTGAACTGGAAAGCTAAGGGACTGGGTTCAGAAAAGGCTGAAAGGCAGCTTGGGAGTCTAGTAGCAAGAACTGCTTAACAATCTCATTGTGTGCTGCCGCCATAATAAATCATACAACTGATTTCAGTATTCTGCACAGGATTCAGTTTTTAGAGAGGAAGTTTCCAAATGGCTTACCTTGTCTCATGTAAACACCTTTCAACTAGGAAAAAAGGCACCTTGATTTTTTCTCTTTCTTCCTTCATTCCTTTCTTCCTTCCTTCCTTCCTTCCTTCCTTCCTTCCTTCCTTCCTTCCTTCCTTCCTTCCTTCCTTCTTTCCTTCCTTATTTTTGCTTCTATTGTGTGTGTGTGTGTGTGTGTGTGTGTGTGTGTGTGTGTTAAAAAGGACTGTGCACAATGGGGCAAGCACATTCACAAAAAGACATTAAGATGTTATTTCCAAACTAAGGATAACTAACATCCACTATCCTAATAGCATTCAGGACCACAATCCAGATTCAATGGGGAACCAGAATTATAATCAGGAGCCAAGACAGCAAGCCTGGCATGTAAACCACAACCAAAGGATTGTCTGCCTAGGGTACGGGCATGGGGAATCCATTCTAGAGCTCCCTGGTTGGTAGGTAAAAGGTCTCCGAAATATAGTGAGTTCTGGATCTCACTGACTCAAGACCTCTGAAGGCCTGATTTGTCTATGGCAGGTCAGCAAATTAAATTATATAATATAGTAAAGTGTGTCGCACAGTTTCTAGCACACAGAAATTATGGCTAACATTTATTAATTATCATGATCATCATAGTCACCATTAAATACAAGTTGAATGGGAAGAGATTCAGACAGTGATGGCATTTTAGTGTGGCTCCTCTATGAGTCTACTTAGAAATTAATATAGAAGACTTGGAATAGAAGGAGATAGGAATAAATAAAATCTGTTTAATACTGTTTGTCGTTAGCTGTGTGACTGGACAACTCATTTAACTTTTCTGTGCCTGTTTCCTCACCTGTAAAATGGAATTAATGAAAATAATAATATTACCTATTTTACAGCGTTATGAGGATTAAATAAGAAAATACACGTAAAGTGCTTACAAGAGTACGTGACATGTAATAAACATGATGTAATCTTAGTATTATTATTTTTATTTTAGAGTTCTCAAAGTGCTTTTCACATTATTTCATTTCATTCACACCAACAATCTTGTGGTGAGATTATCCTTTTTAAAATTGTAACAATGAAGAAATGAACATTTTATTTATTGAACAGGGATAGAGTGATAGCCTCTGTCTTTTAACTCCAACTACTAGACCTTATAAAATGTGTAAAAAAGTGTATCACTGGAAGACCTCCATGAAAACAGTTAGGAAAGAGACAAAATTCCCAGTGCTGGGCAATAACATTTAGTAATAATGGGTAGTTACACTGAATCATTCTGGTCTAATAATTTACATGTACATTCAGATGAAACACATTTCCCTGGCAGAAATACAGGTACTCATTGTTCTTTACACTTTAAAGCTGAAAAATATATACCACTCATATAACGGGAAACTGAGAGTATGAAACAATTTGTCCTAAGTCACAGTATTGCTTGGCCAAGGATGATCCTCTGTTCTGTTTTTCCCCTCCCCTCACAATCCCTACCCTCTTTCATCTTTGCTTTCTACAGTGTGTTTTCTTCTGGGTTTCACTGTCATTTCAATATGGTCAAAACAGGAAGGCTCTCAAATGAAAGTGGGATGCAGCGCTGATTGACAAGGCAGAGTGCAAGGAAAAGCCCTCATGTCTCTTTTTCCCAGAGCAAAGGAAAATGAGTAAACAAGAGCGGCCTAAAGGTTTTGGGGGAGCACATCACTGAGCTATTTTAAATTATTTATTTATATGTTTTTCCCCTATGATATAAAGAATTATAAAAATAGGAAAATATTTTTTTTACCTCATAAAATGGTTTAGAGATGTCAAATACTGTCAACAGGATTATACTGATCAATTCTGATCATGAATTAGAGATTTTTTTCTTTATACTTACCATAAAAATGTATGATTTTTGGAGCCAGTGTAGAGAAATTATGCATCACATGTATTATTTATTTCCATGTCTAAGACTTGGGAATTAACTCTAATCCATGTACGGTTGTCTGGTCTTGATTCTGGCATTTTGAAAGATTTAACTTGCATTATCCTCAGAAAGTGTTACTCACACTGGCTTACAAAATAATCACATACTAGAGTAGAATTTATATCTGTTTGATTTAAATAAATGCCACCAGTGGGAAATTGCTAGTGTCTTACTGTACTTTTTATTCTTCCACACACAAATAAATATTTCTATCATCCAATTTTAGCTACTATAGAGTATAAATTTCCCACCACTATAATTATCCAAGACATGCCTGAGACATGTCCAAGAAAGAACTCCTAAAAAAGAGTGCAGACTGGAGTTTGGCTATCGGGATAACTTTATTCTTACATTCAGTTCCTACTTTTGTCGAGTTAGAACATGGTAGCTGTGGGTAGCTGAATGCTGAGAGTGCAAACCATTGACTTAGTTGCTTGTTGCCTGTTTAAAACTGATTTTTTTCCAGCTGTGATCATGGGCCAATTTTGTCCTTACTGGCTCTGCGCTTGCTTCCTCATCTAACTGGGGATAGTAATATACTTACTTCACAAGACTGTGGGAAGGATTAAGCAACAGAATACATTTAAATAACTTAGTGGAGTTAGCATATACCAGGGGCTCCGCATGCTGAGTTTTACTACCCACCTTAATCAAGTGGTGGTGGGGAGGCACTTGGATGACATCTGTGTGGAAGAGACGCTGTTAAAAAGGAAAGTACCTCCTGAGTCAAGAACTTAGTAGCTTCAGAAGTTCCTATTATTTTTAAGTTTTCATATAGGGATAATATCAGTGTATTCATTTGGAGTTGGAGACATCCTCACATCTCTATCAAGTTACTTCTAGCTCTTTGTTGTTTGTTCTATAATTGGAGTGGATGGATTCTCTCCGCGCAGTCTCTGATGCTCTATCACAGACTTTTATCAAGTTGCAAGATAAGGTGCCTGGTCAGCTGTGATGAACGCCACTTCTTGGTAATGTGCCACTGTGGAAGGGGACACGCCACATATTTTAAAGGCCTGCGGTCACTTGTCTGAGGGGAGTGCCCTGGCTCTGGAGTTCTCCTAGAGAGTAAGGCTGTGCTAGGGCAGTTTTAGGGCCTGCTCCAAGTCCTTGGTGCAAGTTAGGGTAAAAAGGCCCCAGTGGTGCAACCACTGCTTGTTGTGGGGCCCCTGAAAAACCATGAGGTATAATGAAAGAAAGCAGACTTTTTTCAAACTTTAGAATTAGTTTCAAGAGATTTGCATCTCTCTTTACAAAATGAATGTTGAATTGAATGAGTGTTTGAGACAGAAACAAGAACAAATAACATCATTTCCCCTGCTGGTTGAGTGTCTGGCATTTCTATTATTCCTGAAATAATTAATCATTCATGAAAAGGTCTTATTCGTTAAGTCCTTAAAGCTAAAAGCAGGGATAGCTCTGTTCGCTCATGTTTGGGGTGCTGTCCTTACTCCTCTCTGGAGCTCACGGAAATGTGCTAGACTCAACATGGTGGCAGTAAATTAAGCTCAAGAAATGAGAACAGGCAGTCATTTATTATTTATTTATATGCCACCACAATATACAAGGATTTAAAGAAAATGGAATTTCATCTTTAAAACTGAGAAACAGAATGATATATTGACAACTAAGATATACTGACCATTGTATAAAAACATATCTCTGGAAATAATGATGAATAGTGTGGTATTATTTGGGGTACCTAATATCTCATCTTAAGAGTAAAGTAAGGTGATGTCTGCATCTCCCTGCATGTTCATTACTGTATACCAGGACTAATGCAGAAAGCTGTAATTAATTCATCTTTCTTGAACTCAGGTTGTAGTAATTTTTTAAAATACCAGCAATAGGGAGTACTTATTTTAGTGAAGGAACTAAAAACTAAGTGTGAAGATGCTAATTTTTAAAGTGTTATTAAGTTGGATTGATATATTTATAAATTTGCTACTCATTTTAAGTGAATTATGAATAATTAAGTTTCCCCAAATCCTCCTTTGGAATTTTAAGGCAGACACAGGGAAAGTTAAAAAACTCAGTTAAGTAATTTGGGATGATTGAATTTCTACTTTCTGAATAATTTTATATATATTAAGCACTCCTGTTCATTAAAAACAATGATTATAGCAGTGGTTCTCAAACGTTGGTGGGCATCAGAATGACCTAGGCTCCACCTCAGCCTTTCTGATTTTGAAGAAGTTCTGGGGTGGGAGCCTAGAATTTATTTCTAACAGGTACCCAAGTGTTCCTGATGCTGCTGGCCTAGGGACTTCCTTTGAGAACCACCACTTTACTTTTGGATCAGAGACTGGTGAGGTGAATGTTCTCTAAATCTTGATGTCTTGGTGGATTAGCTGCGAAGCATTTACAACTACCGACTGCAATATAACAGTTCACCAATCACTTAAGTAGCTACAACAAAAATTACATTAAAATATTAGAGGAATACAGTACAAGTTCAGAATATATAGCTATGAATTGTAACATGAATTATTTCAATGTCTTGGATATTAGACTCATATTTTCTTTTTACAAGCTTTGCCTCCTATTAGTAATAGATTCTTAAAATTACCTAGAGGACTTTCATATTAAATGAAAAAAAAAGAAACAAAAACGGCTGAGGTCATTTCCTGTAGGTCAGTCATACTCTAATATTTTGACAGCTCTTGAGAAGCCAGTTCATTAACCAGATAAATGTAGGGTTGTCCAATTCTATAATTAATTTAAAAAAAATGACTTGACTTTCAATAATAATAATCCTGTATTTTTTTCAATATTAGGTAAATGTTATCACCCCAATTATCTCCTTCAGCAAATACAAACTATTGATGTTGTTAGGTTGTTGTATTGACTGCTAAAAGAAAGTTCTGTTTTATAAATCTGATAAAATATACAACTTTGTATGCTTATGTTTTATATGTGCAAATAATTGGTTTGCACACAAACTTGGAGCTTAATATTTGATAAATAAATGAAACCAGATTATCATAAGCCAGAGTTGTATTTTTTAAATCTACAAATGTATATACTAAATCTGGAAATGTAAATGGATGTTTTCCTTGCCTCTCTAGGAATATATTGCTCCTATCTGTAGGATGCCAACCAATATAAATGAAAAATACAATAGTTTGTGAACAAATTGCATAAAATACCACCAACATCTATACATCCAAGGACAGAACGATCAGATTTGGTCTCCTGTCCCCACCAGGCTGAGCACTACAGCCTGATAGTCCCCCCACCCCACCATTAGAGTGAGCTCTGCACTTTGTAGAACATTATTATTTGAAGATGATCTGTAACTTACCTAAAGAGTCTTGACTATGGTGAAATGTTACAGTCCAGAAAAGGACAAATACACTCTAGCTCTGAGATGGTGGTAGGACAGCTGCTCCAAAATAAGCTAATATTGAACTGCAGTGCTATAAGATTTGTAGTTGAGGATGTATAAAGCTTTGGTCACAATCGCAAAGAAGTGGTATTTGTGAGTTTCATGAAGTGCCAGGACAGTGTGCACTGAACAGGCAGTGAGTGAGGCACAGCAATTAAGAGTGTGGACTGAGAAGATAAACTACTGGAGGTGAAGCCTAAGCCTTCCACTTCCTGGTTCTGTGAACTTGGCAAGTTGGTTAACATTCCTTTGCCTGTGGACCTCATCTCTAAAATGGAGATAATAATGTTACCGATCATATAGGACTGTTGGGAGAATCAAATGAGTTAATCAATGTAAAATGCTTAGGTCAGTGCCTGGCATCTATTTGTTACTAATATATTTATATATTTATATTTATATGTGTGTGTATATATATGTATATATATATATATGTGTATATACATATATACACATATATATACATATATACACATAATGTATATATAGACAATAAAATATGTAAAATATACATATATGTATAATATATAAAATATATAATAAATAGATCTTAATACTGCATATTAATATATGTAATACTTATTTTTATATATAAAATAAGTACTATGTGAGTGTTAGCACTTATTATCATTTTTTATTATTTCCTCCATTTTCAGGACTGTTCTATGGTCTTTTTAAAATTCTCATACAATTCTATATCCAGTTTCAGCTCAGCTCAATTTCTACTGTCTCTGTTATTCTTATCCTCAAAATCTTAATTATAAAGTTAGACATTAATCAAATCCTAATTGTTACAGTATTCTTAAGTCTAGTTTAAATCATTCATTCCTTTTCTTTCATTGCTTTATTGAAACACACAGATAAACATGTATCCTTTTATCTCCTTTTCCACCAGCAGGACATTTAGACCTCAATACTAAATTTACAGCACAGATAACACTATCGTAGACTGAAACACAGAATAATGAAGGGTTAGGTATCATATAATTCACTAGTTTAGTGTTTCCATTAAAATAATACCAAATGGAAGTTAAATGTATCTCCATTTTATACATTAACAATTCCAACATCTGTTTGTTTTTCTATAATCAACACATTTCCTACGCTAGTTTTCAGACCTTGAAGCTTTGATGACTACTGGAATTAAGAAATCTGTTCTAGTTACAAAAGGCTTCTTAGGATCATTATGTTGGCTGACTGCAGTGGAATAGGCGCCCTTGCTGTTGCTTGAGTATTTACCAACCTTGTCTAGTCATTATGGAAGAGAGAGGATGGGGAGATATCATGGGTAGTGGATTTTGTTTAGTGTCCTCTGCTGAAATGATTTATACAATTCCCAGGAATCAAATAGTAGTACAATTCTTCCTCATTCACAAACTAGAATATCCTTCGAGTATTCAACTGGTACGTGTGGTGCAGTAAATAATTTGCCCCGGTCTCCACCCTCTTCTGTTATGTGCTCTTTGCCATGTAACATTGTAAGTTGTCCCGCTCAAGGTGGAGCATACTTCCCTGTCTCTTTTCTCTGTTCTTGACCATTTGATGTACTTTGGCCAATGCATGTGGGCAGAAATTACAGTGTGACATTTCTCAGCCTTGCCTTTTTTCTTCTGCCAATCTGCCATTGTCGCAGAGCAGCTTCCCCCAAGGAGCTGCTTTCCTCTCTCAACCTGGGCCCCAGAATATGCACATGTGTAGGAGACCAAAGCCCAATTAATTTACAACAAGCATCCTAGCTCGGTGGGATGTGCAACCTGAACATCTTTCCACCAGAGCCCAGTTTAGATGAGCTGATCCCCAAGTGACCCACAAACATCTGAGAAATAAATACTTGTACGTCCCTGAGATTTTGTGGTTGTTACATAACGGTCACTGACTGATACATACATTGAGTTTCAGCATTATAAAAATGGCTTTATCTTTTCTAGAAAGCTAGAAATAACTTGGTTATTATTTTAATAATTGAAATAAAGTCAATGAAACTATATAACTGGAAAATTCAACCAGTACTTTTAATAACTATAAATATACTTTTAGTAAGTATAAAGTATATTTATAGACGGATATTAGAATTTGTGAAAATTTCCTTAATGTCTTACTACACATGACTTAACTATATTTTAACAATAACGGGCATATTATATATAATCAAGAGAATCAAAACAAACATTTTTTGAAAAAACAAACAGAACATTTAAATAGCTAATTAGCATTTTCAAAAGGATTTGACAAATGTTTTGGTTATATAAAATTAAAGGCAATTACCTTTATAAACATAAAAGACTTTTCTCCTTCTATAGGAGTCCCTTCTGATAGACAAGGATATGTGAAACTACGTAAGAAAATAAAGTTTTAAAAATCTAATTTTAACCACTCATTTTAAATACTGCACGGATCAAGCAATACCACTTTTAAGATCTCATCTGTTACCTTTTAGTATCTATTATATGCAAATATTTTACAATGTAAATATCTTTATGTTAGAGACAAATAATTGGTCCATTTTAGGGAATATAGAGCCAGACCATATAGAGTAACATATTGTAAGATACAGTTACATGTGGGAATGAGGCTGATACAGGCTGATTATAGTATTTCTATATTATAATGACTCATAGTCTTTTATGCACAATTTAAGATTAACTATTAAATTAATTAATGATTATATTTGGAGATCCATTTAAAATACTTATTTAAAAATATTCTTGAAAATCTTTTAAGTACAAGATCCTTATATATTCAACTTTAGTATGCTTCTGATATTTGGTAAATTGCTAAGGTAGTGAGTTACTTTCAACAGTTTCTCTCTCTATGGAGTCCAAGAGAATGCCCAGTCTCCATAAATAAAAAGTAAATAAAGGAAACGCATCGGAAAGTAGGAAAATAGCTTCATCATGCTTCTGAAGAAATTTCTTGATTTCTGGGTCATCACGTCCTATGCTTGACATGTTGCCTTTTTCATTTTCCTTTTGAAGAAGCTGCTCCAGAACCCAGAAGAAGGAGAAAATATTTTCATAGCGTGTCACATCATAACTGGCTTGCACCTACAAATAAACAACAAAATACTTATATATGTATAGATTGTAGCTCAGCTCAAAAAAAGCCAAATGAAGAGATTAAATTGTCAGACAAAATGTATAAATACAGTTGACCCTTGAGCAAAATGGGGGTTAGTGGCAGCGACCCCCCACCTATGCATATAACTTTTGACTCCCCAAAACCTTATGCTGTCCCTCGGTATCCGCGGAGATTGGTTCCAGAACCCTGAGTGGATACACAAACCAAAGTATGCTCAAGTCCCCTGTACACAGTGGCATAGATGAATGCAGAGAGTCAGCCCTAACTCCGAACCACAGATCAAAAACAGTATAGGTATTTATTGAAAAAAAAAAAAAAAATCCCTGTATAAGTGGACCCACGCAGTTCAAACCCATGTTGTTCAAGGGTCAAGTGTATTTGACTTATTTAACACCTGATGGTCCTGTTCCTTTGATTGGGATGGGGGCAGAGAGAAGAAAGGAGAACATTTCTGTCCTTCAAAAACTTTACAATCTTGAATTGCTTTTTTCTTTTGCTGCTTTACAAAGCTCCAAATCCTTTCTGTACATCATTGCTATAATTCATTACTCAGATGATTCTGAGAATACTTGGCAGAGAGTCTTACACATATCAAGTCTTGTGTGTGGATGTCAACGTTTTGTCAGAGACTTCCAATTCACAATACTCATGCCAAGGATACTATAAAGTTGTTTAGGGGGCAGATTTTAAGAACATGTTTCAATAGTCTCAGAACAGTTAGAGTTATGATTTGTAAGCGACCAGTCTACAGGTTTCATCCTGAGTCTACACAAGTCAGGGAATAACAGGATTACGTTGTGTGGACTCAGATACAACATGATGAGGAAAAATGTGGATGTGTCTTGTAGAAGTTATTATTTGGCCTATGTGGCTGAAAGTGAGATGATTCAAAGGATGGGCAATAGAAAGCAGATCATGAAAGAATACAGGAATCAGTGTAAAGATATAAACAGGCTTTATCACCTGCTTATTAAGAAATGTGTTGGAAACATTCACCAAATCTATCCACTGTAAAAATACATAAATGAAGAGCCCAGAGGAATGTATTCTTCAATAAGGTGGTCTGATAAACAGAGTCACATACAGAGGGTGCCCCCAAAAATATACACACATTTAAAGAAAGGAAAACTGTATTAAAACTATAATACTCAATATATACTGACAAAAAAAGATGAATACAAGTCATGTTTGACTTCTGCAATTACAGGAGGTGCTCAAAGTGGTTACCATCAGCATCCAGACACTTCTGATTACAGCGAACTACTACTCGAGCAACATTGACCAAAGTGTCCACTTGTATATATTTTTTGGCATCCCTGCTATATCTAGATAACTAATACTATTTATAATTGAGGTATAATTGATATAACATTATACTAGTTTCAGGTATACAACATAATGATTTGATAATTGTGTATATTGCAAAATGATCAACACAAGTCCAGTTAATATCCATCACCATACGTACTTCCAAAATTTACTTGTAACAACTTTCAAGATCCACTCTTCTAGCTACTTTAAGATATGTAGTAGTATTATTAATTATAGTCATCATGCTGTACATTAAATCTCCATGTCTTACTTTATAACTGGAAATTTGTGCCTTTTGATTCTCTTTACCAATTTTACCCATCCCTACCACTCCCACCTCAGGTAACTGCCAATCTATTCTCTATATCCATGAGCTCGTTTTTGTTTTTTTTGTTTTTTTGTTTTTTTTTAAGATTACACACATAAGTGAGATCATACAGCATTTCTCTTTTTCTGCTTGACTTATTTCACTTATCATAATGCCCTCCAAGTCCATCCGTGTTGCTACAAATGGCAGGATTTTGTTTTCTTTATGGCTGAATAATATTCCATTGCTTATGTATACAGCATTTTCTTTATCCATTCATTCATTGATGGGCATTTAGGTTGTTTCCATATCTTGGCTATTGTAAATAATGCTGCAATAAACATGGGAGTGCATATATCTTTTCTAATTGATGTTTTCGTTTTCTTCAGCTAAATACTCAAAAATGGAATTGCTGGATCACGTAGTAGGTCTACTTTTAATTTTTTGAGGAACCACAATACTGTTTTCCATAGTGGCTGTACCAGTTTACATTTCCTCCAACAGTGTACAAGAGTTCCCTTTTCTCCACATTCTCACCAACACTTATTTCTTCTCTTTTTGAAAATAGCCATTTTGACAGGGGTAAAATGATATCTCATTGTGGTTTTGATCTGCATTTATCTGATGATTAGTGATGTTAAGCATATTTTCATGTACAGGTTGGCCATGTATATGTCTTTTTTGGAAAAATGTCTATTCAGATCCTAGGCCCATTTTAAAATCAGATTATTATTATTATTATTATTATTATTATTATTATTATTTGCTATTGAGTTATGAGTTCTTTATATATTGTGGATATTGACCCCTTACCAGGGATCAATGATTTGCAAGTATTTTCTCCCATTCAGTAGGCTGCCTTTTCATTGTGTTCATATTTTCCTTTGCTGTGAAGAAGCTTTTTAATTTGATGTAGTCCCACTTGTTAATATTTGCTTTTGTTGCTTTTTTTTGGTGTCACATCCAAAAAATAATCGCCAAGACCAATGTCAAGGAACTTACAGCATATGTTATTGTTTAGGAGTTTTATGGTTTGTGGTTGTACATTGAAGCTTTTAGTCCATTTTGAGTAGTTTGTTTGTGTAGTGTAAGAAAGTGGTCCAGTTTCATTGTTTTGCATGTCTCTGTCCAGTTTTCCCAACACCATTTATTGAAGAGACTGTTCTTTTCCCATTGCATATTTTTGGCTCCTTTGTCATAAATTGACCATATATGAATGGGTTTATTTCTGGACTCTTTATCCTCCAGCTTGTTCACAATATTGCTTTGGCTATTTGGGTCTTCTGTAGTTCCATAGCAGTTTTAAGATTGCTTGTTCTATTTGATACTTTCTTTAAAAACAGTTACAAGAATTTCTCCAGTTGCACTATACTTAATACTGCTACAAATTGAATTATACATTATTAGGTGAATATACCTCATATCTATGTGATGATTTTCTTGATCTAGAATGGCCTCTGTCATTAATCTCTAATTACCAGTACTTTGGTCAACATTCAGTTCCCATCACAGATGCCATATATCCACTGAGCCTTTCTGGATCCCCTCTTTTTTATAGATTTGAACTATTTAACTATATTATGGTTGGCTCTATATTTGTTTTATCACCTGTTTAGACTAAACATGTTGTGATAAACAAGTATGTTCCTGTACCTCCAGTTTCTATAATTCCTAGAACAATGTCTTTCTTGTGCGTAGTAGATCTCAATATACATTCATTGTTTTGAAATCAATAGGAATTGTGATCACTGAAAAGGTACTATTATGGAAACATACGTTAGACCCCCTTAGCCACAGATTTGTTTTCCATGGTTTCTGTTGCCTGTGGTCACCCATGGTCCAAAACTATTAAATGTAAAATCCAGAAATAAATAATTCAAAAGTTTTAAATTGCGTGCTTCAGTAGTGTGGTGAAATCCCGTGCTGTCCCGCTCCATCCCGCCTGGGACATGAACTATCGCTTTGTCCAGCATCTCCATGCTGTATGCACTACCTGCCCATCAGACCCTTAGTAGCATTCTTGATTATCAGGTGACTGTCACGGTCAGTAACCCTTATTTTACTTAATAATGGCCTCAAAGTACAAGAGTAGTGATGCTGGCAACTTGGAGTTGCCAATGAGAAGTTGTAATGAGCTTCCTTTAAGTGAAAAGGTGAAAGTTCTCAATTGAATACGGAAAGGAAAAAAAAAACATCATATGCTAATGTTGATAAAATCTATGGTAAGAACAAATATTCTATCCAGGAAACTGCCTCATTTATAAATTAAACTTTATCATAGCTGTATCTGTATAGGAAAAACATATATAGGGTTCAGGACTGTCCACAATTTCAACCCTCCACTGGGGGTCTTGGAACACATCTCCCACAGATAAGCAAAGACTCCTGTATTGGTTATTATGTGAGGGACTATCATAGTGACATTTTTCAATATAAAATTACTTTGTTAAATCTTTATTACAAAATCAAAAATTCACAGCATGTGCTTAACTTGATCATGTGAGTAATACCATGAATAATCCCAAATCCTGTATGAGTTAATAGAGAATTTTTCTTTGGAACTATTGTTATAAACATACATACTTATTTAGACATTGAGAGAAATTTAGTAGTGCTTAAATACAAATTCTATAGCAAAAAGGCAAATTTATTTCATTCACGTTGAAGCTTTAACTGCAAAAGGGTACAGTACGTTATAATTACAGTAATAGGTAGAAGTGGTAAAAAATGATTTTAGGGGTCACCTCTATTGATCTTAGTTATATATTCTAGTATTTATCCTTTTGGATCATTAAAATACATTGGGATTTGGTGAACAAAATGTAACTTCTTTTTTTGAATTACATTAATTTCTAGTTAACCATGATATTCATGTATAACATAATTTTAGGAGCAGTTAAAAATTGCCAAGTCGTGCTTCTCACAGAGTAAAGGGAAGTTCTCCCCCCGATAAAGGCCGTAGCATCCCGGGCAATTTCAGGGCAAGTGTGTAAAGCAGGCAGAGTGTGTCTTGGTACCTTTCCATTTGCTTTGAGAATCTCACTTTTGGTATGTTTAGCTCTGCTCCTAGGTGAGCTGAAGTCCCTACTGTAGTGTCCCAATTCTCCACGTTGTTTTTGGATATTGCTTTTTACTTTCACCAGAATTTATCTGTCGTGGGTTCCATCTCTATCCTAAATACTCATAAATAAATAGTATTCTCAGAATAAGTAATTGGATAAACTCTTTTGTTCCGAGATATTTACAGTTTATAGAGTATTAATTTGAAAACTAACTCCTCTCTTTAGAGACAGTATGCACTTAACTGACATGCCTTAGCAGCCCTCTTCACGTGACTAAAATGGCATGTCTGTGGGAGACGTCTTTCCTACAGTTACCAAATTTCATCATCTGGCAGCTGCCTGCTCTGCTTAATCATATTCTCAGACATTTTCTGAATTAGTGCATTCGCTGAATAAAAACGAAATGGTATTAAGATGATAGCTGATACTCTTCTACCATATTTTAGTGTGATTTTTACATTCTCAGTGTCACACTAGACTGAACTACACCAATAGTTGGGTGTAAATATTGGAAAATACCCAACACTTGTGAAACATATCCACCTGGAAAATACCCAAGTGTTTTGCCAGAACACCCTGCTGGAAAGATTGAATGAGCCCCAGTACACAGGCAATATGGCGGTGTATATCTGATGCAGTGCTATCAATCTATCTTTCTATCTACGTAGGTCTTTTAAATTGAAGGAGCCTTTGAGGGGAAGCTTCTATGGTCCCATGACTACTTCTTATTAAATAATCCCATTTTATATAATAGCTGGACTTGAGAAGAGGAAATACATTCCTAGTAGAAAAATCATCAGATATTTTTGTAGAATGTTTTCAGACTTAAAACATTTCTTGTGTTTATTATCCTGTTCCTGAACTGGGCTTGAGAAAGTCAAAGTGTACAAGTAGTTTTTAAATGGTGAACAATGTTAATATTTCTTTACATGCTGTTAAATTTGACTACAAAACTTAGACTTTGAAGTTAAGGCTATAGGCATATAATGCCAGTTTCCTAATTCCATTCCTGTTTTAGTTAGAATTCAGTCAACATTAACTTGACATTTCTGTAAAGACAATCTTTGAAGTAGATACTGCTACTTGCTTTCCCCATATTCTTTTTCCCCTCCTTTGTCATCAAAGTAACCCTAGTTTTATTCAGAGTAACAATGAAACAACTAAAAAAATGTACATTTTTCAGTTTCCCTAAGGCTAATTCTGGTGAAAGAGATGTAAATATAAGTTACTGGGTGGGGCTTCTGAAAGCTCTTTAATAGCAGGCAAAATCTGGTGCAATGCACTGTTCCTGCTTGGAAATACAGAGGCAGTGCTTGGAAGTAGAATAGCCATTCCGTGCACCTGAGGATGAGGGCCGCTCAGAGACTGGAAGGAAGGGACAGATTCTGGAGGTCACCGTGCTGCTTAGTACACCCGCGCAGGATGGCTAAACCTTCCTGCACTATGTTGGAGTTCCCTCCCTCTATTTGGTCTTTTAAAATTGGAAACCTGAGACTTCATCTAGGTGAGAAAGGAACTCTTAAGGTTCTTTAGACTTGAAAAGGTGCTGCCTTCTGCTGCCTCTGACATAGAGAGTGATGCCTAAAGGAAGAAAAACAAAGTCATGTTCCTTGGCAGCAGATAATGTAACAAAAGTTGGAGGTGTGGCTCCCAGTTTGGATGTTTATAGTTAATGCTGAAAAATATGAAGATGTTAACAGCTCATTCAGTGCAACAGTTTTATCATTTATATGTGTTAGCCAAGGGCATACAGACGTGACGTCTGACACTTTCAGAAATAAGCATGCTGCTACAGAAGGGGTGAAAACACAACATTTTTCTTATTGCTACAAACTCAAGAGGTGAAAGACAAAATGGGATCATTACAGGGCAGAAAATCAAGTCAAATAGTATAGGCGTAGGACCTAAATGTTAAATTCAATGTTCACTATAATATACCATTGGCTCAGTATCCTACATGCCAGATTTGATTAGACAGGAGCACTAAGTAAAATAAAACTAAAATTCGTAGTCTCTAAAAGAATAAATTCAAGATAATGTTTTAAAGGAAAACATCCACTGTCACTATGATAATTAAGTGGGAACCGTATCCCTGAGTTTTAATAACTGAGCCTTCTTTATCTACTAGAAGGCAAAGAAGGCAGTAAATTTCAGTCAAGGACATGAGGAAGATGAAGTTCACTCTATCAGCAGTTTACTTAGCTGCTTGCAGCTTCTGAAGGATAGGACATGCACGGAAGGAGCTGACCGATAGGGGCTCAGCGAGAAGGCTAGCACAATGCTACAAATCACCATGCCAGCAGTGAAGCTTGAAAGCAGAGCAGAAGAACCACAAACATATTACATATAATGCATGTTATATATGTACATGTGTGTGTGAAAGTGTGTAGATAGGAACATACACAACCAGTGAACTTATGATGGCCAAAAAAGCATGTATGCACTTAAAAATACGTGTCCTACAAAGATTGTGTCATATCCTTTTTCTCTTCCCTCAACCTGGGTGCCAGACCCCTACTGAGGGAGTATAAAGCAAAAGGCTGATCACAGCAGAGAGTAGTTAATTAGGGGAGATTTCCTAGAGATGAATTGTGAGCCAGGGCTCAAACGGAGTGAGGGGTATAGACTGGTGAATCATCTTTTAATCAAAGTGCCAGGCAAAGAATAAAAAGGATTCCATTCGTATGAAAATGTTTTGCTTTATACAGATAATGTTGTGGTTATCTGCCTTAAATGATGGATTCTGGAGACTGGTTCTAAGGGCTTTATGTCTAATTTGTGGGGTAACTTAGATGAAAAGGTCTAAACTATTAAAACTACTAACATTTGGGATCTTAATATTTTGCCTTGTTTCCTAGGGGAAACAGTTTAATAAATATGCAAGATTTATACATAAAGATATTCATGAAAGGAATATACATAAAAATAATTTTTAAATCTGTCATTATGAGACTTGTTTAAAAATACTGATTTTCTCATTAACCGATTTTACCTACGTTTCTCAAATCTATTTCTTTAGTTTGAATTTATATGTTAAGGTAATAGCAAAATGATCTGACTGAAAGAAAAAAAGGCCCATAACAGAAGAAGAGTTTGGACAAGAATCACGGAAAGTGAGAGGGTGCTTTGTATTTGTTTGACAAAAATTTAGACTGAGACTCTCAACAAGAACAGATTTGGCAGAGGCCCCTGTTGGTTGAAATCTTTGAGAAAACACAATCTTACTAAGCAAGATTTTTGTAAAGGAAGGCCATAGATTGAACACATCTTCGTTGCTTATTAAATCCCAGCTCGGCCATTTACTGGTTGTGTGGCCAGGGCAAGTTATTTAACCTCACTCAACTTCACTTTCCTCCCCTAAAACTTCAAAATAACAACCGTAATGCCTCCATTGGGTTGCTGAGAGGATTAAATTAAATTACATATTTAAAATGGCTCAGGAGCACAGATTTTGAATAAGTAGTATCTCTTATCTGTTACCATTATCATTATTATTACGTTTTTACCCAAAGTGAAAAAGATACTGTACCTAT
The DNA here is from genome assembly GCF_964194185.1 of Rhinolophus hipposideros. Lineage (NCBI taxonomy): Eukaryota > Metazoa > Chordata > Mammalia > Chiroptera > Rhinolophidae > Rhinolophus > Rhinolophus hipposideros. The sequence continues at coordinate 70,857,362 of NC_138049.1, forward strand.
CCATAAGGTACTTGGCACCTAGAGGAAGGTTACTGGACTTACTCAGGTACTGTACTGTGGTCAGTATGGGAAGCATTTCAACCTTACAGCGGATTGTTCATCTAGAGCTGTGTAAAGAACCTGAGGATGCATCTGGGTCTACTTTTATCTGTCAGGAAAGTCCTTCGTAGACACTAGAAATCTAGCAGAGAATTCCTTTTTGCGTAGTAAGGTGGTACTGAGAACCTAAATGCGAGATGATTATTTTAAAGCCTAATGTTAGAAGGCCCTGAAGAAGACGTCAGATGTGGATTAAACAGTCTTGTGGGATATAAACATCTGCAAAAAGGTCTGTTCATCCTAGTCCCTACCTCCAACCCCCTATCAAGACATGATATTTAAAGATCCATCTTGACTAGCTTTTTATTTGAAATGTTACATTCTCCAATTATCTGACTAGTGTGAGATGGATCTACTTGTTCAAGTATTATTCTAGAGGCCAGTTGGTAAAAATGAGTGTCTGATTCCTAAATAATATGCCCTTTTGGTGACTGGCTCAATAATACCATAGGTTAAATCCTAAGACTTTAAAATTTTATATCTGTACATTTCTCTGGGGAAATATCCTGTGGTTTGACTCCTTGTTATCACTGGTTTGGTCATTAGAATAAGCAGATTGGTGGATATGATGATAAGATACATGCCACATTGATTTTAATTTTGTATTTCTTTACATAAAGAATAGAGAGTTCCTAATACATGGACATAGCATCCCCTTACTCTAACAGATACCTTGAGTCAAGTTTAAATAGCTTTACATTGCGTCTTCACTGCTTTGTCAGAATCTGTATTCTCAAGCATGGGGTCATCAATACCCCACACAGTAACCTTTTCACTGTTTTATACTGTAGTACTAAACTTGGACTAAGGCCGGAAATCCCTTTCAAGTATATTTGAGAAGCACGTATGTCATTTATTAGTCTGGACTTTCATCATAGTAGTTCTTGACAAAGCAAAATAAATCTGATGATTTGGTTATTAATATAAGTCTATTAAGATACATAATAGGGTTCAGAGACCGGAATAAAAGCAGCTAAATTCTTTAAGGACTAATTCAGCTGGGAGTACTTAGCACTTTCAAATTTTATGTCTCTGCCTACTTTGCACTCCTCCCTCTCTCCCTTCAGTCCTATTACAAACACGTATTGGGTACCTCCTGCGTCATACCTTACGGAAAGTGCGGGAGATACAGGGATGAACAGGGCAGGATTCCTACCTATAAAATAACTCCCAGTATGTATCTAGGGAGACAAAGCAGTAAATAAATAATGATAATACGGAGTGGGTACTCTGAGGGCTATAACGGAATTCTAAAGAGAATTGAATCATATTGTGTGACACGATGCTAAAGAGACGGAAGTGAGTTCAGTCATCATAGGTAATCCTTCAGGCTTGCTTCCTCCGAGATGGTATGACAGGATTCTTTTGGAGAGATGACTTGGAAGTTACTATCTGCATGGGTAAAACACTTGTTTAGCTACTACCCCAGGGGCCTCTGTCTCTGTTTGGTGAATATGCATGCAAGCAAGGGAGAGGCAGAGACTTAAAGGGGGAGTGTGGGGAGATGTCACCAATCTTTGCAACAACTCACCCAGCAGAATCCCCACGCCTCTGCCTTCTCTGAAGTGGTAGAGCCTGACTAGATGTCTGGTGCATGCAGTCAAGGACCAAAGCAGTTCTATGTGTTAACAAAATCTTACAGAGTGTGTCTGGTTCCCGGAGGTCTGTAGTCACATAAATGTTTGATATTTATCTTATCTTCCTGTAGAGAGGTACAGATAACAAGAGAAAGCATGGAAATAGTATTCTTGGAAGAAAATGTCCTGTTTCACAAAGTTAAGCCATTCCCACCAAGGAATTAAGCCAGAGCTGGAGTAAGTGAAATAAGTCAGACAGAGACAAATACCATATGATGTCACTTATATGTGGAATCCAAAGAACAAAACAAACAAACAAACAAAAATAACAGAAGCAGACTCATAGTTACAGAGAACAAACTGATAGTTACCAGATGGGAAGGGGGTTCGGGGGCTGGGTGAAGGGATTAAGAAGTACAAGTTAGTAGTTACAGAATACTCATGGGGATGTAAATTACAGTGTAGGGAATATAGTCAATAATATTGTAGTATAGTGCCAGGTAGTTACAAGACTTATCAAGGGGATCACTTCATAAATTATATGAATGTCTACCACTACACTGTATACCTGAAACTAATACAAAATAATACTGAATGTCAACTGTAATTGAAAAATAAATAAATAAATAAATAAATAATATTTGAACCAGAGAGAGAGAGGAGAGAGCAGAGAGAGCGAGCCCATTTGAGAAAAGAAATCAAAGCTGGTCAAATAGCTGATATACACTGGACACAGAGATCCAGATGGTCATTATTGATGGAAAGCAAATGTCAAAATAGCCCGTGGAGGTAACAGCAACAAGAAGCATTCTTCTTTAAGACTTAAATGAAGATTATCCAAGACAGTATCAAAACCTGCCCAGCCAGGCAGAGGCAGGAGCCAGATTTGTAGGAGTGGTATCAATGACTGCCAGAGGGTAAAATAATTTCCTACAGACTGCTTAGCTAAGCTTTGATAAATTTGCCAAAGTAAGCAAGAAATGTATGTATTTTTTAAGAGCACTGGATCCAAAGCCCAAGATTAGTGACAACAAGGGGATACGTTCCTAAGTGATCAGATTCTTTCCAGTTATTTTGTTTGGTAACTGAAAGCCAAATTTGATTGGCCTCAGATGATCTACTAATTATCTCCCAAAGGCCAAATGAACACGGTTGGGTTCACAGGAATTAAAAGCCAGCACATCTATCTGCCTCTTTTTCTTTCTATTTTCAATATGTAGTGGCACTAATTCAATGAAATCAGTTTATTTGAACTTCCTATCAAAGTCTAAGTGAAACTGTAAAGCACATGGGAAGGTTTGGAAATACAAAGGAGAAAAAACTATATATTCTTATCAATATTTTATCTTGTTATTGAAATGGAGACTGGGCCTATAGCAAATTTCTTGTTCTATTTTTAAAATCAATTGACCACCATCTTCCTTTTTTTAAACTCAACCTTTTGTGATGTAATTGACATACAGTAAAATTTACCCTTTTTCTATGTTTGGTTCTATAAATTTGATGATACTTTTAAGAAGAGAGAAACATAGAAATAATCTTTGACTAAAGAAAAAGCAATCATGCTACAACCATGATACATTGTTTAAAAATATTTTAAATGTTTGTTACCTTCTATCTGGCTGATTTTTTATTGATATGTATATATCATTTAGTGTTTAGTTTTCACTACTATATGAAATATTTCTCCAACACTTAACTATAATTTTATCTGAAGATACTCCATAGATATTTTTAAAAAGAAAAGATCCACACGTAAGGCAGAAAGCTTAGGAGAAGGAATTAGACTTCAAACTATGAGAGAGTTTTTATGGTTTAACCATTTTCATTATCTTCACGCTGAGAAGCTGCTAGGGAAATTTATCTGTCACAAAAAAATGCTAAGTGGACCTAGAGAAAGCTTTCTTATCTTAGTGGCTGGTGAGAGTCACTACCTGATGACAAATGTGAAAAAAAAAAAAAGCAAATGCATAGACCCAGAAGAGGAGGACTTAGGCTGCCATTAATTCTCTCCTGCAAATAACATTTTATCAATAGCAACTGTCAACCAAAATGCTGAAATGGAGATTAGACAATAATGACAAGAAGTATGCCTTCAAATCTTTTAGGTATCACAGTTCAACATGGAGTTACATATGTAAATAATCATAATACAACAAGATATATATCGTAAGAGGGTTATTATATCCCCACCGTTACTGAAGTGGCATTGCTGCCAAATGACTTATAGTCAAAAACATGAAGAATGCACTCAGGAAATAATCTCAGTGGAGAATTCTAAAGGCTGCTATGTTGGAAAATTACACTAGCAATGGCTTACAGGAAAATTAATAAATACATGATGGGGAATTCACATGTTAACTTAAATACACTGAAACTACAGCAAGTAGGAGAACAGCTTAGCAAGCATACAAAACAGAGGTTACAAAAGTGCTTCTCATCCTTTTTTAGATACATATTACAAAACTAAAATCAGGTGAGGAGACACCTGCATTTATAAGACAGATTAATTCGTTTACTTAACCAACACTGTATGGACTTGGATATATGCTTTATAAGCTATTGTTTTCAGAAAGAAATAATGTTCCCAGTAAGTTCACTATCATTGGTTAATTTCAAAGAAATGTTTAAAATATAGATTGACCACATTTTAAATATAATTGCATGTCTTTCTTAATTTTAGTCTGAAATTCCAATAAATTTTACTTTTTCTTTAGAAACTAATGCTGCTAACATTAGAAGAGTGATATACTCTTTATTCAAATTCAACCCCAAATGTAATATCTGGATCCGATAAAACAGTGATATTAAAAGCTTTAAATGAGATGATATATTTACTAATACAACAGAAACCCTCCAAATACATACTTAAAGAAAGTGATTTCAGCAAGAAACAAATATTTTTTCAAAGATTTTTTTGTACTCTAATTCATGTTTCGTATACAGTACGAACACAGTAGTATACAGTAGGAATACAGTAGTTCTTTATAAAATACTCCACTTTTGGGGAATACAACCCTACTTATCTGGATGGCTAACTTCCAATCTTGAAGCATCTTGGAATTTGCAGACCCTGAGACAGTGAAACGGCTACCATGAAACCATTGCTAGTAAACTGCACATATGACTGCAGGGAGGGTCACTGGGTCCTCACTAATATCCTCTCCACTCACATCAGGAGCTGATTCTGACAGTAACAAGGGCAGAGGAGGAAATGATGCTAGAGGAAATTAAAAAGTGAGAATTGATAGCAAAGGAGAAGGTAGAACAAACTATGAAACTCAGATATGAAAATTGCTGGGTATTTTAGCATAGGAAAGGAGCTCAATATGCTTGAATGTGCCTCCAAGGGTATAACCAATACAGCACAATTCAAAAACAGATAATGAGTCTGAAAAATGTGTAAATGACACTTTATTTACTCTGCTTAATAAATAGTTTACTATAAAATTTCACTAAAATGTTAACATTTAAAAATAGCTTCATGTGAAATATTTTCTTATGCAGAATAATTTTTCTAGTGATCTTAGATGATACGATGTACCATCACATTGCCTATTTGAGGCTAACTAATATGTCTCTGGGAATTATCCACAGAAAAATACTGAAAAAACATTTACTCTTAGCAAGTATAATAGAATGTTTAGTGGTAGTAGCTTTTCAAAGATTCAAGTTTTAAGAAAATTCATATAGAGAAAAAGAGTACCCAAACGATATGCACAACTTATTTAAGGAAATTGTGTGTGTGTGTGTGTGTGTATACATGTACACACATGCATACATATATTTATATGTGTATATATACAAATGCATATAATTTAGACATAAAAACTTACTTTAATGATCCATGAGGATGTATATATCTTGGCAACAACAAAGTTTTATATATCCCCATAGCCCTGAAGCAATTATGGAAAAGCCTATACAGGCTCAAAATAAATAAGAACTTTGGTTTAAACGTTTATTATTTTTCACAAACGTGTAGTTAATTTTAAAAATTCAGTAAGCATGTATTGTATAATGTAGAACTTGTCTGGTCTTTGTCCCTGGATCTTGGGAGACAACCTCTAAATCCTTGGAATTTCCTGAGTGAGAGGAGTTCCTTTGTTGTTCATGATGGGCTCTTGGCCATCTTGGCTTGAGATTATATTAAGGAGATGAGTAAGAATAGCAGTGGTCACCTGAAACACCAACCATGTAATTGGAGAATTCGGGCTTTCAGTCAGCCTGACCTCCAGGGAGGGGTGGGAGCTGGAGATCATGTAGCCAACGATTCCGTCCATCACAGCTACATAATGAAATTCCGATAAAAATTCTGGAAAGTGATGCTTTGTGGAGCTTACTGGTTGGTGAACACATTGATATACCAAGAGGGTACTAGTCCCTGATTCCATGAGGAGAGGGCACATAAGGTGTATGTCAGGACCCTCACAGACCTTGTGCCGAGTGTCTCTTTATTTGGCCAATTTTAATTTGTATCTTTTATAATAAAATAGTATAGCACTTTCTTGAGTTCTATGAGTCATTCCAGTAAATTATCAAAGATAATGAAGGTAGTAGGAACTCCCCCACATTTGTAGCCAGTTGGTCAGAAGAGCACATAGCCTGGGAATTCCCAAAATTGTATTTGGCATCTGAAGTGAGGGTGGATTTGTTGGGGTAGATTAACCGGTGGGATCTGCACTAACTCCAGGTAGGTATTATCAGAATTGAATTGAATTGGAATACACTAGTGTGTCTTGAAGTTGAGGTGAATTATGTGAAGGTATGGAAATGATCTAAGGATGTCACAAGAATGTAAAATAAATTTCACAAGATTTTCCCTTTATATTGCACACTTTAAAAAAAATGTGGTACAATTCACATATAACATTATATTAATTTCAGGTATATAACTTAATGATTTCATATTTATATATATATGTGAAATGATCACCACAATAAGTCTAGTTAAATCCATCACCATACATTGTTACAAAAAATATATATATTTTTTTCTTGTGATAAGGCCTTGTAAGGTTTACTCTTTTAGCAACTTTCAAATATACAATACACTATTATTAACTATTGTCATCATGCTGTACATTGCATCCCCAGGACTTATTTATAACTGGAAGTTTGTGCTTTTTGACTCCCTTTACCAATTCTGCCCACTCCCCATTCTCAGCAATCACCAATGTGTTCTCTGTATAAATGAGCTTGGGATATTTCTTTGTTTTTTGTTTTTTAAATTCCACACGTAAGTGAAATAGTACAGTATTTATCTTTCTCTGTCTGACTTATTTCATGTAGTATAATGCCCTGAAGATCCGTCCATGTTGTTGGAAATAGCAAGATTTAATTCTTTTTAAAGGCTGAATAGTATTTCATTATATAATAATATACCACATCTTCCTTATCCATTATCCATTAATGGACACTTGGGTTGTTTCTTGGCTATTGTAAATAATTTTGTAATGAACATGGGGTGCATGTGTTTTTTTTTTAATTAGTGTTTTCATTTTCTTCAGATAAATACACAGAAGTAAGATTACTGGGCCGTATTAGTTCTACTTTTAATTTTTTTGAGGTATTTCCATAGTGTTTTACATAGTGGCTACATCAATTTACATTCTCACAACAGTGTGCAAAGGTACCTTTTTCTCTACATCCTCGCCAACACTTGTTATTTCTACTGTTTTTGATATTAGCCATTCTGACATATGTAAGGTGATAGATAGCTCATTGTGGTTTTGGTTTGTATTTCCCTGATGATTAATGATAAGCATCTTTTCATATGTCTGTTGGCCATATATACGTCCTCTTTGGAAAAATATCTATTCAGATCCTGTGCCCATTTTTAAATTAGATTCTTTGGGTTTTGTTATTGAGTTCTCTATACATTTTAGGTATTAACCCCTAATCAGATACATAATTTGTAAATATTTTCTCCCATTCAGTGGGTTGCCTTTTCATTTTGTTGATGGTTTCCATTGCTATATAGAGGCTTTTTAATATAATGTAGTTTGCTATGTTTAATTTTACTTTTGTTGCATTTGCTTTTGGAGTCAGATAAAAAAAAAAAATCATTGCCAAGACTGATGTCAAAGAGCTTATTTACATCTATGATTTCCTCTAAGAGTTTTATGGTTTTGTGTCCTACATTCAATTCTTTAATCAGTTTTGAGTTAATTTTTGTATATGGTATAAGATAGTAATCTAGTTTCATTTATTTGCATGTTGCTGTCTAGTTTTATCAACATTTATTGAAGACACTGTCTTTTCCCCATCTACATTCATCAGGGATAGTGCCCTGATATTTATGTAAGTCACAAGAATGTAAAATAAATTTTACAAGATTTTCCTCTCACATTTAATGACTTCATATAATACTATTTCATTACGTGTCCCTTAACTGTTCAAAACCCTTTCATTTCACTTGGATGTCTCTTCCTCCAGCTCAAAGCCTTTCAATTGGAACTGAAAATGGTATAGGCAGTCCAAAAGATAAATGTTTATAACTAACAAAGGTGTTAGGAATATAGAGATATAAACAGCAGCTCAAAGAATATACTCAAAAGTACTTTACTTTTTTTCCTACTAAAACCAAGGTGTAAAAATAGCAGCCAGAAGCTCCCCATTTGGAGAAATCCAACTAACTATGTGTTCATACTCCTGGTTTTCTACTAATTTGATCTATGCAATCTGTTAAAATATCCAATGAGTCAGATTTAAGTCATTAGAATGAAAAACTTTAACATCCATTTGCAATGATTTTTACATAGTAAAATAAATTTTTTTTTTAAAAGGTGTACTTTGTGTAGTGTTATTCACTAACACTAAACACAGGAGATTCTTCCAAAAGAAAGTTCTGAGATTGGAGAAAGTGGAAAAATGTGCATGCTATAATTCTCCCCTTAGAGAGTCATAATTCATATTAAACTTTGAGAATTTCATCCAAATAAGCCAGTTTAATACATAGCTTTGAGCATATATGCTTTTTTTCATTTATTCATGGAGAATTAGTATTCTACAGAACATATTATTGACATTAATAAGTCAATTGATATGATAGATGGCCAACATAGGCTTTAAAATACAGTAATGGAGTCATAGCTACAAAAAAAAGTCTAGCTATTTTTTAAATGTTAAAAAAACGTATGGGGTCATACTTATCTGATATCAGTAATTATATTCAATCCAAATAAATAAGAAATCATTATTATGGGATGCATATTTAACTTGAATGGAGAACTTCATCTAAAATCTATTTGATTTTCTATGTGTAGAACATAATTATTTTTTAGATTGTGAGCTAAAGGACCACTTTAGTAAGGTGAACATAAAGAAGAATTTCTATTTTTCTGGAATTGTTTAGTTGAAGAGAAATCCATTAATAAGCTTTCAGGTATTTTCCTTGTATTACAAAGAGACATTTACATTACTCCAAAGCCAGCGTGTTTCTGAAGTGTGCAGAGGGAACATGGGTGGTGTCTTCTTTCATAACTAGTGTCACCCAGAAGGTCAACAAGATTTTGTTAAGTTCTTTGCAGATTCTTTCCAAGTTAGCAAAAAATGATTTTCTTTTCTTTCTCTTCATACATTTATGTTTAACATACGTCTCTGGGAAAGGTTAATATTTTCCTTATTAATTTCCCCACCAAACACCATAATTATGAATACTTTCTGTAAAATGGCATCAATACAGAAGTTGTGTTGGTTATTTTTAAAATACACATGATGATACCACCAAGCGAGACAAATGCAGTTCTTGCCATCATAGTACTTATACTCTAAAAAAGTAGGCAGACAGTAAATGAGTATTATATAAACAGTTTGTCATTCCAATTGTCTTAAGTGTTCTGATAGAAAAATTCAGAGTTCTCTGAGGGCAGAAAGAGCTCCACTTATTACCACAGTATTTCTGTCTGCCTGTTGGACTGCTTCTCAGTGACATTTCTGGTTTTCATCAGTCATAGAATCTATGCCATTCTAAAGCATAGCTGCCCAACCAGAATAGCTTGTTCTGGGTTTGCTTATTTAAGTACACCAAAAATGTCTCTACTCTTTTTTCTCTGTATTTGCTCTAGATACTTGAGGGTCTAAATATGAATTTGGAAGGATTGAATGAGAAGCCCCAAATACTCAAGTAAGGGCATTCCTTAAAACAGACCCTAACATGGCATGTTCTTATTGTACAGATACCATTTAAGGAAACTTCTAGAGCAGAAGTCAATACTGCAGAGGGCTACAAAGGTCGCTGGTACCGGGGGCATTTTTATCTCTTCACCTAGTAATGGGCCATTCTGCAGCAAGTAGATATACACCTTACTTTATATTGAGGAAAGTATGCTGTTTACCACACAATAGTTGTGAAATCATAGCAGTAACTATGTGTGGCCTAAAAGTTCTAAATTCGGCCTTTTGCCTAGTCTCAGAGAACACCTAAAAACTGGATTTTAAGGGAGGCACAAACACTTATTAATTTCTGATTTGGTTGAATCTAAGCCTTGTGATTTGGTATTTTAACTGTGGTTGATGTGCCTGGTGTATCTCTATATATAATACAAGAAAATTCCAAAATACACTTTTCAAATCATCATTTTATAATACTAAATTTTTGACTCAATGTTAGAGACTCAAAATTGGGCAGCTAATTCTAAAACTTTAAAAATGTTCACAGCATATGAATATAAAACACTGTCATATTTGTTTAATATATTGTATAACATGAGGGAAGACTATATAAATACGTTCATTTTAAATTCAAGAGACAAAATGGTTTTTTTTTGTTTGTTTTTTTGTCTTTTTTTTTTTTTTTTTTTTTTTTTTTTGGTTAATTTGTTTTTCCAAGTTACTCATGTTTAGGAGACATTATAGCCTTGTCATGCCAAAAGAATATCCGGTCTCCTTAACAATTCTACCATCAGTATCATTGAATACATTACATTTGGATTGTGATGGTTTTTAAAAGGTTAGCAATTTTAGAACAGATATTTAGGTGACTGACTATGCAATCCTCATGAGATTTCAAGTGCCCCTTGATTAAGTATCTGTATTGCTATATAATGCACATTCTCACACCGAAACTTGGGAGTACCAGTTAAATTTTGGGAAGTCGGGACCTAGGCCTATACCCTTGCTATATTATGTTAAAACATATCAAATTTTCTGTGTTTGACAGTTTTGACCTACAAAAACAGCAACTTCATATGGCTCAATGTAATACTATATGTATCTCCATACCAATAGATAAAATGCACTTTTAAATGCTTCATTTGATTAAAAAGGAAACAAAACAGAACAACAAACTTCTGAGCAAATATCTATAGATAATTTGAAATTAAAACATCTGGTATAAAATACAGTAGCTATTTATGAGTTAACTATCCAATGGTCAACAATTAGTTGCATGAAACTAACTTAAAAAGAGGGCTATCTAAAGTTTCCATCATGTCTCCTAATAAGATTTGTATTATGCTTACTTTTTCTGAAGACTTACAAGCTCATTGTCTATCTTTAATTGTACACTTTAGTTAAATATCCATTTCAAATCATTTGCAGTATTCCTCAGGAAAAGTCCTCTCATGATTTATTTATTGTTTAATGTTTCTAGTTTGGAATATTGACAATGAATTTACTAACTAACATACTAACTTATATTTAATTTACTAACTAATTCATTTCTGTTTTCTAAAAGTAGTTAGGCTGTAATATCAGGAGGATTTATTTATTTATTCATTCATACATACATACATATATACATACTAGGGGTGTGTGTGTGTGTGATAAAAATAGCAAAACACATGCAGAAGCACATGAGGATTGGCTCTGCTCTGACACAGAAGCGCTGCCCCTGACACCTATTCAGGGCCTGATCAAACCAGCCTTTTGAAAATTATGACTACAAAGAAATTATTTGATGCATTTTATTGCTAATCTGCTATATTAAATTTTAATTATTAAAGGCTGAGTGTTATTAAATCTTCTCTTTCCATTTACTTCCATAGGTTCTACGTATTATGACTTGATCCCCTCTATTTCAAGGTGAAAAGCATGCAGTTTTCAGAAAATTCATATCATGGGTTATCTTATTCTAAATTCCAATATCTGGTGGTGTGACCTTGGAAAAGTCCTTTATGTATTGATTTTTATCATCACATACCAGGAAAAGTATTTGAAGTAGATGAATCTCATTTCTTAGAATTATAGTTTCTTTGTCAATCTTTTTGTTCTCACCTAAATTATTTATTTAAATTGTCTCAGTAGGAATAAAGCATTTTTAAGAGGAGGGAGAATCATTCTCACATCCTCCAGTGCCTTTTTTCCATGTTCCTTATCCTGAGAGTTTTCCAAAAAAGGATGGTTGACTACTTGGTTTTTGGAGCACATCATTTTTACGCTTTCCAAAACAAAACTGTTAGAATGCACGGAGTCAATGCTTCCACCAGTCACAGAAAATCACATTGTCAAATAGCCAGAAATGGCATTTCTGATAATCAGTATTTAAGATGGTTATTCAAGTTTGAACTATTAGGTATCTATTTGGGTACGTACGTAAGGTAAAAAGCTTGGAAAATATAAGTGTGTGAGGAAACCTTCCTATGTCAGCCACAATCATCTGGATGACATTTGGGGAAAAGAACATAATTTCTCTTTCTTCTGAATACTGGCATTTCAAATATCAAGAGATTATCTTCTGAAACATTTGGCCATGGAAGTCTGAGCAATGACATCTGTTAATGGACATATCAACATAACTTGGAAGGATTGTACTAGACTTAGGATGATATAATATAATATAAAATATTTCATATGTGGCATATATATCCCACATTTGATATATATATATATATATATATCACATATATCACATATATATCATATATATATATGATATACATATATATGTATATGTATTCCTGTTTCTAGCTAGTAACACTAAGAGACAAGTGTGATTACATTTTATTTGCTAACATCTGAAATTTTCACCTTTTCTTTTCCTTTTTCTTTTTCTTCTCCTTGGGAGCTATTTCACACATTTTCTGTTTCTCTTTCTAACTTGAGAAGCACTCCCTGAGACATTTTGCCATTGAAGTTGTTATGGTATTTTGTCTCATATTTTGCTAAGTCATGATGATTTTCATTTTTAATGGTTTTAACTGATCAATAAACAGGCAGCAACATTGTGGGTTTCCTATTGGACATTTTATCAGGAGACATACCATTTAAGGGAAGGTGGAGGAAACTAATATTTATTGAATATCAATGGTGGTTCAGGCCCTGTGTTACGCACTTGACCTATGACTTCTAATTTAAACAATAATGGGTTAGGTGGTGGTATTATCATGATTTTACAAAGAAACAGTGAAGCTGGCCTGCATCAGGATGGAACTGATTCCCTCTGGGTCTCTAAGGCTCTGAATCCTGTGTTCTTTCTTATTCTAAATTCCAGGATCTCATGGTTTGACCTTGGAGAAGTCCTTTATGTATTGATTTATATCATCACATACCAGGAAAAGTATTTAAAGTAGATGAATCTCATTTTTTAGAATTACAGTTTCTTTGTCAAAAACAAAGATTTCAATTCAATAATCCCTTGAGTACTATGGTTTGATAACTTCCATATGGATTAGACCTCCCCCAAAATGCCCACATTAAGGGATATATTAATCTCTCATGCTGTATAATATGTATTTCCCCACAAAATAATGTATTTCAGTGCAACTCTCAATTCTTGGTACATTCTTAAAATATTAAATTCTGTTGCCACAGAACTATATTAAGACATGTATTCAGCATAAAGCAATGTAAAACAGTAGTAATTCAGTGCTTGTTATAGAAATCCCTTTCCAAGATTCTGAATTTCTGATCTTTTGAAGTACCACACATCACTGATACTGGCTAAACTATTCTCTGTCCAGTTTACACACCCTTTGCAAGATTTGTTTCACAATTTCAGAGACTTATAATATGCCTAGAAGGGTGCTACATCTTTTAAAGTCATGTCAAATACAAAAAGCTAAAGTCATTGGGAAACTCCACTTTGATCACAAATAGTTCCTTCATGCTTATCATACAGTCATTTATTCATGGAGTCATTCATTTCACATAACATTTCATAATTGTCTAAAATATGCTACATAAAATGCTGGGCCTGTATGTAGGAGTGAACCAAAAAGATGTAACATATTCCTGGTAGGAGTTTACAGTCTAGTAAAGAAGATTGGAAATACACAGTTGTGCGTGCGCGCACACACACACATACACACACACATACACACACACAGTGATGAATATTATATACGTATGAAGAAAATAAATGCTATGATAGATCGAATCAGGAGATGGGGAGCTACCCATGACGGGATCATTGGGGGAGTAGAAAGCCTACAGAGAAGCCACCTTTGTGAAAGGAAGTGGCAACGCATCAGGCAGAGAGAATAACGGGAATTGGGCTGGATGTTGGGGTCCCTGTATACCTTTGGACAAGCTCAACTCCCATCCTTTAACAATGACCCTTCAGCTTTGAAGAACGCAGACTGAAAACAGGCCAGACCTTCTACCTTTCTGCCTTCTTTGGGGCTCACAAGACAGTGTTGCCTTCCTATGGAAACATTTCTCCTGATTGACTTCTTATGCCATGTTGTGACATCTGTATTTAAATCTATAACATCAAATTGAATTTAAAATGAATATCATCTATAGCATGATTATATTTTCTGAAGTATCTTTTTTTAATGGACTTTTGTCTTGTTTGTTTCTTTCTTTCTTTTAAATAGGACAAAAGAGCATCAGAGGTCAAAAGTTTCCCATCCTAGGATTGGCTGTGAGGTATGTAAATCCTGTAAAATTCTCCAGCTATAAAATTCTCTGATGACCATAAAATAAGGTAAGGCTCTGTTTGAATATTAAGGAATCCAGCTCATGGAGCTAAATATACAAATATGAAAATACGCATAGGAGATGTATTATTATTACTATTATAGAAGTCCTCTTTAAACATAATTCATAGGTATTAACCAAAAGAAAGAAATGCTAAATTAACTGATGAAATCTCCCTCAAATCAAGCCCACTGTGTGGAACCTAATCTAAAACAATTATATTATAGTCGTGTCTTTTTTTAAAGGAAGAACTAGTTTCAACAATTTATTATCAGAAAGCAACATGAGCAGTTACTTATTACAAATTCAAGACCCAAGCTTCTTTTAGAAACTACACTTCTTTGCTGTAAAAGAGAATCTTTGATGATGCAACTACCTGATGAAAACCAGCGTATCACGGCCTTACTCAGAGTGTAATTATAGTTTTGCTAGTTCTGTAAAATTCACGATTGTAAATAATTTGAATGGCATGTGATTATCTGTTTTCTCTTAATACTCTTCTTGAACTTCTCTGTTAAATGCCTAAAAAAGTCACTCCGGAATTAAAGTCAAATTAAAGCTACATCCATTTAACTTCACAGTTTCAACATATCACTTTATGAAGTACAGTGACATTTAGCAGTATTGTGTAACTCAATCTAAACTTAATTGGCGGTTCTTTCGTTTGTTCTCCTTGACATTCAAAATGTGCATTTAGCACACATCACTTAAACGTTTACATTTGAAGGGAGCCTGTTTACCAGTGTCCTTTCTGTCTCTCCTCTTCCCATCTGTTCTTCTCCCTGAGATTAGGTACGTACAGCACTTGCTCCATTTCCTCTCCAGTGGATGATGGGATTGCCCTGAGAGCCTCCCATAAAGCAGTGCCACGTTTGTGCCCAGCCTGTCCTCGGGATCCCTGACCAGGTGGAGTGTCTAGGAGTGGTGGAGAGCGGCAGGTGCTCCATTCATCCCCGTACCTCCCAATTCAACAGCTGCTTCTACCCACTCCCACCCCTCCAATCATTTATGTATTCACCAAATATTTATTCCAAGCACTCTGTAGCCTCAACAACTCTGTGCCTGCTTCCCCCTCTCCCCAATATTCTCTTCATCCAACATTCAGAGTCCATTCCCTTATTTCATCCAGGCTAGTGTTCAAATGTCATCTCTGCAGAGAGGTCCCCCTCGACCACCCTACTTAATGACATGGCCCCATAACATTCCATCACCTCACCGTGACTTATTTTTCTTCATAGCACTTAATATTTGATATCATTTATATGTATATTTTTTCTCTGGCTCCCTCCACAAGAATATAAGGTCCAGGAAGGACTTTATTTGGCTCACTGCAATATTCCTGCCCTGTAAACCAGTCTCTGGCACCGAGTTGCCATTCAGTATAGAACTGCCAAATGACTGAGTAACTTTTCTGAGGACCTCCTCTGCATAAGACACGGGGCTGGGTCAAGCAGGAGACGCATCCAGGAAGAAGTCACATTCCATAGCAGGGGAGCCGACCCCAAACAAGGACAGAGGCTGCATGAAGCACAGTGCTTTTCTTCTCTTCAACCCCAGCGGCCGTGCTGTGCTTCATTTGGGCACAGCTGGTTGGGATCTCGGGGACGGTCACAGGACCAGGGGCAAACGTGAATCCCTAGACTAGATTATTGATCGGATCTTAGGTCATTCTCTGGAGAGTTTTGCTCAATATCTTTGTCTGTTTTTTGACTTAAAGATGGGACGACAGCTTTAGAGGTGGGTTTTTATCGTCCTTTCTCATTACCCTCAGATCTATGCTTCTGCCACCCTCAAATGCAGAAATCATATAACACATCTTTTGGAGAAACAAGGGGGTGTAGAGAGGAGAGTTTATTGAACAATGCTCTAGATTGTTTTGGCATGAAAGATTTGTTTTATTTACATGATATCACTGTTGGTGTATAACAGCCCAAGGTTTCCCTTTCATTTTTAAGTATTTGTACTGCTGATCCATTCACAGAGGCCCTGCAGTCTGATTGTCAAAAGTATAAAAATAAAAAAAAATCAGTGTCTGTCTGAACATATACTGCTTTTAGGGAAAGCAAGTCAAACTAATGAATGTTCTGTATACTGAATTTTCTTATATAATCTAAAAAATGTAAACTACCATATTTAGTTGCATAATTAATGGAGTTAGTATAAGATTTGTAATCAGAATAATGCTACTTCTCACCAACTGCTTATCTTTCTTGCCTGTGGCATTCTTTTCTTTTGTTCTTTTTTTTCTCTCTCTCTCCCCCCACCTCTGCTTTTCTTTTTCTTTTCCTTTTTAATTTTCCTCTGCCCATGTACCAAGGCTTCTGAAACTCACAGCCCATAAAACATGTCCTAGAGTGGTGTGTCTTAAACTGTGTTTGATGAAAAGATGCTTCACCACAAGAAAATAAAAAAGATTTCTGTGGTGTGGTAATATTCATAGTAAAGGCTATTATGTGTTTGGCAGCAAATACATGTGAATAAATTTATTTAAACCAGTGTTTCCAACACTTTTATTTTGAATGCTTTTTTTTACAGAACAAAAAGATCTAGTGAGACAATGATGTGTGGGGTATTGATTTGGGAAACGCTTATTTCAGAGCCTTTGGGTTCATGACCTTCTTTCTGCCATCAAACCCCTCCTTTCTTTCTCCCAAGTGTTTGCATGTACCAGGACACTACCAATCACTCAGCCCATTTTAAACATTCTCGTGGAGGACTACCCTTCATTCCTCCCTCCATCCTCCCTGCCTTTCCTTCTAATAATCATTTTTCCCTTGTCTACTATATATCAGGCTCTGTGCTTGGCTCTCAGGATATAAGATCAGTAGATTCATTAACTACTCCTGAGGAGTAATACAGGATTGTCTATGTGTGTAGAAGAGTAATTGGGAGAGGGTTATTTGAAATACATGGCACATTATGGGCAAAAAAGATAGTATGACCTGTGGGGATCAGCAAATTTCACGGCACTTTGTAGAGCACAAGGGGAGAGGAGAAAGGTGGAAAGAGAAGGAGAATGCTGGAAAGGTAGGAATTAGTGATGGCTTTGCATATTAGGCACATTGAATATATCCTCTAAGCCAGAGTTTCTGAAGCTAGACTGTGCATTTGCATTACCTAGAGCTTTTAAAAATGCCTATTAATGCACCTGGCATCAATTCAGATTTAATTTGTCTAGAGTAGGATCCGTTTTTTGTTTTTGCTTTTAAATTTCACAGGTGATTTAATATGCAGCCAGGGTTGAAACAACTATTGGGTGCCTTGGGAATTTAGGAAGTGACAGAGATTTAAAAAGTATGAAACATGATCAGATTTGAATTTTAGAAATATTACTTTAAAGAAAAACAAAAGCTATCTTGGAAAACACAATGATGTTTTAACTCGGAGATTCCTTGGCACTTAAAAGTTTTGCAAGAAACATTTGGTGAAAGAATAAATAGGACCGAAACAAAACATGTGTAGTAGACACCCTTGCTTCTAAGGTTGGCTGAGGGAGGAGTGACAGCAACAGGAACAGAGCTCTCTAATAAGGAAAGAGAGCAGGACAGTGTTATCCCCAATCTGACCTCTTCTGTCAAAACTTTTCTTTATGGGCAGTCTGATACAGAGGTTAGGAGCATAAAGTTGGAATCAGACAGACCTGGGTTCTAATTCCCATCTGACAATTCTAGCTATTTACTCTTGGGCAAGTTATTTATTCTCATTAAGCTTCAGGTTTAATACCTGTAAAATGGGGATGATGATGATAAGATGAATGAGGTAATGCTTAAGAATCCTTTAGTCTAATGCCTGATACAGAATAAAAACTCGGGAAGGTCATTAGGTAAAGAAATATTAAAAACCTTAAACTTGGCACTTCCTGAAACTGAGTCGGAGAGTTTGTTCTGTTCTAGGTGTGGCCACGACCCACCAACTAGAAAGAGAACAACGCAGAACTATTACCACACTCTGGGCATAGGCTCAGTCCTTTAAAAGTACACATCTTGGGATGTCAATGTGGTGACACAAAAACATGTACAAAGCTCCTAACAGCCCCAAACTGCACTTCTGAGTGCATAGTGAATAAGTGATATGTGTACTCCTCCAAGTAGCGGGACCGAAAGGGACTGGGGATGGCTGGCAGAGGTCAGACCAGTAGATGGTGGGGCAGGCGGTAGGAGTGAGTCTCGAAGGGTTCAAACCAAAGAAAGCTACAGAGAAAATGAATATTGTTAAATTGTATGGCTGTTTTATCATTATAAAATGTCAACCTTATAGAAAATAGAGTATTTTTAACTGTCTATCAAATATACACAAAAGCTGATCACATATGACATATGACAATATGTGAAGTAAATGTAAAAAGAAATATGGAAACCACATCTAATCAGAATGCAATAGAAATTAATAAAAATATAAACAATAACCAAACAAATAATAATTAAGATTAACTAATAAATACTACAAACACTGCTTTAGGCATTTTACATATATTTGTTAATTTAATGCTACCAACCATCCCTTGAAGTATTTATTATTATTGTCTGTATATTACGGAGGAAGCATACTTAAAGAAGATAAGTGAATTGCGTAGCTAATTAGAGGTGAAGCCATCACTGGAACGCAGAAAATCTCGTTAAAACTTTCAGCTTAACCACTGTTGCCTCTCAAATTCTTGGAAATGAAATTTCTTTTCTTAGAAAGAAATTTTAAATTAAAACACAGGTTTTCTTTTTAAATAAGAAAAGATATATAATCCAATCCATAAGAACAAATTAATAAAGTCAAAAGTAGAAATTAATGAATTAAGGAATGAAAACCAATATACTTATTAAAGATTCAACATGCTTTTTTTGAGGTATGCACAAAAACAAGTAACCATATAGTCTAATGACAAAGAAATGGTAATTAGCAATATTACTTTTACTAGTAAGAACAATAGCTGTGCAAGAGCTAACTGTCATGCAGAATTAATTGTGTGCCAGGCTTGGGGCTAAGTACTTCATATGTACTACATTAATTAATCCACACAATAAACTTTTATAATAAGTACTCTAAGAATACCCATTTTATAGATGAGGAAACTGAGTTTAAGAGAATTTAATGAACTTGTTTAAGTTCACTCAATTACTAAGTGCCTGCATTAGGTTTTGAACTCATTCATGTCTGCTTAATTCCAGAACCCAAACTTTTATGATTATACATGCAGCTGCTCAGAGAAAACAAATATCTAAAATTAAGAATGAAAAAGCACATGTAACAAAATTACTGATGAATATAAAAATTTATATACGAATGTTAAAAAAATTGATGCACAAAAGTTAAAATTTCTATTAAATGACTGAGTTTTTTCAGGAAAATGTAATTGACCCAAGTTGATACAAGAAGTGCTTTAAAATCCAGGAACCATGAAAAAAGTGGGAGGTGTTATTTAAAAACAGTACAAAACAACAGAACTTTTCAAGGCAACAACCAGACCTAGGCATTCTTCTTTTTTGATCCTGGCTTTTGTTTTTCTTAATTTTAAGTTTATTTTTTATTTATAGTGACATACAATATTATATTAGTTTCAGGTGTTCAACATAGTGACTTAACATTCATATCACTTATGAGGTGATCACCACAGTAACTCTAGTAAACATCTGTCATCATACATACTTATTACGATATGATTGACAATATTCCATTTGCTGTACATTATTATAGCCCTGTGACTTATTTTATAAATGGAAGTCTGTGCTTCTTAATCCCCTTCCCTTTTTTAGTCAATCCCTGAACCCCTTCCTGTTAGGAAACCATCACTTTGTTCTCTCTTTCTATAAGTTTGTTTCTGTTTCATTTTGTTTGCTTGTTTGTTTTGTTTTTGGAATCCATATGTAAGTGAAATCATGGGGTACTTATCTTTCTCTGTCCCACATATTTCTGTTAGCATAATATTCTTTAGGGCCATTCATGTTTTTGCAAATGAAACAATCTCATTTTTTCCATAGCTGAGTAGTATTTGTGTGTATGTATATATCATAGCTTCTTCATCCATTCATCTATCAGTGGATACATAGGTTGTTTCCATATCTTGGCCATTCTGAATAATGCTGCAATGAACATATGGGTACATATATCTTTTCGAATTAGTGTTTTCATTTTCTTTGGATAAATATAAAGAAGGGGGATTGTTGAGTCATACGGTAGTTCTAGTTTTCATTTTTTGAGGAATTACCATACAGTTTTCCATAGTGGCTGTACTATAGTCCCAGCAACAGTACATGAGGGTTCCCTTTTCTCTATATCCTTAGGAACAGTTCTTTTTTTGTTGTTCTCTTTTTGAGGATAGCCATTGTGACACATGTGAGCTAATATCTCCTTGTGGTTTTGGTTTGCATTTCCCTGATAGTGATGAGCATATTTTCATATGTTTGATGACCATTTGTATGTCTTCCTTGGAGAAATGTCTCTTCAGGGCCTCTACCCATATTTAATGGAATTGTTTGGTTTGTTTGGTTTTGATGTTGAGTTGTATGAGACTATATGTTTTGAATATTAACCCCTTATCAGATATATCATTAGCAAATATCTTCTCCCATTCAGTAGTTTGCCTTTTCATGTTGTTGATGGTTTCCTTTACTGTGCAAAAGCTTTTGAGTTTGATTTAGTTCCACTTGTTTATTTTTGCTTTTGTTGTGCTTGTCTAAGGAGATGTATCCAAAATATATATTGGTAAGACCAACGTCAAAGCATTTACTGCCTATGTTTTCTTCCAGGAGCTTTATCGTTTCAGGTCTTACATTTAAGTCTTTAATCCAGGCTGGCTAGAATGCCTGGATCAAGCTCCTGCCTGTGCAATTATGGTGGATGGGGAACGCAACAAATGGCTCTCTCTAGTACCTCGGACCCAGAGAGAGTTCCTGCAATTCCCCTTCCATTTAGCAGATGGTCTAGGATTAGTAAAGGGATTTCCTTCTCATCTAATCTTGGTGCTCTTTAAACCACTGTTTTTTTTTGTTGTTGTTGTTTGTTTGTTTGTTTTTGTTGTGTGCGTTTTTTCCTGTGCTCCAGGGAAGGTGTGACTGCACAAGGCTCCTCAGTGACCCCTCCCTACTAGAGGGAGGAGCATTGGGGCTGGTTCCCTGGATTACATGTCTCCACCAGTCCTTCTCATTTCTGTGTGGTCTCTCTCTCTCTTGTTTGTGCAGAAGCTGTTCAGTCAGCCCTTGATTTTTCTTCAGGGGGAATTGTTCTGTCTGTAGGTGTAGATTCATTCTTATTTTCAGAGGAGATGAGCTCAGGGTCTTCCTATGTCACCATCTTGGACCCCTCCACTCCTAGACAGTTTTATAGGGAAATTTTATCAACCTTTAAGAGATAGATAATTCGCTTACCATGTAAATCTTTGCAACTAATCAAAAAGGCAGTATGGAACAACACAGACAAATGGAGATGACATTATAGAGAGGTGAGGCAGACAATAAAGTAACCATTACTATGTGGAAAGATGACTTCAGATAAATTCTGTCAGGGTGATGGGATTGAGAGGAATTCTACTTCAGATGCTACTCCCAGGATAACCGTCTCTGAGAATGTGATACTGTTATCAGAGTAATGATGTGAAAGACAAGAAGCAGCTGCACATGATAAGATATAAAGAAACAGCATTCAAGGCACAGAGAATAACAAGGAAAAACACCCTGAGGCTGGAATGCAGAAAAAAATATATATTCATAGTGTAGTGGGAGAAAGGTATGAGATCATTTCAGAGAGGCAATTTCAGTAATCCAAGTGACAGATGGGGGCCTGAGGTACGGTGGTAACAGGGGAGCGGGTAAGACATAGAAAGTTTTGCATTGTATTTTGGACATGCTGATATTCAATATAAATGTATAATATTTCTACTGTATATGTTTATATGTATATCTTTTTTACTCTTAATATGATCAGGGAGGCATAATAAGTGCAAAATAAAAATTCCCATTTTATAAGTGGTTTGACTATAATGCTATGAAATGTAATCAAAGGTAACGTCAGAGACTCTTGAGCTTTGCATGCGTGGTATAGTTTATTCATAATGAAAATATGTTTCTTTATAAAGTAAAATCTTTTTTGTCATTTCAATCCCTCGATGATCCCTGTTAACACTTATTTGAGTATGAACAGAAGGTTTCTTAATGAAGTACACTGACCAAAATGCTCGCTAAATCTTTCTAAACTACATTATTGCTCCATTTTCCACTGGAATCATAAACCAGCTAAGTAGCAGATTTAGGTACACACAGAAGCTTCTATCAACTCTCCTTTCATTTTTTTTCTCACACTTTGAGAGAAGTGTATGTTATAGTAAAGCAATGGAAAAGAGTCAGAAAATCCATCTCCCTCTGCTGCTAACTAATAAGGGTTACTGAGTCTCAGTTTATTCATCTGAAAAATGAGAATCCCAGTGCCTGTTCTGCAAGGTGTAGCATTATTGTGAGAAGCAAATTAGTTAAGTGATGTGAATGGATTTTTGGAGATTTTAAGATGTAAGATTTGGTTATTCTGTAATAATTTATGCCTGTTGGAAAGACATGAGTTCAATAATGCACTCATGTAACATGGAATAAATGTCAGTAGAGTCAATTCAGAATGTTTATAGTCTTTGCATTGGCTTCTGAGCAAGGGCAGCTTTATGACATAATGATCAGCCTTGATTAGAACCAACACACAGATGGGCCCAATGGCTTCACCTCTAAAATATGGGTGTGGGAATCTCTACGTTTTGCAATTCAAATGGTTCTTTTAAGTACATGAGATCAGTCACTCAGCTGAAATCAAGATATTACTTTTTCCATGAGTCAATTTTTTGTGTAGGTAGCACAAATAAAAATTCTTCCCCCACCAAAGTCTACTAAGAAACTACTTATTTCCCATTAAAGATGTGTAAGAGTTCAGAATTCACATGTTTAAGAATTCAGAACTGATTAAAAGGGAGTACCAGAAACTTAAAAATCATTCTGCTTAAACTGTATCCTTTCATATAAATTACAGACAGTTCCCTTCCAACAGCCAGTAAGAAAGGTACAATTAGAAACTCGAAAATAACTTGAGATGGAAATATATAGAAGATAAATATATTTAAAAGAAATAACCATGATATAGGCCAAATCCTACTAGCTAGCCAAACATGTTACTTCTTTCTGAGGTCTAAATTAGACTTTTTAAAAGATTTTCATATTCAATACACATGTCTTCCAAACTGCAGTCTTTTAAAGACCTTCTTAAATTTCTTTTAAAAAGGCATTGATGTTTTTGAACACTGTAGTTAGTCAATAAATGTTTATGGAAATCTGATCTAGAAGGATCATGAAGTATTATAATTAAATGAATAAGAAAAAATTCTATAATTATTGCTGACATTAACACTGCATTGTACATTATTATAGTCATTTTTATATTCATTTCTATTTATGCTTTTGATTTTTTGTAAAGAATAATACTTCTAGACAGAAGTCTTACATTGCACACAATGACCAACAATTTAATCTCAAATATTGAGGCAAAAAGTTATTGGGGTAAGTGATACCATCTCTTGTTTAGAGGTAAAGGGTAAATTTAATAGCATGTCTTTAGAGCAAATTCTCAAATGAGAACTTTAACTGGAATCCAGATGATTTTGAATCCTCAATTAACTTATCCCTTCTTTCCCCCATTTGTGCTTTTAGGAGAAACACAAAAGTAAGAGTAAGAAAAAAGCAGGATTTTTCTTTTTAAAAGTCTGTGGTCACACAGAACCATTAGTAACAATCTCTTTAGTTCAGCTGAATTCCAGTGAGAACTGACATTCACAAGCATCACACTCTTCCAAGATTGTCTAGAAAACATTTAGTTATGTTGAACTATCTCTTAAACAGAAATCCAGTTAACCAGAATAGCCTGCTACTGGAATATTCCAGTAATACTGCATAGTCTTTGAAGAATGAGTCATCAAAAATGGATCTTCTCTAACATAGTTATTTTATGGACTATACATCCCAAGCCTCTCATTATTTCCTTACCTAATCTTTTACCAGAACCTAATTCATATCCTGATACAGAAAATTCATGAGACGCCCATGCAAGGATTCAGGCCATGCTTTGGATTTAACTCTTCTGGAAGAGACTGAACTGTAGTATTTTCACAGAGCAAGAATTCTCCAGACTTTGATTTGTCACAGAGTTTAAATATAGTTTTCAAAGCACCCCAATATACATAGTCTCATATGCTTTTCATAGCACTTTAAGTTTGTGTAGTGTAGATATTGTTATCTTTGACTTACAACAAAGGAACTTAGATTCAGAGATATTAAACTGCTTCCCACCCCCAAGGCCACAAAACCCTGAAATTGCAGAGCTAGCACAGCAGTCTGTCTGGTTTTTGCTATTATTAAAATGAGCAACCTTGGGCAAGTCGGGGAACCTCCTTGGAGTTCTGTCTTTCATTGATAAAACGCAGGGATCATTCTAGATGATCTTTCCTTTCCCTTACAGCTCTCGAATCGTAAGGGCTACAACCCTCCAGAGCACAGTGCTCTATGTCCCTAATATTTAGGTATCGGGGAATTGTGTTTTTCTGACATTAACTTTTCTTATCAACTTTACTGATCCCTATTTCTCTCCATGATTAGTTCTGAGTGTGGTTCACAAACTGCTGGGGCCCAAGACCCTTTCAGAGGGTCTGTGAGGTTAAAATATCAGAATAAAATTAAGAAATTACTTTTTTTCACTATGTTAGTATTTGCACTGATTATACAAAAGCAATAATGGGCCAGATTGTGGGCACCTTCGCACCGAATCAAAGCAGTGGTACCAAACTATGCAAGTAGGCATGGTTTTCTTCACCACCTAGCATGGAAGTATAAACAAGAGTAAAATAATAAATAAAAAAACAACAAAATGCGTTTCGAGAATGTCCTTGATGGAACAGTAAAAATATTAATTTTATTAAATAGCAATTCTTGAGTGCAAATCTTTTTAATAGTCTAGATGACAAAATTGGAAATACGGTTAATGCATTTCTGCTGCATCAAGAAGTATCATGGTTTTCACAATAAAAATTACCTCAGTGATTATTTGAGTTGCAAGCTGAACTAACTTCTTTATACAGTATGGAACACCATTTTTACTTGAAAAATACCTAACCGAAAAAAAAAAAGACTATGAATGAAGTGAGACTCATTTCAAAGAAAACATATTGCAGTATTTGTTACTGATGATAAATTCAAGCTTTCAAGCAAAAATTAGAAATTTGAAAAACTTGTATCCACCACAGGGAGCTGTGAAATCTCCTAATATTTAAGAACTTTTTTGATGAGATCAGTGGTAATATTAACAGATACCATATTTTTAATATTGTGCAATGAAATGTGTGAACATCTAGAAAATTTACATAACTCAGTGATCCAATATTTTCAAAATGACTAATGCATGAGTGAAAGATCCATTCAAATGCCAGCTAGACAATGGATTTTAAGATAAGAGTAAGAAAAATTCATTGTGTGGTTTCAAATCAGTACACACCAAGAACAAACACATCTGGTGTTTCTCATCTTTTTTTGCTTATGTTCGTCCCCACTTCTATAATTATGTCCCATTTTCAGTGTCTTTCTATTCTTCTCATTCTTTAAAGTTATCAAATTTTGCATAAAGGAGGTACTAAAATATATATACTGATTTGTATTAACTTATAACACAAATGTATTTCAAGCAGAATCTTTCAAATCTCACCTCACTCTGGAAAGAAACTATTTATTGCTCATTTTCCATGGGACATGAGGATTCAGAGGTGCACAGAACACTTTCTCCCAGAGGACAGAAACGTGTCCTGCATACTGCCTGCCTGGAACCCCTGCGGCAGCCCGGGGTCTCCGAGGTGGCAGAGGGTCTCCGAGGTGGCAGCATCTACTGGAAGTCCACAGTTCTATGCTGCTGATAAATGCCTCACTGCTCGGGAAGACTCCAAGCCCTTTGAACATTTGCTGATAAGTTCCATCTCCATAAAGCATTCACTTGCTTCTTTATCCATAGGTTACACATGAACACTTAAAAATTGTGAAGTTGTCTTTTTGTAAAAGTTTTTGCATTTATTTGTATCCTATCTTGATTGAAAAAGGAATCAACCCATACAAAATTGTTAGGGCAACATATATGCTTTGCACATAATACCCTTTTGAATGAATAGGTTGAGTACTGAATAAGAAGGGCTTGCTCTTCTTTTCTATAAAAACATGAAAAAATGATAGCAACTTGGATAATTCATAAGCATCTTCAAAATGCACTAATGATATCTATTAGAAATGCAAATAGCAACACCTTTTTGATTCCTTGACCACTGTGAGTAGGTCTTTTTCTGCTGTGTAATCTCAAACCTCTAATTTAGAACACTGCATATAGGAGAAAAAAAATACTTCCTGATTTAACTTGTTAATTTCTAAAACACATGTACCATAAACCAAATCTAAAATCATCTCTAAACTGAAGCTATTTATGTTAATTTATTTTCAAAAAGTAGGAAGCACACTGCCAACTTTTTCTGAATCAAAATATTTCTTAAAAGTTTTCTTCCTAGGTTCTATAGCATAAATAGTTTAAGTAATAGTTGTCATTAGGATGATTATAGCACCACTTGAAGAAATGTGTATGATTTAAACAAGATTTAATCGATTCGTTTTTATCATCAAAGCTTTTTTTAACCCTTTCTCTGTCCCATGAACCTCTGATGTTTTCTGACAGAGGGCAGCTGAGGCTCAGCTTTCGAACACAGGGACATTTTAATTATTAGAGCAACACAATCAAGCTTAGAAGTCATTTTTATTTCTACAGAAAAGAAACAAAGAAGTAAAATATTCAAGTTAAAGGAAAGAACTTGATGAAATCTCTAAGAATGGAACTTTATTACATATTTGAATCCTTAATCTGCCTGTCCTATGAACAGAACTTAGATGTTCAATTCTTTTTAAAAAATGATATCCTAGGCCCATTTACAAATAAGCAAATTAAGTTATAATTTAATTGGAATGTATGTCTAGGCCACTAAAAGACTAACCAGACACCATGTGCTAATAATAAAATTCACTGTTTTAGAAGCAGTCAGTATTTTCTTCTTTCTCAAATCCCTACTTTCAGCTTTTCAATAAGTGTTTTTAAAAGGTAAATGAAATAAAATATATAGTGTAGTTATCTCTTCAGATGCTCACCCATGTTGTACATGTTTAAGGTGAAAATGGGAATAAAATTTCTATTACTTTTTACCAAATTCTGCCGCTGCATTCACATTTTAATATTAGATGTGCTCATCGGTAAAGGGTTTAAAATCAATCTGCCCCATGAAATGAATGTTTATGGAAATGCTGCCTCAAATATTAATGTAATGTTGTGTAAAATAGCAAATTCCACCATAAGGTATCAGAGTCTTAGGAATAAACATGCCCTGACTGAGAATCAGAGAGGTTTTCCTGTACGGCTACAGAGAATCACATCGATGATCACATTGGCATGCCAAGCACTGGTGTATTTTTTATGTACTGCAACTATGTAATCACCAAGACCATGTAAAGGAGAGGTCTTTCTTCATAAAGTTCTTTGGAGTTTTCATTTCTCCTTATTTGCAGTCTAACCACTTTTAAGAACACACACAAAAGGTAAACTAATACCTGTATAAAAATCCATAAACCATAGATTATGGTTAAAATTGTGATCTCCAAGGAAAGTATTAGCACAAATACCAAATGTGATCTTTCCCAGCATGAACAAGAAGGAATGCAGTTCTGCCTTCATCATTCCCCCCTTCTCACACACCCAGGCACCGCGCTGTGCCTCCAGTAACCTGAGCTGACCTGAAATGTTTTCCTGAATTTCCATTCTCACTCCTGGTAGCTTAAATCTTTTCTCCTCTGGGAGGTTGTCAGGGAGTGCCCAGCCACCATGTTTTTCTTTTTTTCTTAGATCCTTTGGACTTGCTCTCTCCATTAAAATATTAACATTCTCTGTCTATGAAATCTCAATATATAAAATAGTATGCAAACCTGTTTCTCAAACAGTTATTTTAGGTATATATTCATTCAAAATACTTACGCAAGGCCTGCTTTACTCTTCAAACCAAGCATTACTCTTCACAATTAACTGTCAGTGTCCCATGTGCCTTACAGCTCAGGACATTCAGCACCACACTCCCTGGTCTCACAATAAGAGTTCAGAATATTAGATTAATAATAACGGACAATAGCATAGGTTTGAAAGTAGCTACGGTTCATACTCAAAATAATGTGGTTGATAAATGAGAACACAATTACTATAGTATTCTAATAAGCATTATAACTTCATAGAAACCTGGCTCTGTACTTAAATGTGGCAACTGCAGAGTTTCCTTGAAAAAGGAGCTTAGAGTGACAATTATAATGGGGTAAGGGGTGGCAGAAGACCTACATGTTCTGCATCACAACCACCAAGCTCACCTTCCCAGAGAGCCTGGCAGAGCTGAGCCTATTGCCCACAGCAGAGGGCCTTAGTAACACCCCCCACTCACCCCCCCCCCCCCCGGCATACCACACTTCTCTACATTTCATCCAAAGAATTTTCATTCATTTGTTGAGATCATATGTGCCCAGCACTCTTGGAGTCACCGATCAAAATGTCAGACACCTATCTCTCAGACCCTTCCCTCCCGCTTTATAGGCTGCTGTCATCTGGAATGATTCTTATGCCCCTGGGATAAACCATCTAAAGACCCCGATGAACAATTTCTTGGCCTAAGCAATCACAGTGAACCTCACACCTTCTCCATAACTGACAGCTAGAAGTGCCCAATTCTAAAATCTTAAACTCTGTACTTCCACACACAGACTATAGCTTTCACTCTTTTTGTTTCTTCCTTTTATTCCATGGACTTGTCACTTGACACACCTAGGCCATCCAGAACACTTGTATCACTATATCTTTTAGTCGCTTTTGTTTTCTTCCCCCAGGTTTATTGCCATATAATTGACATATAACTTTGTATGAAAGTGTTTAGCATAATGATTTTATATATGTATATATTGTGAAATGATTACCACAGTTAGTTTAGTTAAGATTCATCACCTCAAATAGTTACAAAGGTTTCTTTTCTTAAATGATAAGAACTTCTAAGGTCTATTCTCTTAGCAACTTTAAGATATACAACACAGTACTGTTAACTATAGTCACCATGCTGTACATTACATCCCCAGAAGTTATTTATCTTATAACTGGAAGATTGTACTTTTTGATCACCTTCCCCTATTTTCCCACCCCCACCCCCACCTCTGGAAACCACCAATCTGTTTCTATGAGTTCAACTTTTAGATTCCACATATAAATAAGATCCTGTAGTATTTGTCTTTCTTGTGTGACTTTATTCACATAGTATAATGCCCTCAAAGTCCAACCATGTCACAAATGGCAAGATTTCATCCTCTCTTTATGGCTGAAGAGTATTCCATTGTATGTGTGTGTCTGTATGCATTGCATTTTCTTTATCCATTCATCCGTAGATACACATAGGTTGTTTCTATGTCTTGACTGTTATGAATAATGCTGCAGTAAACATGGAAGTGAAGATATCTCTTTGAGATCTTGATTTCATTTCATTTGGATAAATTCCCAGAAGTGGAATTGCTGGATTATATGGTAGATCTATTTTTTTTTTTTTAAGAACCTCCACACTGTTTTCCGTAGCTGCACCAGTTTACGTTCCCACCGACAGTACACAAGGGTTCCCTTTTCTTTGCATCCTCACCAACACTTGTTATCTCTTTTCTTTTTAATGACAGCTATTCTAACAGGTCTGAGGTGATATCTCATTGTGGTTTTGATTTACCTTTCCTTTGTAATTCGTAGTGTTGAGCACTTTTCCGTGTACCTGTTAGTCATTTGTATGTCTTTGGAAAAATGTCTATGCACTTCCTCTCCCCATTTTTTTAATCTGATTTTTTTTGAAACTGAGTTGTATGAGTTCTTTATATATTTTGAATATTAACCCCTTATCATACATATGATTGGCAAATATTTTCTCCTATTCCATGGGATTTCCTCTGCAATGCAGAAGCTTTTTCGTTTGATGTAATCCCATTTTCTGTTTTTGCTTTTGTTTTCTTTGCTTTAGGTGTCAATACATGGCTTTCTATACCTTCAATAAGTACTTTTTAAAGAACCAAATATGTGCCATGTGTATCTCTTAATTTCTCTGAAACATACAGAAAGCCACAAATTAGCCTTATTCCTGAAACCATTCTTTTTAAGCACTCAAATGATTTCTGCATAAAGTGAGGAGATATAGATTCCAATATTCTTCCCTTTTCTTTTTAATTCTGAGTGAATCACAGCTGAGAAAACAAGTGGTGTGAGTTCTAGGGTCAGTGAGAGTTGCTGATTTTGGGTTGCTATATATTTCTATTTCAGTGAAAAAATCCTCATTCAATAAACACATTTACTTTGTTCATAGGCGAATTATAGAGATAGAACAAAGTATAAACATTTTCACTAACCTCAGTACGTTCAAAGAAAAAGACATATGAGCAATATTATTGGATCATAATTATTTCCAGTAAAATGTGTTAATATCTATCGTACAAAGATAGCAGTAGGACGGATATGGGTGCCCCTGCCCATGGGCGAAAACTTCACAGAAGGCATTAGGTTTTCAATGCATGAGAAAACTGTTCAGAACAAATACGATTTTACTTGCCACAGGGAGCAAAATAAAAACAATCAGTAATAGATACATTATTGAAATACATTTGGAACTTCCTCATGACACTGAAGTGACTCCAGCGATTTCTTTCAATACTGACAGACCTTAGCATGACAGCCATTAAAATGGCAGCAATACAGTCTCGTGTTAATGGCAAAAAGTAAGAATTAATCATATTTAATTGACATTTTTATTGCTAGGGTAGCCAAATACAGAAGAAATAATTGGCTTTATTTTCTGTACTTACTGAAAACTTCTTTTGAATTAATTATAATCGAAGGCACAGAACTGATGTCACAGTGACTGTACACCTGGCTCCTCCACCACCGTCTGCTCCTACATGTCATGGCTTCACGTACCCTTTCCGAACTTGTAGAGAGAGCACCACTGATTCCTTTATTTCAGCATGTTTCACTTTTCATTAACTCACCACAAGAAATAAGAAAGTGTTCCCTTACTCCTCTCCACTCCTAGTAAGAGCACAGAGCCCTTAAAAGTGACAGGAATTCTTATTAAAAATGACTTCCCCAGGAGTCTTCCAGTTTCTCGTTAAAGAATCGATGAGGGCAGAAGAATCTCTAAGCAAGAGGCTGACTGACCTGGAGAGAGAGATATAATCCATGCCTCCTCCCACCAATTCTTCTGTACTTGCCAAACAACAGGGTGGAGGACCAAGGAGCACTTTTGCTGTGAAGAGGGCAAGATGTAGCGAGTGCTCTGGGAATTATCATACTTAGGCCAAGGCTACACCATGCCATGTCAGGGTCAATGGAAAACCACTGAACACAGGTGCCACAATCTGCTCTCCAGCAGATGAGTGGAACGGGGTTTTCTGTTGTTACCTACGTGCACACTGACCAAGGACAATTGACACAGGTCTTTGTGGGGACATTCCAGTTGGATCCAATGAAGATAAGGGTAAAGGAAAAGTCAATTAAACAAAAATACAGATCCCACGAGAAACAGTGAGGTGACACAGAAAAGGAATAGTATCCTAAATACAAGGAAGAACGAGACTGGGAACGACTTACAAAAGAGACCAGAAGAAGTTGAGGGAGGATGGTTGGTAAGTTCAGTGGCGTTAAAGGTACATGTCCATTATGAAAAGGTGATAGCCAATGAAAGATACAAAGACAACATGTTGAATTATATAAAGCATATAAAGAGTAAAATGAAAATGCAATGAGGAAAATTTATAAGAACTAAAATTCCCAAAGGAAAATTGAAATCCACATTGAAGATAATAAACTGAAGAAGCAACATTACAGGAAATTGAATAAATAATGAAGGAAGAACTGGAGAAGTCACTTGAAATATAATCGGTAAGGGCTGACCTGTCTGGAAAATGAAAATCATCTTTGGGACTCAGAAACAATGAGAAAGACTGAAGACAAAGGGATGGTCTGTTTGACAGCACTGAAGCTGTCCCATCACAAGAATCTACCAATCCTTGCTGACCAACATCTTGGGTTTTACCTGGCTACCTCCACACAGGAGAGAAGACAAAGGCTGCTGCCCATGTAAGGTAGGGCTTGGGAACTGAGGCACCCATGTAAGGCTGAGGCCATCAGAAGTTCGCCAGTAGGTGAACTAGGAAAACAAAACCAAACTCCAAGAGTGAGAATATGAATTCTTGCCTGTTTCACTTGGTTCCCAGGGGATAGAAAAAAAGAGGGGAAAAAAAAAGAAAAAGACTTTCTGAAAATTTGGAGTCATAAGTCTACCCTCACACAGGTTGGAGATAAAGTTCACACATACTTTAAAATTTGTACTGTCTTATTCCTTGTAGGTTAAGTAGCCGTAGGTCCTAAAGCCATTTTTATGTGATGCTTTTTCCAGGAGGCTAGGTAAAGAGTGTGGAGACCCTGGACTCCCTTTCATTTTATATTATCAATATACTATAAATATACAGAGGGTGCCAAAAAAAAAAGTACACACATTTTAAGAAAGGAAAAAAATATTAAAATTGTAATACTCAATATATACCAATAACAAAAGATGAATAAAAGTCACGTTTGACTTCTGCAATTACAAGAGGTGCTCAAAGTGGTTACCATCAACGTCCAGATACTTCTGATTACAGCAAACTACTGCTTGAGCAACGTTGACCCAAGTGTCCGCTTGTATACATGTTTTTGGCACCTCCAGTATATTATATTAAATTCATATAATGTAAATATATAATAAAATATAAAGCCTTTCTTCAACATGTGGCAGGGGTTGGAAGATAGATTCAGACATGGCCACTGTTACAAATATAACAGTAAATATACTCTGATATATTCCTTGCTACTTTAAATTTTGGAATGAAAAACATTTACCAAATTTTGTATTCATACCATCATTCTTTAATACAAGATTTCAATTTGCAATCCAAACTTCTGGATTAATAAGCCGAAATTTAGAGAGTTGAGAAAGTTGAATCAATTCATAGAGAAATGAGTAGTCTAAATCTTCAAGATGGAAGAAATTAACCCCAATTCATTCACACATTGAAGAAAGACTTCTGTTATGTTCTGAAGGCTTGAAAGACATTTTACTGCGACCTTTTAATGTAGATAGAAAGCCTCTGTTTGCAGGTATAAAAATAATCAGGAATCCTAAATCTAATTTTTAGAACATGCTTTGTCACCATGAACTCTACTCTTAACGAATTATTAGTATCATGACTCAGAAAGCTATGGATAATGATTGTGTCAAGAGAAAGACAAACACAAATTCATGAGCCATTCAAATGGGCATCAATAATGTCGCTAGTCTTTGTGTGGACATCTGTTCTATGTAACCCTTGAGACACTCTCCAAACCAAAATGTTAAAATGGCCAGAAAAGTGGAATGATCATTATACAATTTGTTTGAAGAGTGCCCATAAACCACATGTTGAATTGGCTGCCACTCTAAGTGTTTTGATTCAAACAGCAACTGCATTTGATTATGTTCAGAGAAGTAGATTTTCCAAAGCCACTGAACTGGTTAATAATGAAGTTAGAACAGAACCGAGCAATTCCACTGGAACTCTGTTTCCTTTCAACACATTTTACCAATTCTATTACATCTTTCCCTTCGTCCATGATCAAATAATGAGTAAACTAATGATAACAATGTCAGCTCATCATTTTTAAGAAATAATAAATTCATTTTTGTATTTTGAGTTGTATTGTCACAGCCTCTTTGGATAAGTAGGCTTCTGAAATTAGAACATAGAGACCATTATAATACTTATAAGTATATAGTAATATACAGCCTTTAGTGATAAATATACCTGGTCTTTATTTTTGATACACTGATTATACCCTCTGGCATGAACCAGAGAAACTGCAATGGTTATTTTGAACCACTTGTTCTTTAATAGATTTTATGAAGAATACTCTGCCTACATCTTTATAGCTTTCTCCTTGGTTGTTTTTTCTCAATAGGCCTTTTCTCAACATTGAGTTGAAACAGAAATTTTAAATTGCCATTTAATTACAGTATTATGATAATAGAGAAAATTTTGAAAAATAAGGCATCTTTAATTTAGCTAAAGAAATTTTGCTTTTAGACAAAAATAAAAGAAGACGTTCAATAATTAATCCATTGTTAACTTCTCAGCAAAATCATCTAAGTGGAAGCCCTACTCCACAGAAATTCTATGATGGTGTTTCATTTTACTCACTACTTACATGGCATTCAACCACAAAGCACTTACTTGAAATAAGGACAGTATATAAACTTCAATAGTTTTCTAAAAAGCTTAGTAATTCTTTTTTTAAATCAATACCCCATCACTCAACAAACTTAAGTCAATTCTGTGAAACCGCCTCAGAAACAGAAAAAAACAACAACAGACAACAACACGATGCATAATGTCTCTCAAAGAGAATCAGAATTTGTTGGTTCTGCGACTACCATCCCCCTTCCTCTCCTGTTCTCTTTTCTCACTTCTTGCCAGAGAGAATAGGGTTTCTCTCAGTTTTAACCATTCATGCTGCTGTTGAATAATTAGATGACCTTGACCACTACTGAAGGAAAGAAAACAAAAACAAAACATCTCAAGGATTCCTGCCATATTCTCCAGCTCATAAATGCCCCATTCCCAGTCAGCATGCCAGAAAGATATGTTTCTGTCCAAACTTTTGTTGCTCTCAAGCACTGTATAGTTCCTTGAGTGGGGATAATTTTAGATCAAATCTGGGAGATAAAAGAGGGGAAAAAATGGGAAACGTATTCTGTATGTTGTTTTGTTCAAGTATTTTCCTTAATTCATATGATATATACCAGGGGTGCCAAAAAATGTATACACGTGAGTTGTATTCACTTCTTGTTATCGGTATATACTGCAATTTTAATAGTTTTTTTTTCCTTTCTTAAAATGTGTATACATTTTTTTTTGGCACCGTGTGTGTGTAATTTCAGAGTCCTCAGATAGTTGTGTTGTGTTTTTTTTTAATTTTTTCAGTTTAATCAGTGGGAGAACGAGGCTTTATTGGCTTATTCCATCTCATCTACCATCCTAACTCACATTTTGGATTTTGAACTTTAAGAATTTATTATGCAAAATCAAAATCATAAAGCAAGCCTTTATGTGTTTTCTGGGCTCCCATGACAAATCTTTCAACTCTTCAGATGCGCAGTGCCATAATCACACAAGGAAATTCAAGCATCACCTGATTCCTCTTCAACGTGTTTCTTAAATTTATTTGTCCAAGATTTATGTTGAGGGGAAGATGAGCATTGTAAAGTTACATTCCCAGAGTAAAACAAAATCTTTGTGGTTACCCATGCCTGTCTTCCACAGAGGATGGTTTAGAGACCATCAATTGTTAAACATAATGCTTAGAAAAAGTTTTCTTGAACATGGTGCTAATATTATTCACTTTTATAAATGCATATGAATCTCAGTGGAGATTTGTATTTTAAGCTTTATATCTTACTGAATAGTAATAATAACAGCAGATAAAAGCCATTGAGCACTTCCAATGTCAAGTTTGTGATATGCAAACACGGACTATTTAATGA
The DNA here is from genome assembly GCF_964194185.1 of Rhinolophus hipposideros. Classification (NCBI taxonomy): domain Eukaryota; kingdom Metazoa; phylum Chordata; class Mammalia; order Chiroptera; family Rhinolophidae; genus Rhinolophus; species Rhinolophus hipposideros. Next base: position 70,893,590 of record NC_138049.1, read on the forward strand.
GACCCTCAAAATCTCTAAGTGATATTTAGGTACTATTGCTGATAATATTTTTAAAGGAGAACAATTTAGGCTTAAAAGGATTTTTTATTTAATCCTTCACTATTTTTTATTACATTTATTAGGGTGACATTGGTTAATAAAATAATATAGGTTTCAAGTCTACAATTCTATAATATATCATCTAGATGTTGCATTGTGTGTTCACCATCCAAAGTCAAATCTCCTTCCATCACTATATATTTAACCCCTTTACCCTTTTCTATCTCTGCCCCTCCCACTTATCCTCTGGTAACCATTAAACTGTTGTCTGTCTGTGAGTTTTTGCTTGTTTGTTGCTTTCAGTTTTATATCTCCCATAAAATCTTATCGTTCTTGACTTTTTCTGTCTAACTTATTTTGCTTAGCATCTCAAGATCCATTCCATGTTGTTGTAAATGGCAGTATTTCATCTTTTCTTATGGCCAAGTAATATTCCACTGTACATATGTATAACACCTTCTTTATCTGATCATCTAACAAAGGAATTTTGGTTATTTCCATGGCTGGGCGATCACGAATAATACAGCAATTAACATGGGGGTACATCTATCTTTATGGATAATTGTTTTTAGATTTTTGGGGTAGATAACCAGAAGAGGGATTGCTGGGTTGTATGGTAATTCTATTCTTAAAGTCTGAGGAACTTCCATACTGTTTTCCATAGCGGTTGTATCAATTCCCACCAGCAGTGTATGATGGTTCCTTTTTCTCCACAGCCTCTCCGACACTTGTTACTACTTGCCTTGTTGATGATAGCCATTCTAACAGGTGTGAGGTGTTGTGGTTTGCATTTCCCTAATAGCCAGTGAGGTCAAACATCTTCTCATGTGTCTGTTGGCCATTGGTATGTGTTCTTGGCAGAAGTGTCTGTTCAGGTTGTTTGCCCATTTTTTAATTGGATTGTTTGTTTTTTTGTGTGAAAGTGTGTGTGGTTGAGTTGTATGAATTCTTTATATATTTTGGATATTAGCCCCTTATTGGAGGTGTTGTTTGCACATATCTTCTCCCATTTGGTTGGCTGCCTCTTTGTTTTGTTGATGGTTTTTTGTTTGTTTGTTTACTTATTTATTTTTTGCTGTGCAGAAGCTTTTTAGTTTGACATATATAGTCCCATTCATTTATTTTAGCTTTTACTTCCCTTGCCTTTGAGGTCAGATTGATGAAGTCCTCTCTAAGACCAAGTTCCCTAAGTTTAGTCCCTATGCTTTCTTCAATGCAATTTATTGTTTCAGATCTCATATGTAGGTCTTCAATCCATTCTGAGTTCATTTTGGCACATGGTGACAGATAGCAGTCTAGTTTCATTCTTTTGCATGTGGCTTTCCAACTTTCCCTGCACCATTTATTGAAGAGACTTTCTTTTTTCCACAGTATGTTTTTGACTCCTTTGTCGAAAATTATCTGTCCATGTTTATGTGGGTTTGTTTCTGGATTTTCAGTTCTACTCCATTGGTCTGTGTGTCTGTTTTTCTGCCAATACCATGCTGTTTTGATTATTGTCACACTGTGGTATAAATTGAAGTCAGGGACTGTGATACTTCTAGTCTTGTTTATTTTTCTTCAGGATTGCTTTGGATATTCAGGGTCTTTTGTATTCCATACAAATCTGATGATTTTTTTGTACTACTTCTTTAAAAAAATGCATGGAATTTTGATGGGATTGCATTAAATCTGTATATTGCTTTGGGTAATGTGGTTATTTTAACTATGGTGACTATTCTAATACATGAACATGGAATATCTTTCCATTTCTTCCTGTCTTCTTCAATTTCTTTTTAAAATGTTTGTAGTTTTCAGCATATAGGTCCTTCACATCCTTTGTTAAGTTTATCTCTAAGTAATTTATTCTTTTTCCCACAATTGCAATAGGAATTCTTTTTTTTTTCCATTTCTTTTTTTGAATTTTCATTGTTAGTATGTAGGAATGCAATGAGTTTGTGTACATAGATTGTGTTTTTAGTCAGAAACTTTACTGTGTTCATTTATTATTTCTAATAGCTTTTCGGTGGAGTCTTTAGGGTTAGGTTTTCTATATAAACATCATGTCATCTGCAAAAAGTGACATTTAACTTCTTCATTCCTAATTTGGATGCCTTTTATTTCTTTCTCTGACCTGATTGCCCTGACTGGATTCAAAGATCCAGTTCTTTCCATAGGTTTGGGATGTTCTCATTGACTCTTTGTTTGAACAGGCTCTCTGTGCCCTTCTCCCTCTTGTCACCTTCTCATATTGTTCTTTCTGATGGAGTCAGATAGTTCTTGTAGAGTTCTTTCATTTCTTTTAACTCTCAAGTATCTCTCTTCTTTCATCTGTGTCATTTCCACATTTCTGTCTTCAATATCACTAATTCTTTCCTCCATCTGCTCAGGTCTGTTTCCTATGGTTGCTATTTCATTGTTCATCTCTTTGCTTGAGTTCTTCAGCTCCAGAATCTCTATTTGTTTGTTTTTTAATTTCCATTTCTTTGGTAAAGTATTAATTTTGTTCATTGATTTTATTTCTGAGTTAATTAAACTGCCTGAGATTTCTTGCATCTCATTAAGATTTTTCAGAAATGCAATCTTGAATTTTCTGTCATTTAAGTCACTTATTTCCATGTCTAAGTTGATTTTCTGGAGATTTTTCATTTTCTTTCAGAGCTGCCTTGTTACCTTGGTTGTTCATGAATTTTCATGGATTATTTCTATACCTAGGCATTTATGGGAATGAGAAGTGTAGCAGATTGATATGAAGTGGTCTTTCTCTTGTTTTCCAGTAGGTGGTGCTGGAGCGTTTTATTTTCTCTTGTGCCCTTTTGGTTTCTGGCAGTGGAAGATGCCTTGTAGTTCCTGGGGAGGTAGGTGTCTCCTATGTGACCAGGTAACCTAGGTCTCAGCTCACCACCCCCATGGAAAAATGTGGTGGGCAGTGGGTTTCTGAGTCCCTGAAATCCCAGTGTTTCCCCTGTAGCCAGATGCAGTGCTGTGTTGCCTGAGCTGTCCCAGGTGCCCCTGGTGGGATCAGCTGTGGAAGATGTGTGCAGGGTGGGCTAAGAGAGGCAGGATGCTAGTGTGTCCGTGACTTTTTTTCTCCTCCCACTAAGGGTAACTGCCAGCTGCCTCATCTCTATATCTCTGCTCATTGCTGAGATTAGCCACGGTGTGTGTTCGCTGCTCAGAAACTGTCTCTACAGTTTTCAGGGCTGTAGATATGCTGCCCTTTAACCCAACACTCACTGCCACAGTTTTTCCTGGGGCCCACTGCTAGCTTTGGGAAAGTGTGGGAGGTGACCAGGCTCTGTGGCTTTGTTTTCTGCCTAGCAGTAAAGGCTGCTAGAACACAGTTGTAACACTTCTGTATTTGATCTCTGCCCAATGTCTCTGCACCAGTTGCTGGATTCAGCCATGTTATATGCTGATCACTGAAGCAGGAATGCTCGGGCCACAGAGAGTGCACCTGCAGCCTGAATCTTACCCTCTCCTGGGACCTGAAGTGAGCTCTGGGCTGCATCTGTGACACCCGTCCCTGCTCTTCTCCCTTCTCTCCTGCCCTGTTCACCCACCTTCAGATGTTTTGATGTGCAGATCTCTCACATGTGCTTGTGTGTTGTGCATGGAGTCCTCTGTTGAATTGTAGCTCCTCAACTGGTTATAACTTCAAGGGAAGAAATAAAAAAAAAAAAATTCCTCACACTGCCATAGCTCTGAGGTCACTGTTTAATTATTTATTTCTGAAAACTAAGGACTTTCCAAAAACATCACAATAATATTATGTCTTAAAAAAAAATGCCTTAGTATCACATACAGTGTTCAGCTTTCCCCAACTGTCTTATAAGTTATTGTATTTTCTGGTTCGTTCAAATCAGGATACAAGTAAGATTCATATATAGCAGGAATTGGCAAACCTTTTTTTGTAAAGAGCCAAATAGTCAATATTTGATGCTTTGCTGGCCATACTCAATCTGCTGTTTTAGTGCAAAAACAGCCACAGATCAGACATAAATGAATAGTAGGCATGGCTGTGTTCCAATAAAACTTTATTTACAAAAGCGCATGGAAGGCCTGATTTGGCACGAAGACCGTAGTCCATCAATCCCTGATATACACCAATAGGATAACATGTCTCTTTAGTCTCTTAAAATATAGGCTCCTTCTTCCTCTTTCTCCCTCCCCACTCTTCTCATGATAATGCAGTCTATTTGTTGAAGAAATTAAGTTGTTTTTCTTGCACAGTCTGGATTTTACCAATTATATCCTCATGATTAATTTAACATGTTTCTTTGTTCTGTATTGGCTATAAATTTGTAATTCATTCTAGAGCCTTCAGGTTTCATTTGATGACAAGACAGATGACTTCAGAGAGCACACATTTTAACCAGGCATGTGATTCCAAATGTCATGCTCTTAGACACAGTGATTTAGGTTATCCTTGGAGGCTTCTCTTAAAAAGATCTAGTCTATATATTGGCAAATGCCTTTGCTAACTTTCATCTTTGTTGCCAGTTGAGCTCACAGAAGTTTTTTCTTATTAAGCATTAGCTTCACAAAGGTATTCAATCATGTGGAAATGTTTAGGCTAATTATGTATTTGGGGGAATTTTAAACCTTGTTTTACCCTTACCTCACACTTAATTATTTGCATCAAAAACACTGGTAAAGGAGAAACTGCTGATCTACAATAGAGCTCATTACCAGGAATTTCTCCTAAGTTCTTGTTAAACAATCAAAAATATAAAAGGCAAAACCTGTGCTGAGGACCACTGGTCTCTATGTTGTCCGGCTGAGCACAGTTTGATGCAGACTCTATTCTCCCAGATGGATTGACTGCTAAGTGAGCCAGGCTTCTAGATCTTATATGTGATCAAAATATACATCATTTCAGAAAATAATATGGTTTTTCTCTCAAAAGAAATAGGTCAGCTGTTTCCTGCTCAGAGATAATGATTATTTTTCTTTTTATCTTATTAAAAAATGCTTATTTTATTCTACATTTTGCCCTCATATAAATGAAATTAGTTTTCTTTGGAGAAAGTATATACAAACACATTCCAGATTCAGAATCTTTAATTTGCATGATCTATTTTTATAAATGAGTTGCTTAGCTTTTATTTTAACAAGATAAACAGACATCTGAAAAGTAAAAATGCTTCCTGATATGGGCAGCAGAGTTTTTGAGTTTTCTTCTGCTAATAAGCTTTCTTTTTTTCCAATTTAAAAAATCTATTTTCAGGTAGAAATTTCATCTACTCTGTAAACATTAGGTTTCTGAAGTATTTAATATGAGCATGCACATAATAATCTCAATTCAGATTTCACCACATCCTTCTCAATAGTCCAAAAGCATTATTCAATTTTAATAGCTTGGCTACTGTACCCAAAAACATGCTGATACAGGTACAAGTTGTATCTAAGGAGAACAACATTTCTGTAAAATATCCATTAGAAACTAAGATTTCATTTTAAGTTAATATACTTCTGATACTTAAGGAGACTTTTTCTTTTAGAATCTATATTATAAATTCTGAACTACTTTTTCAACATAAAAACATTTCATAATGCAAAATAAACATAGCTCTTGAGTACATGCATTATATATTTTCAACATCCATCGATATTTTTTTCAAAGTTACTTCAGATTCTGTATTTTTAAAAGAAATTTGGAAAGAATGGATATACTGGACGTGTGTTTCACATGTGTGGAAACAGTTTTATATATATAATTTTCAAAACTGGTATACTTGAGTTTCTTTCCTCCTTGCATACTGTAACTGAACATCATGCTTTCAACATTTATCACTGTAATACATAAATACCTAATTTATTCATTGCAACTGCTACAGAATACTCATTTTTGATATAGCCAGCTATCTTTTAAAAATAGACACTATTATTTCCAGTCTTTTAGCTATTACAAAAATGTTAAAATCTACAATCTTGTACAGAACTCCTTTGTACAATGGACCTGCCATATGTTAGATGATATGTATCATTCACTTTCCCCAGTGATGAACTCCATTTCCTCACAAAATCACTAACACCTGATATTATTGTCAAGTTAATGTTTTAAAAAAAGTTACTTCAATATAATCAGTAAATCAGAATGAACAATCTTATTGTTTTGTAATTTTGCATTTCCTTGGTACTGCTAATGTTGACATTCATTCATGTTAATTTTCTTTTTTCTCTTCTATTGAACTGCCTTTTCACATTGTTATCTATTTTTCTATTGGATTTTTATTTTTCTTAGTAGTGTGTAGTTTATTATATAATCGTAGCATTCATCTTTTATTTGTGATAAATTATACAGTTTCTTTTTTGAGGGAAATACTATAAAGCTATTTACAATGTCATCAACTGAAATACATGTTCTTAAAGAAATTTTTTTTGTCAGCTGTCTTGGTTCCATAAAAGTTATCCTAGCATACTGAGGCCTCAGGCACTTGATAGCAAGTTGGGAAGAAGAAGATAAAAGCCGTGGTACTCACTTGGGAATATGCCCGAGGAGAAAGAAAAGAAGGCTAATGACTAGGCCTATCTCCTCAAGTGAACCTCCTGCTGGTTGTTATTAGGAGGAAATTTTATCTGTTGACTGTCCTTAGTAGAAAGTTCCTAGCTAAAAAATTACTTATAGTAAATAGACTCAGAATCTATGAGACATTGCCCCTTGAAGATGACCATATAAGCAGTTAAATTAGCTGAGTTATAAAATGGAGATGTTTAACAACTTAAAGCTCCAGAAACACCACAAAATCTAACTTGGGGAGCTCATCTACTATTCAAGGACAGAGAGACGTGTCTCAAAACAAAAACCTTAGGAACTACACAGGATGTCCCACATCTCTTTCTACTTTCTCTGTGCCCCTTGATTGCCTATCTCTTTGAAATTATTAGTAAAGCCGATATTGAATAAGATCTTCTGATTCATACCATTTAATCCAATCGTGAGTTTATTCAAAGTATTGGCAGCTATTTTGCCAGGTCTAAGCCTCCACCCGCACTGACGCTCTATGCTCTATATTATCTACTTTGTGCCTGGTCTCTCTTTCTTCTATTGATTTTACTTGCCACACCATAGAAACTTTCTATTGATTTCAGTTTCTCTATAAAATGCTCTCTTTGACACCTTCGTACTTACCCTCGCCTCAAGGCAACAGGTTAGTTAACAGACTCCAGATTGGAGCTAGGATTAGAGTTAGGATTCTTTAACATTCATATAAACATAAACATTCATGCCTCTTTTTCCATGTGACCTTTCCACATTAACAAAACACTATTTAAAAAAAAATTAAAATAAAATAGATTGATAAACCAGCTTGCAGTAGTATAAAATTTCAGCAATGCCTGATCATAGGGCTGGTTCTGTGAAATTCACACACCATCTAGATCTCTAGAGAAACCTGTAAACGTTTTAATAAAATTCTCATAGACGAAACAGAACTTACGAAAAACAAATCTTTTGCTTTTATAGATATTCACCCCATTGATTCTCTGTAACTATTCATTTACTGCCTGGGTTATCCTAAATGTGGAAGCTGCTTAGATTCTATCTAAAAGGAGGAAGAAAGCCCCTCAAAGAAGGAGTTACTCACAACATTTTCCAACAATGTCCCAACTGATTGAGAAATTAGAATCAGTGTCTTGATTTTGTTCTCAGTTTTGAACAGCCAAAGAAGGCAGGCTCTTAGAAAATCAATATTAGCAGTCTATGGAATCCAGGAGCCACTTTTTCAAAGTTATTTTCAAAATAAAGACAAAACCAAGGTGATTATGTCACAAGATGATAAATATACAATAATCATGATAAAAACATTCCATCATTCCCAAAAGAATGATAGTTACAAACTCAAAATTTTAATCCATCCACTAATAAAGAAAACAGTCTAGGCAGGAGATTACAAAATACATACTTGTCAAGATATTAGGAGGGTTTTTTCCTCAGCATCATATAAATAGTTTTTTCAAGACCCAAGAAACTGCATGCAAGTAAACACAGCTATAGAAAAGGATGACAAGAAAAAAGGATACCAACCTACTTTCTCAAAACTCCAGTTCATAGTAGATTATACGAGATCAGACAATTAAATTTGTGAACTCATCCTAGAAAAAGTGCTACATACCTCATTGCTCAATATCACTGCAGTCACCTTCGAAGTACTCCCCTTGGGAAGCTATGCACTGATGCCAGCACCTAGTCTACCTTTCAAAGCAGTTTTGGAACTCTTTTTCTGGAATGGCCATCAGAGCTGCATCTATATGATTATCCTCTCTTTTTCAACTCAAAGCCATTTTTCAAGTTGTTCCTTTTCCATGAAGTCTTTTTGGGAACTTGTACCCTACATTGATCACTTAGCACTCTTACAAACAGCACCATGCATTTTAACATTTCTTTTTTTTCCATTAGTAAATGTGCCTTATTTCTTTCTCAAATTGACTTTTTGCTCCTTGAGTTCAGTAAAAATTACTTTTAAAAAAATTATCTAACAGAGTTCTTAAGAGAGTTTACATTTAGTAGCCCCTTGAAAAATTGCTGACTAGATGATTTACCGTGTCATTCATTGAATTCAATTAGGTTGGTGCAAAAGTAATTGCAGTTTAAAAGGTCAAAAATTGCAAAAACCTCAATTACTTTTGCACCAATCTAATATTTTGGGATGGTGTCGTTAAATGTAAAGAACTTAGATGTAAGTACTTGGTTAAAAACTACTTGAAAGTATATACACATATGTTTTTTTACTGAAACCTTTGTGCATGCCTCTGATTTCCTTTATTTGTGCTTAATTGTACCATAAACATAGTGATAATATTAAATGAGCTAACAAAGTGAACACATAATATAACAGCATCAACATTAGAATACAGTAATGACTGCTGTTCCTTAGACACATTTGCCACCAGTAATATAAGACTCTGCACAGATAAAAGGGCTTAGAGCACTGGTTTTCAACCTTGGCTACACATTGGACTCGCCTGGAAAGCTATAACCACGGTGACCTTCATTTAATATCAATGGCATATGGCTTGGCAACAAGGTATTTAAAAATCAGCTAGATGATTTTTGTGAGCAGTTAGGAAAGTGAAACACTGGTTAGAGGCTATGCTCCCTTTAACACCCTCTCCTGCTCACTTTTCTCTCACTGCTTGACTTTAGCATCGTGCTCCTTGCTTGGAGATTTAAGGCCATTCGCCTAAGTATTCCTTTGCTGTCACCAGTGGTATCTTTGGCACATATACACAGTAAAGACAATAAGATGGTATTATTTTGAACACTACTTTCTGAAAATATCTTTCTGTAATTTCAGTAGGCAGTAATAGTGTTCACATACATTAGAAATAAGTTAATAACCAAACTATTAGTCTCACAGGGAGAGAAGTGAGGAGACAAGGAAAGAAAAGGCTATAGCTGTATTACCTATAAAGGAGAGTGACAGTTTCAAGTTGTCAAGTACCTGATTGATGGTACCCAGATCATCAGTGAAGCTATTTACTTCTGACAGAAGCTGAGATATTATAGATTTTCTCAACAAGTTGCAGCTTCCCAGGGTTACCAGACTCTGAGCGACATATTGCTGCACCTGAAACTAAAGATAAAAATGAGTAGGTTTCTCCTTTCTATCATGTCATGTGAAAACATATTCAGTGGGCGTTTTCTAAGACTTCACTACTCAGCTCCATTCTGTGGGGAGTACAAAAAGTGTCAACATAATTCTGGGTCAGTCTCAAGCAAAACTGTGAAATAGACAAATTATAATAATATAAGTAATACAATTTTATGTAGCAGATAATATTTTGAATTGTACGACAAGGTGCTGAAATGGAAGTTTTAGCTGAAGTATCAAAAGATAACACAATTGTTAGAAGATAGACTACATAGAGAATGAATAAAGGAGATGATAAAACAAGACTCTTAAGCCTTTACTGACTAGATATAGATGTAGATATAGATAGATAGATAAATACAGATGACATAGATATAGATAGATATAGTTATAGTTATAGATATATAGCTATAGTTATATATAGAGAGGTATACGTATAGATATACATATAGATATAGAAAAAGGGTGAGAGGGAGGGGTTTGAAAATGTTGGGGAGAGCCATTGGTTTACTATGCATCCCACCTCCACACTGGACAGGGACAGTTGGGACGGACTTCTCTATTCTCCACTCGTGAAAAGCAAGCCACTTTAGAGTGAGGAGAAAAAATGAAGGGCTCTGAATTTTCATCTAGAGGCAGCTAAAGTACTTACCATTAAATAAATTTAAAACGACAGTGGCAGACTATTTAATATAATAAACTATTTCACATACAGTTATTAAAAGAAAAGCCATTTGATTATTAATCACATGAAGGTATATATAACTCATAGCAGGAATTTCATTCAATTTATCCTTTAATATATTTGGGAGAAGGGAGGCTTCCCCGAGTATCTCAAAGTACAGAAACAGTGTCTACCTTGTGATTGCTCTCTTTGAGCTTACAATTATACTGAGGAGACATTGCCTTTATATGTAAAATATATAAATCAAATGCTAAGTAAATAATGCCATATGAAATTAGGAAATTCCACCTGCATCCTCTAGGATGAACACTTAATTTAGATATTTCTCAAATTGACACTTTAATGATATACTTTAACTTTAAAAGTTAATCAATGACAATAAGAAAGTGAATGAATTATAGAGTTCAAAAGACATTTCTATTATAAATCTGGACATGCATAACTTAATATTTTTCTAAATCATCAACTTAATAATGAAACCACATCAATTTATTACCATGTAAATCATAGTTATTTATCGTGGTTATTTTTTAATAATGTAATTGGCTAAGGCTCATAGCCTCTGTAACTCTGTAGTGCTACTTATTAGATTTCAGATTTTTTACAACATTTTTGTTTGAATCTGAAAGAAAGAGTGCTCTTATCTAAGCTCTAAAGAACTTCTGCTGGGTATTTCACTGATGCTTTAAGTGTTCAGTTACCTCCTACCTCAGTATTTAATTCTTTTTGAGAAAACTTAAAGTGATGAAAAAAATTCACAGTAAAATAAAAGGGACTTGAGAGAGTGAGAATGAAATGATGAAGGCAGTCACAAAGTAAGGTGTCCAGACTCTGCAGCCCAGCAATACCTGAGTCAAATCCCAGCTCTAGTGTTTACGAGGTCTGACAATTAAGTTTGCAAACTTTGTTGCAATGAGTTGCTAACCTTTTTTGATATCAAAGGGTTATTCATATGAATTTGTACCAACTGTACAAACAGTTAACAAATTTTACTATTTGGAAGTGCTGAAAAGGTTGCATGAAAAAATTAGACGACCTGAACTTTTCGCCAACAATTCATGGCTCTTGCATCACGACAATGTACCAGCTCACATGGCACTGTCTGTGAGGGAGTTTGTATCCAGTAAACAAATAACTGTATTGGACCATCCTCCCTACTCACCTGATCTAGCCCCCAATGACTTCTTTTTTTTACCCCAAGATAAAGGAAATATTGAAAAGAAGACATTTTGATGACATTCAGGACATCAAGGGTAATATGACGACAGCTCTGATGGCCATTCCAGAAAAAGAGTTCCAAAATTGCTTTGAAGAGTAGACTAGGCAATGATCTCGGTGCATAGCTTCCCAGGGGGAGTACTTCAAAGGTGACCGTAGTGATAGTCAGTAATGAAGTATGTAGCACTTTTTCTAGGCTGTGTTCGTGAACTTAATTGTCAGACCCCGTATTAACTTGTATTAGCAACTTACTGAAGCTTTTATGTCTCACTTTGCATATTTGCAAAGTGATTGTGATGGCAGACACTTGATAGAATTGTGCAGATTGTTAACTTACTGGTGCCTGATGCTATGTTAACATAAAAATGGTTAACATAGCGTCAGGCACCATAAGTGCTCAATAAGTGTTAAATATTATAATGTAGGATGATAATATAAAAGCACTGAAGGTTATATAAGGTTAATTTATTATCCCTTGAAAAGTTAAATACTAGAAATAAAAACTATTTTTCTAGAGTTAGTACAGTCCAATTAGAGAATATTGCTGAGAAGAAATTTTCATCGTGGAGAGATTTTTCTTAATATAGCTATGAATGCTTGTCTCCCCAATATGACTGAAGTTCATAAAAGAACAAAGACTAACTAGATCACCATTAAGGTAATTAAAAATTATGTGAACATTGTTATAAAAACCAGCCTCTATTCTTCCTTACGTTTTACTTGACACTTGCCTTTCCATAAATATAGTGCAACTTTTGAAAGAGGCTGCTGAGGAGGCTCTGGCTGCAACATTATCCGTGAATGAGGTACTGTGGTGCAAACCGTGGAAGGGCTCGGTCAACACCCACGCCATCTTCTCCTGTTCTAGCACATCTTCCTGTATTTCAGGGACTGAAGAGCTAGAAATAACTTTTCCTAGATTCCTCTGTGGTTAGGATGGATTTTGAATACGATTTGAAGTACTCATTTGAGGCCTTGATTTAGAAGTGCATTTCGGAAGACGAGAAGCAGGGTATGGGGCATGCACTTTGTCGGTGAAGGTTGTGGCAGAGGGGGCATGGTTCTGGCTCATACTGCAGTTATTAAGAACTTTTGCAAGTTCTTAATCCTGGTAGAAGCAGCAAGATACTACCTTGGTGGCCCAGTGGTTTAGGGGGGTCATTCTTATAAACCCAACCTTCTCCAAAGTGCTTTGATCTATACAGTCACCTGGAAAATTTGCAAAGCTCAGTACCACACTGAAGTTCTGAAATATGCAGGAGTGGAAATTCCTACCACATGCCCAATAAATTTGTCTTTTTCACCTGTGCAGAATAGAAGCATTTTGGATAATATCATAAACGTAACCTGGTGGTGTTTCTATTTACACAGTACTACTGTCCCAGACGTAGTTCCTTTCCTGGCACAATCAATGCTGCCCCTGATACCTGTTCAGCAGGTTTTGATCTGGGAGGGTTTTTTTTTACTGTCTCAATAAAGATAAAATGAAGCAGTCTGCATTCAGCTAGGAGACAGCAGTATACTTTTCTGTCCTATTTAAGGCTATGTCAGCTTCCTCTGTGCCGTTATTTAGTTCATAGGATTCTGATCATCAAATAATTCCATAGGACATCATGCTCATGTACTGTAGTGATGATGTCAAGCTATATGGCAGTTTTTCTGAAGGCCCTCGCAAAATATGTGTGTTCCAGACAGTGAATTGAAGAATTCGGGTGCCTGATACACTTGAGATGCTTCTGGGTCTGATGCATCATGGAATATCCTCTCTGAAGTGAAAAACAAGTTGCGTTAGTATGTGTCTCCTCTCACTAATAAAAAGATATAATGCTTGAGGCAATATAAATCCATTTGGTTTATTTCTCAGATGCATATAAGTGTATTGAGTAAATCATAATGCTGTAAATGTTGAGAAGGGCCCAGACTGGTATATAAAGATCTCTAGCTGTTGTAAATTGGGGAACAAGGAGCTCCACTACTTGGACCTCGTGACCAATAAGATCCAAAGTTCCTGGAGCTGAATCAGTATACTATATGAAGGCTGTAGCTGATCCTAATAAGAAAATCACGTCTAAGTATTACCTTGTCTTGTACACCTGAAACTAATAAATAAATAAAAAAGAATAATAAATAGTAAAAAAAAAAAAAAAGAAAATCACAGAGGAGGGCCCTTGGGTGTAGGGAGAAAGTCGCACCTTTCTTGACAAGTAAATATTATCCTTTATAGAAAAAAAAATCTTTGCTTATGTAATTTTCCCCCACTAGAGACTGAATGCCTGGTCATGGAAGACGAAGTGATTTATATGCCCAGAGCTGCTCATTTGAACTGGGGTGTTACCTAAAGTCAGGTATGCACAGCAATACTCCATCATTAAGTAACTGTACTATATACAAAATTGGGATTAGCAGGAACTAAATGCAGAAGTAAGTGTTGCTTAAGCAGTTGGTTCCAACTAGAATACCAATCCTTATAAGGTTGAATAGTAGGAAATTTATGTTCTCAACCAGTGACCAATATATGATGCTTTTTCTCCCCAATACATGTGTTCAAGAACTCAAGAGATGAAAGAAAGATGGGAACATTCAATATTACATCTTATGATTCATTGACAAAGTGTTCTTCCCATCCTTGTGACATTGGATCTGGTTTAGAGATCTATTAAATAGACCACTGAAAACGGTTCCTACCAAAAGACCCAACAATGGTTTTGGGAACTGGAAATTGAAATTTCCAGCTGGCTATATAGAGTTCTTCATGCATTCTACCACTGGCAAAAAAGGGATCCATGTGTTGGCTGGGGCAACGGATCTCAATGGTGCAGGAAAATAGGGATTTATGATACAATAGCAACAGGGAAGATTACATCTGGAAGCCAGAGATTACTCTGTATTACTCACATGTCCAAGTGATAGAAGGAAATACAATACTATAGCAACTTCATGAGGCAAGACCACCAAAAGGTCACATCATTTGGGAGTAAAAACGCTGGATATATCCAACTAATTGAGATTCTGGTTGAGGACAAATAGGGGAATTTGACTGGCACTGAAGGAAAACAGTCAATAGAAATTATAGATTCATAACTAGCTGTAGAACTGAAGGCCACAAAAGGCTGTTTGTTTCTTCCTTTGTGTGTGTGTGTGTGTGTGTGTATGTGTGTGTGTGTATGTGTACGTGTGTATGTGTGCATTGGTAGGGTATTTGGCAGGGTTTACCCTGTAATTTGTTCCATGAATTACAAAGTTTCAAAGTAGAGTTGTGATCCAACTACTATAGGTGTGATCATCATGTGATCATATGAAATCACATCACAAGAAATGATTGAGATTTTGAATCTTTCCACTTGAGGTGTATAGATTTTTGTTTCTATAGAGCATTTGGTGTATTCTTTCTTAGTGCACACTGTTATGCTACTGATATTTTAGGGAAGTTTGAATAAAGGAATAAGGGAGTATATGTACTTTGAATAACTAGAGGGGTAATCCATAGCAGATATTTTGGAATACCCATTCTAACATTCTTCAAACATGCTTCCTGTGCTAGAGAGGCTAAAACTGTATTTCAAAAACTCAGGGAGGGTTCTGGATATGACTTAAATTATTCTAATCAGTTGGTCTTACGTAAGACATAGTCAGAATTATTTGGGTGAAAGGCAGATTGCAGGGTCTCCCTTTCAAATGATGATACAGTTTGTAGCAGATGCAGGAGGATTATGGAACAGCTACAGTGAAAGAGTCTTCCTGATTCAGGAGGTGCCTGATGTAGTTAAGGGGCTGGCAGCTTTGGAAACTTCTATTTCTGTGCTGCCTTAGTCATGGCAGAAGCAGCAGCAACCCTGATTCTGTGATGTGGTTTACAAAAAGCAGTTTTAAGACAGATATCAGAACTGTGTTTGAAGTTAATCCTAACTGAAGAGACGCAAATCACCAGTAGAGAAAGAGAAACTATTAAAAAGAACCAAATAGAGATTCAAGAATATATGACATTTTAAAAAGGTAGGTGAGCTTAGAAGTGGAATGAAAATGACTGAAGAAAGAGTCTATGTACTTGAATATAGGTCAATAGAATGCATGCATTTAAGGAATGGACAGAATCTCAGGGACACGTGGAACAATATAAATAAAGGGTCTATCACAAGTGTAATTGGAATCCAGAAGGAGATGGAACAGAATAGGCAAAAAATGTTTGAAGAAATTATATCTCAAAGCTTCCTAAATTTGATGAAAGACATAAATTTATACATTCAAGGATATCACTGAACCCCAAGCAATACCTATAAAAATAATATAAAAATAAATGCCTACACATATCAAAGCCAAACGCCTCCTGAAAATCAAAGATGAAGAGACAAACTTGAGAGTAGCCAAAGAAAAAGGATACCTTACATACAAGGAATAGAAAACTGTGGCCTTCTCATCAGAAACTATGCTTCGTAGAATAGACTGGATTAATATTTTCACTGAGAGAAAATGTCAACCCAGCATTCTCTATGTTGTCTTGTATGTGGATGGGATACATATGACAATGATAGCATAAAAAAATTGGGCATGAGCCAATTATCAATTTATTACCTCTTAGTTCCAAATTCACACTTCAGTATATGATCTTCAATAATGGACAGCATTCTTTTAAACATCCCTTTTTCACATGAGCAATATATTAGGTTTCTTAGAAGAGTATGCTGAAGGCTCACTGAAAGAGAAAGAGGCTTTCCTTCTGCTTCTGGCTGCTGCACAGTGGGTTGGTGGTGTGGCTATGAGGACATGTGGTGGGGTTTAGCCCCAGCGGCCCATTCAGAACATTAAGACCCTCCAAGTTCAGCCTGGCCTGGCAATAATCCTACCATAACCCTATCTACACAAAAACTGGCAACCTGAAGTCTGCCTGCCCACACTAGCACCCAAACTCCTTCTGTAAGTATCAGGATGGCTCACTGGCAGCCCAGAAGGTTCCTGCCAACACGCTTGTTCCTCTGTGGCTTTCCTGGTGACCTTGAGCGTTCCCACTCAGCCCCCACTTCCTCTGCACACTCACCCCGCAGATGGCTGATCACCTGAACCCTGCTGCATGAAAAAAGAGCATGCTGATATTTGTGGGATGTAGTTTAAGAAGTTCTTGGAGGGACCTGCATTCAAGTCCGTGCTGCTTATGGCAGTGCTGGAGAGGGAGCGCTGAGCTGTTGGGGATGGAGTGTAACAGAACGGACTTTGTCACCTCAAGCTGCTGCTTCAAGTTCAGGTCAGGCAAGGAACAGACCTTGAAACAACCAACAAGACCAAAGAGGAGAACACTTAAGTTGAAGACACAACACTTGCTCTGAAACAAGGAGTTTGTGCCCACTCAAAAGTTTTGCAAGAGTACCTCCCATCGCTGATAGTTATCTGTTTTCTTCAGTGCTGTACCGTGAGATTGTCTGGTGCAGCAGCACTGTATTCTTTATTAGCCTGACAGATCAATTTCCTTTGCTCTTTTTTTTAAATACTAGCAACTTTTATCCTTTGAAGTGTGTGCTGAAAAAGAAGGATCAGCAAATACGACCTGATACAAAAGTGCAATATTTGCTTACCACTGCAAGATGAGCTTTGATCCCAACCTTCTCCGCAACACCGAACACAATGGGCAGCAACACTGCGTGAAACTGGAGTTACTGAAAAACTGTTAACCTGTTAGGGATTTATTCAGTGTTCAGAACATCAAGCTAGACTTTTCTTCCTCTATTCACAGTATAAGTACCTGCAGGTCTTAAAAGCAGGAGATGATGTTGAATTCCAAGTACCATCTGACTGGGCTCTGGACTAAAAATCCAGAGGAGGAGCAGTATGTGTAAAGACTTCCAGAATCTGCTCCTTTGGCTTTAGCCCCCAGTAATTTCATCTACAGTGACTACTGTGATAAGAGACTGTTGGGTGCCTCTATCCTAAGAGTACTTTCCAGGTTAAAAATGGAAAAAAAAAAAAGAAATTTAGGAGAACATGGCCAAGAATGCTTAGATCAAGCTCTATTGTTGGCCAAAAATAGGAATATATATATATATGACATATGGTGTAGTCCAATTTTTCACAGCAAAGGTTCTAACAAGGCCTTTGTCATAGAAGGGCTTTTGCTCTAAAGAATGTGCGTATTATCTGTGGACAGAATTCTGAAAACTTCCTCAGAGACACCACTAAGTGGAAATCTACAAACTATGGCTTGGCAAATTTCCAAAGGGAAGAACTAGGTTTTGAAAAAACTGGGGGGAATTCCAGTGAAGTTCATTTGGAAAGACAGTAATGGTAGACAAGTTCAGCCCTTGTCAGAAGAACAGCAAGAAGCAACCCCTGAAAGCAAGTACAGCGCAAGAAAGGCGGATCTGAGAAGAGGTCATGTTTGAACACCTATGATCTGTCTGTAAACAGCAGGATCTCAGTTTTGAGCACATAGCAGTAAGGAATTGAGAAGGCTCACAATGCAGAGAACCAAGCAGAGGGAAATAAGACAGGAACTCAGTTTCCATGCTTTCCAGATAGAGAGTATGGCAAAAAATATGAGTTATGTTATCGCTGTTTGGATTGTACATATAAGTGAGATCATATAGCATTTATCTTTCTTTCTCTGATTTATTTCACTTAGCATAATGCCATCAAGGTCCATCCATTTTGTTGCAAATGATAGGATTTCCTCATTTTTTATAGCTGAAATATCCCATTGTGTATCTATACCACAAATTCTATATCCGCTCTCTTAAGTTGTTTCTATGTCTTTACTATTGTAAATAATGCTGCTATGAACATGGGGGTGAATATACCTTTGTCAGTTGGTGTTGCATTTTCTTCAGATAAATACTCAGAAGTGGAATTGCTGGATAATTTGTTACTCTATTTTTAGCTTTTTCAGGAACCTCCATATTGTTTTCCATAGTGGCTGAACCAAAATATACAGTGTAACCAACAGTGCATGAGGGCTCCTTTTCTCCACATCCATGCCAGCATTTATCCCTTGTCTTTTTTACGATGGCCATTCTAACGGGTGTGAGGTAACATCTCATCATGGTTTTGCTTTGCATTTCCGTAATGACTAGTGACGTTGAGCATCTTTTCACATACTTGTTGGTCTTTCGTGTATCCTCTTTGGAGAAATGCCTATTCAGGACCCATTCTTAATTGTGTTGTTGTTGTTATTCTTGACTATTGAGTTGTATGAGTTTTTTTATGTACGTTTTGGATATAACTCCTTATCAGACATACAGTTTGCAAATATATATATTTTTTCCCCATTTCGTAGGTTTTCTTTCATTTTATTGGTGGTTTCATTTGCTGTGCAGGAGCTTTTTAGCTTCATATAGTCCCACTTTATTTTTAATTTTGTTGCTTGTGCTTTAAGTGTCACATCTGAAAAATTATTACCAAAACCCAGTCAAGAAGCTTTATTCCTATGTTTTCTTCTAGGAGTTTCATGATTTCTGGCCGTACATTTAAGTCTTTAATATATTTGAGTTAATTTTTGTGGGTGATGTATCATTCATTCTTTACACCAAATACTGAGTATAGTTCATGCGCCTGTGACTGAGCTAGTCCCCATTATCACTTAGAATTCAATGAAGAATAAAACAGGATGATTTTTGCTTCAGGGATTACATTTGCCTATGGTGGGCAAGATACTTTAAAAAGTTATAAAAATGCAATCCAGCTTGACCCTGATGTGAAATGATACTTTTAAAATAGTTACAAACATGACTCTCATATAAATTTAGAGTCTACACATATCAATTTTATATCATTAATGAAGGTAAAGAACATTTGAAGAATTGAATATTGGCTTTAAAAAATGACATTAGAATAAGACTTCTAGGTTATATACAAAACTGGTTAATATCTTACAGAATAAACCCCTACCTAACCTCTGGGCTTATTTTTTAAAAATTAATATTTGAGAGATTTTCATTAACACAAATGGCTGTGTCTGGTAGGGCTTATCTTTTGTACTGTACAAAAATCATTTCCATCTATATTTGATAGGAATCTATGGGTTACTATTGAACTTCACAGAGTCAGGGCTCTGACAAAGTATATTCCTAGACATTTAAATAACCCTTGGGCTAGCCTGTTCGATAATGTCCTAGGATGTCACTGATAGGACAAGCATCCAACCTTTTGCCTTATTCCAGGACTCTTGATAACGTACCTTAACACTAGATAAGGCAATACATTTTAATGCATTGCTAAATTCTCAAAAAAGACAGCTCCTCAGAGGCCAAAAGAGAAAATAAGGAGAAATAAAATAAAATGAGACAATTAATGTTCCGAAAGAGAGAGCTTTGGGTTGCCTTATTGGTAATTAGTGGCAGCAGCACAGAATTCTCATTCAACTAAGGCCTGGCCCCTTCCAAAATGGGAGAGAGCCTGAGATTCCTTAGCCTAAAGGGTTAAAAGTGGTAATGAAAGTAGGCTGGAAACATCTATTTACCAAAGAAAAGAAACTTCCAAATTAGAAATAATAATAATAATAATAACAATAATAATAATAATAATACCAGTAGGATGAATAATAGTCATCTCAACCATGTCTACATTGACTCTATAGTTCAAATTTGCACTACTGAATATTCTAGGAAATCCCAAGCTGAGAAAGTACACTCGTTTCTTCTGGCAAACAGAAGATACAAATACAAAACAACTCTTCCCCCCCCCAGCTTTATTGAGATATAATTGACATATATTGTTTAATTTTGATGTATATAGGATGATTTAATATATATATAATATATACATATATACACATATATACATATATATACATATCAAATATACATATATATTTATATGTGTGTGTGTGTGTGTGTGTGTGTGTGTGTATATAAATGATGACCATGAGTAAGGATAGTTAACACCTCACATAATTACCATTTCTTTTTCGTGGTGACATTTAAGATATAATCTCTTAGCATCTTTCAAGTATGTAAATACAGGATGATTAACTGTAATCACCATGCTGTACTTTAGACACCCAGAACTTATTCATCTGGAAGTTGTACCCTTTGACCAACATCTCCCCATTTCTCCCATCCCACAGCCCTTGGTAAAAGCCATTCTACTATGTTTCTATGATTTTGGTCCCTTTAGATTCCATGTGTAAGTGAAATCACACAGTATTTGTCTTTCTCTGACTTATTTCACATAGCATAATGCCTCGAGGTACTTCCATGTTGTCCCAAATGGCAAGATTTCCTTCTTTCTCATGGCTGAATAATCATCATCTTTATCCATTAACCTATATACAGACACTTAGGTTGTTTCCGTATCTTTGTGCCTTCGTTATTATAAGTAAAGCTATAATGAACATGGTGGTACATATTATCTTTTTGAATTGTGTTTTTGTTTTCTTTGGATAAATACCCTGAAGTGGAATTGCTGGAAGATAATATTTTTAGGAACCTCTGAAGTGGCTGTATCAATTGTCATTCCCACCAACAGTGCACAAGGGTTTCCTTTTCTTCAATTCTTGCCAACACTTGGTTTTTCTGGTCTTCTTTGATGGTAGCCATTCTAACAGGTGTGAGGTGATACTTCATTGTAGTTTTAATTGCGTTTCACTGATTAGTGATGTCGAACATATTTTCATGTACCTCTTGGCCATTTGTATGTCCTCTTTGGAAAAATGTCTATTCAGACCCTCTGACCATTTCTTAATTGGATTGTTTGGATATTTTTTGCTATTGAGTGGATGAGTTCTGTATTTTCTCTCTTTCCGCAGGTTACCTTTTCATTTTGTTGACTATGTATTTTGCTGTGCAAAAGCTGTTTAATGTCATGAAGTCTTACTTAACGAATTTTACTTTTGCTGCTTGTACTTTTGGTGTCATATCTAAAAACTCATTGCCAAACCAATGTCAAGGAGTTTCTTCCCTACATTTTCTCCTAGGAGTTTTACAGTATCGGGACTTGCAGTTAAGTCTTTAATTCATTTCATGTTAATTTTTGTGAGTGGTGTAAGATGGGGATCTAATTTCATTTTTCGGTATGTGATTATCCAGTTTTCCCGACACTGTTGGTTGAAATGACTATCCTTTCCCCACTAAGAGTTTTTGGCGACCTTGGCAAATAGTAGTTGACCATATATGTAGGAGTTTATTTCTGAGCTCTGTGTTCTGTTACATTGTTCCTCATGTCTATTTTTATGCCAGTACCAAACTGTTTAAATAACTTTGTAGTATAGTTTGAAATCAGGAAGTATGATGCCTCCAGCTTTGTTTTTTTTCTCAGGAATGTTTGGCTCTTTGGGGTACTTTCTGGTTTTATACAAATTTTAGGATTTTTTTTTCTATTTCAGTGAAAAATGTCATTAGAGTTTAGTAGGAATTGCATTGAATCTATAGATGGCTTTGAGTAGTATGGACATTTTAACAATATTAATTCTTATCCATGAATATGGTGTATTTTTTCCATCTATTGGTATCTTCGATTCCTTTCATCAATGAAAATTTTCATTATAGCTTTCAGTGTACAGATCTTTAGTTCCTTGGTTAAATTTATTCCTAATATTTTATTATTTTTGATGGTACTTTAAATGGAATTATTTTCCTTATTTCTTTTTCAGATATCTCGTTGTTACTGTATAGAAATGCAACTGATTTTTGTATATTGGTATTGTAGCCTGTAATTTTACTGAATTCATTACTTAGCTGCAATTTAATAACACTTTGAAAAAGCCTTGTTTGGTTGGCTTCAGTGGCTTGGTTCACAAATTCTGATGAGCTCATTCTTACACACTGGCTGAGATCTCTGCAGTCTATCAGCAGTGCAGTTCAAGTTGGTATCAAGACAAGCAGAGTGAGCAGAACAAATGAAGACACCGCCTGGGTGAGTGAAAGAAGCACCGTGTAACGCTGAGCTAAAAAACATCTTAAGCCACAAGATACATGAGATCTCTCTCTCCATGTTACCTGATACCTTGGCACTAAACCAGTTTGCCTGCATTATTTTGGCCTGTTTTACGGAGGAAAACAAAAAGAGAGAAAGAGTGAAAAAAGGAAAATCATTTTGGAGAAGAATCAATAACTTTGGGGAGTAATAAGAGTAAGGTTAGAGAAATAAAAACAGGTTTTAGAGTCTCTAAAGGCTAATTATTGCTTTGTTTCTGGAATGTAGCAAACTTGCCCTTGAAGAGGGCTACATCTTTCAAGATGCAGGGTACTGTCAAGAAGGATAGGTTCCATCAAGTTTCTGTGTTTCACGGACTTCTCTGAACCCAACCATAGAGAACATAGACAGTAAACTCTGACAGTGGTCTTAGCAATATATTTTTGAGTATGTGTCCTCAGGCAAAAGCAACAAGCAAAAATAAATAAGTAGGGTACATCAAATTCCATAGCTTATGCACAGTGAAGGAAACCATCAACAAAATGGAAAGGCCACCTACTGAAAGAGAGAAAATATTTGCTAATGACATATTCAACAACAGGTTAGTAACCAAAATATATAAGGAACTCATAAAACTTAAAACAAATAAACAAACAAAAAAAAAAACCCAAGCAATCCTATTTATAAATGGGCACAGGTCCTGAATAGACATTTCTCCAAAGAAGACATACAGCTGTCTAAGAGACACATGAAAAAATACTCATCATCAGGGAAATGCAAATGGCAACCACAGAGAGATATCACCTTATACCTGTCAGAATGGCTATTATCATAAATAACAACAGTGAACAAGTTTTGGCAAGAATGTGGAGAAAAAGGAATTCTTATGCACTGTTGGTGACATTGTATACTAGTGTAGCCACTATGGAAAACAGTATGGAGAGTCTTTACAAAATGAAAAATAGAACTACCCTACGACCCAGCATCTCCACTGCTGGATATTTATCCTAAGTAAATGAAAATACTCATTAAAAAACACAGATGCTTGCTCACTGCAGCATTACTTATGATAGCCAAAATGTGGAAGCAACCTAGGTGTCCATTGATAGACGATAGAGATGTGTTATACGTATAAAATGAATTATTACTCAGTCATAGCAAAGAATTAAATCTTGCCATTTGCAACAACATGGATGGACCTAGAGGGCATTATGCTAAGTGAAGTAAGTCAGACAGAAAACGATAAATACTGTATGATTTCACTTATATGTGGAATCTAAAGAACAAAACAAAGAAATGAAACAAAAACAAACTCATACTGTGTTTCCCCCAAAAGAAGACTGGGTCTTACATTAATTTTTGCCCCAAAAGATGCATTAGGGCTTATGTTCAGGGGATGTCATCCTGAAAAATCATGCTAGGGCTTATTTTCCAGTTAGGTCTTATTTTCAGGGAAACACGGTAGATACAGAGAACAAACTGATAGGGGCACAGATACAGAGGACAAACTGATGAGGGGTTAAATGGGGGCAGGGTGGGAGGATGGGCATCAAAGAAGAAGTGGATTAAGAATACAAACTTCTAGTGATGGGGATGTAATGTACAGCAGTACATTAGTACTGCTGTAAGTAATAGCATAATACCTATGTGATATTATGTGATATCTATGTGAATAGCATAATATCTATGTGATACTATGTGATATCTATGTGAAACAGTGAGATGGTTGATAGACTAGTGATCACTTTGTAAGGTATAAATGTTGAATCACTATGTTGTACACCTGAAGCTAATACAATATATATATAAAATATATATATCTACATATATATGTAGATATATATACACATACATATATGTCTATCTATCTATCTATCTATCTATCTATCTATCTGTGTGTGTGTGTGTGTGTGTATATATATATATATATATATATATATATATATATATATTTTATTTTTTTTTTTTTTAAGGAGGGCACAGCTCACAGTGGCCCATACGGGGATCGAACCGTCAACCTTGGTGTTATTAGCACCATGCTCTAATCAACAGAGCTAACCGGCCACCCCAGCTAATATTGTAAAAATGCACAGAAATATAATGGTGCCTAGGGTTTAGCTTGAATAATAAAGTTAGTATTTATTTTTTGCCCTCTGTTGTTTCTAGCTGCTAATAAACTGAGTCCTTGATTTTGTGTGAGAAGGAACTAGGATGTGAATTATAGCCTGAGAGGTAAGCAAATTTAGACTTTAAAAGATAAATATGATGATAAATATGATAAGAATGTCTTCAGGACAAGCTGGAATTGAATATTAAACAAGAGAGCCTTCTAAACAGTGGTATTTACAATAAGTTTACAGATCAAAGCATCATTTAGCGCAAACTGTTTACTTAAGTCATGTTAAAATACTTTTATTGCCAATCCATCTTTGGCTCTTACTTGATTTGAAACTTTGACTTAATATTCTTAAACAACAGTTATTAGATTGAATTGGCATGGGTCATTCAGTTCTGAAATGATAAATTTGAAGCTCAAAATTTCTCAATAATACAGTAAATATTTATCAATAATAATTTAAAATATCTACTTATAAGAAAACGAATATAAAACAAAAGTTGAGTTGACAATTTATTAAAACATTTAGGTAAAGTAGTATTCTAGCTTAATTCAGCTACTAATATTGTGTGGGAAGTTACATTGTATATACAGTTATGTGCCTACAAGGGAGAATAACACCACACATGGCTACCTATGTATGGATGAGGATGAACAAATAAAACCGAAGCTACTTAGATGAAGACAGGAGGATTGCTTACAGAAATCTTAAGAATGAGAAAGGTTAAGTAATCAGTTGTTACTCTAGAATAAGTAGAAATCAAGGGCAAAACAAAGCAAACTTTTATAAATAAGAAAAAACTGCTTAGTCTAAAATGTCAATATGAAAAGAAGTAGTAGCCCTTTTTGTTAATAAAAATGTCTTGGTCATAAAATATTAGCTCCATACTTCGTGTTCACCAGAAGTGATATAATGGGTATTACGGAGATGGCCTTAAAGGGATCTGAGCCAGTGCTACGTATAGTGAGGGCACATTCGGAAATTAGTTTTGGCCTCTGGTGGACAATAAATCTGCCTCAGCGCAATAGAAATCAGTCCACACACCAAAGAAAAGTGAAGTCCCTGATGAGAAACAAAATCAAACCGAGTCCTAGGGGTCGGAGGAAATATCTCCAGTCATTTGCATGCCACTCTCCTGAAAGAGCCTCCCAGGCCATTCTCTGCTGGTTACCTGTCCACATGTGGAAGCCCCTGACCCCAGACTCTGGCTTTGCTGCATCCTTGATACATAAAAGAAGTTATTGATACTTGAGAGAAGCCAACATGATTTCTTCTTCCTATAATCACTATCATTTTTTTCTTTTGTTGTATTCTTTGTAGCAGGACAAGGGGCCATTTACAGGTAGTGCTGATTAAAAGATAGGTAGGCTCTTGAAAATAGCTAGCCCGTGATCCATCTATAAACAAATTCAGAGTTGCTACCTTTTTCTTTCTATTTTATGTGGGGAACAGGTAATGGAATATCAAAGTGAAACAACTCCATGCCTGCCAAAATGCTAGATTCAAACCAAGGGCAAAGTTTGTTAGAAGTATCCAAAGGATATGTATATAAACTTTAAAATTATACATGTTTTTTTTTCCAGATGGTTTCCTACTTCATTCTACTCCTAATCAGCATTCCTGTTTTTATTTTCCTCACTAAAATAGCACTCAGTATCACCTCATGAGAAAACCCCGTATTGAATGTGCTGAAGGCCTGAACCTTCTACCAAAGGTTCTTATTGGATTGCCCTCTTTATAGTGCCCCACACAGTCCTGGGCTCAGCTTCCATCCTGGGATCTTGCAAGAGTATGACTGCATTTTTTATTTTTATATCTCTTCATTGCAAACTATAAAATATATATAGAAAAGTGCTTTGTTACATACACACACAAGCTTTCACATTAGGACAAATAGTTAAAACATAAACACTCATGTAAGTACCACCCTGAGGTCAAGAAATAAAACTTGGCTAGCACCTGTCTACACCTCTCTCTAGAGATAAACACATTTTTGTCTTTTATGCTAATAACTTCCATTTTTGAAATAGTTACATCAGACAAGAAAATTACAAGCCAGTATCCCTGATGACCACACATGCAAAAATCCTCGACAAAATACTGGCAAACCAAATTCAACACTATATTAAAGGGATCATACACCCTGACTAAGTGGGGTTTACTCCTGGGATGCAAGATTGGTTCAACATCTGCAAATCAATGTGATACATCACATTAACAAAATTAAGGATAAAGATCATATGATTGTCTCAATAGATGTAGAAAAAGCATTGGACAAAATTAGACACCTATTTATGATAAAAACTCTCAACAATGTGGGTATAAGGGAACATACCTCAACATAATAAAGGCCATATGACATGCCTACAGCTAATATCATAATCAATGGGGAAAAGCTGAAAGCTTTTCCTCTAAGATCAGGAACAAGAAGCTCTGGAGATTGGACGAAAAGACTGAATCAAGTTAAAAGATCCAGACTTCCAGTTACAACATAAATAAATCATGGGGATGTAATGCACAACATGGCAACTGTAGTTAATAACACTGTACCGCATATGTGACTATTGCTAAGAGAGTATATCTTAAAAGTTCCCATCACAAGAAAAATAATTTTTGTAGCTATGTTGGTGACTGATGTTAAGTAAACTTATTATGTGATATTTTTACAATATATGCAAATATCAAATCATTATGCTGTCCACCTGAAACTAATGTATGTCAATTATAACTCAGTAAAAAATTTTTAAAAAGTATTTTCTAAGTGTTCAGTGCTTTATCATCTTCCCTTGACTCCACATGTAGAAGATACATAAGGATCAAGGTGATGATGATGTGTGTGTGTGTGTGTGTGTGTGTGTGTATGAAATAAAATTTCAAAATATAGCTAAAATTTCAAATGTTTTAAAACGTGATTGAATCCTAGTCTTGTTTCTAACTCATATTGATTAATTTGATTGAACAACAGTTAAAGAATGTCATCCATGTTTAAAAACCACAGCTGACGATACTGTCCTTTTGTAAGAGATGGATGGAAACTATTAGTTATGATTTGCCTAAGTTTGTCCTTCTGGTTAACTTCTGGCTCTCCATGGTAATTAGCACTACAGCCTTCAGAATGAAGGTCTATATGATTGCCTTGGTTGGGGTGAAAGGGGAAAATCTGAAGCTAATGCACCCCACAATAAGGCCTATCATGTGGGAGTTAAAGGACAGTGGAAAGTTAAAGGAGTTAAAGGATGGTGGAAGTTTGTAATAGAATAAAAAATGTAACACCATTGGAGCAAAAGAGGCCTAAGCAGCAGTCATGGGGGCTTAAGAGGAGAATGAAGTAAAACTCCCTTTATTTGGTAGAGTGGGTTAGGCCATAATCCTTATGAGATAGATAGATGATAGCCAGCCAGACAGACAGATAGATATGTACATACATACTTACATACATAGATAGATAGGATGATACTTTGAGAAAGCAAAAATAAAACCAGCTGCCAATCATACTTAATAATGTTCATAAAAGAACATAAAGAATTTCTAACAGGATATAGTCAGATCAGGGCATAGTTGTACAATGACAATTCCTTCTTTTGTATAATGGTTGCTTTCTTACCAATGAGTCCTGGGCCCTGCGTTGTTCTTCCCCATTCCTATACAAAGATTACTGTAATAGTCATTTATTTAACTGCCCCAGAATTTTGACAGTCTTCAAATCTGGAGCTGGTTCCCAAATTCTCATCTCTCCTTAGATTCCTGTAGCACAAGCCCAAACCCCATATAAAAATTCCTCCCAAACCCCTGTACTGCAGTGCTCCTAAGGTCCTCTGGGGGTACACTGCAAAAAGCTGAATACACCTAACTTTGATGAGAGGTGGTCTTTGGCTAGTGGGGTTCTACAACTTAAAGTCTCATCGAAAATCTTCCCATATTTAAAAATCTAAAAGGAAGGAGATTCTCTAGTCTCGCTTTTGAATCTACTCAACAAATATTGTTAACAAATATCACCGATGCACATTGAAATAAGATTTGATCTAATGGTATGTTAAAAATAAACAGACACAAGCAAAGACCAACAGGCCACTGCTAGAACTATGAGTGGAAAAGTTTAATACCAACCATGGCTAGAAAGAGATGGCAAAGAAAGAAAATCATTTTTTATGTAGTTTTGATCAGAGAGGTAAGCTCAAATGATTCGCAGTACTCAAAATCAGCCAATATTAGGTTTAATCTAAAGAAAAAGGTACTCAGGAAACTAAGATGTTTACCCTAATCATCAAAGCCCCTGCATGTTCTGATGACATGATGGTGGGAAGAATCAGGATTCAAGGGCCCAGTATGGTTACAGAATAGGTGGCCTTATGAGCATGTCTTGAAGAAGGTATTGGGCCAACATTTGGGGAGAGCCAAGAGACAGAAAAAAGAAAGGAGTATAATTGTTTTTTGTTTGTTTGTCTTGGGGTAAGTTTGTACATTGTGAATCTACGCTTGCATACAGGGGAACCTCTAGTGGGCTGCAAAGCTGTTGCCTCTCCCTTTGACATGATTCAGGGAACTCATCCCTAAGCTGTCAGTGCTGAAAAACTAAAACCAGCAAGTAAGCAATATTGGTACCAGGCACAATTTCCTGACCCTATATTAAACAAAGATTTCTTTTCTCAACCTATATTATAAAAACACTGAGACCAGGCACTTAAAAACCTAACTGCTTCCTCCAGGAAACATTTGATCCTAGAAGATAAAATTGTGGTCCACCAAAATAACTTGCTTCTTAATACTTGCTCCGGGATCCTCAATTAGCTACACTCATCAATCCAAAGCTATTACATCACAAATTCTTCCCAGTGCCAATCAGATCACTGGCAAGACCCACCTGAAAATCATTGAGCTCAGGCTCTAAAGTTCTAAAAATAACATTCTTTCATTTTTCCATTTGGAAATACGACTACAACTCTATCAAGGGGGTATTCTATAAACTTAGCTTTGTTTAATTAATATTTTGTTGTTGTTTTTTTTTTTGGGGGGGGGAATCTTTTGAAGGATTGAGAATCAAAAGCCCACATGGCTTCACCAGCTCTCCTAATGAGTTGGCACCACTGCATGGAAATATCCATAGACTAGGAAACACAAAGGCTGGCGTTTGCGGTGTTCTGGGGAGGTTACCAGCGATCTGCTCAGTCCAAAAGCACCCTGATGTTTGCCTTGTTTCTCAGCTCAACCTGTAACTCCAGGGAGTCAAACACTTTTTATCAGCTCTAGATGACCTGACTCAAGAGTAGGTCATTTCCTCTTCTGAGCTCAGGTGAAATCAAGGACAGTGAAACTGACACCATTTCCTATAGAATAATCTATGCATATAGTTTAATATACACTTTTAATTTCTCCTCTAAAAGTTCTACCTGCTTAATCTTTTCTCACCCAATTAATACATTAATAATCACTGAGCAATATGAATTATATCATGAAAATAAATATTTCAGTATTTTGCATACTTAAACTTTTGATAACTAAGGAATACAGGAACTGTTTCTTTGTGGATTCTCCAAAAAATAGTTACTGATATGGGTTCACAACAGTGGTTATATATTCCAGTGCTGAGCTTTTTAAGAATCATTCATGAATATTAATCCCAAATTGAAAAGGAACTACTCAGGGAAAAATAAATTTTAAAAAAGAAAAGCTATAAGCAATATGTTTTAGCTGTAACTTCACAGAAAAAGATTGTTCATTATCATTATGTAAAGTACCTACTTTTGAAGAGGAATACGACATATTTCCACACACATCTCCTAGGGTCCTAAAATACATGACTTCAAATACTGTAAAGAGTTTATTCATTGCTTGCAAAAATATCTTAGAAATCAAGCACACACATCAAATAGTTACTGTGAATGTTCAAAATAAACAAAAAATAACTAAGTGATGCATATCTTTACTTGTATATAAACACTATTTTAAAAATACTACATAGATATTTTTACCAAACATATCTTGCTATTATCTATGAAAATATCTATGGAATGCTTTAAAATTACCCCATCATCCATCTACAGAAGCTATAAACCTTATCAGAAAGCAATTTATAAACAAATAACATCAAAACATACTTTATAGAATTTATTATGCTAGACAGCATTCTAAGTATTCTCTCTAGATTAACTCTTTTAATACACACACACACACACACACACACACACACACACAACCTTATGAAGTAGGTACAATTATTCACCCCCTTTAACAAAAGTAAGGAATTGAAGTTCAGAAGGGTGAAGTGACTTTCCCAAGGTCACAGCAAATAAAAGGTGAAACCAGGTTTCAAACCTAGACCATTTCACATTCTGATACAAGAGTCTGTTTTCTTAACTACATGTCAAACTAACAAATACACATCTATGCTTAAACAAATTTGTTTTCCAATACAAGAGATGCATCTATAAACAATGGACTGATGACTGGTATATATTTACATAGCTTTAATAAATTGTTAAATGAAAATTAGAGTACAACTGAGCTTTAATTAAATACTCTTGAATATCCAATCAAACAATCAATTTAAATATAAGCATTCCTGATTTTACGTAGATATTTTTTTTTCTTCTCTTTCTGCTCACAGCAAGAGATCTAATCAAGAACATATATTCAAATGCGTTAATTTGGGGACAGATACTGGATTCTTACAATATAGAAAGAAACCATTTATATAACATCCTAAATATAAAATACAGGTAAGGATAGATACTGCTGCTTATGTATCAGGAAAAAAATTCATTTGTGTACACTTCCTTCTATATTTTGTGAACTATTTATGTACTAACCTTTGATTATTAAGAGATTTAGGGTATCTATGATGTGTATTTACCTTTAACAGCAGTAAGACTTTATTAATAGGGTTAAATACTGACAAAGCCCCCAAAGTCTGAGTTTTAATAACTTTTTACATTATAAAAAATACTAGCCTAGAGACTTAGTATAACCCTCAGATTAACACTGAAGTTAAAACAAATGCTTGTGAATGTACTAACTTGGCTTTACCTTTTTTTCTCTGACACCAGGCAGATGCCTTGTGTACCTCTTGTCTAGGTCATAAACAGTTTTACTTCTATGATCATACTCTTAAAGATGCCTTCTCTGGACAGCAGCTAGCTTAGAGATCAGTTTCTAATCACGGTGAACTGGGACAGATTACTCCTATTCCATTTTTTCCAGAACATTTATCATTCTGAGGCCAGGGTAAGGCTGCCAGAGTCCCCAACATGTGGCCTAGGGGAAGATTTTGAGATCCATTCAAGTGTTAACTATAGATTTTTGCTGCTTGGCAATAGAAAATGCTAGACCATCTGCCAGGTACACCTCTACACTCATTAAAACTATCTTGTCATGTCTCTTCTCACCTGGGAAGATTCAGTAGACATTAATGAGATTCCACATCTGATAGTGGGCCACATCTACAAGCCAGACTTGCTCAGCATGCATCGATTTAGCTCACTTTAACTTACATTCATTTCGGCATGCCTATCAACATACGCGTAGGTCTTATATTTTTAGCGTTGTTAATTGCACGGCTATCAGGGGATTCTTTTTTTTCTTTGCAGCACAGACTGCAAAGGAAACTGACAATCTCATTGTGTCACACACAATGAGATTTAAGCTGCTAGACTTTGCAAATTAAAATACAGGAAATCCAGTTAATTTGAACTTCAGATAAACAATAGATAATTTTTTAGTATACGCATGTCCCAAATATTATATTTCATTTGGTAATTCTAAATACAGTATGATACTTTGAATTTGATAAAAGATAAGCTCTCCCTAATATCAACCAGTTAGTAGATCAGCTTAGTTGATGAGAAGACTAGTGGAGTAGATGTGGAAAGGTAGGCTTCTCATTTTACCTCCTACCATACTGACTCTCAGTGTATCCCCTGGCCTCGATGAACTCCAGTATCTTTATTTAGAAAATGAGAGAATGATACGTTTCCTGTTAACCTTACAGGGTTGAGAAAACAACTAAGTGAACATAAGTGAAATAATTCTAAAGACCGAATATAAGACCACCTTATCTATGAGTCATAATTATTTGTATGCTTGTAATAAAGAAAGTTGATGTTCTCTTTTCAAATAGAAAAACAAATTTATCTGTTTCAAAATAAAATGATCACATTCATTGCTCAAACTCCTTCAGTTGTTTCTACCCAAACCATTCCACTATTACTGTATAGGACACAAAGGCCTCCTTAAATAAGCTAAGTAAATCCCAACCCTGTATTCTCCATGACTTAACTCTCTTCATATAGTTCACTACACGTATTACAACATGTAACAGTCATTTTACATATTTGTGCACCAGGACTTAGAGTACCTGGCACACCGTAGATGTTCAATAAATATGTTAAGTAAATAAACAAGGGTCACTTACCAGTCATGTGGCTTGCCCTCTGTGGTAGATACTGTGATGGCCACCCATATCCCCACCCAATGAAACAATTGTTGTAGCTGCGAGAAGCGCTGTCAGCAGAAGGAACTGCCAGTTCCTTCAGATATTGCCTCAACTGCAAGGAGCCACTTCACCCAAAGTCACGCCCCTTCTTTGGGTGGCCCACATTCCCATGGGAGTATAATGAACTAGCCTTTTGGCCCAACTCAGAACAGTTCTGAAGGACCATTCTAGTTCCAGATGTCCCCTGGGGGTCAGCTGAGCCTGCTTTTGGACCTAAATCGAGGCTCCATTTCTCCTGCTAACCCTCTTTCTGACCCTTTTCTTCCATAGATGTTGATTCCAGGGCCTCCTAGATAAACATCCTGCACATTATACTTCCCAGAATCTGCTTCCCAGAGAATTCAACCTGTGACATTCTCACAATGGCATTTAATAGAGATGAAACTCCATCTTTGAAAGACCCTCCTCTCATGGTTTTCATGCTTTGCCAGTCTTCTTTTCTCCTTTTACAAATATTAAGATGCTAGACAGACCCAGAGCCAATACTGATCCTCTTTCTTTTTCAAACATCTTTCTCAGTTGATCTCAACCATTGCTATATTTCTTGATGTTAAGGTTGCCCACACTGATCTCTAATCCACACTGTTCTTCTGAATTTCACACTTGTATAGCCAACAGTTCATTTTCGAATGGTGTACCCATTTGGTACCACCATCTGGAAGCAGGGACACCCTACCTGCCTTTCAACCAATTCTTCACATGCTGGCCACTGATCTTTCAAAAACATAAATCAAACATTATTCTTCTGCTTCCATGACTTTCCATTGTATTTTAGGATAACAATTCAAATCATTTTCCATGATCTAGAAGTAGGCTGAATACTTTCCATAATAGCGAATATTCACTTTTCATATTATCGAAATTGGGATCCTTTTGAGAGTATAACAGGGTGCTCTTAACAATTACTCCAGGAAAACACACAACCAGAACTAGCCCGAGCACCTGAAAACATATGTCCATTCTGTGCGTGAGGTGTCCACTCTACTGCTTTCAAACTTTCTGAAGTTATAGAATGCTTAGAGAGGTTTTGATGTCCTAATGTTCACAGCTTTAGTATCAATAGATTTAGGTCCCAAATGCTGTAATGGTCAAAAACGTAACATCTACATCTTGTGTGTGAAACCCATAAAAATGTCTCACGGAGCCATGGTATTTACCTAATGTGGCACCACAGCCTTTAGTGTGCTAAGCCATCGCCTCTGGGACATTTTTAAAATGCACGACTATAGGACCTTTCCAGAACCACAAAATCAGAGTGTCTAGGAATAGACCCAGGCAGTGTGCATTTTGGAAAACGTTCCCAGGGGGAGAACCATTGCACTACTCTAGGACAAGCACTGCTCCAGCCACTTTAAGTTAAAGGGGAACATATGTTAACATTGATGGTGTACCCTTATCTGCAGTGAGAGTATTAGTAGACTTAACAGTATTGATTATCCTTAGACTATTGCTTGGTTTTGCTTTAGAACATTCCAACAATAATACTATTTTTTCAGGAGTTAGGGGAGATAAAACATGATTGGCAAATGCTGATTATTGTTGAGACTGAGGGTTCATTACACAGTTGTTTATCCCTGTATTTGCTTATAGTTGAAAGTTTCAATAACCAAAAGCTTAAAAGTAAGTGCCATTGGTAAAACAAACAATAAATGATTAATTGACTAAAATGACCAAGTCAAGTCCGGGTGATTATAGTTCTCAAATAACTTTAATTTAGACCATCTCCTTATTATCCGTTCTGCCACTTATTTGAGGCCTTTATTGAAATCTGAATGTAATTTTTAACTCACTCTGATATCCCCTACTGAATATATTCATTCATTCATTCAGTCAGTCAGTCTTCAAAATATCTTTATGAAGTGTATCTATTTGCAAGAACTAGAATCTGTCAAAAACCTAGTATCCTCTCATTGCTGCCAAAGCTAGTTTTCTAAGTCATAAATCTGATCAGGCCATTCCCCAGGAAAACAAAACAAAACTATCGTCTGTGTCAGAGACTGGCAAACGTACTGTGTCAGAGAATAAAACATTTTAGGCTTTGTGGGCCATGAGGTGTCTGTTGCGACCACCAAATTCTATCACTGTAATGCAAATGCAACAATAGAAAATATACTAATAAATACGTGTTCCAATAAAACCATATTTACAAAAACAGGTGGCAGGCTGGATTTGACCCACTGGCATAGCTGACCAAACAACCAAATTCCTTTAAAATAGTAATCCAAGGTATTATACTTAATGAATTTGATGCCAAAAGACTCTCACAGCTGTATTTCCTGCACAACCCTCTGCTCTGGAAACTCCTCCATATTTTTGGCATTGCCACAGGTTTGGTTTGGTAAACCTCTGGTGGAGCACATATTAATATTGCAATGATCAGAACAAATATTAGTCTTTAGGTGGAGTCTTGTCTACATTTCTATACTTACCCTGAATCTTGGCAGAGTTGCCACCACTCCAAAGATACATGTATTAAATGCTATGAAGGTACTTATCACATATTACAGATTCCCTAAGTTATACTCGTATATCCCCACCATCACTGCCGTTGCTAACCTGTAATCAACGGGTTTGTCAAGGGCATTTCTAGGTGACCTAAAGCACCAATTAGCATAGTCCTATGGACACTGTCACTTCAGTCTCTCAGAGTAGATACTGGGCTCCTTTTAGGAAACGACAACTGAACAGGCTGTAGTCCCCATTTATCCAGGAGGGATATATAATTGTTTTTTACTGGCTTTTCCCCCTACCGTTTATAAAAATAAGAATCATTCATCAGAATTTAAAGTTCTGATTATTATTTAAATGGAATTCAAAAATTAGAATTTAAAATTCAATTCCCTTTGTTTAGCCCCTGAGCAATAATGTTTGCCCAACAAAGGTTTTTTTTTTTACTTGATCATACATAAAAGATTCTTCAAATAACCATTTTTATATAGTAATATCTAATTGAAAATAAATGAACATAGCATTACCTAAAGTGAGAGGTTTGAAAGCTCATGAAATTGTAATGATTCACAAAATTGTAATGAATAAGAGAAACTCAGCAGGGAATGGTGATAATTCACAGAATACCATTTCACTCATATTCAAACCACTATAGTTTAATTGACTCAGAAGGCCAAAGGGATGAGTTGGAAGAAGGAAATTCTTCTTACAATAATCTCCTTCAAGTTACTACTAGCTTATTTCCAGTAAAATATAGTAAGCTTTCGCTAGTTTAGTTCCATTTCCCCCTTCTTGTACTATTATTATACGTATGTTTATTAATATTATACACCCACAATATAGTGTTTTGTATATGTGTGTCTGTAATTTTTACTGAGTAATTTTTTAAAGAAATTAACAGAAGCAAAAAATTAAATATATTCCCTCACATATTTGCCACTTCCAGTATGCTTCATTCCTCCTTGGATCCAATTAACCATCTATAGTCACACCCTTTTGCCCTGAAGAATTTCCTTTAGTATTTCTTAAGGGCAAGTGCCTAACAACAAATTCTCTCCATTTTGCTTTCTTTGGAAATGTTTCTCTTTTACCCTCATTTTTAAAAGAGAAATATGCAGGTTATAAAAGTTTGGGTTTATTATTTCTTCCACCACTCTGACATGTCACCTCAGTGCCTTCTTGCCTCAGTTGTTTTTGATGAAAAGTTAGACGTTCATCTTATCGTGGTGTCTTTCTTCTCTTACTGCTTTAAGTATTTTTCTTTCTGACTTCGCTCTCAGTAGTTTAACTGTATTATGTCTAAGTGTGTTTCTCCTTGTATTTATCCTATTTGAGGTGTATTGATCGTCTTCAATGGTAAATTAATGTTGTTTCATCAAATTTAGACTTGTTTTCTGCAGAGAAGAGAAAGTCTTTATTACCAGGAGTAGGAAGCGACTCCCATTATTTTGACTGGAATCATTTATGAATAGATCTAGTTCAGTGAAATATATATATGTGTATATATATATATATATATATATATATATATATACACACACACACATATATATATACACACACATATATATATACACACGTATATATATATATATATATATATATATATATATATATATATACACACACACACATACACATATGTATATATACAGATCAATTTGAAGAGTGTCAACATCCTTACCCTATTCTTTTTTCCTATGGATGAGCATAGTATAGCTGTCCACTAATTATTTTACATCTTTTGTTAATGCTCTTATTTTTTTTTTCCCCACAGAGATCTTACGTATCACTTCTAGGTTTATTCCTGTATGTTTTTTGTTGTTATTGTAAGTGGATTTTTGTCTTACCTTATTTTCTAATTGGTCATTACTGGTATAAAAAGGTTTGAACTTGAATAATGACTTTCCATCTAAGAACCTTGTTAAATTCTGTTATTTATAATAATTTGTAGATTGTCTTGGATTTACTGCATAGATTAATCATATTAACTACATATGTGGACAGCTTTATTATATATTCCCTTCTAATCCTTATTACTTATTTCTTTTTCCTGTTTTACTACATGACCTAGAATGTCCATTAAAATGCTGTGTAGAAGCAGTGGTTCTGATCTTTATATTATTTCTTACTTTAAAATGGTAATGTTTGAAATTGATTATCCAACACCTCTACTTGTAGCACTGTTAGAGTGTTTATTAACATAGCTGATAGCCATGTGAATTCCTCTAAAGAAAGCCTCTAATAATTTATTCAGTACACATTACTCTGCATATTCTACAGTCAAGGTTACTAGGCTTACAATTTTCTCTTAATCAGACCTTGTTAATTAAGAAAACATGCATGAACGCACTGTCCACTATCACCATGACAGTCACTCAAAATTTGGTTAATTTATACATGTCTAATGAAAACCTCTTCACTCCACTATCCCCCCTTAGTGAATTTCCCCCTACAGCTCCAACCTAAAAGAAAACTTAAGGAGACAGTTTAACTAAATAATTCCCATGCCATATATATATATATATATATATATATATATATATGTATATGTATATGTATATATGTATATGTATATATATGTATATGTATATATATGTATGTATATATATACATATATGCATATGTATATATATACACTTAATTCCTTCTACTTTGAAACTGAAATAGTGGATATTTGAAGAGACATTTATGTTAAGTTAAAGACTGCCAAAGGCAAAAATAAGATTAAACACTGGCTGTGCCTCAGAATGTTTCTGTGCCACTCGTTCAAAACGAATGCCATAGTGACCATCTAATATTCTAACACTGTAAATCTGAAGGGAGCTATCTGGGTGATTCTGATATCCAGGGAGAATTGGGGTTCTCTGGGCTGATGACAAAGCTGATGACTACATAGAGCAGGGAGAACAACAGCTCCTTGCTGAATTTTACTGCTTTCTACCTAGCCGCTGCTTTCTCTACTTTTTCCTAATCCGTTTCCTCCAAGCTCCATTTGCTAGGTTATTCTTATCTCGGGGCCAAAGGCCTTCCTTATGAAGACAAATAAATTGAAAACTGTACTCACCTCTCCCATCCCCAAAACACAATGACAGTATTTTCTCCCACATTCTCAAACTAGCAAATGTCCAGTGGCACATACACAGTGTTCTACATAATGTCTTGCTCTTGCTTGTTCATTCCAGCTAACTCCTTTACAGAATCATTTGGCAGAGTCAGACAAAAACCAAGGAAGGAATACTGAAATGTGAGAAATTTCTATTTTGTGTCCTACCATTTTCCTTCTCAGGGGCCTCTTACTCTTTTTTGCTATGCCTTCCCTCATTCCCAAGAGTTTATTGCACATATGGAAAATGTGATACCTCTGGATACTGACGTAGGCCTATTATCCCAAAGCTATGATGTGTAGTTGGGAATTGCTTTGAGACAAATCCTCAAAAGTATTTTAGTGATGAATGTGCCTTTACGTATCATCTCTCAATCCAGGGAGAGCTGGGTTTAATAATAAAATAATAGCATGTGCATAAAACTTCAAAAATTTATAAGATGTCTCCACAAATATCATTTGATCTTCCCTAATCTGTTTTCAAATGATATAAGCAATGATACAGAAGTTATGTGACTTGCTAGTAAGTGAAAAAACTTTCACTTCCCACTCCAAATCTATAGTGATTATCTGTACTCTATACTATGTTAACACAAATGTTTATGTGATGAAGGAATTTCAGTGTCAGTGTGCTGTTCATAAAGGTAACTGGGAAGCGAATGAGTATTGACAACTTTCAGTGAGCCTCAATTCATGAGTAATGTGCTTTGCAACTGATTTCTTGGAAATGTGAGCAAGTAGTTCAAAAGAAAAAGGAAAAAAATAGGATTAATACACGTTTCTGAGGATGGCAACTGAATAAGACCTAGATGGTCAATTATATTTCTCCTCTATATATCATGGGGTATAAAAGGAGAAATTATGCAAGTAAATACAGTACTCTGAAAAACCAACATAGAGCAAGTCAATTTCATTTGACATTTATATTTAACAGCGCTCAACATCCAGTCCTTTGGATAAGTAACATCTAGTTACTTATCAGATTGCAAATTTTAAGACAGCTTCTTAATAAACCCATGATTGAATTGTTGTTCTGTCAGCTTTGACACTTTTGCACCTAAGAATGTATTTCTTCTGCATTAATTCCTTTGGTATTTAATTAATTCATGGAAAATGAAGCCTTATGTTCATTGGCTTGAAATACATCAATGAGATACATTAATCCATTTTTTCTTATTAGTTTTAGGTGTACAAAACAACACTGATTAGACATTTATATACCTCACAAAGTGATAACCTCTGACAAGTCTATTACCCATCTGACACTACACACAGTTATTACAATAGTATTGACTATATTCCCTATGCTATACTTTATATTCCATAACTTTTTAAAATAAATTATAATTGACATTCAATATTATTTTATATTAGTTTTAGGAGTATAGCATAATGGTTAGACATTTATATAATTGAGGAACTGATACCCCTAATAATTCCAGTACCCATCTGACACTATACATAGTTTTCACAATATTATTCGCTATATTCCTCAACTGTAATTTAATTCCCCTGACAATTTTGTAACTACCAATTTGTACTTCTTGATCCCTTCACTTTTCGCACCAAGCCCCCCAACCTGCCTCCCATCTAGTTACCATCAATTTGTTCTCTGTACGTATGAGTCTATTTCTGTTTTGTTTATTTTGTTTTTTAGAGTCCACATATAAATGATATTGGTATTTGTCTTTCTTAATCTGACTTATTTTACTTAGCATAATACCTTCTAGGTCCATCCATGTTGTTGCAAATGATAAGATTTCATTCTTTTTGATGGCAGAGT
Organism: Rhinolophus hipposideros; assembly: GCF_964194185.1. Classification (NCBI taxonomy): domain Eukaryota; kingdom Metazoa; phylum Chordata; class Mammalia; order Chiroptera; family Rhinolophidae; genus Rhinolophus; species Rhinolophus hipposideros. The sequence goes on from NC_138049.1 coordinate 70,933,882, forward strand.
AATATTCCATTGTATATATGTACCACAATTTCTTTATCCAATCGTCTATTGATGGGCACTTCAGTTGTTTCCATATCTTGGCTATTGTAAATAACGCTGCAGTAAACACAGGGGTGCATATATCTTTTGGAATTAGTATTTTGGATTTCTCTGGATAAATACCCATGGAATTGCTGGATTATAGGCAGTTCTGTTTTTAATTCTTTGAGGAACCTCCATACTGATTTCCATAGTGACTGCACCAATCTGCAATTCCACCAACAGTGCACAAGGGTTCCCTTTTCTCCAAATCTTCAGCAGTATTTGTTGTTTGTTGATTTACTGATGATGACTATTCTGACAGGTGTGAAGTGATATTTCATTGTGGTTTTTATTTGCATTTCTCTGATGATTAGTGATGTTGAGCATCTTTCCGTACGTCTATTGGCCATCTGTATGTCCTCTTTGAAGAAATGTCTATTCAGATCCTCTGCCCATTTTTTAATTGAATTGGGTTTTTTTTGGTGTTGAGTTGTAGGAGTTTTTTAATAATTATTGGATATTAACCCCTTACCAGATGTATCACTGACAAATATCTTCTCACATTCAGTAGGACGTCTTTTCATTTTGCTGATGGTTTCCTTTGCTGTGCAAAAACTTTTTAGTTTGATGTTATTCCATTTGTTTATTTTTTCTTTTGTTTCCTTGTTGAAGGAGATGTATCAGTAAAAATATTACTAAGGGTAATGTCTGAGAGTTACTTCCTATATTTTCTTCTAGAAGTTTTATGCTTTCATGTAAGTATTTAATCCATTTTGAGTTCATTTATTCTTATATATGGAGTAAGAAGGTGGTCTAGTTTCATTTTATTTTGCATGTATCTGTCCAGTTTTCCCAGCACCATTTACTGAATAGACTGTCTTTACTCCAGTGCATATTTTTTGTTCCTTATCATAGATTAAATGACCATATTGGCATGGATTTTTTTCTGGGCTCTCGATTCTGTTCCCTTGATCTATGAGTCTGTTTTTATGACAATATCATGCTTTTTGATCACTCTGGCCTTGTAGTATAGTTTGATATCAGGTAGCACAATACTTCCTACTTTATTCTTTTTTCTCAGGATTCCTGTGGCAATTTGGTGTCTTTTATTGTTCCATAATAAATTTTAGATTATTTGTTCTAGTTCTAAATGCCATTAGTATTTTGATAGGGACTGCACTGAATCTATAGATTGCTTTGGATATTACAGACATTTTAACTATATTAATTATTCCTATCCATGAGCATGGTATACGTTTCCATGTATTTGTATTTTCTTTTATTACTCTCATCAATATTTTACAATTTTCTGAGTACAGATCTTTTATTTCCTTGGTTAAATCTATTCCTGGGTATTTTTTTGATGCAATTTTTATGTAAATGAGATTGTTTTCTTAATTTCACTTATTGATAATTCATTATTGATGTATAAAAATGCAACCATTTTCTGAATATTAATTTTGCATCTGCTACTTTACTAAATTTATGTATCAGTTCTAATAGTTTTTTGGTGAAATCTTTATGGTTCTCTATATATAGTACCATGTTATCTGCAAATAATGATGATTTTACTTCCTCCTTTCCAATTTGAATGCCTTTTATTTTTCTTGACTGATTGCTGTAGCTATGACTTCCAGTATTATGTTGAATACCAGTGGACATCCTTGTCTGATTTTAAGGCGAAAGCTTATAGCTTTTCCCCACTGAGGATGTTATTAGCTGTGGGTCTGATATATATAGCCTTTATTATGTTGATGTGTGTTCCCTCTATTCCCACTTTGCTGAGAGTTTTTATCATAAATAGTTGCTGGAGTTTTTCAAACACATTTCCTGCATCTATTGATATGATCATATAATTTAATTTTGTTTATGTGAAATATGTTAATTGATTTGTGGATATTGTACCAATCTTACATAGCAGGAATGAATCCCATTTGATCATGGTGTATGATCTTTTTAATGTACTGCTGAATTTGGTTTGCTAATACTATGTTGAGGATTTTAGTATCTATGTTCATTATCTGTTTTTGGAATCAGGATAATGGTGGCCTTGTAAAATGAGTTTGAGAGCCTTCTCCACTTTTGAATTTTTTTGAATAGTTTGAGAAGAATAGGTGTTAATTCTTTTCTGAATGTTTGGTAAAATTCACATGTGAAACCATCTGGTCTAGGGCTTTAGTTTGTTGGGAGCTTGTTGATTACTGATTTGATTTCATTAGTAGTGATCAGTAAGTTCAGATTTTCTGTTCATTCTTGATTCAGCCTTGGAAGATTGTATGCTTCTAGGCATTTATCCATTTCTCCAGATTGCGCAACTTGGTGTATATTTGCTCATAGTATATTCTTAATTTTTTTTTTTTTTTTTTTGTATTTCTGTGGTGTTGGTTTTCATTTCTCCTCTTTCATGTCTGGTTTTATTTATTTAGGCCCCCTCTCTGTTTTTCTTGATGAGTCTCATTAAAGGTTTGTCAATTTTGTTTATCTTTTCAATAAACCAGCTCTTGTTCTCATTGAACTTTGTATTTTTTTTTTTTTACCTCTATTTCATTTATTTCCACTCGGTTTGATCAGTTCCTTTCTTATACTCACTTTGGGTTTTGTTTGCTATTTTTCCAGTTCTCTTATGTGTAAAGTTAGACTGTTTATTTGAGATTTTTTTGTTTTTTGAGGTAGCCCTGCATTGCTATTAATTTCCCTCTTAGAATTGTTTTTGCTGTGTCCCATAGATTTTGGGTCATTGCATTTTCATGTTTGTGAAATGAAAGAACAAAGTCTCAGTGTATCTTTTGATTTCTTCTTTGATATCACTGGTGACCCATTCATTATTCAGTAACGTGTTATTTAGCCTCCGGGTATTTGTGTATTTTTCAGTTCCTTTCTTGTAATTGATTTCTCGTTTCATACCATTGTAGTCAGAGAACACACTTGATATGATTTCACTCTTCTTAAATAAATTGAGACTTGTTCTGTGGCTTCATAACGTGATCTATCTTGGAAAAGGTTCCATATGCACTGAAAAGAATGTATATTCTGGTTCTTTGGGGTAATATCCTCTAAAAATACCAATTAAATCCATCTGATCTAGTGTGTCATTTTAGGCCAAATCAGCATGTGATGGCTGCTCAGCTCACAATGTCTCCTCACTAACAGCTTAAACTGGAAAACACACAAACATCCCAGTGAGAGATGCGTACACATTTCAGCACCCTAAAACTTCACAACCCACACTAAATCATCTAAAAAAAATTGTCCTTTCAGTAACTAAATGTTGTGTGTGTGTGTGTTTTGTTTTTTAATATCCTGCCCCTCTAGCTCAGTGATTGTCCGTCATATTAAGAATAAGAATTGCCTGTGAGACTTATATCAGATGTAAAAATATCAGATGCCCAAATATTCCATTTCAATGGGTCTAGCTGGGATTCAGGCACGTATTTAAAAATAAAATAGCTTAAGGACCATTTAATTTTACATCATTTAGTAGAAATCATGTGAAGACAAATTCTACACTGAAGCCCTCTATAACTCTGTCCAACTTGATTTCTCTTAATTCAGTTATTTAAGTTTGCTATGAAAAGGAAGTTTCAGTTTTAAGGAACTCATCTCCTTTCAGAAGATTGACACTAAATAAACATTAGCAAAACATATATTTATAAGTAACTACATATACAAATCTTGGTTTAAATGTTGCATGTACGGTATTAGTATTTAAGTGTTCTGATTTTATTATTTGATTTTACTCTAAAGCAATGAAAAGGTCAGACTGGCAACATTTATTCCCTATCTATTTGTTCAATCTGATATTTTTTTCTCAAGAAAAATTGCTTATCATAAAATAACAGAAATATTCATGAAAATGGCTACAATAAAAGAAACTTTTTTCTTTGGACAATAATTGATCTCATATTTTAAAATAAGTTGCTTCCACAATACAAAGTAAAACTTCCAGTGAAGGAAATTAAGAGTTCTTTCACTGTTGATTCTGGTATTAATTATTTACAAAGAAAGAATGGAACACATATTACTGTTATATTTCCTATATTCCCAAGCATCTGGAATTATTATATAGTCATGTGGAGAGATCACCGTCATATTTTTCATGGTTTAAGACTCATGGAAAAAAAAAATTGAACACATCTGAAAGTAAAGCAAGCTATTTATCATGAAGGAAGGTGTATTTTAAAAATATTTTGCTATTTGCTTCTTTTATATACCCTTAGGTATATACCTATCACAGACTAAGCATATATTAATATGCTAACCTGTACTTCGATTTGTACAACTGAATTCCTTCTCTTAGACGAGCCTAAATTAATTGTGTTTTATTATTGCTAGAAAATAGGGAGGAGGAAGAATCCCCATCCTCCAGACAGGGATCTCTGTAATGTGTAGGAAAGCACAATTCTTGTTTCCAAGACAAATGCATTGTATATGGTTTCCCTTGAAAGTACAGTGGGCTAAACATAGCTGCAGTTGACAACACATGAGGTGGGGATTTAAAAAAACAGATTTACAAAGAAATTTAATGATCCCTTCAAAATTTCAGGTAAATGCCCTAAGGAGATACAAAGTCAACATAAATGGTAGCTTGGTGTAGCACCATTAGCTGTAGACTACTATAAATTTGAAGTTGCTAGTACTTTGATTGAAAGTAATAAGCAATTTTACAATGTTCAGTAAGTTATTCATTCAAAACTCATATTTAATTTGTTACTTTTATTTGCATTGTATGTATGAGCAATGGCCACGCTTCCAGTTCAATCACAGCTATATATAACAACCATTTTGCTTACAGATGATTATAAACATGCTAAAACTGCAAAATTAGAGAAGTGGCCCCAAACTTCCCATATTCCAATCTCAGTTGCATACTCCTGCTGTCCCTTGAAGGCAGCCTGTGATTTCACCCGGCTAGACCTCTTTCCTCATAAAAACCAACAAATGAAAAAGTCAGTATCATTTGGCCAAAATCTCAATCACAGTGATGTAAACCCTCCCACATACTTTCATTTTTGCGTTTTGTGGAATAAGTGTGTTTGCCTCCTGTAAAAAGCATTTCAGACAAAACTGAGTAGAATTTATCCAATTGTGTATTTTAAGTATGTACTGAAAGCTGCTTTAACCTCCTTAGTAGACGAAGAAGAATTTTTCTGAGATGGAAATCCTTTTCCATAAAGGTAAAATCACATGATGTCTTAAGCTGATACTAAACACTCATCTACTTTCACTATTTTAGGGTGCCTGTGCAAAAAGGGACACAGGCTCTCACCTCATCTCTCATCTTTCCCTTAACCCTAACCAATAGTTTGACTTGTATTTCCTACGGGAATTCTAAATTCCAGATTTTAGACCAGTCATAAAACTGCCCCCTCTCTCTCCATTCTGCGTCTTCCCCAATTGCTTAGGTCTCCTTGGGCTGTCCCACGACAGGAAGGCAATCCATGCACGTAGCTCACAAACCCTCCAGTAACCAGGACAGAGAGAAAGTATAATAAATATTCCTCTCAAAGATGTCTCCAGTTAGGGTATGGGGAAGAAAGAGATGTTCTGAGCTTAAATGATAGACACCATGCTGGTAAACACAAGGCACCGGGCTCCTAGGAGCTGGGGGTAGGGAAACCATAGTTTGGGGAAGACAGCTACTGTCTCATTTAAGAGTGGAGCTTCTTGAGTAGGACTGTGTGGGTTAGATCCAGTTTCTACCTAACTATGCTCATGGGAAAGTTATTCACTTTCTTATGTCTCATTTCTCCATCTGTAAAATAAGGATAATAACAATACCTCTTTCCTGGGTTGTTTTAAGGATTAAGTAAAATGAGCTATGAAAAACACTTAGCAAGAATTCAATACATGTAGGCCTTAATCTATGGGGAGTTAACATCAAAATTTGTCTTTTAATGCAGTGCTTCTCAAACTTTAATGTGTATCTGGATTACCTGGGGAGCTTGTTAAAATGCAGAATCAGATTCTGTAGATATGGGATGGGGTTTGAGATTCTGAATTTCTAACAAGCTCCCACATAATGTCAACACAGCAGGTCCTTGAACGATATTTTGAGTAGTAAGGTTTTAATAGTATATATGAGTAAACATTCACGTGCTACGGGGAGAGTAGTACACAAAATTCTTGGGATATCTAACTGCACTGATGTGGACGGATCATAGGCATTTGAAAAATAACTAAGTAACTATATAGTTAATTATATAGTTAATTACTATATGACAAAGGAGGCAGGAATATACAATGGGGGAAAATAGTCTCTTCAATAAATGGTGTTTGGAAAACTGGATAGATATATGCAGAAAGGAAAGCTGGACTATTTTCTAATACCATATCCAAAAAGAAGCTCAAAATGGATTAAATAATTAAATGTAAGACCTGACACCATAAAACTCCTAGAAGAAAATATAGGTAGTAAACTATTTGGTATGAGTCTTGGCAATTTTTTTGTTGTTGTTGTTATGTCTACTCAGGCAAGGGCAACAAAAGCAAAAATATACAAATGAAGCTAAATCAAACTAAAAAGCTTGTTCACAGCAAATGAAACCTTCACCAAAACTAAAAGATAGCCTACCGAATGAGAGAAGATATTTACAAATGATATATTAAAGTTAATATCCAAAATATATAAAGAACACATACAACTCAACATCAAAAAGTAAAAATCCATTAAAAAAGATGAAAAGACCTGAAGCGACATTTCTCCAAAGAAGACAAGCACATGACCAACAGACCTGTGTTGCACACCTGAAACTAATATGATGTTGTATGTAAACTATACTTTAATAAAAAAAGCAAAGTTAAAAAAAATTCTGAGGCAGACTTTCAGAAACTAATGAAGACCTATGACAAAAACAAACACAGCAGAGGATAAGGCTGTTAGGAAAGTCAGCACAGGAGCACAAACCTATCTCATTATTATGTCCTAACTCGCAACAGAGGAATATGTAACAGATGGTGCTACCTAAATAGAATTCAATTTAATCGTTAATATGTTTTACTGGTTGACATAATTATGGCATGAATGAGCTTTAAGATACAACTAAGAGGTACACGTATTAGTGAAAAGACGTCTCATTTCATGAACCATATTTTCAGATTTATCCAGACATTGCCTCACAGCCACATCATTGGTGATCTAAGCAAAAGTGACGGGCGAGGAGGGAATTACCAACTACAAGATCCTAGATCAGAGATGCAGCACCAGACAGCTCTACAGGAAAGGATCAGTGCAAAGAGTAAGTGAAACCATGACATTCCAATATTTAATTTACAGTGGATTTTTCTGTAATTAAAATAGAAAGAAAAAAAATATCCATTATGACCAGTAAGCTCATCAGTCAGTGGGGAGCTGTGGCTGTGGAAGGATCATAAGGTGACATCCAGCTACCTGGTACATGGAGGCGCTTCAGGAATGCCATTACAATGTCAATAAGACAAAACTCCTGCTGAGGAATGTTCTACACACAAAAACTTGATCACAAGTCAGAAGATGCTATTTAAATGTATGGGGGCATATGAAGTATAACTTGTTTATTTCCACTGTCTTGTTTTCAATTCAAAAAAATACTTCATTTTGTTCTTCTTATGAGCTCAGCATTATAGCAGGAATAGTGGAGAAAACAGGATATGGCCCCTTCCTCAAGAAGAAGAGTAACAACAAGAAACATTTATTAAGGACATATATGATACCAAATATGCTAAGCACTTCATCTGCATTTGCTATGCACTGAAAATTCGCAACAACCCTATAAGTTATGTAATAGTCATATTTATGATCTCCATTTTATAGATGTGGAACTTGAGGTTAGTTAACTTGTCTAACATTACCTCTAGTTAATAAAAAATTTAGGATTCTAACTTAAGCTATTAATCTCTGTGATAAAAACATTTGAAAAGCCCAATAATATATATATATATATATATAATATATATATTTAAAATCTGAGCCATACTAGATAAGCTGAAAGAAGACAGCATATGGCAAATTGAAAAGTGAATTACTTTGGCAATCATCGCTACAGAAATTCAGAAGAGGAGGCTATTTCAGGATCAACTTGATAAGAAAGAATTTATTAGTGAAGTGAGACTTGAACCATGTTGTGAAACGTGGGTAGAATTTGGATGAGAAGAAGATACTTATTTGGGAAGGGTGTGCCCATCAGTCACAGTGATTTACCAGATGCGATTTACTCTTGGTGCTCTAGTATCCTTTCAAAATCGCATGATTCTATGAGTGCTTTCCTAGAAAAAAGGGCACATACTCCCACACACAAAATTATGCATGCAATTTTAAATTTTATACCTTATGACTTTCGGCCTGCAGAAGAAACTCAAGTATTTAACAAAACATACAAGAATCTTCATTACCTGGCCCATATCCATCACATTAGATTCATTCCTTTTCAAGCTCTATTCCTTCCCAACCAAACCCCCCAAACCTGTGGCAATTCCAGGGCTCTCCCTACTTCTTCCTGCTTCATCATCTCTGTTGAAGCAGTTTGCATGCCCTCCCCTAGCATCCTCCCACAAGTTATCTGTCAGGTGACCATCTTAAATCTTATCCGTCTTTCCAGATTAGTTCAAGGCACTGGAGAGCCTCAAATAAATGAAAAACTATGATCAGTTGAGATGGGCAAATCAAGACCAGAAAAAAATAGAGGTAATGCATCGAACAAAGAAAACAAACATTTTATATCTTATTGCATAGAAAACAAGAATGGGGAGCTATAAAAAGGTACAATCAAAGCAATAAGAACTCATAGAAACTAAAAATATTTCAGCAGAAATAAAAATGTCGATAGAATGGCTAGAAGAAGACATTAAGGAAATCTGCCAGGAAAAACAAGAATAAAAAGAATAAACAATACAAGAAAAAAAGATAAGTAATTTAGACGATCAGACTAAGAGGTAGTCTAGAAAAAGGAAACAGAGAAGACAGAAAGCAGAAGTATATGAGAAAAAATAATAAAAACATTTTCAGAATTGAAGGATGAAATCCCAGATTCAAAGACCCACCAATGACTCATGAACAGGGATTTTAAAAGACCCACATTGAGGTACACCATCCTGTAGTTACAAAGCAATGGGAAGAAGAGAGATGCTAAATGCTCTGGGGGTACTCCAAGGTAGGGAATAGATCACATTCAAGGAATTAAAATCAGAATTAGAAACACTGCAATTACAGAAGTTAGTAGAAAAATGTGTTAATGTCTAGGGAAAAATGATTTCCTGCCTGGAAATCTATGCTAATCAATCAATAAAGTTTAAAGTTAAAATAAAATATTTTAAGCAAATATCAGCATTAGGTGATGCATATTCTTTATGACCTCAGTAAGAATAGGTTCATAGGATGTACAATTTTAAAATATTTGTTTGCTTAAAATATTTTATTTTAACTTTAAACTTTATTGATGGATTAGCATAGATTTCCAGGTAGGAAATTATTTTTCAATAGACATTAAGACATTTGATGTCAGAGGGTTAGTGGATGGGGGATGGGGATTCACACAATGTGAGGGATATAAAAGATAAACGTCCAAGTATTACTTTGTCTTGTGCACCTGAAACTAATAAAAAATATATATAAAAAAATAAAAAAAATAATTGTTGGCTGAAAAATAAAATATGCATCACCTAAATGAAGTTGTAAACCAAGAAAATAAATATATGAGACCCAGGGACTATGAGCTACAGCACGAGAAAGCAGCAGAGGGAATTCCCAGGGTGGTGATGAAAAGAAAAACGTCCCTGGAGTAAAGCTGAGCAGCAGACACAGGGAACACCAGTCCAGATTAGAACAGGAGGATGGAGGGTTCCAGAAGGCATGTCTTTAAAAAAAAAGGAAATGATAAATGAATTCATTTGTTTGGCCACACTGGGAGGATATTTACAACACTATCAAAGGGTCAATTATAGGTACATAGAATACTAAGAAAATAAAAAAAAAATTAATCTTTAGAAAAAAAAGTCATAGAAAAAGGAAATGAAGTCATTGTATATTATGTCTCAGTGCTAAAAAGTTTCATATTATAAGTATGTAATCCTGATTTAACCAAAACATTATAATAAAACTATGTTCGGAGAGTAGGTCGAAAAGGTCATCTACATACCACATAAATTTTTATCTTCCATGATACAAAGTGAACAGATAAAAGAAATAACCTGAGAAATAGCAGTGTAAGCTTTTTATTTAAAGACACATGTGTAAATGTTGGCAGAACAGGAATAAAGATCTGGTGGTAGTGGTCTCGGAGGGGTGGTACTAAGGGTCTGGGTGCAGCAGGGCTAACTCTTTATTATAAGTGTGGATTGTTATTCGACTTTAAAAAATACATGCAGAGGTTTCCACTTCCAGGAATATGTATCTCTATTCCTCTCACTAACTACAACTGAAAACCCTGGGCATTATATATAAAGCACACCTAATAAGATTGACAAGTGGGAGGGCTATGGACCTTTGACCAAAGGAAGGACAAAGTGGTGAGCTTCCTGGTTTTCCTTTTGCCTCATATTTGGAGCTAAAAAAGCCAATAACCCAGAAATGCCAACGGAGATGGACAAAAATAAAAATCAACAACAATAACAAAGCCTGCTCCCTCTATCCAAAGGACGTTTAAAAGGCAGCCTAGCAAAATGGAAAGCCGTAAAATAATCACCTCCCTAATGCTGCCAAATGCCACAGAGAAAAACTGTGGCCCACCCCAGCCACACAAGCAAAGGCCAAGTGTGGAGCCTGCACTTCCACTCTCACCAGGTTATAACGAGATGCCCAAACACACCATCAGGCCCCGTGTTGAGCACTGAGGATATAAACTGAGTAACACATGGCATATGGCCACGAAGACTCTGAATTCTAATGGAGGATAAAAATAAGTCACTAGCTACTGTACAGTATGATGTGTACCATGATGAATTTATGTGAGGGATATTTAATTAGCAAAGGAAAGGACGACTGAAGTAGGGTAGGAGGGAAGGTTTCTTTGAGGAGCTAATCCAAGAGCTCAGTTTGTACGAACAGGTAGAATTAGCCAGATAGAAGAAGGAACTGACAATACTAAGCCAAGGAACTGACAGTACTAAGACACAGAAGGGAGGGATAGAATAGAAAGTACTGGGAAAACTACGGATAATTTGTCTGACTGGGGTGAAGTGCTTAGGAGGAAATGGAGAAAGAGAACTCCAAAGAGGCTGGATAGGGGCCAGGTAGGGAACAGCATTATGGGCTATGGTGAAGAAAGTGTTCTTTCGTATAAATTCATGAGGAGTCACAGACGGATTCGCAACATGTTTTAAAGATCACTTTTACAATGGGGAGGTTGATGTATTAGAGGAGAATCCCGTGAGTTAGGAATCTGACAGTGGGCTAGTGCAGGAATCTAGACAGGAAGGAACAAGCATATGGTAGGGAATGGGGGATTATATAAATGATAGCTGCATATATCCTATACTCTGGGTCAGTTTTACTAAATTTGAGGATTGTGAGGAGAGAGAATAAAGAGGGAAAGCATAGCCACATTCAACTCTAATACTAGGTGCTACCATGTTGCCCTTAAAATAAGACCTACCCTGACCTACTCTACTGAGTCTTTTGCAGCTAAAATTAATACAAGATCCAGTATTTATTATATTATATTATGTTGTATTATATTATACTCAATATTTATTATATTATATATTATATTATCATATTATATTATACCTGGTCTTATAGTAAAATAAGATCGGGTCTTATATTAATTTTTGCTCCAAAAGATGCATTAAAACTGATTGTCCAGCTAGGTCTTATTTTCAGAGAAACATGGTAATGTTCACAGTGTTACTAACTAGCTTTGTGGCCGTGGGCAACTCTCTCTGAGCCTCATTTTTCTCATCTATTAATTGGAAATAAGAATGGCAACCATGCCTATATCACAGTTATATAAAATGTATAATGAGTTAATGGATGTGAAAACAGTATAAATGGTAAACACACTGTATTATTTCTTGTTGCTGCTGTATCAAGCTACCACAAACTTAGTGGATTCAAACAACACAAATTTATTTAATTATAGTTCTAGAGGTCAGAAGTCTGAAGTGGGTCTCCCTGGGCCAGAAAGAAAGTGTTGGCAGGCCTAAGTTTCCCATGGAGGTAGAGGCTCCAGAGAAGTCAATTTCTTTGCTTTTCCAACCTGCATTTCTTGGCTCATTGCCCTTCCTCCATCTTAAAGCAAATTTCTCATTTTGACACTGACTCTTTCTGCCTCCTTTCACTTGCAAGGATCCTTGTGAGTACTGGTGACGTAACATAACATATACACAAATCCAAGGAACAGGGTGTGAACATCTTAGGCGGACCATTACTCTGTTTATCATACATACAAAATATTCTAATTTTATGTCTAGTTGGCACTTAAATGTGTTTTTTCAATTTCACAACGAATATGTCCAAGACTTTTTTATAGTTTTTTTAAAAAATAAGAAATATGAAGAGAATATTTTCTAAGTAACTCACTATTATAACTCGAAGATTTAGCAACCTATGCTAATTACCTAAAAGCACAATGCAAACTATAGCTTTTTTATATTTAACTTAATGTAATTACCCCAATCTCTTAAAACAAGTGAAAATTTAAGACAAAGATAGCACTGCAAAATGTAAATAGAAGTGTGAGCATTCTAGTGTTACACTTCTATGATAGCAGCCTGGCCTGTAAAGAAATAGGTGGCAGTACAATGCTACATTAGCTCAAGCTTCTTGTAATAATATAAATCAACACATTTTGAGGTCTGGAAATGTAGAAAAGGTCAGACTGTCAGTCAAACAAAGGACACCAGACACCTCAAAGGTAAACACTCCTGACCCCAAGCAAGTACACTGGCAGGGGAGGAAGGTGCCATATGGGGCCTGCAAGTAGAGGACAACCCGGTCCAAACTAGTCAGGACTGCTTCCCGGGTCCCCTAGAGCAGGCCTAGTGCAAGTCTCTGTTAAGCCACCTGGTTTCAAGAAACACATCTTATATGTAAAGTATGTCATTGTGGATTATAACATCTAATCCCACCTAATGGTTATCTTAAAATATAATATAGGAAGCCCCACTTATCCATAGTGGATTTGTTCCAAGAGCCCCAGTGGATGCCTGAAACCATGGGTAGTTCCAAACCCTATATATACTGTGTTTTTTCCTATACATACCTATGATAAAGTTTAATTTACAAATTAAGCACAGTGAGAGATTAACAACAGTCACCAGTAATAAAAGAACAATTATTACAATATACTGTAAAAAAGTTATGTGAATGTCATCTCTCTATCTTAAAACATCTTACTCAACTATACTCACCCTTCTTGTGGTGAAGAGATATGATACAATGGGTATGTGATGAGATAAAATGAGGTGTATAATGTAAGCATTGTGACATAGCGTTAGGATACTGTAAGGGTTACTTGAACTCAAACACCGTGTGATACCACAACGATCAATCTGACACTCAGATGGCTACTGAGGTACTAACAGGGGAGTAGCATATACAGCGTGGATGCTGGACAGAGATGATTCCCATCTTGAATGGGGTAAGATTTCATCATGCTATTCAAAACAGTGCCCTATTTAAAACTTATGAACTGTTTACTTCTAGAGTTTTCCATTTATTTTGGACTATAGGTAACTGAAAACATGGAAAGCAAAACTGCAGATAATGAGGGACTTCTGTATAGATACTGGTCTAAGATAATTCCTAGAAAATTTATTAATTAAATAAATATATAAAGTTCCTAAAATAGCACAAAAATAAATAGGATTTATCCAAATATGAAAATCACAAATCATATATTTTCCCTAAATTTATTCATAATTTCAACCAAGCTAATATCAGGGAATTATTTAAAACAATTCCAGGATATTTCATTTCAATCTTCCTATCCTGAATATATTCAGCCCTGACGTAACTGATATTCACAATGATGACCTCAAGGTTTTGAAAGCTACAAGTTCTTATTGATTATTAAAGAAAAACGAAGTTAGGTCAGAATGATTTTACTACTAAATGTATTGAGAACACGTTGTTGAAAATTTATATTTTATTTAAAACCTGGCTATTTGTGAATTATAAACACATGAAATCTCGCCATCAGAATACCAGAGTAGTCATACCACATCTTTTCCTATCACATTGCACAAACATAAGGTCACTTTAATGAAATCAATAGCAGGGTTCAAGTTTTTAAGCAATAAATTTAATTAAATACTTCCAATCTGTGGAAACAAGTTTTTCCAAAGAAGCAGTTTTTTTTTCCTTCTAAACTATGGTATTTTGTTTTAATCAATCAAGAGTAATATCCATAAAAATGCAATAATATGAACTATTCTATATTCATATCAGAATATATTCTTTCTTGAGACTTTACTTATTACTCAAGGAAAACTAAAAAAGACAGAAAAGCAGTTAGAAAGAGCAATCGTTACTCAATATTTCTAACAAAGAAGCTTTGTGAACCTATCTGGGACATGATAGTGTTGGTGATAATGGTGACGGTGACAACAGTGACGCAAATTTGAATGATTTTGTCTAAGCTGCTTTCGCTGAGGAGAAAAACAAATCCCTAGGGAGACTGTCATTAAAAATTATGAATCATCATCCTAATTGTAAATGATGTATACCACTTTATAATTCTACTTTCTCTAAATGCATCAATTACCTATCCAAGAAAGGACCAAAGCCATTCACTTACTTATTCTTCCAGTGCTGACCAACTATTCACCAGTAGCTTGCAACACTAAAAGTGTTATAGAAAATACACTTCAGACCCATGTGTACCATCACAAGCTTCTTCTACGCACACCTTTACTTCCATACAATTTCCAAGGCTACTCTTGAATAGACCAATCATCGAGCAAGAGAAAGACTAGACTGAAAAAAATATTTGCACCATCTGGTGATTGATAAGGAATAAAAATGCCAGCATCTAAAAGGTTCCACGTTACATGAAACCTGTTTAAAGTAGTTTTAAAAGAAGCAAAAATATGCAAAAAAAGAGTAAGGAATATTAAGTATTTAAGGTATTTATTAATGGTTAATAAACAAAATACAAATCTCAAAAGCTTCTATGAAAAATCTGATATTTAATTCCTGATTGACCATATCAAGTAGAAAAAAAAATCGTTTCCCAGACATCAAATTTAATATCTTTCACAAATTCCAAAAGCTTAATTGTAAAGTTTTTCTATAATACACTGATCAAATCACCCCTTAAGAGAGAAGGAAAGAACAGATGTATGTGCAACAAATTAAGTTATTAATTCAAATATTTTCAGAGATTTGAAAATTTAGGTAACGTGCATACTGTACAGAAACTCTGATTATTAGATAATGGCACTGAGGACAAACGCTTGACAATGATATATCAAAAGAAACAAACTCTGACAATCTTTTTTCCTAAAGAGAAATATAGTTCATATGTTAGATAGACCTTTTAGTCTCCTCGGTGATATTTTCAGTAGTCAGTTAAAAAGGGTTAAAATGTGAAGGCATTTGGAGTCTCCCAAAGGATCAGATTGTGGGGAAGATAGAAAGTAATACGAAAGAGAAATTCTCCATTATGTCTCAAGAACAAACCAACAAAAAAACTTCAAGTTACCTCAATGTCATTGTGAAAAAAAAATGTGAGTCAACCATTCTAATCTACGTTAAATTAAAAAAACTATAATAAAGCCATATATTATGTGTTCCTCATCCAATTTATTCAATCAGTCCACATCATCTGTAGAGGGTCCATGCGGTATTATGCCACTTACATAAGAAATTCTAAAGGAAGTGAAAAATATTCTTTGGTACCCAGGCATTTGCTATTCAATGCCAGAAAAAGAAGAAATTCAATACAATAAAGAAATCCATCATAAGGAATTTAACACTCATAGAAGTTATAGATTGGGAAATCATAAATGTTAATGGTATTTTGAAAAAATACTGAGACTTTTTGAGCAACAGAAAGTAAATGTAGGCAAGACAAAAGAGGAGAAGAATCCAAGGATACTGATAAAGTACAGAAAAGGTAATTCAAAGTAAAAAGGCTCACACTTGAAGCACAGGCACCTATGTAGCAATCAGAGGCCAGAGGTAGGGACGTGATGATGGGGAAAAGCCGCAAAAGGTCCAACTAAAAACTCTGAGCCACAAAGCAATAGACATTGTCCAATGGAAATGTTCACCCAAAAAAGGACATATTATGTCATGAATGGAAGAGATTTATTACTTACCCGATTTATGTGGTTGTTCGTTAAAATAATCCGTAGCAGAGTTTTCTCAAATTCTTCCAACTTCTTGGAACACTTTTTAAGAATATGATTAGATAAGTTACAGTCACTGATCAGTCTAGCTAAAGTATCAACAGCTTCAGTACAGAAGTTTGAAAAAGGAAATTTGGGTTCACGGTAAAAAGTGATCAGGCCATCTAGCAACTGAAAAACAGAATCAGACACCGTGGAAGAGTTGTTTTCAAAGTGTCTTAAGTCTGTTTTCAGACTCTCTGATTCTGTCCAATTCTTCAGTTCAAGTAGATGTTGCAGGAATTGCATGTGGGAAGACAGAGGATTTTCTGGAGCAGTGCTATGTTTTTTCACAATGGGCAGTGGTGGAAAGGGTGGGGGGGTGCATCTCCCCACAAAATGCTGTGACATCTCTGAAGATTCAGTTTTCTGCTCATGTGATAAATCACATCCTGAATCTTCTAGCACCGTTAATGTACTTTCAGAACTTCCAGTTTCCTGAGCCTGCAACTGGGAAGATGAGTCTCCTGAAATAGAAAGGAATATAAGCGTTATCTTTCGGTAGCTAAAATGTTTTCATATAAAAACTAGGCATTGATCTTTATAACTTGAAATACTCAATGAAGCATGCAAATACATATGAGATATTTTTAAACAGTAGTGTAAAAACCGAATAGAAGAAAAACTGAAAGAAGTTCCTTGGGCTGACTATAGAAAAGGTTTTTATCTTTACTGGTAGAAAGCAAAGGTGATTTACCCATGTCACTATCTCTCATTCAACTCTGTGCCATGCTGGAAAGATAGATACAGAGGAGAAACCATAAGACCTGAAGGAGGCCACCATCTGCTGTAGATTCCGAGAGGTAACTATAAAGCCATAAATTGTATCTAGAGATAGATATTTGCTCAGGGTACTGTGAAGATAGGATGACCCTGGTTAGCTTAATACATTCTGGAAGAGGAGAGGGTGGAACTTCCTTGTAAAACATAGGTAAAAGTTAAAATGGAGGAAGACAAGAGAAGTCCGTGTACCAAAAGGGTAAGCACAAAAGCACAGGCTTAAGAAGGAAAAGAAAAGTATTGTGTATATAAAGACCCACTAGTAGTTTGATGTTCCTTTTATAGAAAATACAGGACAACAGATTAAGATGAGGAAATATGTAGAGGCCAGGTCATAAAAGATCTTTAAAAAATGTATTAAAGACCTTAGAATTTATAGAGTGTAGAGTGTAATTCAAACTTGAATAATGTAAGATCCCTTTGGAAAAATTATATACATACCCACACATATACTTGATATACAAAAATAAATATACCAGGGGTGCCAAAAAAATGTATACACATTTTAAGTGATGTTACCTATGCTCAAGCAGTAGTTTGCTGTAATCAGAAGTGTCTGGATGCTGATGGTAGCCACTTTGAGTACCTCTTGTAATTGCAGAAGTCAAACGTGACTTGTATTCATCTTTTGTTATTGGTATATATTGAGTATGACAATTAATAGTTTTTTCCTTTTTTAAAATGTGTATATATTTTTGGCACCTTCTGTATATAAACAATGTATGTATGTATGTGTACTTATTGAATATCTATCATCTATCAATCTCTTAAATCCTTGAAACTATGTCTATAATCACTAGAATCTTCTGACATTGGCTGAGAAATACTGCAGTTAAGGCTTAACCTAGCAACTTTAGGTCATTCTTTGACAGAGAAGCTATCATACTCACAAATATCGATGTTGTTTGTAAAATGATTATCAATAAAAGTATGTGCAAAATTGAAAAGTTGTCATTGAACATTCTAAAGCACATGCATATACCTATGAAAACAAATTTGAGAAATATTGCTATCAGCAATGGGAGCAGGAATAAGACACTAAACAGTGTAATGCATAAAAGTGAAATGGTCTTGTTTTTCACTTCACAAATCACTCTGTTGGCTGTATGAAGGTCAGATTCGGGGAGCCTATAATGAGATATTTCAAGATCAGTTAGAAGTCCAAACATCAGGTGATGAGAGAAATGAAACAAGTAGTTGCAGTAGAGGGAAAGGAATGGATTGACCAGGAAAATAAATATAAACCATCAAAATATAATATGGAAGCCGGCTGACTGAGTGTGGGCAATGCAGTAGAAGGACTAATAAATGCATCCCACGGTGCTAATTTAGGTAACTAGGTAGATTGATGGTGCTGCCAACCTAAACAGTAAAAATACAGACAGAAGAACTGACTTAGGAGAAATGATGAAAAGTTCAGGTTTGGTCATGTAAACTGTGAAGCAACTGGAGGAAATCTAGGCAAAAACTGGCCACATGAGCCTAAGGGTGGGGGAAAAGTCTACCGTGAAAATACATTTAGGAGTCATCAGTGTATAGGTAGTATCTGAAATAAGGAAAATGGTTATGATCACTTGGGGAGAGGATGAGCAGTGAGTGGAACAGAGGATCACAGGGGAATGCTGAGAGTATCAGTATTTGAGGGTTAAGTAGAGAAAACACAATCATCAAGGAGACAGAGAAAGAACAATTAAAGAGATACAAGAAGAATAAAAATGATTGCCATGAAAGTCAAGGACGCAGTTTCAAGGAGAATTACATGCAATATAGAAGTCCAACAAAATAAAGAGCTGAAAAAATATGTTGGAATTACAGTTAGAAAATCACCAGTGATCGTATCCACAGCAGCTTTGGTCTGTCAGGGTGGTGGACAGAGGCCAGAGTACAATGGACTGAAGAGTGAATGGGCAGAAAGTAAATGAAGAATAGCCAACACTTCTAAGGACTTGAATCAGGAGAGTATAAACCAGAGAGTAACTGCAGGCAAATGTGGCGTGACAAATTGGGAGAAACTTGAGCAATTACAGACTAAGAAGAGAAAAATAAAGAAGGAAGAACTGGAGATATCAGAAGAAATAAAAATACCAGATAGGGCGTAGAGAAGGTGGGAGGAGACTGAGTCAAGGACCTCGGTGGATGGGTTGTGCTTAGTGATGTGCAAGTACTTTTTTTCCTCTGAGGCTAAAAGAAAGAGGATGAGAATGCACAGGGATATTTTTTAAAATATCCATGTTGTATAAGAAGTTAAAGGAGATCTCACCTAATGGTTATTTTTTTTTTTAAACGTGAGGTGGGGGAAACTAGTTGAATAGGGCATAAGAAGAATGATGAAAGTGACAACTTCTACCTTCCCCACCATATATTTGGAAATCTAATTTGTTGCTCTTTTGTCCTTCAGTCACATTGGAAGTTGATGAGGCAAAATCAGAGAATTGATCTTTAATTAAGAGTTCATTCACTTACCAAGTGTCTACTCTAATTGCACATGTGCAAATATGTGCTTGCTAATTATTACTACAATATCTGTATTCCATATTAGGGAGATAATGCAGTAAGTTAAAAAACGTGGGGGTATCCAGAAGAGTGAAGTATCAGCACAGCATCTTACTGCATGTGGCTATTTCTGTACTAAAGCAGGCAGACCGTGCTTGTTTGAAGCCAACAGACAGTCTCTTTTTCTTATGAACAAGGATAAACATCTGAAATGACTTCTTCCCACCACATCTATTTCACTCCTCACAAAAGTAAAAGGGGGACCACCATGGTAATGATTCAAATAGATCATATTTTTTTATAGAATTCAAAATGGTACTTCACTAAAAAAGTGAACAAGAAGGTGAAATATTGTATTAACCTACTCAATTTTCCATCAAGGCAAGCTGAACTTCACGGGTGATGACTTTAAGGAAGTCTCATAAAATAAATTCAACCAACTATTAAAATGGGAAGAAAGAAGCTGCCTTCTTGTTTCTGCTTTTCACTCCTCACTGGTGTGCCTGTTGGGAAGTCCCAACGGCTCCATCTCATCTCCTTCACATGCTGACAGGTACAGATTTGAAGGGAGAATGTGCTCTGGGGATAGGAAGACAGAAAACCGACCCGCATTCTTCCTCGCTGCGTTGTTTCTAAACCCTCAGAAAAGAGTGATGAGGCCATACGTCGGAGACGCCACTGTGGCAAAGTACACAGAGAGGACTCTCCTCTCGGTTCCCTAAATGATTGCATAAACTCCACAGAGAGAAGACTATGCTGAGATTTTATACCAGACCGATTACATTATTAAAGTCACTATCAAATTGAATAGAAGAATCTTCTATTCATATTTCACTTTACAAAGTAGTTTCATCAAATAATTCAATTGTTATTCCCAACAATCCTGCAAGATATATTATTATCCCTAAATTCCCGAGAAGGCAATTCAGGCTCAACTTGATTTAGGGGGGCTGAGAAAAGCCACACAGTGAGCAAGCGAAACCAATTCTTCAGTTCCAAGTCCAATCATCTTCTAACCACAGCAAAGAGGCCTGTGGGTTTCCATACCAGCTTCTGTACATTTCCATTATAGGATTCATCGATTTCTATGTGTTATCTACTTGCTCATGTGCTCCTGAACGGCAGAAGTCTTGTGTCTTGTCATCTTTGTTGTCTCACTGAATAATGCTATCATCTGTAGTAGACGCCTTATCAGGGGAAACGCTTAGTGCTACAACTTGCAGCTGGCTGTGACAGGTCTTCTCCTATCCTTTAATATTCATAATGTCCCAGGACCAACTTCTTTGTAACTTACGCCAAATCACAACTATTTTTTAGATAGATAACATAGAACAGATAGACAAAAAGAATATGGTTATTGCAGTAATCATTTAAAATATCTCGGAATACATGCTAACAAATAGCTAATAATGCATTTTTTATAGCATCTACTACCTCTTGTACCCAATAACCAATTTATTTCCTCTCTTATTTGTCCTCAATGATAAAAACTTTAAAGACTACAAGCAGTGTTTGCACTGGAACCCAGCACTTCCGTATTGGAGAGGACTCACTGCCTAATAACATAAATAATACTGGGCAAGTCTCACTATTGCATATACCCTTCTAAGGCAGAAGAGAAATAGGAAAAAAAGAAAAAAAACCTTTCTAGAGAAAATTAAACATTTTCAGGTTACAATCTCTGACAATGGTCAAATAAGATATTTATAAAAACAAGATTTTTAAATATCCATCGTTATGTGAGTGGCATATAATATGGAAATAGACAGTAACTACCTCTCTGTCTCTTTAAATGAGTCTTACAAACTACAGTCAGATTCTACTCATTTGCTTGGATGGCTTTTCTCATCAAAAACCCCAAAGCATCATACTCAAAAGAGAGAAAATAAAGCCATGTTATTGCAACTTTCTTTAATTCTGTTTTCCAGGAAGGACTAAGGTGAAGCAGAATTCACATGATGCTTCTCTCTCAATTTCTATGAGGACTGTAATTTTTCTCCAAGTCACTGGATATGATCTAATATGTTTGTCATTAGAGTAAAAAGATAATAAACTACACACACACACACACACACACACACACACCCTGATCAAACAGTCTAGCACATGTTACATGCTCAGTAAATATTATCTCTTTTTATTAAGTGATTATAGACACCAAGAATCTAAACTATGCAGTGTGAAATCACATATAAAATACAGGAAGTAAGATATCAATTAAAACTACAGATTCTGTCTAAAATATCCTATAGTCCCTTTTATACATTGGATCCCACAGACTTTCAGTTCTGCTTCACTGAACCCTCAATTCTTCCATCTTCTTTCATTTGTTATGTTCCATCTTAATCCCACTTACCATTTCAGAGTGAATCTCAAGTATACTCAGCAATATAGATCCGGTGCCTTCCTGCCACACATCCTGCCCTAGAAACGCCCACTCCTGAATCAGTGGTTAATATATTTCTGCTGCCCCCGAAAATATTCACATCCACATCAATTCCTGATGCCTTTTGTCATTCATTTCTACAGTCCCTACTCACTTATAAAATTATACCTACAGAACCAATTACCTAAAAGGTATCTTTTTCTGTACACTTTAAAGGTTCAATAAACTTTATAAAACTAAACAAATCATCTTCACACAGTGCACATATAAACATAATATAATTCATGTTTGACCTATGTACTGCCTAGCTTAGCTGATCGCAGGACTATTTCTCTGGTCACCAGGCCCAGGGTGAGGAATCAGCCTTGGCTCCTTTCTCAATTCTGTCATCCACAGAAAGTGAATTCTGTCATCCACAGAAAGTGAAATGCCGTGTCATGCTGATTCTACCTTCAGCACATGTTTTAGTCAGAACTCTCAGAGAAACAGAACCAATGGGATGACATACACACACACACACACACACACACACACACACACACACACACGCACATACATATGGTATATTCTTATACTGTAACCCAAAGATGGACTGATTGTTCAAACCTTGCTTCAAATCCTCTGTGAAACCTTCTCTGCTGTGCCCAGAGCAGAAGAAATCACACCCCATCTGGTCTGTCTTGTACCTTACACATACATACTTCTATAATTGCATTCATCAACCTGTTTTGAATGTATTAGTAACTCCCCATTGGAATGGAGAGATTCTTAAGAGCAGACACAGAGTTTACTAATCTGAGTATTTCTATTGCCTGATGCCTATCCTCCTACATGATTGGTGGTCTAAGTACTTGTTGAACACAGACACACACTCAAAGTGAAATCAAATAGCATCTTTTCAATTCACTTAAATATTATCACAGGCATATATAAATTGTCACTACCAAGTGTGATTTCTTAATATTAATAATAATCACATGTACTGATGCTCTGAAAAATTTAAAAGTAATGTTTACGCCACCTGGTGGTCAAACAAGAAACGTTATTTTTTAATTTTTTTTTTTTTGACTTTACAAACAACGTTACTGGTTTTTTTTTAAATTATTTTTTAAATTAAAGTTTATTGGGGTGACTGTGGTTAGTAAAGTTACATAGGTTTGAGGTGTACAATTCTGTAATACATCATGGATGGATCTTGAGATTATTATACTAAGTGAAATAAGTCAGTCAGAAAAAGGCGAGAACCATGTGATTTCACTGATATGTGGGATGTAAAACTGAAAACAGCAAAGGAACAAGACAAACAAAGAAACAAAAACTCATAGATACAGACAGTAGTTTAGTGGTTACCAGAGGGTAAAGGGGCAGAGGGGTGGTAGATAAGGGTAAATGGAAATGCTATTTTTAAAGTACTTCACAATTCATCTGAGAAGACAGTGTTTCACTTCAAAGCAATTGTTTGTCTTCTGCCTTTGGAAGGATATATTTTAGCCTGTTGCAAAGCATATTTGAGAAGTGCTGACAAAGAAGAGGTTGCAGTTTTGTTTAATCCCACTTTAGCAGCCTGCACCACAATTCTGACTTTGAATACACCAAGGGACACAGCAATGTCAAAGGCATGACATCAGAAGCTAATGGAATGATATATATCTTAGCTGAATTGTCTTCACTACATGAGATTCACAAAACAGTATATTTGGTTTTGTATTTGTAGTTGTCAGCTTGGATCAGGACTATTTCATAGTACGATTCCTCCCGCCTTCAAGTGCTTAAACTCTAAGCTTCCCTGGTTATCCTCATCTTGCACTCCCAAGCTACCCTCTAGTTTGCCAATTTAAACCAGTTTCATCATTGTGCCTTTGGCTTTCTTCTGTTCCAACTTCCTGGATGTCCCCACCTTCCCACAGACTCAAAGAATTCCTTTAAGCAGATGACTGAAATTTCTATCTCCAATCCTACCTCCTCTGCCAAGCTCAAGTCCCTAGGTATCTCAACATGACTTGATCTCAGCACTGTAAGCCACGTATGTCCTAAAGAAACCACATCCTTTATTTACACTTGGTCCAATACCCAGATAACTGTGCTACTAATCTGTCTCCAACATCTGAAACCTAAGAGTCAACTGGGACTCCTTCCTAGACCCCCATATATTTTCCATTGACAAATAATATTAATCCAGCCTCATCCTTCTGTTCCTTTAATTTACTAAATTTGTTTCTATTTAAGGCCTTTGTATGAAACGTTCCCTCTGCCTGCGATGCTCTCTCCACCCCCAATCCCAGTTTTCTCAAGGCTGGTTCCCTATGATTCAAGTATCTTTTTAAATGTCACTTCTTCAGAGAGGCCTTCCCTGACCACCCAATCTACAGAAGACACCAGATTAGTCTCTGTCACACCTTCTTGTTTTAATTCCCTAACCTCATTTGTCACTGCCTAATGATTTCCTGCTGATATAATCTGTGTCATCCACAAGAAAGAGTATGCCGTGACAGTCCTGGGCTGCCTGGTTTACTAACATATCCAGAGCCTGAAATACCCAGTAAGAGCTCAGTAAACATTTATTCAATAAAGAAAAACCTTTTTTATATCACTTTTTTTCCATGCCACTATAATTTCATGTAAGATCTGGGCTATGACAGTGAGGTTCTTGTCTCCAATCTCCTTCCTCTTCCAAACATTTCTAAACATGACTACCCAGTTACTCTGCCTAAAAAACCTATCCTTCAGGAAACGTAAAGAAATCACTCTCAGGAAGCATACTGCTTGGCACATGCATAGCACACATGCAATCAATGTAAGTTTCCCTTCTCTTTTCCTTCTGGAAAATCTCCAAAGGCTCCTTGCTGCCTACAGAATAAAGCAAGTTTTCCACTGGCCGTCACACCTCTTAATAGGCTCCAACCTAGTTTTTCATCTTATTTTCCATAACACTCCTTCATGCTCCTTATGCCACAGTCAAATTAAACCATTTGCCTGTAGATTCCTGTGTACTTTACACGGTTCCTTCTTACCTGAAATACCCTAGTATCCATAGCTTTGTAAATCCTACCCATCTTTCAAGGTCAGCACCTTCCTCCAAAAAGCCTTTCTTCTTTCCTTCCTTCCTTTCTTTTTCAATTAAATTTATTGGGATTATTATGCTAAGCAAAAAGACTTTCAAAAGTCTTTTCAAAAGTCCTATTCTCTAAGGCAAACTGACCTCTCTCTCCTCTGAGCCTCAGTATCTTTCTCTGGAGTATAGAGTCTCAGTGGGTGTAATCAGTGATGTGAGCTTCCTTGCGATGGACTGTGTGACCTTACGGGCAGGGCTTAGACATTCTCTCTCTGTCTGCTGTCCACACTATTTGGATCCAAAGCTACTGAATAAAAAGGGGATGAGTAAATTAACAAAATAATTTCTCTAAAGGAAAAAGCATTACTAGGACAAAATTAGGTGCTGATAAGAAAAAGCAATCACTCTTTGGATTCAGTCACATAGGGGGCAAAGATGTGCAGGACAGGTAAAAAGCACAGTCCTAACTTCATTTCCTTACAAACATGACCAAGTTGAGAGATGGTGGGCTCTCACACCGTGACGCCAATATCACAGCCCTACAGAATAACATCAACCCCATGACAATGCAGCCCTCTGCCAAGTGAGCCAATGAATCCACCTGCATGACTTCCATTCATCAGTGTATGGATGTTTTGAACACCACCTGGAAGTGGTAAAAATGATAAAATCACTGAAGTCAGCAATGCATCACATCCACTGGCCTCTCAGTGCTGTGAATGACAAACCATACAGCTCTCTGCAGTCTCACCCCAATTACCTTGCTTGCTGAGATCCCACAGATATCCAATCTGTCCTTAACCAAGCCTCTTTCCAAAAGAATTTGTCTGAATTTGTTTTCCATCAAGACGTGGGAGCCACTGCTTTGATGATTTCACCTCTTGACCACTGGGTACCAACTGCTCACATCTATACTGCTGAGATGTTACCTTGAAGCTAACTTGGCCCCCCGAGCCTCCCCTGCTGGACAACTGTGGTTGATATTCATTTCACCGATGTGTGCACTTGACCGTTTTTATCAAAATCAGAAGTACTGAGATCTTTCACCTAGTGCAATGCTTCCCCAACCTACATCACCATAAGGAGAACATACTAAAATTAAGTATTTGTAGGCACAGGTAATCAGTGTTTCCACGGGAGGGCTCCAGGAACTTGTTTTCTAAATGAACATCTCAAGGGAATCTCATAAATTGAACATGTCTCAAAACTAATGCTTTTCTCTATGCCCAAACACATGCACTTGGCCTGCTTCACTTGTTTCTTGCTGGAAACAAGTTTCTTTCAAGGCCTCCCACTTTATAAGAACTAATAGAGAAAGATCTTACTCTGGTGGGTTTCAACCTTATCTGCACATTAGAGGAACATTTAAAACTCCAGTACCAGACCACACCCTAATGCTAAGTACCTCAGAATCTTGGGGGTAGGACCCAGTTATCAATACTTACTAAAGCTTCCCAGGTGACTCTTGTGTGAGAACCACTATCTTACATTAATTTATGTTTGTTCTGCTTTCTTTGGGTAGCATAGATGTGGGCTGTGTCTCATTCATGCCATCTCCACCACTCCCACCTTCGAACTTCCCAGAAATGTCTTTCTGTTTCCTTGCTACGTGTTCATGTTTAATTCATGTTTAATCTTTCCAAGTTCAGCTGGATTTCCACTCCCTTTTCAGGACTCACCTTTGCCACTTTATTTTCTATTTTGCAGAACTAAAGCTTTATATGATCTAGCTGTCTCCTTCCCGCCTTACCCTCAGCCAGTTAGTTCATTTCCCTCATGGACCACAGAGAGCCTCGGACTCCTAGCCAGCAGTCCTGCTCCTCCTCCCACTTATAATCTCCATGCAGCAGCCAGAGTGAGAAGTTTAGAATGCCTGCTTAATGCTCACCAAAGGATTCCCATTGTACTTACAGTCAGTCCTACCCCACTGGACCAAGCCCGACATAATCTGCACTCCTGTTCCCTCTCTGGCCTCACCTCCTCCTCTCTATTCCTCACTCACTCTCCTCTACAGCCACTTGCCTGTTTCTGCTCACTGAACACCAAGCTGCTTCCTGCCCTCGGGGCCCTTGGATGACCCTGCTCCTTCAGGAGTCATCTCAAACACCTCTTTCTCAGTAAAGTCTCACTGACCACTCTGTCTAAATGAGCAGCCCTGCCCCATTCCCAGGCATTCCATCACTTCACCCTCATTTATTTTCTTCACAGTTTTTAACACATAATTGTTCTGCTTATTGGTTTACATGTCATTATCTGCCTCCTGCATGGTTATATAAATTCTATTTTTTCTATCTTCTACCACTGGACCTCCAGAAATAACCATTTTTTTGGGTTTTGTTTGTTTTGGGCTGCTTTGTTTTGTTTTTTGTTTTGGATTTTTTTTTTTTTTTAAGAAATGAATCAGCTAATCAGTGAATGAATAACCACAAATAAATATAACCCAAAACAAAATTCTATAAATCATATGTCTCTCTCAGGAGGTCTTGCCTCTCTCACCAGACCACAAAGTCAGGATAAGCAGCAAAGAAGTTTTCTTTTATTCCAACCTTGAAAGTCAAGCACAATACGGAGCAAATAGCATACATTTAAGTACTTGTTGATTATTTGGGCTTGTTTTAGAAGATCCTCATATCGTATTGAAACAGAGATGTAGGTTTTCTAAACTAACCTTCAGTTACCCATGCTCGTCCTACCCATAAACATCCCCCCCTAAATTTTATGTTTACTATATCACATCTGAATAAGCACAAGAAGTCTCTAACTTTAATTTACCTTCCAATCTTTTCAACTTTCAATTCCACTCTCTAAATTACATCCATTTCATTAGGTAACTTGCAACTTGTAAATTTATAATTGTGGGTTTGACTTGCATGCAGCCACTGAATTACCTGAAACAGAGCTAGCCACATTTTCAGCTAACTAACGTACATCTGTTCAGATCAAACTTACGGAGAGCTCAATCACAACACTGCTGTAGGGATGCCCCAAGCTCAGCTGCATCTCTAAGGATAAGGCCTTCCTCTGACCAGAACATTTTGTAAAGTTTGCCTCATGTAGGCTTGTGGCTATGAGTTCTGGTTTCAAGATTTTATCTGTCTATTATCTATCTATCTGTCTGTCTGTCTGTCTGTCTGTCTATCTCTGACATATTAAGACCACTCGAATCTATGCTTTGTTAAAAAGCTTTAAAAAAATTGTGCACAACTAGAATAATTTCCCCCCAAAACCTTATTGATAATCACAGATACTAAAGAAACTGTTTTTCTATGAAACTGAGGAAAACACCAAACTCAAGCAATCAGAGGTTTTGTGCTAGTATTACTTAAAATATGATTTTGTTTATGTCCATAGTGGGCAATACTAATTTCCAATTGTCTCCTCCTTATTTATTTCAGAATCGGTAACAATTCATTCTGTCCCCAGGTTACTGCTAAACATATATCTTCAAATAACTTAGGCTTCTCCAAGGAAACAGTCTCATCCTCAGACACACAAAACATTCATAAATCCCCTTTAATCTTCAGTTCTGGTGACTAAAGATAATGTTTCTCCCAAGTATTATAACCTGAGCCATAAGACACACCAGTCATCTTCTCAGTGCCTTTCAGAGCCTTGATGTATTTACCTATTATCTCCCCATTGTGCTTGGAGCCTCTGTAAATTCTGTTAACTCAGGTGAGGGGATCCTTAGTGACCCTGCAGGGCTCAGAAATCACCACCCCTTTTCATATGCAGATGTCACTCCAGGTGGAGTCACTCCACAGTGGATTTTGCAGATACCAAAAAGAAATTATAAAATATTGGTTCATTAAGTATGTTCCATTTCCCTCCCAAAATGCAAAATATTTTTGACCTCATAATCAACAAAACCAGTAAATAGCATATAGGTAAATTCATCACTTATCATTGTTAAATAAAGTTATGTTTTTCAAACCACCAATTTTCAAAATCTTCAATTCCCTTTAAGCACTCTCTGTTTCTTCTCCCCCTGAAGATAGTCAGTTCTTCGATAAGCTGCATTATTTTTGTTTGTTTCAAAATATACCTCTGGGACTTTTCTGTTCCCCCTGCCAGCATCCTAGTCCATGCTCTTTTATTTTTTAATTTTTTTAATTACAGTGTCAACTGTAATAATAATATTATTTTATATTAGTTTCAGGTGTACAACATAGTGGTTAGATATTTATATAACATATGAAGTGATTTCCGCTCCCCCCCATAAATCTATTACACACATGGCACCATGTAGAGGTATTAAAATATTATTGACTATATTCCCTATGATGCACTTTACATCGCCATGATGTAGTTTCATAACTGTCACTTTGTACTTCTTAATCCCTTCACCTTTTCCACCAATCCCCACAACCCTCCTTCCACCTGGCAACCATCAGTTTGTTGTTTGTATTTATGAGTTTGTTTCTCTTTTGTTTGTCCCTTTATTTTGTTCTTCATATTCCATATATAAGTGAAATCCCATGGTATTTGTCTTTCTCTGTCTGACTTACGTGTGTTTCACTTAGCATAATAACTCTCTAGGTCCATCCATATTGTAGCAAATGGAAAGATTTCATTCTCTTTTGAAGCCAAGTAACATTGCATTGTATATACGCACCACCACTTCTTTATCTAATTGACTATTAATGAGCACTTCCGTTGCTTGCATACCTTGGCTATTGTAGATAACGCTGCAGTGAACATAAGGTTGCATATATCTTTTCAAATTTCTTTGGATAAATACCCAGAAGTAGAATTTCTGGGTCATAAGATAGTCCTATTTTTGACTTTTTGAGGAACCTCCATACTGTTTTCCATAGTGGCTGCACCAGTTTACAATCCTACCAACAGTGCACAAGAATTCGCTTTTCTCCACATCCTCACCAACACGTTTGATTTATTGACGATAGCCAATCTGACAAGTGTGAGATGGTATCAAATTGTGATTTTAATTTGCATTTCTCTGATTATTAGTAACATTGAGCATCTTTTCATATGTCTATTGGCCATCTGTATGTTCTTTTTGGAGAAATGTCTATTCAGGTCCTCTGCCCATTTTTAAATTGGATTGTTAGTTTTTATTTATTTATTTGTTTGTTTGTTTGTTTGTTTATATATGTTACGTTGCATGAGTTCTTTATAAATTTTGGATATCAACCTGCATTGGTAAATATCTTCTCCCATTCAGTAGCCTGATTTTTCATTTTGTTGATGGTTTCCTTTGCTGTGCAAAAACTTTTTAGTTTCATATAGTACCATTTGCCTAAGGAGATATATCAGACAAAATTTTACTAAGAGGACTTTCAGAGAGTTTACTGCCTATATTTTCTTCTAGGAGTTTTATGGTTTCAGGTCTTACATTTAAGTCTTTAATCCAAATTAATATTCAGGAATAAGTTGTATTTTTATACACCAATAATGAAGTATTGAAAAGAGAAATTAAGAAAACAATCCCATTTAGAACTCTATAAATATATATATATATATATATATATATATATATATATATATATATACATATATATATATATATATATATATACACACACACACACATTCTTATGGCCGAACGGTATTCCATTGTGTATATATACCACAACTTCTTAATCCATTCATCTATCAAAACACACTTCCATGTCTTGGCCACCAGAAATAAAGCTGCAATGAACATTGGAGCACATCTGTCTTTATGTGTAAATGTTTTAAGATTTTTTGGGTAGATACCCAGGAGAGGGATTGCTGGGTCATATGGAATTCTATTCTTAATTTTTTGAAGAACCTCCATACTGCCTTCCATAGCAGGTGCACCAGTCTGCATTCCCACCAATAATGTATGAAGGTTCCTTTATTTCCATGGCCTCTCCAACACTTGTTACTATTTGTCTTGTTGATGATAGCCATTCTAAACCGGTGTGAGGTGATATCTCATTTTGTTTTTTATTTGCATTTCTCTGATGATTAGTGATGTTGAACATTTTTTCATATGTCTATTGGTCATTTGTATGTCCTCTTTGGAGCAATGTCTCTTCAGATCCTTTGCCCATTTTTTAGTTGGATTGTTTGGGGTTTTTTTGTTGTTGAGTTGTATGAGTTCTTTATATATTTTGGATATTAGCCCCCTATTGAAGGCATTGTTTGTAAAAATCTCCCATTCAGTTGGTTGCCTCTTTATTTTGTGGATGGTTTCTTTTGCTGTGCAGAAGCTTTTTAGTTTGATATAGTTGCATTCATTTATTTTAGCTTTTACTTCCATTGCCTTTGGAGTCAAATTCATAAAATGCTCTTTGAACTCAAGGTCCATAAGTTTAGTACCTATGTTTTCTTCTATGCAGTTTATTGTGTCAGGTCTTGTTTAGATATTATGTTTAGGTCTTTGATCCATTTTGAATTAATTTTGGTACACAGTGACAGATGGCAGTCTAGTTTCATTCTTTTGCACGTGACTTTCCAATTCTCCCAGCACCATTTATTGAAGAGGCTGTCTTTCCTCCATGGTATGTTTTTGGCTTCTTTGTCAAAATTATCTGTCTATATCCATGACCTTTTAATGTCTCATCATTATTGGAAAATGATGTCCAAACTTCCTAAGAACAATTCTGTCTTCTGTCCTTGGATGTGCCACACCCAAACTTCAAGATGTTTTCCCTCCCTGAGTTGTGCATGCCGTGCTTACTGAAGTTCTGTGCATCATTCAAGGCTCACTCTCATTCTGTCTTCCCTTAAACATTTCCTAACCACAGCCATTGATGGTTATGACACTTATTGCCTATTGCACGTGTATGGGTCTTCCATATATATATTCTACTGCTCTCAGTAAAGTTGCCAATGCATGAATCACTTGATTTAATGGGCAGTTACCAATTTCTACTTTGCTTAACCCTTCATCTGATACATTTACTCACTCTCAAAACATTATCTTCACTTGGTTTATGTCATTCTAACTTAGAATTTTTACCTAATTAGCCTTTTCTTTCTCTTTTCCTTTTGTCAACTGCTACAGTCGGAATGTGTGTGTCTCCCCAAAACTGAGATATTGAAATCCTAACCCCAAGGTGATGATATTAGGAGGTATAGCCTTTGGGGAGTGATTAGGTGATGAGGGTGAAACTCTCAAGAATGGGGTTAGTGCCATTATAAAAGAGGCCCCAGAAAGCTCCCTCATGCCTTCTACCGCGTGAGGACACAGCAAGAAGGTGTCATCTGTGAGCCAGGAAGTGAGTCCTTATCAGACACTGAATCCGCTAGCACCTTGACTTGGACTTCCCAGTCTCCAGAACTGACAGAAATAAAATTCTGTTGTATATAAGCTGCCCAGTCTATGGTAATTTTGTTAGAACAGCCCAAAAGGACTAAGACACCAACTTTTATTTTCACCATTGTTCACCATCCCAACTAATGCCAGCTTTATCTAAGCTACTCTTCTCTTGCCTAACTCACTGCAATGCTTTGTAACTGGTCTCTGCACATCCAGCCTCCACACTTTCTCCAATCTGTCTCATGTTGGAACCCAGTGACCTTCATGATCACAAATCTTATTGTGTCACCCCCGTGCTGAAAAACACATCAATTATGGTTTTCCAGTATCCATAGCCTCTCTCAGAGTCGAGTCTAAGATTGAATTTTTTCAAACATCTCAGGTGATTCCAGTGTGTGGAATCAGTGATTTCCAGTGAAATCATTCCTGTAGACATATATAGCTCTACACTTCTTTGCTTTTATTTATTGATTGATTGATTAATTAACTAAGAATATTCTCCTACCCCTTCCAAATCCACCTATCTTGACTGACTTTTTCAGGCTTCATATTTGAATTTAAATGTTTCTCCTCAGGAATGCCTTTCCTGACTTTATAGATCAGATCAGATTCCTCTGAAATGTGCTCCCATAGAGCCTGTTCTTACATGTTAGCTGCTTGTCTTTTGCTTTAGACTTAACCTCCAAAAAGGAGGTACCACATCAGTCTTACCACTGTATCCTAAGCACTTATCATGGTGCCTGGCACAAAGCAAGTGTTCAGCAATTTCCCTAAATGAATGTTTTAATAGCATCACAAGAAAAGTGTTATGAAAGCTCAGAGGTGAAAAGATTATTCATTGCAGAATAACACAAATGACTCTTTTCTTTAAAAACTTGCAAGACTATTTGAAAATATTGGTAATACCTCTAGACTGAGTGACAATTCAAAAATAGAAAAATACTGTAATTGGCCAATTTTGAATCTAGGAGTTAAATGCCTTTCATTTCACCTTGGAATAAAATATTTGAAGGAGGACATAATAGCTCATCTCATGCCTTCAGTATATGAACTAATTTATAGGCTTTCTATGAAAACCAAGAATAATTCACATGTCACAGTCTGGAGACATACACATTTCTATAGCTAACATTCTTTTTTTATTTATTTATTTTTTTGTAACTGTAGCCAATGTGCCAGTAAATCCTCAAATAACTCTAATAACACAGGGAAATAGCCAAAAGTCATATACTTAATTCTGTAGAGTCTGTTCTTTAGCATAAAGACACAAAGTAAAAATATTCTTTATTCTGAACAAGAGGTAGAGTCAGAGAGACCGCAGTAGTCAATTATTACATGTGAATTATGATTAAAATATATTCTTGTGTGTAGTAAAAAGGAGAGCTCAAAGTCAATTTTCCACAGACACCTTATTGCTGACCAAGCAGAACTCATTTCCACTGATTTTTACTATTGTGA
Organism: Rhinolophus hipposideros; assembly: GCF_964194185.1. Classification (NCBI taxonomy): domain Eukaryota; kingdom Metazoa; phylum Chordata; class Mammalia; order Chiroptera; family Rhinolophidae; genus Rhinolophus; species Rhinolophus hipposideros. The sequence continues at coordinate 70,967,626 of NC_138049.1, forward strand.
TATTCCTGAAAATAAAGTTCATTCTTAGGGGTGCTGGTTTTCATAACTTGCAAAGACAAATTATAAAGCAATACAGCATAGCTTTAGTATTACAGTTCATTCATCTATCACCCATTGTAAAAAGCAGTGGTCTAGGAAATTAAATAAACTTGACCAAAAGATCAGTATAATCTCTTACCATCAAAAAGTAACATACTTTTTTTTTTCAGAGAGAAAATAAGCCAACTAAATATATTCTGCCTTGCCAGTGGATGATTTCACAGAGTTTATAGTGTATGCAGTGCTAAAATGTAAAGGCACTGGAATAAAGGCTAACGGGACATAAATGGTAAATAAGGCATGACCTCCTACAGTCAAAGAACTAAGAAAAAGACAGGCCAATAACTAACTCTACCATAGGCCAAAAGACATTAGTGTCAAGCAGAGATACAGGTGATATGCTCTAAGAACACAAAGGAATTCATTCAAACTGGGGAAAAGCCAGAGCAATTCCAGATAGTATGAGTGTCAAAGGATCACAGAGCTTTCATTAGGGGGGGCTTTCATCCCAGGAGGGAGCATGAACAAAGGCACAGAGGCAGGAGCATGGGCAATGGCTCGGAGAAGGTGTAGCTAGAACAGAGAGAGTGCAGAGACACGTAGAGAGTAGGATAAAAGGCTGAAAAGAAAGTCTGTGTTCACAGTGGAGAAGGACTTAAATGTAATCTGTTCCTAGATAACAGAAAGTTATGCACTGTTTAAAACATGATCTGAACTGTGTGTGAGTAAAAATGGCAGAGACAAAAAAGGGTTGCAGATGACCTACAGGGGACTCCTGAAATAGTCAAGAAGAAATGATATTTTATAAAAGACAGAAACCACAGGGCTCACTATAGAAGAACAGTAAAAAATATATAATTGAGAAATCAGAACAAAATAACTCAGATTAGAACTTTTCATAACAATATATAGACAGAGTAGAGAATGAAAATCAAGTACCTTTAATGTAACTCCCAAAATAATTAAACAGGATAACAGCTGAATTCCTACAAAATTTCCTAAGCAGTTTACTCCTAAGAGACTCAGACTGCCAGTCCAGCAACACACTGAGCATCTTCCGCTTTTGCTATTGGACAAGATCTGAGAATGTGGCAATGATGCCTGTCAATCATTCAGTTTTACTACTGGAAAGAAAAACACACATACCCTTAAATCTTTGTCCTTTCTTTTCCCACTGGTATAATCTGTTGAAACAGGTCTTTATAAGACAGAACTAAGCAGCAAAATTCTCAAGCCAAAAACAAAACAAAAAAACAAACAAAAAAACCAAGGTTCTTCTGTTGATAAGGAATCAATGGTAATTCCCATCAGAATTTCAAGGCCAATGAGGAAGGAAACTAGTATTTATTTATTTATTTTTTATCTGTGTGTCAGGAAATTTGGTGACAAGCATTCCCCCATTAAACCTCACAATTTCCCATTATCGTCTTCCTCATCCTTATTTTACAGGGGAGGAAAGTTGAGTCTCCTGGGAGGTAAGTGACTTGCCTAAAAGAGCTTAGTAAACATTAGTAGATCTAATATTCAACCCAGATTCATTTAACTCCAAAATTCATGCTCTTTCCAATAAGCACTCTATGTTCTGAATATGTCCTCAGCAACCCATCAATAACACCCCCTCTCCCTTTGTTGGTTCTTTCTTCATTCATTTATGCATGTTCACTCTTAAATTAATCATCGAGCATCTACTGGGTGCTAGACCTTGATGATGATCTTTTATTAGCGTACAAAAGTGTTACATATGGAGCATGATGTTCTAGGTATTGTCCTTTTCCTTATTCATACATGTTGTCAGAATGGATGTTACAATCGCATCGTTTCCATTTATTTCCAAGATGCCTTCTGGTACACATACAGATCACCATGATATTCATGCCATAAAAACTGAGTGTCTGCTACTTTACAGTAAACACAGAAAATTGTCGTTAGGTAGGGGGAAAAAGCGTTTACTACGGAACTATCTAAAAGATAGTATCCTAATTATTTAAGTAATTTTAATAGCTGAGAGTTCTTGGTAAAGGTAACAGTACTAAAATCAGAATTCATGAAATAAGAAAATGTTCCCACAATAGTTTTTATGTATTTTTAACTAAAACATTAGGTAGTGATTTTTTTTGTTTTGTTTTGTGTTTGTGTGTGTGTGTGTATGTGTATTAAGTACCCGCTTAATTAAATATTAAATATTTACTTAATTAAATATTTACTGATAAATCATGCAATGGAAAATGTCTCTGCATCAATGGATATAGGGTTCCTCAAAAATATCCCAAAGTATTGCCAGTAAGATTTCATAGGCAAGCTGTTATGGGGAATCACCTGCAACATGCAAATGGAAGGAAGGAAAACTTGCTTCTTTCTAAAGAGGCATTTTAACTCATCATGGGCTGCTGAATATTATTACTAATTCAAGAACCCAGAACAGTATAGTAACTATAGTAATAACATAAGAAGATGTATTGCAAAAGCATACCACAAATTGTTCATACGCTATATGCTATAGTGAATAATATTGAAGGAAGAGGAGAAATACATGTATTCCCTGATTTTAAAAACAATACACCTTATGATCACCTTATTGCTTTTATGGACTGGAAGAAACTGTCTACCTCTATTATTTACCCTTACAGAATAAAAAAGGAGGTTGGAAAAAATGCCAGTTTTCATTTTATAATCGATTACTATTGACACAAAAGAGCTTGAGCTCCCCACCAAAGGCCCGACTCTAAACTCAGTGGCACCAGCACATCCAAACACGCACATAGACAACTGAACACTCCTCCCCCAGCACATGTGCCCTCCCCTCTCAACAGCATAGTCCATGCTCCCAAATCTCACAAAGTCAATTAGTGTAGACTAAACCTACAGTCAGAAGCCTCCCCCCAAACAGGGCCAATAGCAGCGTGTAAAATGAGGGGATTAAAACTAGGTGGCATTAATAATGAAAACTGATAATAAGGGCATTTGGGTTGAACACAGAAAATAAAAGTTTACCCAAACCAATGTTTCTCAAACCTGGCTGTACTTTAGAACAACCTATAAATTGTAAAAAAAAAAAAAAAAAAAAAAAAAAATACTGATGTCTTGGCCCAACCCCGAGACTGATATCATTGGTCTGGGGTGCCACTCAGGCATCAGGATTTCTAACAGCTTTAACAGGTGATTCTAATGCATAGGCAGGGTTCAGGGCCACTGCCTGGAACTGCAGCCTTATGTCGATCAACAATAAAGAGGCAAAGCCTTTCAGAAAGTCATTTAAAAAAATAATAATACATTTAACAATTTAAAGTTGCAAGTCTGATTAATGGTACTTTTTTACACAGACATGTGGATACAAAAGGCCTAGGTTCATGTGGTGTTTGCTGTTTAAAGGCAAGTGAACGGCTAAGTTTGTCATCACTGTTCACCACCATAGAAGCATGGACACGGCACTTTTTTAAAGAGAAGTTTCAGAGGGACAAGAAAAGGACAGATTACTGAGGCACACAGTTCTCTTGCCCCATCAAACATCAGAGAGCTGTACAGCCACATGAAGCAGCCACCAGCCTGGACTTGTCCTACTTTAGACTGATTTCTTCTTGGAAATTACAGCTATGATGAGACACCTTATGGTTACAGGACAAAAATAATCAGATGAGGTTTTTTTTTTTTTTTCTCTATATCTCTGTGTCTATTTCTGTTTTATTTGCTCATTCATGCTGTTTTTTAGAGTCCACATTTAAGTGAGATCGTATGGTATTTGTCTTTCTCAGTCTGACTTATTTCACTTAGCATATTATTCTCAAGGTCCATCCATGTTGTTGCAAATGGCATTCTTTTTTATGGCTGAGTAATACTCCATTGTAGCAATGTACCACAGTTTCTTTATCCAATCGTCTATCGATGGGTATTTTGGTTGTTTCCACATCTTGGCAATTGTGAATACTGCTGCAATAAATATAGGGGTACATATATTTTTTAGAATTAGTGTTTTGGATTTCTTCGCTGCCAGATGGGAGCAGGGAGGGGATGGGGGAGAAGGTGAAGGGATTAAAAAGTGCAAATTAGTAGACACAATATAATCATGGGGTTATGAAATACAGTATGGGGAATATAGTCAACAAAGTTGTAAAGATTATGTAAGGTGCCCAATAGGCCTTGGACTTATCAGGAGGATCACTTCATAGACTGTATAGATGCCTGACCAGTAGAATACTATTGTATGTCAACTATAATTAATTAATTAATTAAGTAAGTAAGTAAATAAATAAATAAGTCACGGCATGTGGAGTATAGCATAATGAAGATAGTCGATGGTATTGTAACAGCTATATAAGATGTCAGAGGGGTAGTAGCTTGGGAAAGGGGGAGTTGTCATTTTGTGAGGGGTGTAAATGTCTCAGTATTATGTTGCTTTGTACACCTGAAACTAAAAACGAAAAAAGAAAAACCTCTGAAAATGGATGGCAGTGATGGTTGTGCAACAGTGTGACAGTATTTAGTGTCACTGAACCATCAACTTAAAAATGGTTAAAATGATAAATGTCATGTTGTGTGTATTTACCACCACCACAAAAGATGATGAAGGAATAAATGGTAGAATCAAAAGAAAAAAAAATTCAGAAGAGGATAAACACTTCACAAAATACACAGGTAGAAACAACTTCAGAGTTATTTAAAGCACAATTATTAGCAAAATTAGGTATTAAAATATGCAAAATGCCATCTAATTTGTATGATCTGGGTCAAAGAATAAGGTCATTTTATCAAAAATATTATTTTACAGAAAAAAATAACAAATTATACTAAATTCTAGGGTAAAAGGTATCTGTCATTAGGATAACAATGGAGGGAGGAAAGATGCCAAAATTCTGTAATATTCTGCTTTATGGATAAATTTGTAAGAACTCCAAATACAATAAAAAAGTACATAGATGAATCAGAAGCATTATTTAAATTTTTACCAGTTACCATTTCACCAAGTGATTATTTGTCAAACTAATGTAAAATAACATTTTTGTAGATATTACACTACATTTTACATAGACAATCCCGCTTTAGCCATGACAATTATGTATACTACAAATATTTATAAGCTTAATCAGAGATGGTAATTTAAATGTCAAGCCGAGAAACATCTTTGAAAAACTACTGTATGTAAGATCTCACCGAATCAAGCACGAGGGAGGCCACAAAAGCAACTTAGCATTTGTTCTTCATGTGACTTATTAATTAAAAGAGCAATGAGGAATTTCTAGAGGTAGGATTTTGAAAGCGTAGAAACCAGCTTCCTTGAGAAGCAATCCTCATCTTGTTTTTGCAGACATAGTTTGAATGGATTATAGACACATAGACAGTATTTGTCTCTGACTCTAAGAGAAATGGGAGAGACCAAAACCAAGAAAAATTATCACACACTTAACCATAAAATAACTGATGTTGTGAAACAATGGATTCACTCAATGGCTGAGAGCAGCTCACTGCCTCAGAGTCTTCACAGCACACATACCCCACAGCATAGACACTCTCTGACGTATTTAACTCACAGTAACTCTCTAAGAAATGCTTATGAGCAATTTAAATTTTAACATTTACGTAAATCATGTGTCCAAAACAGGAAATTCAACTAAAAGACCACAGTTTACCTGCAGTATAAGAAAAGTGTAATGCCCCTTCTGGTAACGAGTGCTACACGTACACTACCGAGGTGTCCCCCACACGCACTGGACCTCCCTCTACAGAGATTCGCTCCCAGGCACTGCTGGTTTTGTACCACTTTTACTGATACATGTGCTTTGTCTCCGTATTCCACTTAGGAATTCATTTAAATTCACTTTATATCAAGGTTAGCTAGTTTAGCTCTCAGTACGACCCAGAATGTAATGCCAGCATGTGTGTTCACAGATCCAAGTGCATGATATAAAACTTTATAATGAGTACATGTGTCTTGTCTTATTGCCTGCAACATGCTAGCGTTCATTTATAGCAGCATATTTCTTTTTAGCAATGTTACTTTATACGGATTGGTATAATAGTATAACTTAATCAAATTTAAGGTTTTCTACTTATTTCCAGTATACAGTATACTGCATTTCCAGTCCAAAAATTTCCCCTACAAGATGTCTTTTAAATTGCTTGAAATAAATATAAAAACGAATGTTTACCCTGCGAAAAAGTGGAGCGGGGGAGAGTATGAGGGGGAATGCCATCTCACACAACTGCACATTTTATATGCCAGAAAAAACAGCTTATATTCTGAGTCCTCTATCGTGGCACAAATGGGTGCTTATTAGGAAGGGAGGAGGGAAGTAAGGATGGAGGGAGGGAGAGAGGGGAAGAGGGATAAAGAGAGAATAGAGTAGTCCCCCTAGAACAAAAACCTATACTACACAATCCTTGGATTCCTATTATGTTTATATACATATTTCATTGAACAATATGGAATGGTATCAAACATAGTTGTTAGGATCATGTTAATGTTACTATTTTTTGTTTGTTTGTTCATCTTCTGTCATTTCTACTACCTGCCTCAGTTTAACCAGGCTCTAAATGAACACTTTCTTAATTCTTTGGTGATTGGGGCCAAATATTGTGAGTTGGTATTAAGAAACCTTTCATCCCCATGACTATTTTGTAACACAGGGAATAAAGTGCAGCATAGGGAATATAGTCAACTGCAGTGTAATAACTACGTATGGTATCAGATGGGAACTAGACTTACTGGGGGATCACTTCATAAGTTATATACATGTCTAACCTGAAACTAATGCTATACACCTGAAACTAATATAATATTGAATGCCAACTGTATTTGAAAATTAAAAACAAAATTAAAAATAAAATAAAATTATCCTCTGTAAAGTAAAAAAAAATAATAATAAAATAATAATAATAATAATAATAATCTTTCAGAGGTGGGCCTACAAATCCCTCCTGATGATTCATTGCACTCAGATATTTTGGATTGGGGATGAATAGGTATCTACTGACCCCTTTTTTGGAGAGGTCTTATTATGCTACCTGAACATATATTTGAATTTTATTTGTTTAAACCAGTGGTTCTCAAACTTCAGTTTTCATCAAACCACCTAGAGGGTTTGTTAAGCCACAGATTGCTGGGCCCACACCCAGAGATACTGATTCAGGGGGATCTGATAATCTGCATTTTAAACAAGTTTCCGCCTGATGCTGAGGCAGCTGGTCTGAGGAGCACACTTTGAGAATCACTGGTTTAAGAAACCGCCTTAAAGTACTAGTAAGGCGTCATGCTGGGATCTTAGAGGAATTATACTCCATCTACTTACCATTTAACTTTAAGCAAGTTCCTTATTGTCCTCATTTCTTTTACTACAACAAACACAAGAGGTGGGACTGACTTCTTAGACAGGAGTTGAAGCAGCAGAGAAAACAATGCAAAAATGAAAATCTAAAGGCAGTTTGAAAATAAAAATAATAGGACCAGGAGACAGATTTAGGAATAATGGGCACTTGGGGAGAAGTATGTGGGGAAAAAAATGAACTTTAAAGGAGAGCTCTTTGAAGAGCTACAAGAAATGAACTCGGCAAAAACATGAATAAAAGGGTACCTACTGCTACCTCAGCAGAGTCTCAGAAGAGATGGTGGTGCCTTCTTGAGGTCCAGGGCCAGTCTCTCCATGTATGCTCTGTATTTCTTCTGGGTTTCAGGCCCCAAGCCACCTATGATTCCTTTATAAGAAAGCATAATTCTCTGCCTTTCGTATTTTCCACTTTCCTATCTCTGTGAATTCCTTCCCACAAAAGTACCAGTGTGCTGATCTCTTTCCATCTTAACAACAAAAGAACTTTCCCTTCACCTTGCACCCTCTCCAACTACCACCCTTTTCCCCTTCCCTTAAGAGACAACCTCCCCTCCCCCAAATAGTCCACCATCCCTTGCTACTCAAACTGTGGTCTTCAGATCAGCGGGAGGGACAGCACCTTGGAGCTTATCAGAAATGCAGAGTCTCAAACCTACTTCTATTTACCCTTTTTATCTGATTTCCTTTTTGTTCTGATGATGGAATTGATATTATTCCTTTAATTTTCCCAGTATAAACTATAATCTAGAGCTATCTACCTTGATTCTATTCACTGCACATTGAATTTATTCTAAAATATAAATTTCAGGCTGTCTAAGATCCAAATATTAAATCCAGAAACCTCAAGGTAACTTTAGATGTCTAACAGAATCTTAAAATTCAAAAACAGAAACAGTGGAGCATTTAAAAAACACAGACAAACCCTGCAAAAGTAAATATGATCCTAAGTATAAGGGCTAGCCCTTAAAACTTGCTACAGGTTCAACTGTTTTTTTTAAAAATCACATTGAGCAAAGACCTAGGAATGCAAAAGCATTTTGAATAGCTTTAGCTTTTGTTCCAGAGATCGGAAGTCAACACTGTCACTCTTCATTTATTCTGTTCTGATTAAATCTCTGTATGTGTACATGGCTCCCTGAAACTCACCCTACCTTCGTGGGTCCCCTTCTCTAGGATGCTGGATCTTGCTCTCTGGATCCCCTTCCCATCAATACAGAGGTTTGTAGATGTCCAGAAAAAACAGATCTACAAGGCCATTTTGTTCAGAGTACTAACACTCACATATACCATGTCTACACTTATTCATTTGACAAATATCCCTAAGCCTGCCCCCTCCCCCATCCAGTGCCAGGCTCCGTGCTCACCCTAGGAATACAACAGTGATCAGAAAAGACAGAGTCTTGTAAGCATGGAGTTTCAGTCCTACAAGGTAGACAGGCTGCTTAAACAATGCAAATTAAGCTCACAAATGCTGTGAAAAGTAGAGGATAGTATGAGCCTCCCCCCAGCAGGAGAATCTAATTATATAGTCTAGGGAGGCTGTCAGCTGAGGCAGAAGGGACATTAAAACTACATTAGAAAAAAAACTAGTGTACAGTCAGACAAAAAGGAGAGGAAGAACATATCCTACAGAGAGAAATGGCATGTGTAGAAACCTAGAACTCAAAGAGAATAAGGTGGATTCAAGTAAGTGAAAAAAAATTCCATGTGTAGCAGCACAGAATGTGGAGGACATGCGTGGTGAGAGGTGGGGCTAGAGAGGTAAGCAAGAGCTAACGTGTGGAGAATGTTGTAACCCATTTTGATGATTCTGGGTTTATCCCAAAGTAAATGAGAAGACTCGGGACTGGGCTGTAATCTAGATTTGAAAGCAGCAAAACTACAACTATAAACATTAAGTCCAATGGGGATAAATCAAGCAAGACCAAGGAGGTGGCACTGGAAATGGAGTGAAGAGCAGAGAATCCAGAGATACCCAAAAAGTACAATAAACCTACGTAGGGGATTACCTGGACATTCATGATACCTTCTGTTCTGGAACCCAGCCTTGGCAAAGAAGATGGTTATATCATGCGATGACATTCAGAGCCTGGTCAAAGGAAGAGGAGTGGGAGGACTGCTGATTTCCATTTGGGACACTGCATGCTGTAGGATTCTCAGCTGCCCTCACCTAAGCCCAGCCTCTGAAGCGCCGGGATTCTTTCAGGCCCAGTACCTACACCAGTATTTTTTGGCCCTTACTCCCTACCTCCATTCCTACCAGAGTCAGCTCCTGGTATGATAACTAAGATGATTACATTTCTAAATTATTGCCTTGTCACTGTTAAAGCCATTTAATATTCTGAGCTTTGTTAACTTTAATTTCTTTGTATGCTAATGATCTCTAATATCAAAAGATTAATTCAATTTTTACATAATGAGTAAAATATGTCTAATGTGTAATGATCAATTTACTTTAAGTCATTTAGGAGTCTTTCATTAGAATCAATATTAAATTAAGGGCACATTCTTAGATGTATATGTACATTACACATGTGTGTTTTAAGTCAAATGGAATTTTAAGCAAATTTCCTTCATTATGTTTAACAATCTATATTAGAAGAGCTTATGCATTCATTTTCTGTACTATTTCAGCATCTGTAAAACTGTGAATGCCCCAACATATAAATGCTGAGCTCCACAAATGTGACTGTCAGTCAGTTATTGCAGTGTCTCCTCAGTACATGGTCTGGGACAAGGTGAGAAGAACAGAGATGGGACAAAGGCTGAGTGGCCTGAGTAGCCATCAAAAGACAAAGACAAGGTCCACACTGGGTCTGTCAGGGTGCACACTGGCAGTTGGGATATCCAGCCGCTGTTCTGACCCCTGGTCAATACCAGTCTAGCTAGAAACCTTTTCCTAAATCCAGAGTTACACAGAGGAGAAGCAGGGTCTGGGGCAGGCAGTGGAAAACTACAGATTCAATACTCAGGGTATGAAGCAGTCAAGGGGGACAATGGGAAGGGAGGTAGACAAGCTTAAGCTCTGACAGCTAGTAGGGTAGGAAAGCTCCTAAGGCCACCTAGCTGGGTTGGTTGTTTCACAGGACCCCAAACAGAGAAGAGCTAACTTAAATTCAACCTAAATTAATCGTGCTGCTCTGCACACCATCACCACCCACCCCAAACACTCTGTACATGAATACATGAACTCGGTATTCAATGAATGTTACCAAATAAACATGTAAATCAATGAATTAGTTTGATTTGATTCTCTTAGTTTTTCACTCTAGCCAGTTTCTCATCCAGTAGCCTATGTATCACTTATGAAGAAACTGAGTATGTGAAATTGTAGGGGCAAAAGCATATACCCTACACACTACATCCATTTACTTCCGTCCTGTGATTATCAAACTGCTGTATAATAGCAACTATCCAGATCCCCCTTCACACACACACACACACACACACTCACTCACACTCAAATTTTAATTCTGAATCTGCTCATTGAAGTTCTACGCCATGTATCCCACTAACAAGACCCTGCTCTTTTCACCATGTCCCCTTCAGAATAGCCACTAACACATTCCTGGCCAGTCTCTGTTCTATGGGTCTCACTCACTCACCTACTTAGACCTGGATGAAATGCTTACAAATATTATGAAGCTATCTTTAAGAAGCTGTTCTAGATTAAAGAACATAGTTTTTTTCTCTCATTCTTCTCTCCTACAGATCAAGAAGATTCTTTGGAGAAAAAGTAGTGCTGCTCTAATTTATTCATGACTCCCACCCCTTTCCTGCTCTATAATATATTTAGGATGTGCTCAGATACAAGGAAGAGAATACATGGATTACAATTCTGTGTTTTACCTTTTTAAAAATTCCTAATAAAGTAACCCTAGAGTTGCTTTGACTTCTCAGCAATGTTGAGAAGGACCCTGGTTCTTTTCATCCTATCATATTTCCCCCCAAAATAAGACCTAATCAGAAAATAAGCTCTAGCATGATTTTTCAGGATGCTCGTAATAAGGATTTCAGGATGCCCTATCCCCAAAATAAGCCCCAGTTAAGATACATTTATTATGTCCGTTGCAACACACGACAGACGTATTGAATTATAAAATAATAATATTAATATATAATTAGATATAAATAAACAACATTGACATTAATACTTAAAATAAATGATAATATAAATTATAATTAAGTATTTTTAAATACCCAAGCGGGCACCTTTGGATGAGAGGTAAATGGCTATGTAAATGGATGAACTCGAGACTTATTGCCGAATAACCAATCAGAGTACAGACACAACGCAAGAATATGTGCACACTTGATAACAAATGGACGTGGTTGTGTCTAATGTGATCTTCATATTTCAATATGTTGTGTGTTGCAACAGACATACTTAATGCACTCGTATGAAATACAGAAATGTTTTCTGAATTTTGGTGCCTGCAATTTTTCATAGCTTTTGTATGGACCATCATTTTTTTTTTAATTTATTAGTTTCAGGTGTACAAGACAAGGTAATACTTAGACGTTCATCATTTATATCCCTCACACTGTGGACCCCCCTTCTCCCATCCACTATCCCTCCGACCTCGCACCGAGCCATCACATTATATATATAAAATTGTAGTTGGCATTCATTAATGTTTAGCTTCTGGTGTACAATGCCATGATCAGGCATCCACAGTATCCCTGAGGTGGTCTCCCAAATAGGACACATGTCCATCGGATACCCAACAAAATCTTTACAACATTATTGAATACTTTCCCCAAATTAATTTTCAAAAAACCCTGAGGCCATCTTGTGGTTACCAGCTGCTTCCTAATCCCTTCACCTTTCCCCTTATCCTCCCCCCCCCCCCCCGCCCATCTAACAACTCTCGGTTTTTTCTTTTGTCCCCAAAACTGTTTCTGATTAGTTCATTCACTTATTCTTTTCTTTAGATTCTGCATATAAGTGAGATCATATGGTACTTCTCTTTCTCTTTCTGACTTATTTCACTTAACATAATGTTCTCTAGATCCATCCATGTTGTTGCAAATGATAAGATTTCTTTCTTCTTTATGGCTACGTAATACTCCTTTGTATAAATGTACCACAGCTTCTTAATCCAGTCATCTACCGATGAGCATTTCGGTTGTTTGCATATCTTGTCTATTGTGTAAAGTGCTGCAATAAACATAGAAGTGCATACAGATTTTTGAATTGGAGTTTTGGATTTCTCCAGATAGATACCTAGGAGTGGAATTGCTGGATCATAAGGTAGTTCCATTTTCAGATTTTTGAGATACCTCTATACTGTTTTCCATAGTGGCTGCACCAAACTGCAATCCCACCAACAGTGCACTAGCGTTCCCTTTTCTCCACATCCGCGCCAGCATTTGTTGTTTGTTGATTTATTGATGATAGCCATTTTGACTGGAGTGAGGTGGTATCTCATTGTGGTTTTTATTTGCATTTCTCTGATGGTTAGTGAGGTTGAGTATTTCTTCATATGTCTTCTTGCCTTCTGTATTGGACCATCATTCTTAACTGTCAACATTTTTGTTGCCACTCCTGTCTCGTAAGTCTTCAATTAACACTTGATTTAATGGTTGATTTAAAGGAAATGATATTTTGATCCCCAGACAAGATGAGTGCAAAAAGAAAGAGCTATTCCATTGAATACATGGAAGGAATCGTAGAGGACTCCCGGTGCAAGAATCTTACCTCTTTCTGAAAAGAGAAGAAGTGGGATCTTTGAATGGTCCGAAGACGGCGAGCAGAGTATGATAACCTCAGTCAACAGGTGGATGAGGCAAATGCTAAGAAACGCGAGTGTGGATCAGGTCGATAACCATTATTTCCTGAGTTGGAAGACATCATCTATGAATGGACTGCTGACGGGAGAGCAAAGGCTTTGGTTGTGCGCTGGGCTGATATTCAAGCATTTGTTCTTGCAATGGCACCACAGTTAGAAATATCCCCAGAAGAATTCAAAGCATCACAACACTGGCTGGACGGCTTCCTTCAGCGATATGAACTGTCTCTAAGAAGATCGACAACACTATTCAAGCTGGAAGATGCTGAAGTTATTAAACATGCACTTGCATTCAAGTCTTCGGTGATGGCATCGACTTTTCTAAATGCCAACTCGCCAACATGATTGTTATGGATGAAACTGCAGTGTTTATGGGCCAAGGATCTCAAATGACAGTTGATCAGAGGGGTAGCTCGTTAATCCATATTCCCTCCACTGGTTATGAAAGTGCACATGTTACCTGTATTTTGGCAATTCGTCTGGATGGAAAGAAAGCCCCACCTCTAATCATCACTAAGGGCAAGAAAGATAAGGTTGAACGTGTTTCAGGCATTTATGTTCTTGAAACCAAAAAAAGCCTGGTGCACACACGCAGTTATAAGGAAGTGGGTCGATTTAATGCTGCCATTTGTTTTGCGAGGTGGCCAAAGAGGTCTGCTAGTTTGGGATTCAGCCAGCACTCACTGCTGAGTGCTGTGAAGAACTTCCTTGCACAGAAAAGAATGGAACAAATGGATCAAAACATTCCTGCAGGAATGACTGCCTATCTCCAGACTCTTGATATTGCAATAACAAACCATTCAATGACCATTTGAGCATGGAAATCAATGACTACATTGAAAACAGAATGGAGAGAAATCAGCGTGGAAACTGTGAAGCCTCGCCTGCAAGAGGTCGTGACTTGGATGAAGAATTCCTGCGATAAAATCACTGACAGCTGTGTTGCCAGTGCACTACGAGCAGGCTGCATGGACAGGAAGTGCTCATTTAAGGAGAGCTCCATTGCTGGACATGAGAGATTGGGGCCAATGTTTCTATAAAAAATGGAATTACAAGAAATTCAAGCCAGAATTCGGTGTTTGGAGAGTTTTGTCGATGTTCCAGAAGAAGATCACATGACTGTATTTGAATAAATGTAGATTTTTATACATGAGTAAATGAATAAATGTAGATTGTTGTGCATGAAAAAATAAGACATCCCCTGAAAATAAGCCCTAATGCGTCTTTTGGAGCAAAAAATTAATATAAGACACAGTGTTATTTTCAGGGAAATATGGTACTACATCACCATACTTAACATGCTGGCATTAATTTTTCAGTATCTCCTCACAGTTGCAAAACAGCTACCACAATTCCAGGCATCATATGTTCACATAGTAGTGAAACAAGTGTTTTAGGTAAAAAAAAAAAAAAAAAAGATTTCTTATTGTTCTCTTTCATGAGTCTCAGTCTCTTTATACAAAGAAACAAATCTTTATCAAAAGCCCCGAAAATTGCTTTTCCTCTTTCATTGGCCTCTGCCCTACCTTAGAACAATATTGGCAAAACAAGATTACACCTTTCGTAGATTCACCCACTGGGCATGAGCACATTTCTGCCAAAAGAAAAGTGGAGTGCTTTAGTAAGGAAGAAGAGAGCAGGATACAGAGTAGACAACTAACTGTGTCTGCCATGCATCACCAAAATGGTTTTGAGAAATGTGTCACTGGATATCTGGGCTTCTTTGATCTTTCCTCCCTTCCTGCCTGCTGACCTTCCTTCTTCCCTCCCTTCCTCCCTCTCTCCCACTGCTAAGGAGCATTTAAGTAAAATAAACATGTGGCATAATTCTAAGAGCAAATTCTAGTCCCTTAATAATTAAAATTAAAAAGCGTATTTCTGTTTAAGAAGCTGTAGCAAAATAAATCAAAGAAGTAGCTGAGTTCCTAAAATGCTGTAAAACTTATATAATACTTCCTTATTTGTTTACTTTGCCATTTTAGCTCTGCTTTATTTAATTCTGGGTTGCTCTGTTGCTTCAAAGCATAGTTGATGCTGTAAATTAAGTTCCCCAGCCGCTCATTCTGTCAAGAAGTATTCCATTCAACACTTATGGAGGGCCTGCTGTCTCTAAACACTCAAGAACAATTGCACCTGTAGAGCAACCCTGAATATTCCAGAAATAAATATTTAATAATATAAATACATCTATAATATAGTTTTTATTTTTAGGTGTGGGATTTTCTTCATGCAAGGCATGTCAGTCTTTCAAATTACACATCTTTTAATAACAGATGCATTCCTCTGTTATCTCCCTATCAATCTAATAACCCCTTAGGTGTTTTTTTTTTCTTTCTTTCCCCTTTAATAGTTGCTCTGTTTATCTGAATCTAGCCATTTATTCCTCATTATTCAAGCTTAAGCTAACAGATGGAGAAACAGATTACTTCCAACATCTGCAATGAAACACTTTACCTACAATGTCTACTGCGAGTAAAACTGATTTTCGTTACATGATGTTTGAAAATTTCTCTCACAGGCATTGCAAGTGAAAGTTTTCAGTGTCAGAGGAAGTCCTCCCCTAGGCTCTCACTATTAGGCACACTCATGTTCCAAATAAATAATACAAACCACTTTATCAGTGCTATAAATAGACCCCTCCTGGTAAACAACAATTTTGATGCCACGGATGTTTGTGATAGTCACACTTTAAGATCACTGGAAGTTTTCACGTGTGTGCCATTATATTAATCATATAATTTCACATAAAAAAATTAAGAAAATTGATTTTGTTTGCCATTGACTGAGTACTATTACCTAGAAATAATCTAGAGAGACTAAAATGCGGCTATAAATCATATAACACTATTTTCGTTCACACAACAGTGAGATTTTAGTAACATCTGGGTATTAGATTAGCAATTTTTCCCATAATCCCCAGCACTAAAGTTTGTACCTTATTACCCACAGCAGTCACGTGTGCACTACATCTGCACACTCCTAATGTAATAGTCACATTCTTGTCAGTGGCTCCTTTTCTTCTTCCCACTCCAGAAATGTTGGACCCACAGTACACCCACCCTGCCGCTTTATTCTCCCTGTGGGTCTCATCTACAGCTGTAACATTGAGTATCACTTAAATACCAGTGAATTCTAAGTCCGTGTCTATATTTCCAGCCTGCTCACCCCCTGTGAGTTTTAGGACCATACTTCCGCCTTCTTTCTAAGTAATCCCTGTATCGTCGGGGATTAGCCTAGACTCGGACAAACCTGGACTCAACCTTTTATCCTATGAGCTTATTTCTGTGTTTACTATCTGGATTCAAAGCATCACAATCAATTCAATAACCAGGATTGGAAACCTCAATTTTCCTAAATGCCTCTATCTCCCTTAACCACTCTCTGAAATCATTCACAAGTGTCCGAAGTGTCTACTCTGAAATCATTCCTACCTGTGTGACCTACTTCTCACTAGCATTGATCTAGTTCAACTCATCATTCTTCATACTGGCGTCGGCAAATGCTTTTAAAACTTGTCTCCTTGCCTCCAATCACTGCTATAGCCAAAACATCCTCTGTGCTCCACTTCCATTTGACAAATATTGATTGAGTACCAGGCTTTTGAGTGGGCATTTAGTAGAGTGCTGAGCAAGTCAAAGACACACTGTGAATTTAGACTCTAGTTCAGGAGATTAGGCAACAACCTAGTAAACAAACAGATAATGTACCGGGAGTGTTTGGGTAAAGAGTAACTGATAGGAGGTGCTATTGTATATAGAATAGACACTGAGGAGGTGTCATTTAGGATAAGATGTCTAAGAAGGGAAGCCACAAAGAGAGATAAAGATAAGAGCATAGCAAAGTCCCGAGGCAAGAAGAGGTTTCCAGGACTGGAAGGAGGCCCATGCTGACTGGAGCTAAGTTTACAACAGGGAGGTTGTATGAGATGAAGTGAGTAGAGGTGAAATCACCTACAGCATTATGGGCCATGATCATTAATCTGGATCTAATGTTAGGAAGAACTGGAAGCCAGGGAAAGGTTTTCCTCAAAGAGGTAATGTGATCTGATTTACATTTCTGAAAAAATCACCAGAATTGTGTTTCCCAATCACAATATGAGGCTCAGTCGTCCGCATCAATGAAGTTGTTGGCTCCTAATGAATGAGGTAACCGCATGCCAGTGTGTCCAAGTGAGTCCTGGTTTTTGCCTGTTGTGCTAGTGTAATTATTAATACTCCCTTCCTTTCACTCTCAAAGGGCCTTACAGAGACCATAAATTGTATGGTCAACTTACTGATAGATAGAACAATAAAGTAGTCCTTAGGATGACACTCAAGGAACATGGTCCCAACTCACTTCTTCCTTTCTCCCCAACCACATCTCTATGTTACGGTGTTCTGGTCACTGAAATGTAATGCTTGTGGCACTATCCTGAATGGACATGTACACTCCACCTCTGTGCCTTTGCTCATCTTCTGCCTCCTGCCGCTCTGTGACCATCTCAAAGACTAGTGGCCAGACTCATGAGGGCCAGACCTGAGAATCCTCTCAAGAACCCAGGCAGAATGAATAGCTTCCCCTCTGCACTTTCTTACTACCTCTATTATCACATTTATCACAACTGGGTTGATTATTTATAGGTCATTTTCCCTGCTGGAAAGAAAGGTACTTAATGGCACGGACAGCCCTCCTCTCATGTGTTTTTGGGTCCACACCACCCACTGCATGCCTGCTCCACAGCTGGTACTTGACATATATATATATATATATATATATATATATATATATATATATATATATATATATACACATACACACACATACATACATATATATACATACATATATATACATATATATACATTATATATATGACTGCTAGATGAATTATTTAATAAAAAAGCAATATAAAATACATCTAATGTAGTCCCATTCATTATGAAGTAACAAAAAACTTCTAATAAATGGCTAGAAGTGAAAAAATCTCTACAGGGTAAAGAGAAGAAGAAGTCTAGTTTTTGGAAACTAAACAATGTCTAAATAATTATGAAGCTGATTAGTAAACTAATAAAAAATGAAAAAAATGAAAATAAATAAATAAATAAATAAATAAAAGTTTTGCTCCTTTAAAATAATAATAATAATAATAATAATAATAATAATAATAATAATAATGAAGCTGAACTCTAATAGATGGGTATACTACCAAAGGGCAATTTCATATACTCACCACTCTTAAATAATCCAGAACAAATCTTGCTCAGAAGAAGTTTTTGACGTAATTGCAGAACTTCAGCTTCTAAGGCTTCAACTTTTGATCTCCACTTCGACTCCTGCCCAGACACGACCAATGCAAGGTGCTCTGTGTATTCTCTGCTGCTTTTGTCTGCTGGTTTTGAGCGGATAATTGCCAAGGCCAGAGCCAGCTTTGAGGTTCTCAAGTACCATGCTTGATTATCCATCTTGGCTTTTTTCCCTATATAGTTCAATAAGAAAAAAAGTAACAAATTCCTTTTAACTTTTGCAGTGCATTTCATTTGTTCAAAATTGATTTTGCAGAGTATCACTAATTAATATGTTTATAACACAACTTGACATCAAGTAACAGAAAAAAATTCTCAGGAACTGAAAACAATATGAAAAAAATATGCAAAAGAAAAATGCATTCACTGGAATATTAAGTGTATGAAGATTCAAAACAATACGTTCAGATAATTTGACAAATTTTTCAGGTGGAAAAAACACATTAATTTTTCAGTGGTTTCTAACCAGAGTCACACATCAGAATCTAGAGGGATATGTATATAGGCACATATGTATGTTATATATGAACTTGTGTGTATGTGCATTGATAGTATAGATTTATCATAATATCATGTATACACACACACACATACACACACACACACACACACACACACACACAAATACCTGGTCTATTACCCCAAATATGATTCAGCAAATTTGAGGTAGAACTGAGACTTCAAAAATTTGTTTCCAATTACAGTTGACATACAATAATATATTACTTTCAGGTGTACAACGAATGATTAGGCATATATATAACTTACAAAGTGATTACCCTGATAAATCTATACATCTGTCTGTATCATGGAGTCTCTGTCTTGTTTTGTTTGTTCATTTGTTTTCCTCTTTTAGATTACATATGTAAGTGAAATACGGTATTTGTCTTTCTCTGTCTGGCTTATTTCACTTGCATAATACCCACTAGGCTCACCTCTGTTGTTGCAAATGGTAAGAATTCATTTGTTTTTACAGCTGTTGAATAATATCGCTATATATGTGTATATATGTGTATATATATGTGTATATATATATGTATAATATATATATGCCACCTTCTTTATCCATTTCTCTACTGATGGATACTTGAACAGCTTCCATATCTCAGCTATTGTAAATAGTGCTGCAAAGAACATAAGGGTGAATATGTCTTTTTGAATTAGTGTTTTGGATTTCTTCAGATAAATACCCAGAAGTGAGATTGCTGGGTCATATGGTACTCCTAGTTTTAATTTTTGGAG
Source organism: Rhinolophus hipposideros (assembly GCF_964194185.1). Classification (NCBI taxonomy): domain Eukaryota; kingdom Metazoa; phylum Chordata; class Mammalia; order Chiroptera; family Rhinolophidae; genus Rhinolophus; species Rhinolophus hipposideros. Next base: position 70,987,297 of record NC_138049.1, read on the forward strand.
GAACCTCCATACTGTTTTCCGTAACAGCAGCACCAATTTGCAATCCCACTAACTGGTCATGAAGTTCCCTTTTCTTCACATCCTCATCTACGCTTGTTTGTTGTTTTATTGATGATAGCCATGCTGACAGGTATAAGGTGATATCTCATTGTGGTTTTAATTTGCATTTCTCTGATGATTAGTGACGCATCTTTTCATATGTCTATTGGCCATCTCTATGTCCTCTTCAGAGAAATGTCCCTCCAGGTCCTCTGTCCATTTTTTAATTGGATTGTTTATTTTTTTGGTGTTAAGTTGTATGGGTTCTTTATAAATTTCAGATATTAACTCCTTATCAGATGTATCACTGGAAACTATCTTCTCCCATTCAGTAGGTTGTCTTCCCATTTTGTTGATTCCCTTTGCTGTACAAAAACTTTTTAGTATAACATAGTCCCATTTGGTTTTTCTTGGGTTTCCGTTGCCCAATGAGATATATCAGAAAAAAATTATGAAGAGCATTGTTAGTTTTCTTTTATGAGTTTTTTGGTTTTGAGTCTTACATTTAAGTCTTTAATACACTTTGAGTTTATTCTTGGATGTGGTGTAAGAAGGTGGTCCAGTTTCATTTTTATTTTTTTTATTTTTGCATTTATCTGTCCAGTTTTCCCAACACCATTTACTGAAGAGACTGTCTTTACCTCATTGTATATTCTTGCCTCCTTTGTCATAGATTAATTGACCATATAGTTGTGGGTTTATTTCTGGGTTCTCTTTTCTGTTCCATTGATCTGTCTGTTTTTATGACAGTACCATGCTGTTTTGATTACTATAGCTTTGTAGTATAGTTTGATATAAGGTAGTATGATATCTCCAACTTTGTTCTTCTTAAGATTGCTTTAGATATCTGAGGTCTTTTGTGGTTCCATATAAATTTTAAGATAATGTGTTCTGGTTCTGTTAAAAACACCATTGGTATTTTAATAGGGATTGCATTGAATGTGTAGCTTGCCTTGGATAGTATGGATATTTTAATAATGTTAATTCTTCCTATCCATGAGCACAGAATATTCTCCCATTTATTTGTATCCTCTTCACTTTCTTTCTTCAATTTCTTATAGTTTTCCGAGTATAGGCCTTTTACCTCCATGGATAAATTTATTCCTAGGTGTTTTATCTTTTTTGATGCAACTGTAAATGGAATTGTTTTCTTAATTTCTTTTTCTGATAGTTCATTATGGGTGTATAAAATGAAACTGATTTCTGAGTATTAATTTTGTACCCTGCTACTTTACTAAATTCATTTATCAGTTCTAATGTTTTTTGGTGGTCTTTATTGTTCTCTATAAATAGTATCATATCATCTGCAAATAATAACAGTTTTACTTCCTGCTTTCCAATTAGGATGACCTTTATTTCTTTTTCTTGTCTTATTGTTGTGGCTAGGACATCCAATATTGTGTTACATAAAAGTGGTGAAAGTGGATATCTTTGTCTTGTTCCTGATCTTAAAGAAAACACTTCAACTTTTCACCATTAAATATGATGTTAGTTGTCATATATGGCCTTTATTTTGTTGAGTTATGTTCCCTCTATTGCCACTTTGCTGAAAGTTTTTATCATAAATGGATGCTGGATTTTGTCAAATACATTTTCTGCATCTATTGATATGATCATATGATTTTTATCTTTCATTTTTTTATCTGGTGTATCTATCATGTTATTTGATTTGCAAATATTGAACCAACCTTGCATCCCAGGAATAGATCCCATTTGATCATGGTGTATGACTTTTTTTAATGCATTGCTGAAATTGAAATTATTTTGATAATATTATGAAAAATATTTTTTCATCCATGTTAATCTGGGATATTGGCCTATAATTTTCTTTTTTTGAAATGTCTTTTTTTTCTGGTTTTGGAATCAGGGTAATATTAGCCTCACAAAATGAGCCTGAGAGCCTTCCCTCTTCTTGAATTTTTTTGAATAGTTAGGGAAAGATAGGTGTTAATTTTTCTTTGAATGTTTGGTAAAATTCACATGTGAAGCCACCTGGTCCAGGACTTTCGTTTGTTGAGAGGTTTTTTGATTACTGATTCAGTTTTGTCAAGCTATTGGTCTCTCTCTCTCTCTCTCTCTCTCTCTCTCTCTCTCTCTCTCTCTGTCTCTCTCTGTGTCTCTCTCTACGATTCAGTGTAAAAGACTGTATGCTTCTAGGAATTTATTCATTTCTTCCAGGTTCTTAATCTGTTGGCATATACTTGTTTATAGTATTTTCTTTAATCTTTTGTATTTCTGTGTTGTCAGTTGTCACTTCTCTTTCAATTCTGATTTTATTTATTTGGGTCCTCTCTTTTTCTTTTGATGAGTCTGGTTAAAGTTTCATCAATTTTGTTTATCTTCTCAATGAACACCTCTTGGTCTCATTGATTTTTCTGTTGTTTCTTTAGACTCTATTTCATTTATTTGTGCACTGGTCGTTATTATTTTCTTTCTTCTACTTCCTTTGGGTATTGTTTGTTCTTATTTTTTGATTTCCTTTAGGTGTAAGTTTAGATTGTTTATTTGAGATTTTTCTTGTTTCTTGAACTAGGCCAGTATTGCTATGAATTTCCCTCTTAAAACTGCTTTGGCTATGTACCACAGACTTGGGGTTGTTGTGTTTTCACTTTCATTTGTCTAAAGGTATTTTTTGATTTCTTTGTTGATTTTGTTGTTGACCCATTCATTGTTTAGTGACATTTTATTTAGCCTACATGTGTTCATTTCAGTTTTTTTCTTGTAATTATACCACTATAGTATAGTTTCATACCACTATAATCAGAGAAGAAGCTTGATATGATTTCAGTCTTCTTAAATTTATTGAGAGTTGTTTTGTGGTCTAACATGTGGTCTCTAACCTGGACAATGTTCCATGTGCACTTGAGAGAAAATATATTGTGCTAGTTTGGGGTGAAATGTCCTAAAAATATCAATTATGTCTACTTGATCTACTGTGTCATTTAAAGCCACTCCTTCCTTGTTGATTTTCTATCTGGATGATCTATCCATTGATGTCAGTGTCCCCTACTATGACTGTATTACTGTCAATATCTCCTTTTATGTCCAAAATATTTGCTTTATATGTATTTTGCTGTCCTTACATTGTGTGTCAGTGTTTATGTAAGTTATGCCCTCTTGTTTAATTGATCTCTTCATCAATATGAAATGCCCTTCTTTGTCTGTTGTTACAGCCCTTGTTTTAAAGTCTGTTTTGTCTGATATAAGTATGGCTATCCGATTTGCATGAAATACCTTTTTCCATCCCTTACTTGCATTTTTTTGTGTCTCTTTGAATCTGAACTGGGTCTCTTGTAGGCAGCATATGTATGGGTCTTGTTATCCATTCAGCCAACTTATATCTTTTAATTGGAATATTTTAACCATTTACTTTTAAAGTAATCATTGATAGGTATGTAATTATTGCCATTTTATTATTCGTTTTTTTTTTATCATTTTGTGTATGTGTGTGTGTGTGTGTTCTTCTAAAAGAAGTCCCTTTTTTGTGTAATACTGGTTTGGTGGTGATGAACTCTTTCAGCTTTTTATTATCTGGGAAGCTCTTTAGCTCTCCTTCAATTTTAAATGATAGCCTTGCTGGGTAGAGTAATCTTTGGTGTAGGTCTTTGCTTATCATCACTTTGAATAATTCCTGCCAATTGCTTCTGTCCTGCAAAGTATCTGTTGAGAAATCAGCTAGAAGTCTTATAGGAATTCCCTTGTAGATAGCTAATTGCTTTTGTCCTGTTGCTTTTGAGATTCTCTCTTTGTTTTTAACTTTTGGCATTTTAATTACAGTGTTTCTTAGTATGGGCCTCTTTGGACTCATCTTGTTTGGAACTCTCTTCATTTCCTGGACTTGTAAGTCTATTTCCTTCACCAGGTTAGGGAAGTTTTCAGTCATTATTTCTTCAAATATGTTCTCAATCCCTTGCGCTCTCTCTTCTCCTTCTGGTACCCCATGATGTGAATGTTGGCACACTTATTGTCCCAGAAGCCCCTTAAATTCTCATTTTTTATTTTTTTTTTCTTTTTGCTGTTCTGATTGAGTGTTTTCTGCTACCTTGTCTAACAAATCACTGATTCAGTCCTCTGCTTCATCTAATCTATTGTGGATTCCTTCTCATGTATTCTTCATTTCAGTTACTGTATTCTTCATTTCTGATTCTTTTTTATGTCTTCTATCTTCATTTTTATGTTTCCTATCCCTTTGTTAAAACTCTGACTGAGTTCATCTACTCTTCCCTAAACTTACTGAGCATTCAGGACTGCAACTTTTATATCTTGAAGAGTCTACCCTGTATACAGAACTACTAGATTAAATCGTTTATTTAAATGAAAGCCCTCTTCTCCTCCAACTCATTTTGCTAAGTCTTAGAGTCCCTGCTTCCCAACCCTGCATTTCTTAATGGACCTTTACCAATTACCATGTTTCCCCAAAAATAAGACCTACCCAGACCCTCAACTCTAATGCGTCTTTTGGAGCAAAAAATTAATATAAGCCCAGGTCTTATTTTAATATAATATAAGACCAGGTATAATATATAATATGATATGATATGATATGATATATGATATGATCTGATATAATATAATATAATATAATATAAGGTTTTATATTAATTTTTGCTCCAAAAGACATATTGGACCTGATGGTCTGGCTACATCTTATTTTGGGGGATATACAGTATTCCTGGTTTTAACCAGGCCACTCCAATCTATATTGAGAACAATCTTTAAAATATTTGCATCACTTAAATTGTGACTGTGCTCTGATTTTGCACCTCCGAAGGTTTCTAACTGCCACTGTGAGCATACTTTTTCCAACCAGCACAATCTCACAATATGAACATATTTATGAGGATAACATGACAGTCCATTGCATTCATTGGTTGAATATCATAACCCCTACTGAAATACAAGTCCCTCGTGGGGCTCCAAAAGGGGGAGCTTTCCCCATCAAATGTGCTACATGAAAATGTTAATTAAAGTGTTAAAAGTAGAATGATCCCGAAAATTCCTCACCTATCCTACTAATAATTTCAAATTTCCCCCCACACTTCAAACTTTATTTCTTTCAGTTTCTCAAGTCTATCCTTCCACTTTGGCTGGATCACATGCACACAAATGGAGGCACACAGCCCAAGCTCGTTCCCATTCACATGTCAGCTCATGAATTTCCTCCAGTTGTGATGCCCTGACTCTTATACTGCCAAGGCTACGGCTATGCACCCTTCAAAGAATAGCTCATATGCCACCACATAAAGTCTTTTCAGCCTTATTCCCACCTATAACAATGTGTACTTATCTGGTATTCTATAATTTAGCACTAAAAGTATACATCCAAACAGGTAGCACAGTGCTATTTCATTATAATCAGAGATGAGCACAAAAATTTGTGTACAATACATTCATCATATGATTTTTTTTTGAAACTGGAAACAATCAAATATTTAAGTAAACAGATGAATATTACTTATCCATTAAACATTATATTTTCAGAGATTTTTTTTTATTAGCATAGGAAAATGTTTATGATATGCTGAGTGGGAAAAAAGTGAGGACATGAAATTATATGTACAGGAGGATCCCAAATTATGTAAAATTAGGAAGTACAAAAAATGTAAATACAATTTATATCTTTTGTAAAATTATTAGTGATTTTTATTTTCTTATCCTTCTCTAAATTTTCCTAGTTTTCTGCAATGAACATGTATCAAATTATATATATAAAATTGTCTTCCAAAAGTAAAGTACAGCTGTCATTTTTTTTTAACCTTTCACAGGTGTAGAATACACCAAGGATTAGATGCTGTGTAGATGGACAAAGTAATTAGAATTATAGCTCCACTTATTTTAGCTTTCACAGCAAACATTTCACTTGGCTGGTTCATTCTCCATCTGTTGTATCAGCAGCAATGGGGAGCAGTAGCCTCTCTGCCTCTCAGTACTTCAGGAAATCACCCTGTGTACAGAGAGCACAGAGATATGGATGACCTTCCCTAAAGAAGTAGGTCTACTATTATATTGTTACAGTACTGATTAAAAATAACAATAATAAGTAACTTATTTAAAGTATTTTGGTTGGAAAAGGATTTGACACTCAATTATGAATGGTGGGATTCTAGGTTAAAAAAGAAAAGAAAAATAGTTTAAAAATAGTTTATCAGCAAAAGAGGACAGAGTTCTTTGGATAATAAAGAGAGCAAACTCCCTGTTTTGATTTTTAAGTCATCGTATGTGATTTGTTAGTAGTGTTAAAACCGTGCTGAACACTAGTAAACAGAAAAAAAAAAAAACACAGATCAAATGATAAAGTTCTTCTGGATCATAACTATCCCAGGGTCACTTGTCTGAACATTAATTAGAATAGTACCATAAGTGAATAGAAATGATTGATAATAGGTATATTGGTACTGGCTTTTATGATATAAATTACACTCAAGACACACAAAGATCTACAACTAAACAGAATCAGCCTTTTTAAACTGCTTCCTCATGTTTTGGAGAGAGGGAGAGAGACATTATAAACACATGCTGTTTTTATTTTAGGACAGCATTGCTAAATTAAGGGATGTGACATTTGGTAGGTAAAGATAATTATATTTCCCCTAAAATTTCATGGAAAAAAAAAAAAGCTTCCTAAACATATTCTCTTTTTAATTGAATAAAGATCAGTATAACTTTGAGAAACCTTTTTTTAATTCAATTTATGCACAAATAATTATCGTAAATAATTAAAATGAACATTTTATGTTCTCTAGTAAGGAATTTAGTGTCTTTGAATTCTTAAATGAAAATATAAAATTTTAAGTCTTTTTAAAATAGAGTATTAGTTCAAATGGGGTTTCTTTTTCTTTGCATTCAAGAACAGACCTTACCATACCAAAGTTCCCCACAGGGCTTCGGAAAAATCTAGAAACATTACCTATAACCCCTGGATTCTCCTTCAGGCAATGCGTGCATAAACAGCTATTCTGTAAACAGAATTTTGGCAACTTTTATCTGTCATAGTTTTCCTACCATCATTTTCCCCTACTGAACTTAAATTTCTTATCAACTAACCAATTATCTGAACTGTCAAAACTGTTTTAAATTATAATCCTGGATTTTAAAGTAGAGTCCCAGATCACTCTTATATAAGGCTGATGGAAGTTTGAAATAGATAACCATTCAGGAGAATATTTCCCTAATACGTATCAAACATCTTCAAATATTTATCCTCCTTTGGCCCTGGTATACAAGTTCAAAGATTTGATGTTAAGACTTTATTTCAAAGAAATGAGCAAAGCTATACATACAAAGCTTTATGCCCATAGATAATCTTACAGTATTATTTATAATTACAAAAAAAAAAAATCCCCCAAACAAAATCTGTCACCAGCTTGAATATCTACTAACAATACAGATTACTAATTAAATTGTCACATATTATATAATTGAATTGAAAATGTTTTCGAAAATATTTAAAAGCATGGGCAAATATCTCCCATATGATGTTCACTGCAGAGTAAAACATAAGAGTGAATGCAGTAAAATTGGAAATTTGAGGGGGAAAATGTCCGTAGAGATTGATATATTGATAGATTTACATACAGAAAGAGGGTAAGGAAGAAGAGAAAGAAAGGAAAGAAGAGAGGAAGAGGGAGGACTACAGACTAGAGTTATTCACCAAAAATACAAACCGTACATTTACTATAGCTGAGGAAGTCTGATTTTATTTCTTATACTTTTCTGTAGTTTCCAAGTTTTCCACAATAAACATTATAAAACTTACTATATAAGACATAAAAATGCCTTAATACTAATCCTACAGAAATATTTCCTATTCTGTATTTTTCAAAGTAGAAATTATAGGACAAATGAAGGTAGAGGAGAAAACCGCCAGGTACCATGAAGGGTATTGAAGCCTCAGAGCTCTACGCCAATCATTTTGTGGTTGTGGCAAGAAGCTTCAGCCTGCAGAGCTCACCTCCTCAATTCTGAGACATCTTAGACTATAAAACACACCATAAGTTCACAACAGCTTGGGAGAGTAGGAGGGGGATAAAAATGAAATAATAGTGCATTAAATATATCAGAAATTTTAAACTGTCAACACAATGCTTTTAGAATTGAACAAACACAGTCAATGGAATGAGAATTCTGTCTCCCAGTTTCTCTAATCAGCATTCACCAAATTCCACTAGGCCTGTAGACTTCTGACCTTTCCATTTCCAGATGTGTTTAGGGTTCCTTCCATTAATTCAAAAGACAGGGTAGATTTAGGAGGTGGGGCAGGAAAACTTCCAAATATGACCAAGAAGCAAGCTATTAGCCATTGTATCCCCAATGCCATGAGCACTGACTGGCTTATAGTAAGCACTCTACTAAATACTGGAATGAGTGAGTGAGTGAATGAATGAATGAATATATCAATATAGGTCAGGGAGTCACATAGAGCAGCTTTGCCAACTCAACCTGGGCTCTCATCAGTAAGTCTTTGTCAAATACATACTAGAGAGAATGGCATTGGAGGGAGAATGGATTAGAAGGGGAATTTAGTTAGTTAACCTGAAAGTCACATCTCTCTCTTTTCACTTTATGATGCATTCTTTCTTAACTACTTCCAGTGAATCTACTCCCTCTAAACTTATGCCTTTCTACAGTGTACCCTTAAACTTTCACCAAAACAGCTCCTAAAGAAAACAGAAAAAAGATAAAATCTAGTTCATACACAGGTTTAGGTCAGAGGTAAGCTGTAAGGGAGAAAGGCAGATTTTATCTCATGTGACACCTACAATAAATACGGTAATTGACTTCCCAGTAAAGCAAGAAACTGAAGAAGATTGGCTGCACATTCCTTAAGTCACTAAGATGAATATGATAAGACAATGAGTACAGGAGAAAGGCCCCATGTGCGATGATGGTGGAAAGTTCATTTATCAAATATCAGTCTGGGGCACAGCAGAAGTCTGGCAATGCCAGAAAAGCAAGAAATTACAAGACATTTTAGATCACTAGTTTGAGTAAAGTTCAGACAAAGTCTAACATACAATTTTTGGATTAGATCCAGCTGACATTCCCTAATTTCTGTTACAGTTTTAGTACATACTGTAGTATAACGTGCTCAACAGATGAATATCATGTGAAATTTTACATGAAAAAATCAGGAGTTACTGAAGATTTCAAATTTAATTTTAATTATTTTTTCCACTTTAACTATTAAGAGAGCCTCTAAAAGCATTCCCAGCAATGAGAATCTGTGCATGATAAGATGCTTGCTTAATTTTTTCTTTCTGTTTCATTGCCATCAGAACAAGCCAACTATCTATCATTTTCCTCTTGTTGAAAGAGTTAACAAATCACAGATTTTAATTGTCTACAGTCTCTTTACACTATTTTCTTTTTATGTAAACCCCGAACCCTTTTCATTCCTCAGCACTTCTTTTTTGGCATAAGAAAGATTTTCTCTGGATTTTGGCAAGGAACACTGCAGAATTTCACATAGGAAAAACACGTCAAACACATTTTATAAGTCAGCAAAAAGTACACTGATTCAGAAATGCAAATTCACACATATATCAGCAATCATCTTCCACTATGTAAATCCATAGAAGGAATGGGAACCTGATATCTATTATTAACACATATTTTAAAAAATAAATTGGAAGCCATATAGGTGTTTCTTAGTTAAAACACTGGTATTTCACACATAATTCTTATCACCAAAACAAACATTGTTCTGATAGGGTATGTAAAACATTTCTGATAATCTACCTAACTCAAATCCATATAATAAACCCATCCACAAATTTGAAACCTTTAGGAGACCACACTCTGGAAATGGAAAAAGTTACATGTCATAAAATGGGGGGGGGGGGGTTGGAAGAAGACAGAAACCAAATACACAGAAGAGGGGTAGTTGAGAGGAGTCCAGCCAATCCCAGGAGAGAGAGGAGCAGCTGGCTTCTGGGGATCAGCTGAGCCAAGGCCAGAGCTTTAAGAAAAAAACATAAGACTGACTAACGGGGGGAGACACTGAGGCACGGAATCCCCTGGAAGAGGTAAATGACCCTATCCAAAGAAGTCCTATTTTGTAAATGACACATTAGGGAATAAGATTTGTTTCCTAGCAGCTATTATGTAACGCCTTCTTAGACCACTTTTGTGAACACTTAAGATATGAACTCAAAAAAGCATAAGTAGCCCCACAGAAATATTTTCTGTAAGGCTTATTTTTAACTCTGAAAAAGTGGCCTAATTCTCGTCTGTCTCACTCATTTAAGTCTCATCAAAGAGACCACAAGTTTCAGAGAGCAACTGACAATGCTTCATAGCTTCTCACAGAGCTTCATTGTATAAGTAAATTTAACACTTCCTTTACTTCCCACTTAGATTTGCATTTAAAAAATAGATTGGAGTTCTATTTTTACTCACCTGAAATAACCTCCCAAAAGAGAGGGATTGTTTCCCAAATACTGAGCACTTTGATTCTTGACATCCTCCAGCACATGGAGTCCTGCCCATTTTTAAACTTAGCCCCTCAACTTGCTCTAAACCACACACACACACACACACACACACACACACACACACACACACACACACACACACACACGGGCAGTAGAGGCCTGTAAGTAAGGCATCACTTGGGATGGGTCCTCATGCTTTCCTCTACAACGCCTGTTCCCACTGCTCCTGTCCAAACTCTCCACCTAGTTCTGTGGCTCTGCACCCTCCAAAATCAGACAGTGACACACTCACCTACTTTCACACCATAGAAGTTGCATTCTATATCAATACAAAGCTCTTCTACACCAAGAATGAGTCAATTCACAGGATCCATGCTATCTACTCCCTCCCCCACTCAGCAGCACTACAACTCCTAGCCAACTAAGCAATACCAGAAGAAGCTGCAGGTCAGTCCAAAGGACCGGTATGATTCCCTCTAAGGCAACAAAAAACAGCATAAGGCACATGTCCCTGGGTACTAGATGAGGACATTCAGAGCAGGAATTGGTCCCTAGCTTTGCTCCACCCATGTAACAGGACCCATTCAAGGTCAAAAGTATTAGGCCTGTGGCCTAACAACTGTTGTCTACTTTCCTCAGGTAACTATACCAAACTTTCAAATTCCCCGTTTCTTCTACCCATGAGAACTTGCCTTCCTCCTTAAAATTTAGATCTGACCAACCTAAGATTACCAACCCAAACAAATTCATTATAGCCAATTGGCTTTACAATGACATCAGGACCAGGCCTAAAACTTGGAGCCCATGGAAAGTATAGGCAGAACAGGAGCTGCATGGGTATCTTTTTTCTTTAAGTAATGCCATTTGTATCAAGAATTTCTAGAACCATTTTAACATGCTACCTTGTGATCATGAAAGAGGTCTTTTATTGAAAATATCATTAATCTATTTCATCTTATAAATGGAAGACTCAAACAACAGGAACTAGCCTTAGCTACCTCAGTGGTTCAGTTTTACTCCAGGGTAATCAATTAAAGTCATTCATGCTATAAATTAAATTCAGGTCTTTAATCATCATGGTTTTTGTGTCTAAATCTATTTGTCTTTTCAACTATTATAAGAAAATTATAAAATCTGTGTTTTACCTCTTACAAATTTTACTGAAATAAAATTTACTTAGACAATAAAGGAAAATCATTAATGTACACATATATTTGGCAATTTATCTCAAATGAAAGGTTTTACCTAGATGCTCTACCTAAAATATTTGATTTGTGTCTGAAGGGCTAAATTGCAAATATGTATGCTTAAGGTAATTAACTATTTTCAGACAAAGATGGGTTGAAAGTAACTGAAAATGCAAACAGTAAACATAAGAAATCTGGAATGGCTTTATTAATATCAAACAAAAGAAACTTCATGACAATAAAATATTGCCAAAGATGTAGAAGAACATGTCATAATGATAAAAAAGGTCAAATTAATCAAGAAGATTAACAATCCTAATGTGTATGCATATAACATCAATAACAGAACTTCCAAACATATGAAGCAAAAATGAGAAGAACTTAAGGAAGAGGTAGACAAATCCACAATCACATATGAAGATTTTAACACACTTCTTTCAGTAAGGATAGACTCACTAGAACAGAATAATAATGACGATCATATGAAAGCTTTTGAAAATACTATAAGCCCCTGAACTGATTGGCATTTATAGAATATTGCACCTTATAGACAGAAGATACACACATATTCTTTTCAAGTTCTCATAAGACATTCAACAAGACAACTCATATGCTGAGACAATATGTTCTCTAACCACAAGAAAAACAATTAGAAATATCTAGAAAATCCCTCAAATATATGGAAAATAAGTAACATGTTTCTAAATAAAATAGGAGACAAAGAAAAACAAATATAATTAGAGTATATTTCAAACTGAATCATAATAAAAAGAGTAATCATCAGAACTTGTTTTAGAATTTGATATGTGGAGTGGCATAACTAGTATACTGGTATAACCCTGGCACCAAAATTTATGAAATATTGCAAGGGAAATAAACACTACAAACCAATGTGTGTAATAAACACAGATTCAAAAATCTTATACACAATACTAGTAAATCAAACCAAGCAACATATAAAAATAATCATCATCAACACCAAGCAGAGTTTTTCTAAGAATGTAATATTGGTTTAGCATTCAAAATTCAATCACTATAATTCAATATATTAACAGAATAAATTATTTAAAAGCAACATATGATCATCTTAATAGTTTCATAAATGACATTTGAAAAATTCAAAGTGATTCATGATTTAAAAAAAACCTCTCTTAATAAATAAACAAAAAAATATAGCATGGAAATTTTTAACTCTGATAAAGATCTATAAAAACCCACAGGAAACATTATACACAATAATGCAACATTGAATGCTTTATCCCTATGACTGGAAATATAACAAGGATATCCACTCTTCTCATTTCTATCAAATACTTTACTGGAGATAACAAGGGACTACAGAAAGAAAGAAATAAAAAGATATATAGAGTGGATGGAAAGAAGTAAAATTCTACTTATTAATATACAGCATGAACATCTATAGATAACCCTAGGAATCTTAAAACAACCAATTACTAGAATTTATGAGAAAATTAAGCTAGGTCTCGGGACACAAGTCAATATGCAAAAATCTATTGTATGTCTACACAAAACCCATTTAAGTTAGATTTTTTTTTAATTAAAGTTTATTGGGGTGACAATTGTTAGTAAAGTTACATAGGTTTCAGGCGTACAATTCTGTAATACATCATCTTTATATCACATTGTGTGTTTAGTGGTTTCCAGAGGGTAAGAGGAGAGAGGGGTGATATTTGAGGGTAAAAGGGATTAAATATATGGTCATGGAAGGAGAACTGACTCTGGGTGGTAAGTTAGAATTTTTTAAAAAGCAAAATAATTAGGAATAAATTTAACAGTTGATGTGAAAGACTTCCACCTTGAAAACTATAAAACACTGTCCATTAAAATTAAAGACTTAAATAAATTGAGAGCTATACTGTATTCATGGATTGGAGGACTTAATAATATTAAGATCTTAATTCTCCTCAAATTGACCTTTATACACAATCCTAATCAAAATTCTAGTCAACTTTATTTTTAGAACTTGGTAAATTAATTGCAAATTTTCTATTGAAATTTTTAAAAACTAGAGTAGCCAAAATAATCTTGAAAAAGAACAAAGCTGGAAAACCAAATTGCTTAATTGCAACACAATATACAGACAAAGCAATAAAGACAATATGGTATTGTAATACAGCGAGAACAATGGAACAAAATACCAAGTTCACAACTAACTAGATCCAATTCATTTTTGACAGAAGCACCACGGCAATTGAGAAAGTAAAGTTTTTCAACACATAGTGCTAGAACAATTAGTTAATAAATATATGGGGAAAAAGTGAACACTGCCATCTATTCAAATCTTAGACAAAAATTAATCTTAGCCGAATCATAGACCTACATGTAAAAACTAAGGCTAGATAAAAACAGGATGCAATAGGGGACAGGGAAGATTATTTAGAGACCTCATAAAAAGAACTAATCATTAGAAAAACACTGATAAATTAGATTTCATTAATGTTAAGTCTGCCAGTCATCAAAAGACATCACTAAGAAAATGAAATCAAAACCATGAACTAGGAGGAAATGTTCATTCACTCTCGTTATCTGACAAAGAACTTGGATACAGCTATCTGAAGAACTTCTACAAATATTAAGAAAAAAGACAAACAACCCAATTGAAAAATGGTCAAAACACATAAACATATGTCATGAAAGAAGCTATAAAAATAGTCAGTAACCATATTATAGGGTATTCGATGTTATTAGTTATTAGAGAAATGCAAATGAAAATCCCAGTGAGACACCACTTCACACCCATAAGAAGAGCTAAAATTGAGAAGTGTATGAAAGCACCTGGGACTCTCATACAGAGCTGTTGGAAACGAAAAGTGGCATAACGATTCTTGGAAACGGTTTCACACTTTCTTAGAAAGTAGACCATGACTCTCCCTATAGCCTAAGAAATCCACTCTTATTTATTTACCCAAGAGACATAAAAAAAATATATAACTCACAAAAAGAATTGCATGAGAATGTTCTTAGCAACTTTATTTATAATAACCAAAAACTGGAAATAGTCTATGTATTCATCAATCACAGGATGAATAAACAAATGTTGGTGCATTCATACAATGGCTACTACTCAGTGATAAAAAGCAATGAACTACGGCTGCACTCAACACCAAGAACGAATCTCCCAGAATCATATTGACTGCATGATACTTACATGAAAGTGTACATACTCTAAGTTTCCATTTAGATGACATTCTAGAACAAACACCTCAGTGATGAAAAAATTAAGAATAATGTTTCATCTAGAAGATGGGGAAGGGGATTCAATGGAAAGAGAAATGAAGGGATTTTCCAGGGTGAGGGTAAGGTACTATATCTTGATATGGGGCTGGGATACATAAGTGTGTTAATTTAGTCAGAGCCATCCAGTGGTACAGTTAATATTTTCCATTTTATTGTATGTAAAATTGACCTGATAACATATGTAGGGCTAGAAACATATGTTTCTAGCAAAGATGAAGTTAAAAAGGACCAGATTTACAATCCACCTTAAACAACTAGGAAAAAATACACACACACACACACACAAACACACAAAACAAAATTTCAAATATTAGGCAGAAAGCAGTGCAGGACTACAATTCTGCAGAGAGAAGGGAAAGAAATAAGGTGACCCTCACCCCCACACTTTGCTGGCTTATTGTGTGAAGGCAGTTTCCAGGCCAAAGTACAGGAGGTAGAACTCAAACAGAGCCTGAATATCTCAGTAAACTGAAAAACTGAAATCAGAATTCAGATAGGCCAGAGATATGAGACTTGGTAAGGGCAGAGTGCCATAGAGGAGGGAATTGAACAGAGCAAGAGCTCTGGAAATCTGCAGAGGGGCTCCCTCAAAATTAGTGGTACCGATTTGTACATGTGTGAAAGCAAACTATCCGAAAGCCAGTGGTTCCAATGTTTTCCCAAAAGCAAGTAACAAGGGCAAATCCTTCAAAGGAAGAACATAAGAAAAGGTTCAGTTAACCACTTGCACTCCACTTTGACCATATAGAGCTATTGCTATTCACAAAACATTTGAGAAAGGAAGGCCAAGAAAGGCAATAGGTAGAAAGGCAATCTATGGAAATGTGGCTCTTCACAAATGCAGATCACACAAAGCAGTCCAAAAAAAAAAAAAAAAAACACAGAATGAATGCTTCTTCCTCCTCCATCCTATTTCAGTGGTTCTCACACTTGAACCTGCCTTCGAACCACCTGGAGAGCTCGAAACACAGATTCCTAGGCTCCTCCACCAGAGTTTCTTATTTAGTAGGTCTGGAGTTGGCCTGATAACTTGCATTTCTTACATGTTCCCAGGTAACACAGATGCTGCTGGTCTGAGGACTACAAATAGAGAACCACGCCATACTCTATTCCTGGAAACAATAGTACTTTTAGAAGATTGTAATTACTTTCTAGAAGCAAAGGTCCATTCCAATACTGCTATGAGTTACAGTCCTAAAACAAGAATAAAACAAGCAATGGAAAGCACTCATATTTTAGGCATTTTCATTGTTCATCTCACAATAACCTGTTTTGAGTAAACTGGTATTGATAAAATTATGTGAACTGCATGTGAGCCAATTTTGACTATCATTTTAAAAATTGGTCATGCTTGATATATTTATCTTCAGCTTTAAAGAATACTTTTGAATTAAATTTTATTCTCTCAATATGGAAGACTTCTTAAATTAGACACATACGATATTAAGGATACAGGGGGAAATAACAAATTTTGCTACATTAAAATTTAAAAAGGCTGTTCTTCAAAAGACACCACAAAAAGTAAAAAGGTAAGCCACAGTCTAGGCAAAGCTATTTTAACACATGTGGTGTCAATAAAGGGTGAATACTCATTCCATCTAAAGAATATCTATAAATCACAAAAAAAGGATGATCCATTAGGAAAAAAAAGATCAAAAGAGATGAAAGTAAGTTACAGAAAAGCTAAGAAAATGGTCTGTAGACATATGGAAGGAAGACTGTCACATACACATGCAAAGAGACATGCTCAAAACTGTTCACAACTTCATTATTTGCAATAAAAATTACAATCTAAATATCTGTTAATAGAAGAACAGCTAAATAAAAGTATATTTATGCAGGCAAATACTGTTAAGCAATAAAAAATGAATGAACTAGAGCTATACACATCAAAATGAATAAATCTCAGTTAAAAAAGCAAGAATTAAAAATGCATATAATTTGATATAATTAATATAAAGCGTACTACATGTTTCTTAATAATATAATCATATGTCGAAAAGTACAAAGAAATGCATGGGGTGATGCATTCCAAATTTAGCATATGATTACTTCTGCAGGGGAGGGAGGGGGTGAAATCAGAAGGAGGAAGCATTTCTTCTGCCAGGGAAAGACTAGTTTTCTAAACTGAAAGTTGAGTACACTGGTATGTGTTGTATTATTCTTTATGCCTTTTTGTATGTCTTAAAAAGTTATGTGTATTTTAAAGATTTTATTTTATTTTCTGTTGGAATGATTGAATGATCTTATGTATGATTTAAAACCAAGGGCCCAAAGATAAGATTTGAATAAAAAATTCATGTAATTAACATAGTCAAGCCCAACTGAACTCTCAAAAAAAGGAAACACTGTGGGTGTTACCATGAAATGTGGAAAGTTGTCTTTTTAAAGCATTGCTCTCTCTGTCTTAGAGCAGAACACTATCTTTCAGTTCTTCCTAAACATCGCTCTGAACTCTGTTTCTTCCACATCTATACAAAAGACACCATTAATAATATTATCTACTTCCACATTTTAGAAGGGACAGCAATAGCTTATACAGAGGTGCCAAAAAAATGTATACACATTTTAAGAAAGGAAAACTGTATGAAAATTGTAATACTCAATATATACTGATAACAAAAGCTATTTTAATACATGTGGTGTCAATAAAGGGTAAATACTCATTCCATCTAAAGAATATCTATAAATCACAAAGAAAAGATAATCCATTAGGAAAAAAGATCAAAAGAGATGAAAGCAAGTCCCAGAAAGCACATTTGACTTCTGCAATTACAAGAGGTGCTCACAGTGGTTACCGTCAGCATCCAGACACTTCTGATTACAATGAACTACTGCTTGAGCAACGCTGACCAAAGTGTCCACTTGTATACATTTTTTGGCACCCCCGGTATTCATTTTCAGAAATGAACTGCAACACTGAAAGTATAAACATATTTGAACTATATTTTAAAAGTGTCCAAAAATCTCTTTAAAGATAAACGGCTAGATTTCTATTAGGGTGCCCTTCATAAAATTCTTATTAGAACCGGAACACTAAAGGATATGATGTGTTGTGCCAAGAAAACTTAATCAACACTTAAGGACAAAGTCCATCCTTTCCAGGAAGTCTTCCCCTGCCATTTCAGCCTATGGTGGTTTTCCCTTTTTGCAGCAATTATTGGAGTATTCATCACTGGAACCACTGACTTTGTCTCTTAATGAATAACCATCCGTTTTAGTCTTTTCTCTGCAGTAGGATTAGTTTCCTTGGGGGTCAGAGGCTATGGTGTTTTCCCCTTCTTCACTCCTCCACCAAGTAGGTCTGAATAAGCAGGTACATTCTCAATTGAATTGAGTAGCACAGGGACTAAAGCCCAGACTTCAGAACGGAGGGCCTGCAGGCTGCACCCAGCTCTGCCCTTTGCCAGATGAATGACAGTCATTTCTGCATCTCACTTTGTCCATAAAATAAAAAAATATACAGTTGATCGTTGAATAATGCATGGTTTAGGGGGCGCTGACCTCCCACACAGTCAAAAATCAATAACTATGTATTAGTAACATTCTCATAATACTGTTTTAAAAACAAAAGTGAATCATGGTTGAAAAGCATGTATGATGGTACCTGGCAAATGCACTCAAGAATTCTTAGTTATTTTTATCACAACTAGTACTAGTGCTGCTATTACAGCTATACTATTACACCACAAATTATTTGGAGGGAGTTAATGAGTCTTAGAACTACATAATTCCTAATTTTGTGCTCTCCTACCCAATTTTATTAGTTTAATCATTACATTGATCAATGTCTTCCTTGACACCCAATTAGTAAACTTGAATCCAAATGTAGTTCTGATGTAACTAGAAACACAATTAGTCATTCTGTGCCCAAATGTTCACTTTTTAGACAAGGGTAATTGTTTACTTAACAAAATCTTCCATCACTATTGCTGTTTTTAATTAAAGTTTACACTGACCTTGTATCTGGGACGTCCCTAGTAGAATTATTTTAATTCCAATGTATTTTGTAAAATCATAAAGACATTTTCATACAACTACCACAAATAGATGCTTCAAAAACATATGCCTCCATCCCTAAAACAGATTGTAAATAAACAATTCATTTATTTGATCATTATCCCCCCTTGCCAAGTGTATTTGCAATGCTTTGTTATTTAGCAATGATAGATTTATAACATTTTGCTGAAAGCTCCTTTGTGATTAAAATACATGTTAGGACAAATTAAAAATAAGTTTAAATAAGCAGCTGTGGGAGTTTTCAGCGACTCTGACCAAACATGATTCTGCAGATTTAAATTCAGAACAGTTTGACACAGCACTAAATGCTGACAGCATTGCTTGATCTGAGTAGACATGCATTCGACAGAAAAAGCATGTGTCAATAATTCATAGGTCTAGAGTCAACTTTGTTGGGTAAGGAAAGCTTATCTTTTTTTTTTCTTTTATCCAAGACACTTTTTTGCTGTGAGAAAATCCTTCCCTCTTCAGCCTGCCAGTAGACAGATCACCAGTTACAATCAGATGTTTTGCTGACTTCAGTTGTTTTAGTCAATTAAGACCAGGCAGCCAGCTAGCTTGATGTGTAAGCCACTAAACCACAAAAGACAGCAATCGGGAGGGAAATTCAGCATTCCTTACACCCCAGTAATCTTAATCCCACAATCTCCTTCAAGTAGATGAATGAAGTTTCCCTAACCTAACCCTGAGACTTCTGTCTAGGCAGGTAACATGTTTCCTAGATTCTGTTCATGCTGGTAGGCAAATGGAGATCCCAGCACCCCTCTGGCCTTATTTAACCTTCTACTTCTTGGGCCTAAATACATCTGCATTTCTGCCTCTCTTTGCCCAAGTCTTAAACCCCTGTTGTGCGGGAGATCCTGCTCGCTGTGCCATTTGTCCTGTGAGGCGGCCTGCGAGGTCTCTGGTCCTACTCCCCACATAAGAAAGCAGGATACAGCTAGGCCAAAAAGGGACACCCAAGGAGCCATAGGTAGGGGAGTCACACCACTAGTCTCACTGGAGGTTCTATAGTCTCACTGGAGGCTGGAATCACAAGACCTGCAACCTGCTGTCAGCTTCTCTACCTGCCAATCAACAGACTGACCAACCAACGCAGCCGCAGCAGTTATATTAGCGTCTAAATGGCTAACTGGTAACAGCTGAGGGTCAATTAGCCACAGCTGACAGCCATCTACTACCCAAGTCAGCACCTTTCCACGTGAGGCCGAGAGCCTGGAAACTGCTCTCTGGGACTCTGTCCCCACAACCCCCTTCATCCACTAACTCCTAAAACCATATTAACACAAAAACAGCCAACTATTGGGGGCTGTGATCACATTGAGACAAAGGTCTTGCAGCTATAAGATACACTATCAATCAGAAATCTAGATGGTGAATAGCTACAGTGAGCACGTAAACAGCAAATTCAGTTTTTTTGTTATTTCAAAATAAAACTTTATGTGCATTTACCCACCAAACTGTGACCTTAAATCATCAGAAATTGAAGCCAGTGATAAACTAGATATTATTTTCATTTTCAGGAACATTTTTTTTAATTTGAGAATTTTAATATTTCACTCCAGGAATCCAGCTTAGATAACTATTCTGGCAGAAAATACACTTGCAACACAAGGAAATTAACTGACCAATTAATTTATGAATTTGAAATACAAAAAGAACATTGATAAATTTGCCAGCTTACACCTTTCTTCTGTTCAAAAAACTGGGAAGCATCTCATACTTTTTGATAGTCAGACCACATCAGAAACATAAACATGATAGTAATTCATTCATTTATTCAAGTATTTTTTGATCACCAGCTATGCTCAGAGAATATAACAATGATGAAAACCCTTTCTATCTAGTAAGGGGAGTCACAAAATAAATAAGTAAAATATTTGTATGCCAAATTGTGATAATATAGGTAAGATGGAGAGAAAAGTTAGGGGATAGTTACAGTGTTGTTGTTTTTTTTAATTGAAATGTATTGGGGTGACAATGGTTAGTAAAATTATATAGGTTTCAAGTGTACAATTCTGTAACATATCATCTATTTATTACTTTGTCACTGCCCAGAGTCAGTTCTCCTTCCATCACCATATATTTGATCCCATTTATCCTCATCTACCAACATCTTTCCCTCTTACCCTCTGGTATTCACTAAACTATTGTCTGTGTCTGAGTTTTTGTTTCTCATTTGTTTGTCATTCAGTTTTATGTCCCACATTATCAGTCAAATCATATGGTTCTCGACTTTCTGTGTGACTTATTTTGCTTTGCATAATAATCTCAAGATCCATCCATGTTGTCACAAATAGCACTATTTCATCTTTTCTTACGACAGAGTAGTATTCCATTTGTTATATGGAATATAACAAATCATCGAAGGACACTTTGGTTGTTTCCATGTCTTGGCCACCGTACATAAAGCTGCAATAAACATCAGAGCACATACATCTTTACGGATAAATGTTTTCAGATTTTTTGGGTAGATACCCAGAAGAGAGATTGCTGGGTCATAAAGTAATTATATTCTTAATTATTTGAGGAACTTTCACACTGCCTTCCATAGCGGCTGCACCAGTCTGCCACCAACAGTGTATGAGGGTTCCTTTTTCTCCACAGCTTCTCTAACACTTGTTATTATTTGTCTTGCTGATATAGCCATTCTAACTGGTGTGAGGTGGTATCTCATTGTGGTTTTTAGTTGCGTTTCTCTGATGATTAGTGATGTTGAGCATCTTTTCATATGTCTATTGGACATCTGTATGTCCTCTGGAGAAATGTCCCTCCAGGTCCTCTGCCCATTTTTTAATTGGATTGTCTGTGTTTTTGTTGTTGAGTTGTACGGGTTCCTTATATATTTTGGATATTACCTCCTTATCGGAGGCATTGTTTGTAAATATCTTCTCCCATTTGGTTGGTTGCCTCATTATTTTGTGAATGGTTTCTTTTCCTGTGCAGAAGCTTTTCAGTTTGATATAGTCCATTTCATTTATTTTATCTTTTACTTCCCCTCCCCTTGAGGTCAAATTCATAAAATGCTCTTTGAACCCAAGGTCCATAAGTTTAGTACCTATGTTTTCTTCTATGCAGTTTTAATGCACTGTTTCAAGAAAGACCTCAATTAGTAGGTGACTCTTGAGCAAAGGTGCAAAGGAAGGTGAGTGAACAAGTTATGCTGATGTGGTGAGTGTGAAAGAGCAAGCCAAGGAGAGGGAAGCTGACAGCCCTGAGGCAGGGGCTGTGGTTCTCAGAGTACCTTCCCCAGGACCATCTTATCTGACCCATAATAATGCTGTCTGTTAGGATACTTATATGTCCATGTTACAGATGAGGGTCTGAGGCTCAGCCATGTTACCACTTGTCCAATGCCACACAGTACTAGCAGTAGTGCTGACACCTTAACCTAGGTGTTACTGCTCAGCCCAGTTTTCCACTGCACCGACTGCCACACAGCTATGTCCAGTTCTGTGTACTGTAACCTATCAGAAACAACTGATTAAACTAGACTGTCCTGAAGGCTAATTGTAATGGTGATGCATCTGGAGACCTCACATGCAAATGCTAAAGAAAGGGAAGACTGGGAGAAGCACACCATTTGAAAGGCTGCCAGAGAGAAGAGAGAGTGAGAGATGTTTAATATTTCTCCAGAAGGCAACTAACCAATACATAGAACTTACACAGAGACACATTTCCAATTCATACACGAATAAAGTATCTAGTGATAGGAGCTGTCCAACAATGCAACAGGCTGTCTGTGAAGTTATGAAAGTCCAGTTACTGGAGCTACTCAAGCAGAGGCTGAATGGCCATCGGTCTGAGATGAAGACAGATTTTAGCTCTTCACTTCAGTGAAGACTACACGAATTGTCCAATATCTTTTCCAATTCTGAATCAGTGATTACACAAGCACCAGGGCAGTGCAATGTGGTAATTAAAACTTCCATCTGTGAGTGAAATAGCTTAGTTAAAATCCAGTCTCCACCACTTATAAGCTTTGTACACTTAATCTCTATAAACTTTGGTTTGCTTATGTAAAAAATGAGAAAAATAATAGAAGCTACCTCCTAGGGGCTGTTATGAGGGTTAAATGAGACAATCCATGTAAAAGACTTAACAAGGTGTCTGGCACATAGTAAAAACTGAGTAAAGTTTAGCTTATACAGAAATGTATATTTGGAAGCATGCATATAAAGTGTGTGTGTGTGTGTGTGTGTGTGTGTGTGTGTGTGTGTATTATAGAATGTGTGCAAATTGATTTCTCTGTCTCTGTTTTCACTCTTTAGTCTGTGGTTCAATATCCAAAGCTGAATTCTTACAACATAGTAAATTACAACATGATGATACTAATAAACACTTAAATAATCAGCTTCTTAGCCTAATTATTTCATATTATGTCTCTCTTTATTACCAGGAAACATGCAGAAAAGTTCATCTTTTAAATATTTGAGGCACCAAATTAAAACTTAATGAAATAGAAATCAACATTTTTTTAATTGAAAGACTGTTAAAAATTCAGAGCCTTTCAGCATGAGAAAGAATACCTAACAATCTGCACCTAATGTGTGTAAAATGCAAGTTGTCAAGTGTGTATATAGACACAGACACACATGCACACATGCTTTCTATTTCAAAATTAAGGAACTAAACTGGAAAGCCCACAGTTACTTTTTAATTACTTCTTAATAAGCAAAATGATTCCAGATACTTCTTCTCAGGGTCAAGCATTGTATGCATGTGTGTCTGTATTAATAGAAAATGAAGAAGGCGAAATAACCACAGAAAGATGCACCTGTGTGCTAGAATCTGGAGCTGCTTTTAGATGGTGGAGAATGAGTTATAATTTTAGGTCACTTTGCCATCACTCTTTTGTCATTCTGGATAAACTGGCATTTATTATTCACTGAGAAAATATTCAAGAATGGACCTGAAGCATAAAAGGAGGCCTCTACCTGAGGGAAAAAAAACCCTGAGGTGATGTCATTATATACTTTTTTTTTATTAGTTTCAGGTGCACAAAGTAATGTAATAGTTAGACATTTATTATTTATATCCCTCACACAGTGACAATCCCCCTGCCCCCATCCACTACCCTTCTGACATCACACACAGCCATTACATTTCCACTGTCTCGATTCCTAATGCTGTACTCTGCTTCTTGTAACTATATACATATGTATAATATTATAGTTGACATTCATTATTGTTCAACTTCAGCTTCAGGTGTACAGTACAGTGATCAGGCATCTCCATCATCCCTGAGGTGGTCTCCCTAATGAGACAAGTATCCATCGGATACCCTACAAAATCTTTACAACATTATTGAATTCATTCCCCAAATTGACTTTTGTTTCCCTGTGCCAATCTTGTGGTTACCGACTGTGCTTTCTTTTTTCTTTCTTTTTTTATTTATTTATTGGGGTGACAATTGTTAGTGAAATTACATAGATTTCAGGTGTACAATTCTGTATTACATCATCTATAAATCCCATTGTGTGTTCACCACCCAGAGTCAGTTCTCCTTCCATCACCATATATTTGATCCCCCTTCCTACTGTGCTTTCTAATCCCTTCTTATCCCCAAATGCTCTCCCATTTAGCAACCCTCAGTTTTTCCTCTATGTCTCTGAGACTGTTTCTGATTAGTTCATTCATTTATTCTTTTCTTTAGATTCCACATATATGTGAGATCATATGGTATTTGTCTTTCTCTGTCTGACTTATTTCACTTAACATAATGTTCTCTAGGTCCATCCATATTGTTGCAAATGGTAAGATTTCCTTCTTCTCTATGTCTGCATAATACTCCATTGTATAAATGTACCACAGTTTCTTGATCCAGTCATCTACCGATGGGCATTTCGGCTGTTTTCATGTCTTGGCTATTGTGTATAGTGCTGCAATAAACATAGGGGTGCATACATTTTTTTTAAATTAGAGTTTTGGATTTCTCCGGATAGATACCTAGGAGTGGAACTGTTGGATCATAAGGTAGTTCCATTTTCAGATTTTTGAGATACCTCCACGCTGTTTTCCATAGATTGCACCAATCTGCAATCCCACCAACAGAGCACAAGGTTTCCCTTTTCTCCACATCCTCGCCAGCACTTGTTGTTTGTTGATTTATTGATGATAGCCATTTTGACTGGGGTGAGGTGGTATCTCATTGTGGTTTTTATTTGCATTTTTCTAATGATTAGTGAGGTTGAGCATTTTTTCATATGTCTGTTTGCCATCTGTATATCCTCTTTAGAAAAATGTATCCTCATGTCCTCTGCCCATTTTTTAATTGGGTTGTTTGTTTATTTTTATCTGAGTTGAGTGAGTTTTTAATAAATTTGGGATATTAACCCCTTATCGGATATGTCATTGGCAAATATCTTCTCCCATTCAGTAGGATCCCTTTTTGTTTTATTGATGGTTTCCTTTGCTGTGAAAAACTTTTTAGTTTGATGTAATCCCACGTTTATTTTTTCTCTTACTTCCCTTGCTCGAGGGTATGTATCAGTAAAAATCTTACTTCAGGTAATGTCTGTAAAGTTTCTTCTATATTTTCTTCTAGGAATTTTATGATTTCAGATCTTACATTTAAGTCTTCAATCTATTTTGAATTTATTCTTGTATATGTTGTAAGAAGGTGGTCCAGCTTCATTTTTTTTACATTTGTCTGTCCAGGTTTACCAGCACCATTTATTGAATAGACTGTCTTTACCCCACTATAAATTATTGCTTCCATTGTCATAGATTAAATAGATGTCATTATATTTTATTTCTGCAGTAGAGTGCTCAAAGCTTTTAGAAAGTCATACTATGATACATTATATAAAAGGAAAAAATACTTTCAATAACAGTATTTAGATACTACAACCATGTATATATGGATTTATATCCATCATCATATTTGATCCTCCCAATTACCCTGTGATGCTGCTATTATCCCTGCTTTATGAATATTCAAAGAGAGGCTCAGGGAGTAACTTGCTCAAAGTCACATAGTAGAAATGAAGATACAATTTGACTTTAAAACCTTTTATCTTTCTGTGTTGTCTGCCATGTGAACACATTAAATTACCATATTTTCACACAGATAATCTATATTTTTTATACTTTAATTAAAGTTTATTGGAGTGACAATTGTTAGTAACGTTACATAGGTTTCAAGTATACAATTCTGCAATACCATGTTTCCCTGAAAATAAGACCTAGCCGGACCATCAGCTCTAATGCTTCCAAGACAAGGTCTTATATTAATTTTTGCTCCAAAAGTCACGTTAGAGCAATGGTCCAGTTAGGTCTTATTTTCGGGAAAAAGGTATATCATCTATATATCATGTTGTGTCTTCACCACCCACAGTCTCTATTCTCCTTTCATCACCGTATATTTGATTCTTTTACCCTCATCTACCATCCCGTCTCCCCCCCCCCCCCCTTACCCTCTGGTAACCACTAAACTGTTGTCTATAGATACAACTGGGTTTTGGAATTAATAGTTTTCTAGATTCAAGCTTTTTCCAGTTTATCAAAGGAGCTCATGATCCAAAATAAGTTATCCTACTTCATATTTATAATCTCCACTTGGAATCCTTCTTCCAACAACTTAAGATTTCCTTATCCACCAAGTTCATTCATATTTCCCTTTTTTGTTTGGCTCACCACCAATGTTTACTCTATTTATTGACATTGCCCCAGTAATTCTACTGGAACATGTCTGAAATATTCCTCTTAGTCAGTGTATTAATACAGCAGATTGAGAAATCATATTTCATGCCTTGTGCACCCAGGAAGCAGGATAAAAGTAAACATTAATATAAGCTGAATCTATGTTTCCTTTTCTTCACATTCAGATTTTCAAAATTATTACAGACACATTTACATAAAATCATATTTTAGTTCAAGTTAAAACAAAGTTAATCATAGCCATAATTATTAATGGATAGACCATATTTTAACTTAAAGGTATTAGAAAATTCTCATGATTATGAAAATATTTAAAGATTAAAACAGGGTGGCCAATTAGCTCAGTTAGTTAGACCATGGTGTTACTAAACATAAAAACCCACTATTATTACTGATCAAGAAATATAATCAATAATGTTGTAAAGATTTTGTAGGGTGTCAGATGGGCACAGGTCTTATTAGGGAGACCACTTCATGGACGGTATGCCTGACCATTGCACTGTATACCTGAAACCGAAGCTTAATAATATTGTATGTCAACTATAATTTA
Source organism: Rhinolophus hipposideros (assembly GCF_964194185.1). Taxonomy (NCBI): domain Eukaryota; kingdom Metazoa; phylum Chordata; class Mammalia; order Chiroptera; family Rhinolophidae; genus Rhinolophus; species Rhinolophus hipposideros. Next base: position 71,014,446 of record NC_138049.1, read on the forward strand.
ATATATATATATATAGTCACTGGATATAGAGTACAGCATAGGGAATAGAGTCAATGGAACTGTAACAGCTATATATGTGTCAGAGGGGTAGCAGATTGGGGGAGGAGGTTATCACTTTGTGAGGGGTGAAATGTCTAACTATTACATTGTTTTGTACACCTGAAACTAATAAAAAAAGAAATATATCTCAAGATAAAAGTGAAAGGATAAGAACAATTTTTTAAAATGAAATTTAAAAACCAATTCCATGGAAGTAACGTAGTAGATAATTTATTTTAATTGATTTCAAAAATAATAAAATTTAACAAAACACCAAAACTATGTTGATGAATTATGGCATTGACTCTTAAGAGCTTGGTGTCAGAAGAGATAATCCAGTCTGTACTCAGTGACAGAATCAGGAGTCCAAATCAGACTCCATGGACAACACAGTACTGAAAATTCCATTACCTAATGATCACTTCTTAGAAACTCCTTCCAGACACTCTATAACTTCTGGTTATTAACCCCACGTCCACCCTTGAAAGCAAAACAGTATAAACTCCACTTTGCCAAATCATTCTCCAAGGATTTGGAGCAAGCAGTCAAGCTTTCCCCATGTAAAATCCCCCATACGCATTTCTCATAACCTCATAATATTACCATCTTTTCATTGTGGCAGCATCCTCTGATTATTCTGATTTGTCAAAATCCCTCTTCAGTGCCACCCAGCACTAAACCTCCAATTCGGCAAGGAATGTAATAAATTACAACCCTTGAACCTTTCTCTGAATGCCACCAGAGATGGCAATAAGTTGTTTAATAGTCATGTCTCAGTGAGGGCTCAGATGAACATAACAGAAATAATTAAATAATTTTTAACCCAGATTGCTTTTAATCTATTCACCTCTGCATAACAGATACTATGCACTCACTTTACATTCAGCACTTCATTGAATTACATTATTTAATAATCCTGTTATTATTAACTGGATATCTCAAGGATATCCAGTTAACAAGTGGTGGAACTATATGTTTAATATCCATCTTTCTGCACACGTTCTTTCTACAATTCAGTTCCTGTGCTTGGGGATAAGAATTAAGTGTAGCCTGGATAGGAGTGGGCCTCCCTTAATGGTGCTGGGGTCATCTTGTGCCTACCTTGAGACCCATCTCAACTTATCACCAGAGCAGTACATGAACATGTAACACACACATGCAGGCACACTAACACCAAAAACACTGGTAGATGAGGGATGTTTCTCCCCAAAGACTCCCCAGTGAGACAGGAAAAAGTAATATTGCATATCAGTCAACCCTGAAAAATCCCCATCAAAATCATGTCAAATATGTCTTGAAGAGAGGGCTAGACAAGGGCTAGAAGAGCAGGTTCAGGAGCCAAGCTTCCTAGTTCTGCCCCTTAATAGCTGTGTGACCGTAGATATGTTACTCAACCTCTCTGTGTCTCAGTTTGTTCATCTATAAAATGGGAAACTAAATAGTACCTAACTTACAAAGTTACTGAAGAGATAAAATTAGTTAAGGCATGTGACCCCTATCAACTCTATCAGACATAGTAAACACTCAGCACAATGCTTATCCACTTGAGATTAGTATGTGGCCATGATTCAATCCCGGGCCTACTGTCTCCAAAGCCTGTGCCTCAACATGGGTCTAACTATAAATCTATTAAGAGCTCAGGAAAGAGACACATGTGGGCTGATGTGAACAGCAGGAGGAAGAACCTCTGGAGGGGGCCTGGAAGATCTATCTGAAGGATGATGAATAGAACTCAGACAAAAAGAGTGAACAAAAGAACACTTCAGATGGGGTGGACAGGAAGAGCAGACAGCAGATGATGACATGGGTATTTGTGGGAGAGTGCATGGATCTCCTTGACTAAAGATTAAGGTATTTGAAGGACTAAAGGGAAAAAATATCAGAAAGGAAAGTTGGGATCTTGAAAGTTAGTCAAAGGAGTCTGAACTTAATACAGTGGACTGCTGGAAACAGGCGTAGTCGTCTGAGTGGATGAGTGAAATGATCCCAGTGGTATTTTAGGAAGAGGATTATGCTGGATAGGATGGAGCTAAGGGACTACTGACACCCCACAGTAAAGAAGGGCTAGAAGGAGAACTAGACCAGGACCCTGAAGGAGTGCACAAAGAATATGGGAAGCTCTAAAAGATGTTTGTTAAATGGCAGGGCTTGCTGCCAGATTAGAAAGAGGGAGAGGTGTGGGAACACTTGAATACGTTCCAATATTAGGTCTGTAAAGTGATGGACTCCAGTCAGAAACATATAACTAAAAATACTGGAAAGTACAAAATGTAAAAAATAATGCTGATAAAATATTTACTCAGATCACTTGAATTATTCTCTGAAGTTCTTTCCTTAATTCTTTGCTGAGCCTTAGCTTTTTATCAATGAGTGATGAAAACAAGGCAAGCATATTAATAATTAAAGAAGCCAACTTCCTGCCATGTAGTTTGAATCAGTGCCTTTCTCAGTGATCTTATGCAGTAGTCATATTTTTGGAATATATCGCAAAACTGGGAATCTGTCTCTTATTTACCACTAAAGATTTTTACAACAGCAATCTAGTACGAAACGTACTGCCATGGTGTTTGAGCTGAAAACATTTGCTTCATTTACTATTCAGTTATGCCATAGTTACTGGCATGCATGCTGCATTTAAAGTACCACAATTTTGGTTTTAGGAAACTGATTTTGATGAAGAGAGTTTATTGAAAATATATATAATTTAAAAAAGATATTGATTATAGAGATGAAATAGTGCTTAGTAATTTTCAAATAAGTATTAATAGATGGATGATTGATAGTGAATGCCTTCTTAAATTAAAAGACGCAACAATATAAGTGGATTATTTAGAAGCCATATTTATAAGAGAAATAATTTTTTAGGAAGCAGAACTATATAAGTACTTTGCACTCTTATAAAAAGGCAGATTGTCATGAGAAATTTACATTCTGCCAACAAACGTTCAACACCATTTATTGGTTGTGTCAGGCAGAGGAGATAAGATGAGCCTTCACTCAGGAGCTTTGCTTCTTTGGCGAGGCAGACAAATAAGAAAATAAATAAAATACAAACTAATACATGAATAATAGAACTTTAGATAAAGTACACAAACAATTCAGAAGAGAAAGTTTTCTCCTCCCATTGCTCCAAGAGATAAAAAGAAATGCATCATTTACAATCAGCTATGGTAAAACACATTTTGGAGAATTTGAAAAGAATCACAAGTATGTTTTGTTTTGTTTTTTAATCATGCAATAGAAGGAAGGCATGGATGGGGAAAGGAACAATTAGTAAGCAACCTCTGAAACACATTTCCTAACAATTATATTAAAGATTTAAAAAGTCACATCTCTTTCTTCAACAATCAAAATCACTTTCTAATGGATTGTTTTCATTCTTCTATTTATCCAGATTAAACCAAAGCACACATTAAATACAAGAGGATTTATTTTCAGGAGTTCTGCCATGATGAAAGCAATCTAATCAGAAATGAATAGGGAAACGAGCTCACTGAATAAATCAGAAGGAAGAATTAAAAAACCTGACATATTTTGGAGGCCTGTTAAAAAATAAATTGGACTTTCATTATAAAAACTGACTTACCAGAATAGTATACTTAAGAACCTACTTCAGAACATTTCCTTAAAGTCAGTTTGATTACCTACTACAAAATATTACATTTCAGTATATTTTATTATATTTCCAAATTGCAAGAAGTAATGTGCCTAAACAGAGTGATTGTCCAGAAAGAAAAGGGACAAAATACTAAAAATCTGTAAGTATGCTGATATCTGCCTTTCAGATTTTAAACCTAAATAAGTTCAGCAAAATACTTTAAATGGGGCCCCCTAAGGTAATGAAAGGATGATTAGTGTGCTTTGATATTTAAGGAAAAGGAAAAGAAAAACGGATAGCAGACACAGACCTCTAAAAACCTGCAATGAGTCAACTACTTTACTCTCTATAAATATAGATAAATCCAATAACAGGGGAAAAAAATTAAGGCATCATCAAAGACAACTATTCTTATAATGTGATGCTTAAATCAGCAGAGGTGGGGAGCGTAGAGTGGGGTTGGATCATGTTCCCCCTTACATTTGCAAAGCAAGGAAAGAAGAGGTGTTGATCCTTCTCCTGTCCATTGGAGGTTGTCTATAGGCTTCTAGGTAAAGTGATCATTCTCATGTCCAACTCAGCATGATGAGACAACACATAGAAAAAGAGATTCTATTCTAAGCACCCCACTTTTAAACAGACAGTGATGGTAAAGGAATGCAAATACCTGCTGTCTGAAGAACAGAAGGATGAAATGTAAATTGGACTTGTTCATGAAACCCCCAAGGGACAGGACAAGGACAGTGGATGGAAGTTGCATATACATATTCTCTCAGTCAGATGTGTCTAAAGATGTTTGAGGGAGGTTTAGGAGTAGTGAGTTCCCTGTAGTAGAAGGTGTTCGAGTACAGAGATATGATAGGGATAGCACAGAATGCACCCAAATTCTGAACAGAAAAGTTAAATGGATCACTTCCAGGACTGCTTCCACCTGAGAATCTGTGATTATAAGAAATAGAAACGATAGTCACTGTCTTTGTAGGACTTAAAAGTCATTCAGTGATAAACAATGTCTTTGAAAAAGTGATAAGAACATTATACCTATCACGGTCTAGGCAGAAAGCTAAGCGTACCTCAATTTGGACGATGTGAAGAGAGTTTAATAAAGAGACTATTTCTAAAAGTGTGGGCAACACAGTGTCCCAGCGGCAGGGGCAGTGGCATCCTTCACTGAGGGGAAGTCCTAGGCCTAAAGGGAGAAGAGGAGGGAGCAGTTACCGAAACTGGGAGAGAGCAGGGTAAGGAGAGGATCACCTGATAGGAGCAATGACTTCTCATCCTCCGGGATCATCCTTATGACTGTGGAGGGAGCAGGGAGCAGGTGTAAACCTACAGAATGGAGGGATAAGGAAAGGATCTGGAAGGCCAAAAGGAAGATACATTGCACAAGGGCTAGCAAAGCCACATAAAACAGGGCAAACAATGAGAGCCCTGGAGACGGGGTAAGAGATTGGAATATATTTTCTCTCAGGGTCCTTCCAAAGGATATAATACCATATGTATTTTTGCTGGTGGAAATTCACAGATCTATTGTTCTTTACTATCGTCATATAGCACTGGCTCTTTTTCATTCTTCAGGCATCCCCCTGGATTTGTTCTCCGAACAAACTAAGCACTCAACTGCAATATATTAATACTATAGGCTCTACCCAATATGGTAGTATCACAGAATATCTGACTATAGAACCATGTAGCCAACCTTAGGCAAATAATTTTCCATCAGATATCCTTACTACTCATTCCTTTATTCAACAAATATGTTTAATTATCTACTACTTGTCAAGCACTGCGCTAGACACAGGGACACAACAGTCAATATGACAAGTGCACCTCTATCTTCACAGAGCTTTCACTATCAATCATTCTAATTTATGACACCCTCTGTTTAGTAAAGGAATCTCAGAAGTGCTAGATATCAGTGGTTGGCAAACTATGGCCCATGGGCCAAACTTCTATAAACCATGTTGTCTTGCAACAGCCATGCACATTCACTTATGTATTGTCTATCGCTGTTTTAGTGCTACAACTTCAGAGTTGAATAGTTGCCACAGAAATAGTATGACCTGCAAAGTCTGAAATATTTACTATCTGGCCCTGTACAGAACAAGTCTGCCAACATTTCGCTCTAAATAAAACCTAATGCTTTAAGGATGTACATTAAAGAACAGATACCGTCACTCGTAAAACATCCCTGGGTGACCTAGTTAAAACCAAGTCATGAAGGGGGTTGTCTCCCTGCAGGGTTGTATTTCTACTGTTACAGGTTTTGTTTTGTTTTCTTCTTTCATTGTAAAGGCAGATAACCAAAAAGTATGTGATTAATGTCTTCTATTACCAGCTCTCTTCAGATGATGTTTACATTGTCTTATATTTAGTCTTTTGATTGATCAGAGTTCTTCCACTTCATAGAAGGCCCATTTTTTAAAAGACCCTTTTCTCTGAATCAGCCAAACAAATTTTGACAGGGGTGACTTTAAGCTCTCATTTAAATTGAACAGTAAAATTGACTGTAAAAGCACTTAACCAACACTCAAGTGCTATATTACTGCAAAATCATAGCAGCCATAGAACCTTTGTTTCCCTGCAGATAGAAACATAAGTAAGTACATGCTTATTCCCCAGTCATTTGACTTAGAGAACATTAAAATTTAAAATGAAAGAAAAAAACAACTAGCTTTCATTGGCTGTTACCAAAAATTCTTATTAAGAAGTGACAGGATCCCTGCTGGTTGTGGTTCCTCCAAAGGTTGTTAAGAGGCTAAATCAGTAGTGGCTGTGGCTGATTATTGATTTGCCATTACCCAAACCCTTTCTTTTCCCTAATGGGAATCAATGTAGGATGAATTAAAATTAAATGGCCACTTAGTCCATATTTAGTCACTATAATGCAGCAATAACTGGTATTAGCAAGATCCTTGCAAAGCCTTGATTCCTGAAAATTTTCCCACCCCACTAACCTATTGATAAAATACATTTCACTGCTCAAGAGAGGGGTTACTGAGCCCATCAGTGAACAGAGAACCATGAATTAGATTATAATAGAGAGACAGCGTGGGGAAGGGATGGCTGGCTAACAAGAGAGATCTCTTTTAGGTACCAGCTTAAACATTCTATCCTTGAAAATGTTTTTCTTGATACCCTTCAACCATGACAGTCCCTCTAATACATATGCTCTTTATACTCCTGTTTCACATCAGTTATCACAAATGCAACTGGATAATTCTTTATTTAGTTAGTTCTTTGCTCTCTGTGTCTCTCAGTAGCAAGTCAATTCCACTGAACTCATTACCAGTCTGTTCAGAAAAGAAATCTCCACAGCTAACGTATGATGAGCACTGAAAAAAATGTTAGTTGACTGACGTAATAAATAAACGGATAGGTAAGCAAGCTAGACCTAGGCACTCTGCCAGCATATAAGAAAGATTTGGTTATTCTGGGATATGCTCCTCAATACTAATGGTCAGTGTCTTCCTGCATTTATATACCATGAACTATGTTCTAAGAATATACACTAATTGCATACCAACCCTTTGTACCTTCTCCACCAACCATCTTTCAATCTTTTTTTTCTGTACTGACTCCTATCTCTCAATATGTAATCATGCTCAAATTGTTCCCAGCTGTAAAAAAAAAAAACAAAAAATAAATAAAAAATAAAAAAAATAAAACCTCTCCAATCACCCCTTCCACCAGACCTAGCTGTTCTTACCAAGGTTGAAAATGGCATCATATAATAGCAAAGCATTATGGCTTGCAAATTCTCATTCTGCTTCTCTGTAGCCCCTGACCCTAATGACCACTCCTTTAGTGTTTTAGTCTTAAAACACTGCTCTCTGACTTCAGTGGCATTGCTCCCCTGATTACCCTTCTATATCATGCCCTGTGAATTCTATAGCCTAATATATCTAACAATGTGTCTACGTTTTCCTCAAACCATTGATACTTCTTGTCTTTATGACTGCATCGGTCCTCTGACTGATCTCCCAACTCCCTCCAATCCACTCCTCACAGTGCAATTATATGTTTACCTCAAAAATGAAATTTCACCCTTTACCCTGAATGTTTATGTACCTATATATCCATCTCTAGCACAAGCACGTGAGATTTTTAAATGAGGAGACTATGTGTCCCATCTTTGACACCTACAGCACTTTACATAGTTCCTCCAATATAACGGATACTCAATAAAAGATCTGCTAGATGAATGGATTTGCCAGGAAGCCTCGGGGACCATTTTGGAAGTCAAGCCAGGCTTGAATAATAGGCTCCGAAGCGTGGACCATACCAGAGAAATCCACAAACTTGTGTGCAAATGCTTCAGTAACTTCTGAAGCTCCAGCACCGCTGCGATTCACTTAACTAGACAAAGATGAGCCCCAGCAGCGTGAGGAGCTCCACACAGCTGGGAACTGCGCGAATTCAGGTCCAAGGCCAGGCCACGCAAGGCACATGCTGTCCACGGGGGGCACAGGGCAAGGCACGAGGCGTGGTGGGGGAGGGGAGCGGGTGCAGGGCACTTCCCCACCTACCTTCGGTGCTCCTGCAGAGGAGGGAGGTCTCGCTTAGGTGGGAGCCAGTGCAGGAGCTCTGCGCCAGCCCCTGGGCAACGAGGGCCTGAGTGGCGGCCCCGGCGGCCAGGCACCGCACCAGCCAGTGGACCGTTGCCCAGCTCCCCTGCTTTCTTCCCTTGGGGAAATGACAGGCAGAAAGTCCCAGAGACCACAATCCCCAGAAGACCCCGCGGCCCACTCGGTCCCCTCGGCCCCGTCAGCCCGGTTGGCTGCGGGACAGGTGGAGAGAAAGCGCCCCCAGCTCTGTGCGGGAACCCCGGAGTCCTGGAGTTCAAGGCTCTGAGAAGGGAAAGAAAAGCCAGGTCGCTTTCCTAAGGAGTGCGCCCCCTCGGGTTTGCTGGAGGGAAAGTGAAATTGAGGCTTGGGGAAAAGAAAATTGAAAATCCTTGGAAAGGCTTTACATGGAAAGAGATTCATTAATTCTAATGGGGACGGAGGAACTTCAAGACCTCAGGAAATGATGAGTTCTAAAACAAGGTTTCTTTTTTCAGAAGTCAAATGAAATTTTATTATTTTTATTATTGTAATAGTATAAAGAGTTTGCTCCTTTTTTACCTTTCACGTTGTTTTAAATCTATGTTCTTAATCATGTTTTGCCTTATCTAGTTCCAAAAATTTTTCCTACGTTAGAATCCCCACTGGATCCTAAGCATTCTCTGTAGCTTCTTTAGTATTGCACACAATGCTTGGTTGCTATTGGGTAGAAGTCTCAATATATATATGTAGAATAAAATACCAAGCATTTCTACAGGGAAGGCTGTTCAGTTTATTTTGCTAAATGGATGAATCGCCTTTATTACGATACCCATTTGCGTCCAGTCAGTTATTGTAAATTTCTTTAAAAGGTTAAGCATCTAAGCATCTGCCCACTAAAGAGGCAATGATTTTAAGTCTTTTGTAATTTATTTAATATATAATTCTTCATTAATCCTGCAGAAGTGAATTTCAGGTAAGCCAAGCCTGAATTATTTTGAACTCCAAATTAATAAGCACTGGATTAATAGTTTACTGTATTTGTGTTCTTGTTTGAGAAATGTAAAATCCAATCATACGTCATCTATCACAGAGATAATCAAGAGTCAAATAAGGGAAATGTTGCAGATTTGCCTTGTGCTTCTGCCTGTGTGAAATGCATTTCAATACCACTCATTCATTCATTATGAAAATTAGATTGAACTCCTATTAAGTGCCAGGCACTGAATGAGGCGTGTTTATTGCCCTTTACATGTGCACTGTCTGCTGATAAATACTTGAACAAACTATTAAAATAAAGTGCAATACCTGAAATCCTATTGGAAAAATTTTAGAGTCAGTTTTAACAAAAACATATCCTTTCTCACCAAGTTTTACATACATATCTATGACCTGAGTAACATTTATAATTTTCTTTCAGCTTCTGAAGAGGCAGTGGTTATGGATTTTACAAAGTATATAGAGTAAACCTGCCCCCCCAATCCATGGTTTTGCTTTCTCCAATTTCATTTACTTGAAGTCAGCCATTATTTAAAAATATTAAATGGAAAATCCAGAAATAAACAAATCATAAGTTTTCAATTGTGTGTTATTCTGAGTAGCATGATGAAATCTCGCGTTGGCTCGCTCCATCACGAGATGGAGCTTGCATCACTTAGTAGCGATTTTGGTTATCATATCGACTGTGGTGAATCTCAGGGCTGTGTTCAAATAACCCTTATTTTACTTAATAATGACCCCAAAGTGCAAGAGTAGTGATTCTGGCAATTTGGATATATCAAAGAGAAGCCATAAAGCATTTCCTTTAAATGAAAAAGTGAAAGTTTTCCAGTTACCCCATTTTATCATCTCACCTCCTCACAAGAAAAAGGGTAAGTACTGTACAATATGATATTTTGAGAGAAAGCACATTTACATAGCTTTTATTACAGTATATTGTTATAATTATTCTAGATTATTATTAGTTGTTAATCTCTTACTGTTGTTAATTTATAAATTAAACTTCATTGTATGTTTGTACGTATAAGAACATACAGTATATGTATAGTGTTTTGTGCCATCTCGGGATTTGGGCATCCACTGGGGGTCTTGGAATGTATCCTCCAAAGATAAGGGGGGGACTACTGTAATGACAAATAACTTCCATGAAAATTGTACAAATTTTCATGCTAATTTTTGTCTTACTTATTCCTAGTGGGAATATATAATACATAAACAATACATGTTTGTTGTATAAATAGATTAATTTACTCCCAGAATCTTAAAATATTTAATTTGTGCCTTTTAGAAAATACTTTCTTGAAAATGTGACACAACTGTGTGTGCTTTGGCCCAAAAAACTTTTCTAAAGGAGTTTATAAAGAATAGAGGAAGCTGAAATGTACAAAGATGCACCTAAGATCTCTTAGCTCTTCTGTGGTTCATTGTACTTGAATGCAGACTATTTGAAGGGGACTTGAGTAGAGAGGAGGAACAGAAGATCTTAGAAAGTCATACTTCTCTCATGTAATGGTTTCAAGAGAGAAATTCATTAAATGCCAATCTATATACAGCAGAGGAAATTATTAATGGTTCCTATGTATGAATTTTCAGGTTCCAAATAAAAAGAAAACAGTTTACCTCTATGCAAAATATAAAACCTTAGATGGAGAATACTAATTTATTTTTAGCCAGTTTAATATAAACCTAAAATAAGTAAAATGGATAAAATGAGTGCAAAAAATATAAACAAGAACAATATTAATTCTTAAAAAGTTATTTTAACTATGAAGAATAGAATATCTGAGAAATGCCAAATAAGAATGTACATAAATTATATTTTTAAAAGCCTATTGTTTAAAATATTTGTTTTAAAAAAACAATTTGCATTATTTTGTAATATAAAATTATGAAAATGGTAGTAATCCATCCTATCAAAAACCAGAAACTTCATGAATAATTCCTAGGCCAACACCATTACACAAAGACAAAATTATTAGCTCTGTGTTTAATTCAGCAGTTCAAGAAACTATTATGTGAGGTACTGAGTATAAATAAGAAAGTCCTTATACTCAGTGATCTTGACATCTAGTAAGGGTGCCAAATTTTGCTATCAAATAATAATGACTAACAAATAATGAGCACACTAACCATGCCAGGTAGTCATGGACTACCTGATTTAATTAATTCTCACAAAATCCTTATGGGCCAGGTACTGTTTTTAATCCTTATTTTATAATGAGGAAACTAAAATTTAGACTGGTTAAGTCATCCAAGGACATTCTGCTCATAGATGGTGGAGCTAGGATCCCACCATAGTTCTGTTTTACTCCAAAATACATAAACTTAATCCCTTTACTTTAGCTCATTTAGGAAACCAGATAGGCCTCTGTTTAGCTGTGGCCCTTTAATTCCAGGCCCCATTCAGATTTTTCTATCTATTAATGTCTTAATATTCTCATTGATATCTGAGGCAGCTAGCTCTACAACACTTTCATTTCTTTTAACTATCAATCAGAGACTTTCACATGATTACTTTCACACCTGCTTTAATTTCATACCCATATTTGTCATCACTCACTATTCTATCACTATTTTTGTTTCAAATTCATGTAATAGCCCAACATAAATTTCAGCAGATTATTATGTGATCATCGTTAGAATTAATATTATTCCACAGAATCCTACATATTATTTTCTTCAATAATTCAATTGCTATTAACCCCAAATTAGTAATTTATATTGTGCTTTATATAATTATTAGCCTAATTAAAATGGCATTTGCAGCTTTTCCCCAACCTTTGTCAATGGACTGTAAGAGCAAAATCCATAAAAGTTTCCAAATGTTTCAGACCATTAAACTACGTTAAATGCATGAAAAAAAGAAGTATATGTTTCAAAAAAACTTTGAATCTAAAAGTTCAGAATTATAGAAAAATGGAAAGATTGAGAATATGACAGAGGAAAGGAAGCTTTTACAACTATGAATTTAATTTATTTTTAATATACGTACCTAAAAATCACATATTGTAAAAACAATTGTTCCTCAAATTAATGTATGTTACTTTACCTTAATAGTTGTATTTGAGAAGAATTTTTAAAAGTGTTTTATAGTAAATTTATATTTTACATTTAAAAAGAATGTAAGGCTTTTAAAGGAAACATATCAAAAACACCCAAAAATATATATGTAAAGTGATACTTTTTTTCACATGAATATTGCTTTTTTTAATTTTAATTTTTAAAAATGTATTTTTCAATTACCATTGACATAAAATGTTGTATTAGTTTCAGGTGTACAAAACAACATGGCTTTGAGACATGTACATGTATATACTTCAAAAAGTGATAACCCCAATAAGTCTGTTACCCATCTGACACTGTACAGAGTTATTACAATATTATTGACTGTATTCCCTATGCTCTACTTTACATACCTGTGACTGTTGTTTTCAATTATACTTTGAATTCAATATTTTTATGTTAGTTTCAGGTGTAGAATGTAGTGGTTAGACATTTATATAATTTGTAAAGTGATCCCCCAGATAAGTTTAGTACCCATCTAATATTATACGTAGTTTTTACAATATTATTGACTATACTCCCCATACTATACTTCACATCCCAGTGACTATTTTGTAACTACCAGTTTGTACTTCTTAATCCTTTCACCTTACTCACCCAGCCGCCCAAAACCCTCCATCAATTTGTTCTCTGTATTTATGAATCCGTTTCTGTTTTGTTTGTTCATTTATTTTGTTCTTTATGTTTCACATATAAGTGAGATCATATGGTATTTTTCTGCTCAGTCTGACTTATTTCATGTAGTATAATATCCTCTAAGTCCATTCATGTTGTAAATGGTAAGATTTCATGCTTTTTTGTGTCAGAGTAATATACCACAACAAAAAATATAATGACTAAATCAATTCAATTTGATTGTATGACATCTTAGATAACAGAAAGAAAAAGTGAAAAATGTTAATGAATTCAGCTCCATCTACTGATAAATGCAAGTCAATAAAACCTCTTTGTTTGAGTATTATATCTTTAAAAATGAATAAAATAGTATATTTTTATGTATATTTAAGCACAATGGAAAAATCAAGTAGATTGGAAACAGCAGTCCATCTCCAACACATTTACTTTTGCACCAACCTAATAGATGCTACAGTATATGGCTCATTAAGACATGTAAACTATCTAAATGAGTCAGAAAGATAGATATTAAGAATACTGAGAAATAGAGAAAAGCCCATCTCTTATATTTTCTTCCCTAGCAGTACATCTGTTTTATTCCTTGATAGTTGAGAGGAATTTATTGGGCTTTTTCATTGGTTTGTTAACATTGATGGGAAGCCTACAGTGTAGTGATTACCAACATGGGTTCCGAACTAAGACTACCTGGTTCCAGTTCCTAGTTTTGTCTCTTAGGAATAAAGTGCCCAGGATTAATGATTGACTTTTAATATTTCAATTTCCTAATCTATAAAATAGAGCTAATAAGTGCCCTTACATTAAATGGTATAATCCAGACATAGCACCTCAGACAGTGTCTACTCACAATTTTAAGTAAATATTAGCTATTATTACCCGAATGCTATCTCCCTTGCACAGTGATCTTTTAGCAACTCCAAATATAAAAGTAAATAGATCACTGTAGTTCATATTGTTGTGTTTTCTCTAGCCGTCAGCAAATTAGTACAAACAACTACTATTCATAAGCAACCCTCCTTCACAAGCAATTGTCACCCCAATAAACTTAAATTAAAAAAAAAGAAAACCTAAAAAAAATAAATAAATAAATAAATAAATAAATAAATAAAAAACCTTCATTTCTTTTACCCTCAGTAATAAGAACTCATAAATTTGAGTCTCCACAAGGAACACAACATTCATAATTTTCCCAACATTTCCAACCCTGTTTTTATGCATTTTGCCCCCCCAAAAATATAAAAAATATTGCCTTTGAGTACATCTTTTCCAAATACGGTTTATTACAGAAAAAGTACAGTAGAGATTGAAAAGATTTCATAACCACCCAAAATAAACTTTGTACTTCATTGTTTTCTCAAAATATAAATTTTAAAGAGATGTGTTAAGATTATCTAGAATCCAGTTTTTATTGAGAATAAAGTTTGAATAACAAAAACTATCATTTTTTAAAATATGACATATAGCCCAAAAGAAAAAAAATCTAGTTATGATGTGTTGAAGACAAGTTTTATACATTATTTGCTGTGTCATCTTCTGTTTGTTAGGTCTTTATTTGGGTCAAAACCTCAACCAGGGCTGTTTAAACTGCAAATCTGAAATGTGAGGACAACAGTATCTATTCATTAACTCCTACCTCTTTGCTAAGGACTTTTCATGCTTCTACTTATGTAAACCTAATAACATTATAATTATTCTTATTTTATTTTTCCTCCATCAACAAATCACAGAAGCTAAGTAATATTCCCAAAGTTACCCAGGGATTTTAAGTATCAAAACCAAGGCTCCAACCCATTTCTGATACCACTTTACTCTGAGTAGTAACTTTCTGGCCTCAGGTTTATTTCTTCAAGCTGAAGCAAATGCCCCTCTGTCCCATCCCGCCACACCCCCAACCCCTGCGCCTCCCCCAACTCACACACCTCCCCGCCACACACACACACACACACAAACACACACACACACACACACTCACACACACACACAGAGTGAGATTAGGTGACTTTTATCTCCGTCAGAAGACCTAATTCAGGCAGGACTTTCTGATGATCCACCTTTAGGGTTAAGTGAAATGCAGTTGTACCTCATGGCAAACTATGAGACTAACTGTGCCCTAAAACCATATCCTTGTGTATTCTACTAGTTAGCCAGCATTCGTTTATATACCATCTTCCAAATGATTTTATGTAAAGAGTTATTCATTTGATTCTAGTGGTATTGCCTTATTACAGTGGAAGAAATTTGCATCACAAATGGCGACAGACATTTCCTTCTTCATTTACATTATACAAAGCATTAAACATATGTTGCTCCTTTTGCTAACTTGAAGCCTGAAACATGCAGTTTTTACCTTCACTGCTGAAGGGGCTGTGATATCCCGGAAAAGGCATTGGATGTAGAGTCAGAACACCTGGGATTTAATCTGTATTCTTCCATGTATTACACTTGACCCTAGGAAAATCATATTACCTCTCTGTTAAATACAAGATTTGGGCAAGATGACCTCAGAAATTCCTCTCTGCTCTGAAATTCTAATTGTACCCCAGACCATATTACTAAATTTCAATCTGCTTCAAATTTTGAAATTGTCTCGTGATTTATACTTCTGCATAATCTCTACATTTCTCATAATTTTTCTAGGAAAAAAACACAGTATTTCCATACTCCCTGTTTTAAAAAAAGTTACATATGCCCATATTAAGAAAAAAGTTGATAAATATGTAATGCTAACAATGTGTGGAATTCAAGTGCATTCGATTTTTTACTAATCTTTAAGTGTTTTGGCATGTCACAAGAATCAGGCTGCATTTGTTACTCCTGGAATATACAACATGAAAATGTTGTGCCTTGGGGTCTTAGAGAGGCTGAAAACCCTGTATTCATTTCTTGGTGGCTCATACTAAAATACTGATTGGAAACCTATGGTGGTGCCTGCAAAACACTGGGCAAATAATGAAGGAATTGCCATTAAGGAACACATTTTCTTGGGGAACACAGAAAATTTACAAGCGTCATAGTTTAGCATGTGTTCTAATGGGGCCAACTCTGAGTGCCATGGGAAACATGGAAATGGACACCAGACTCAATTGTGGGAACAGAGCTAGGAGTGGCTTTTTAGAAGTGGTAATGTCAAAGCCGAATTCTGATAAGACAAGTGAAATTATGCCAAGGGAGGATAAACGTTTTTGGCCTAATGGGACCTGGTATACTTGAATGTGTATCAAAGTATATCTATTGGTAATTTTAAATTGCTATCTATTTGAAACAAACACACAAAAACACATTCCAATTTATTTCCCTAATATATGTTATCAAAATAAACTGAGTTGTGCTGGTAGATTAATAACCGTAGAGAAAATGAACCTGAATGTTCATTTTCTACCTACTACTTAACTTTCTGCTAGAAAAGTTAGGTCCAGTTGTTTATTGTGAAAAGATTTTGCGTCACTTGAATGCTCATCAGAAATTATAGTATTCTTCTGTATTCTA
Organism: Rhinolophus hipposideros; assembly: GCF_964194185.1. Taxonomy (NCBI): domain Eukaryota; kingdom Metazoa; phylum Chordata; class Mammalia; order Chiroptera; family Rhinolophidae; genus Rhinolophus; species Rhinolophus hipposideros. The sequence goes on from NC_138049.1 coordinate 71,030,808, forward strand.
ATTCTTACCCGTCTTTTCAAGTTGTTCTCCTTAGGCTGACAATCAGTAGCTTTTGTTCACAAATAATAATTCATTTTAAGAGTTAAAACTGAAGGTCTGATGCTATATCTTAAGATAACTAAAGCTCTTTGTCCTCAATGATTTCACTATTTGATTATCTTTTAGAAATGCTACACTATGGAGGATTGCTTTTTATACAATCTAATGCTTCATCCAGATAAACAATTTTTAAAATCCCAGGTGAGTGTTTGCCTTCGTGGTAAACTCATCAGAAGCTTATTGTCTTCACCCTTTTCTTGGTCTTGCTTTAAAATCAATCCTCAAGCAATTTTTCTCCTTTTGTTTCTTTTCTTGATAGGGTATTTTAATGAAACAGATGTAACAACAGTGTGAAAATGTATTTGAAAGAGCTAAAACTTCATTTGTAAATTGTCCCTGTCCCAGCACATCATAGAGTTGCTATGTCTTCGTGCATTATTAAAAAGAAGCCTCAGATGTCCATACTAACCTTTTCCATTTTTGAGTGACTTGGTGTACCAGCCTTGGCTATAATCCTTGTTGCACAACTTTACTTCAGCATCTCTACAGATGAGAGGAATTAAAAACAGAAAAATGTTCATTGAAATATTTATGCATGTGTCTTAAAATTAAGAGTGAGAAAAAATATTTTGGACACTACTTATAAATTCAGAAATATTAATATTCTAATGTGTTGCTCCAAATAGATAGTCTGTTTAAATTGCAGTTGAAATATTTTGATGGAGCAAAATGAAGTAATTCCTGATATAAAGTCAAAAGGTTACTCAAGTTTTTTTATAAAAAAATAATAAGAATAATAGAGCTGAAGAGGCTGGTAAAAGAAAGCTGTGATATTAAGGACTAGTTCATGCTTTTGTTGATTATGTTAATTCTTGTCCAAATGTCTTTTGTATATGAGTAATAAGACAAAATGCTTTATGAGAATGGTAAAAGAAGTACAAAAACAGTTCTTGAAATTCAATCCTGCTTTAAGCTTGAGGCACACACATCTTCTATCCAATTAACTATTCCTTCCCCTAAATGAGTTATTTAAGAGTTTCAAAGGTACTGGAGCCCTTCAGCACTGTGGTTAAAAGTGCAAATTATAGAGTCAGACAATTTCAACTCAAATGCCAGCATTGCCACTCAGGGGCTGTCACCTTGGAAAACTTTACCTCTCCAAGTCTCAATTTTCATATCTATAAAATGAAAATTATAATAGGGTAGTTGTGAAAAATGAATAAGAGTGATTTTCTTGAGGCACACAGCAAAGAGTCTGACACACAGAAAATGTCCAATATTTAATCATTATTAACAGATAAATAGGACATGTTAATAATATCCTTACTATAGTCCAGACTTCGTACAGAGTGATTGTGGTGCTTATCCATTAGAGCCATCGCTACTACTGGAGTGTGTGTCAGGGTGAATTAGCGAGAGACTAGATCGGAGCATCCCTATTTTTAGACCACATGATTCTGTATTCAGCTTTTTCTGAGCAATACATTCGATTGTGGGTTTTATCGATGATGTCTGCAAGCCCAACTTATTTTAGAAATTTGGATTTGAGATGTTATTTCTAAATTTAGAACAGAACAACAGAAAACTATGTACAAATGTTCAAATATTTCAAAAAGTATTACCAGAAGTGTATTATAACTACGAACAGAAAAATTACTATACTAAAAATTCATAACTCAACACATTAAGGTGTTATATTGCATAAGTAGCTAATTAATTTAGTGAATCAATCTAAAAGTACAAAGATTGTTGTACTTTTACAACAATGATGAAATAGCTACTCATTTTTTAAATATCAAATTTGATAAGCTATAATTCTCCCCTTTGTTTTGAGCTATAAAATAAGACAAGATGTAAATAGTCAAAAAGGTTTCTATTAAAATGTAAAGTGAGAAAAGAAGTGTATACTTTAGGTTGGTGCCTTGCACATTGTAGGTGGTTAGTAAATGTTTGCAAGATTGAACTAAAGTACACAAAATAAGGTTCAGGAAACTAGATTGAAGAACAAAGTAAAAAGTAAAGATAGTGTCCTATTTAAGGATGAGAGGCTATTGGGGAACTTTTAAAACTACAACCATATTAACCCCTGTCTTGTCAAAAGTATTGAATTTGTAATTAAATTTTGCAAAGAAAGATAGCTGCATTCAGCATCAATTATTTTAGCTTTTAAACAATTAGCTGTGTTATTGTTAATCATGTAATTCAACCTCTGCAGTTTTCCATGTTGCCTCATCTGTAAAAGGAGGATAACAATAATGTCCCATGCTGTTGAAAACCCCTGAATCAGGAACACCTGACAGAACTTGTCAAACAAGCACATCCCAGTGTCCATTTAGGCCTGTTGAGTAAAAATTTCAGAGGCTGGGCCTGGGAAAGCTACATTTTAAGCCCCTTTTCCCATGTGGTTCTTATGCAGACTAACCTCTGACAGCCACTGGTCCTCACAGTTCCCATTAATGATTAATTTAGGAAAAGAGCTGTGGGTAGTAGCATCAATGAATAAAGCAAAAGGCATCCTTTCTCTTGGAATAGAATTTGGAGACCTAATGATTTGGTTAAAATTTTTAAATAAAATACCTGTATGTATGGCAATAAAAAATAAATAATATTATATAGTAAACTATTCACTATCTCCAGAATCAAGTAAAAAAGTAATGAAAAATATTTTCTCATGTTATTAGTATATATAGGTTTAGAAATTTATGGTTTATTCCTTAGAACTTAGGCTTCTCATGATTACCATACATCCATGACTTTGCTACTGTGTCTATATTTTTTTTAGTTTTCAAATCTATACAGAGCACATGCTCTGTGACTAGGCATTGTTATATGCCTATTAGAAATTGTAATAAATTTAATAATGAAGCAGCAGATATGCTGCCTTTTTGATATGAGTTTCAATTCCCAACATATGTTCATACAGGCTTATCAAAAGAAGGAGTAATGGAAAGTGCACTATCTTCACACAATATTCTCTCTTCAAAATTGGAATGTGAGCAAAAGAATGCATTGCTGTTCGAATCAATTCCATTTGGCTATTTGGCTGCCTTCTTACAGTAAAAGTGAGAAGGCTCACACAAAATTATTCATTACATGTAGAAAAGAAAGCCAAGGATACAAGGGAAAAGTATTCAGAAACCATTAATCTCAGAATGCATTTTCCAGCAGAACTAAAATACTCTTGAGGCAATTTAATGTTCTTGAAATTTTAATAATAAATAGCTTAATAATGATTTTATTCAAACTTTTTTTTTTTTTAAAAAAACAGAATATACTATTACTACTGGCTCAGCTCCAGGAAAGGTAAAGGAAAATCACCTTTTCTCAGTATAGTAAAGGCGTTGAACAGAGTTACCAAAAATGCTGCACATTTTGTAGACTATCTGACTACTTTGGAGCGGTAGCATGAAAAAAGAAACTTGGAAGTGGAAAGAAATACATTAAAATTTTGAATTAGGTCAATGATTTTTCTGCTAGTAAGTGTTTCCTATCTCCTCGTAAAAGAAGTTCTTCAGTGTATATGTCCTTTAAGTTTTCACCAAAGACATGCTTAGGTGTAAGCTGCTTATATGTTCTAATAGACTAAATCGGAGTCTGAAAACCAGTCATTTTGCTTTTTTGATCCTCACTTTATAATCGTCTTTATTCACTGATTCAACAAACAGTTATAAGCTTAGTATATGGCACTATATTACATATAGTAGATGAAAAAAAAAGACATTCATTCCTTCAAAGCGTTGATCCTCTACCTGCCCCAAGTCTTCTAGACTTTGTTTTAGATAAATCAGGTTGAACCAATCATTTGTAAAAGCATATGATATCAAATTCTAGTCCATGTTGCTTTTATTCCTAGCACCAGTCTGATGTATAACCCTGCCCTGTATTTTCATATGCCATTTCCATGCACTGAAATTTATTGCATTATCCAAATATCCCCTTTATTTCTGGGGAGGAGAGGAGGTACTCCTTACTTATAATCTCTAAACTACCAGCAAAATGACAAAATACAACCCAATGTGTATTTCTTCTGAGTTTTGACATGTAGGTAATATATTGACCAAGTTTTTAGCTGTCTATTGTACATTTTTATTTATGTTACCAGTTTGTTTTTTAAGCTTATTTTCCATCAATAAAAATATTGCTATTTTAACATTAATGATACTAGTAATTAAAGGTTACTTATAGGAATGTAGGCTTTTAACCAAATTTTGGAAACAATTATGCCTGAATAATGAAATATGGGTGTGGAGTCCCTGCCTTCGGCACGTTACTGAACCACCTACAAGATCAGCCTGATTTTCCCAGAAACAAGAAATGCTGGAAAAATGAGTCTGCTGGTAAATCCTCAGACTCTTAAGTGAGAGTCAGAGCCCTGGAGGGTAAATGGCGCAAAGCAGGAGCAGGGTCATGACTAGTAGCTGCATCGGAAAGTTAGGAGTGAGAGGAAGCTATAAAATATAGAGCAGCTCAAAAATAAACTGAACAAGGGTCCCTAATCCTCCAAGTCTTATCTTCAGTGGACATTAGGTAGGGATATTGGGTTGTCTTAAAGATAAACCACTAGAGTGCATATGTTTGGTTCATGGCTATAGGACAAGACACTAAATACCGGCCCTGACAATGACATCATTAATAAAAGATATAGTCATCAAATTTACAATCATTTATTTTCTGTTATAAAAGGTAAAAAATGATTATCAATTTTTTAAATGGTGCAACAGGACACCTAGTGTTGTAGGCAGCATTCAGGATAATCCACCTTATTTATTCAGGACACCAACATTCAAACTATATGCTTTGAGATGAAAAGATTGTGAAAAGATACCAAACTCCAAAGGTACAACCAGTCAAGCCAACAGGTGATTATTATAGAATTATGACTCTTCCCTGTCTACATTCAAAGAAAGCTATGTTACTTCGTTAGATATTTATTGTGTTTGTAAAGGTCTACAGATTTTCAGTACTGTATATTTTCAACATTTTATTTTGCTAATAAAGATATTGTGAAAAATACATTAAAGAAAGAATTAACCTCCACCCTCTAGTATAAAGACTGATATCTAATTATTTTAAAATTACGGAACATTTATTCTTTGAGGGTAATGTCCATTTCTCTACATCTTACTGATAAAAGTGCGAATGCAGAGCTTCAGGGGCTAAAATTACAGCAATAATTTTCTTTTGTCATATGTACCCCAGTCATCTATTTATTTTTCTGTCCATTAATAATTTTAGCAATAAGATTTTCTCATTTATAAGAACGAGGAGAAACCAGTTCCCACATCCTTCTTCCCTAGTCCCACCGATAGCTCTGTAAGTCATACACCCTATTAGGCTTAGAATACTTTTAGTGAAATAATGTGTTCTTGTTACTGTATTCCTGGTTTTATTATTTTGAGCACTTTGATGTGTCCTTGGGACTCCCCAGTCTAGCTCCAGGAGGTGGGGTGCACTGGCTTCCAGGGGTGCCTAGACTTGTCAATAATCCAGGTGTTAGTGCGTCTCACTTTCACTGGGACTCTCTTTGACGGTTATATCTGTAGCCATGGCACTTCTGCTCCTCACATGTTCTGTAATTCACCAACTTTGCTTAGTTAAAATGTGTTTGTTTGAAAACAACAGAAATCTCAACTCAAACTGGTTTAAATGATAATTTAAGGACATTCATTACGAGACTGGGTTTCAGAATTGTTTGATTTAGCAAGCTGAACAACGTCTTTAGGGGAGCAGATTCTTTCCATCTTTCCATGACCCTCTCCTTTGTGTCAGCTTCAGCCAGAGTTTGTGGTTGCAAGAGTTGTCAAAAACAATCAGGGCTACTAGTTTCCTGTTTCCTTGTTTGACTAGTGAGGCAGAGGTTGACTTCCTACCACTTAAGAATAAGAAAAGACTTTCCTGGATGCCTTCAGAAACCTCTTCTTGCATCTATGCTTAGCCCTATGCATAGATTATCTCATTTAATTTTCACAACAATTCTATTAAATAGGTCCTATTCTTACTGCCATTTTGCAAATGAGGGCATTGAGGTGGGTAGAGAAGTTAAATATGTTGTTCCAGGTCACACAGTCAGTAGTAAAAGAGGGGCAATCTCATCACCAAAAACAGGGTAAATGGAGATGGGTTCTTACATACAGATGGAAACTAAAGAAATACACTTTATCTGAGAATTAATGCCATAAAATTGGGTACAATAGTTGTACTAGTACCATTGCTTAGCTACATTGTAGATGAAATAAGTATGTTTGAGGTTCACCTGAGGATCCTAAGGATTCTTTCTAAAAATCATTTCTATAGGGAGCACATCCTTATTTCAAAAAGACTAACTGAAAAAAATAAATATTTAGAATATACAACTCAGTCAAAAGGCTAAGAGAGCCTGCTTCATAGTTGGGTGCTACTAGGCCAAAGAAAGCATAGAATAAAGCATGATGTCAGGTTTAAAATCAAAGATTCACTTTTTAAAAATTCAAATTTCCTTCAAGGCAACTAAAATATTTAGACTTCAAGAAATTATTTGGGCTGTTTCTGGTCACATGTTGATGAATTAGTGATTATTTGATAAAAAAAAAAATTAATGGGGAAAATTGATCAACTTTATAATATACCTCAGTAGTGTTGAAATAAATTCTAGGTCTAAGATGGAATTGCTTCTGCCTGGAGTGCTGTATCAACAAACTGAAACAGGTAACTTTTGTGTTCCTATTAATGCTATGCCTAACCAGAAAAGCAGTATAATACTTTGTATTCTGGGCGGATGAGTTCCAGGATCCCCTGCAGATACCAAAATCCATGGATACTCAAGTCCCTCATATAAAATGTAGTATTTTCATATAACCTGAATTTGCATATAGGCTACAGCAGGGTGTGCCTACCTACATATCCCTTCATTCAGGTAGAATCAGTGTAGTGGTCAGTGCATGGAAAATTCAAGTTTTGCTTTTTGAAACTTTCTGAGATTTTTTTTTTTTTAAATATTTTTGTTTCATAGTTGGTTGAATCTCTGGATAGCAAACCAGTGGATACTGAGAGTGTTTGACTTGGTATCTATTCAAACACCAAGCTAACTCTGGGCTCTGTACTCATTTCCTTGTTCCTTCTCACTCTAAACAAGGTTGTATATGTGTCTGCAGCCAATCAAGTATTTTCTATCTGTCACTTCCTTGTTTCTTATTCTTTATCTGCCCCATTTTGCAGTTCTCTGAAAGGAGACTGTCCACTTTGTGAAGTGTTAAATAAAGTTGTTTTGTATCACTTAAACTGTTTTACTTAAAACAAACAAACAAACAAAAAAGCCTATGCGGTTTTGGCAAGGAGGAACGGGATCTGAGGCTGACTGCTAACAGCCTGAGGGATGAAACACACAGGCCAGGTACCCGTTGAACCCTTTGAGTTCCCTGTTCCTCTTGTGAACCAAGGGCCAAGGGTAAGTCACTCTCGGATTTGAGCTCTGCTCCCTTGAGTGCAGCTCTCCAATCCAAACAAACTTTTTTGAAAAAGAAAAGATAGATAGATGATAAATAAATAGATGATAGATAGATAGATGTCACAGAAAAGTTCTAGCATCCCAGAAATGTGCCAGAGTTTGCTAAAATTCCCAGAAAGATTCTGGGATCTCAGAAAGGTTTGGGGATAATTATGACTGGGAGTCCTCGGTGGTGAATGCCATTCGGGGACTTACAAATCCTGGAGGTAAGTCCACAGCACAAATTGCTTCAGGACTTGAGGATATAAATGAAGACAAGAAATTCAGACTGTTTGACCATCAAAATCAAAATCCGAGTAGGCATAAGTCAGGCTATTAAAAGCCATCAGGGTATACACCACTATGCAGAAATCTCAGGAAAGGAATAATAGATTTATTGCTGATGAAAATCTTGGAAGCCAAAGCCACAACGTTGGTGGGCACTGGTCCAGCATTTAAAAGCTCTTAGAGTGTTTTCTGCCTAACTTTAAGTCTCCCATGCTAAGATAAGTTGGTCTTAGAATGGGTTAGACTGACATTAGGTCAACTGCCAACCTCAAGAAAATTTTTGAGCAATGAGGGACACTGTAAAATACCACAAAACCCACAACCTGGCAGCATATCTCTCTTAGGTATTAATCTGTCTCCAAGAGGCTGAAAGTTTAGCTAAAGAAATGTGCCACCTTCTGGCACACCTGCTTATATTTATATGTAAGAACTGTGTTCCCAAAGCTGTGTATATCTACAAAAATTAGAAAATCTTACTAAGACAACCTGGAATTCTAATGACCATTATAGAGAACACTCCAATTAGACAAGATCGTTCATTTGAGAAGTGCACCTGAAAGCAAGGATTTCCAAACCTAACAATTAGAATGGGATACCTATTTTAATTGGTATGCAAAAGCCTCCAAAAGGCTTCAAGATTCCAAAATAATGTTGTTGAAAGATTCATTGCAAAAGGCTAATGAAAAATTAGAGACATAAGAGGTACCCAAAAGAAAAGACTAGAAGACTGAAGTGATTCATACCACTGCATCTATCCTCCTCTACTTGTGTACTTATTCTACTAATTGTCTATCTGAATTGCCTTTCCACTCTGAAGAGACCACAAGACTTTAAACCAAAGACCACCAATTTGGTGGCCTTATAGCTTCAACAGCTCCTAGGCCAGAAAGTTAAATACTTGGGCTGCTTCAGTTGCCCCCTCCTGAGGGTCCATCATCAAAACACTGGCCTGGAAATCATTGTCTCATTTACTACCAACTAGAATGCTAAGAAAAATGTTGTTCTCAAAGTCTTTGTCTAATCCTTCCACACCAACTCAAATGCCCCCATATCTACCCTCAAAGGAATACTCCATTGTATAAATGTACCACAGTTTCTTAATCCAGTCATCTACTAATGGGCATTTCGGTTGTTTCCAAGTCTTGGCTATTGTAAATAGCACTGCAATGAGCATCACGGTGCATGTTTTTTTTCGAATTAGCATCTTGGAGTTTTCTGGATAGATATCTAACAGTGGAATTGCTGGGTCATAAGGTAGTTCCAAATGGAGGTGATTATTATCAGAAGGAGAAAAAAAAAGGGAAGGAAGGCTATTTGGAAATTAGGCAAATGAAAATCTTAAAAGTTTCCTCCACAAATATTAGTAAAAAGTTTAAGCTATCTTGAGCAGTTCAGCTTAACTTATTTCATCCATGCCAAAAACACAATTTGGATCTTTTATAACCTAGTGAGTTTTGCATTATCAACCTGTCTCCTATCCAACATTTTAAAACAAAAGCTGTAAGATCTGTTTGCTTCTGACTGTATGTGTGTGCATATCTATGTATGTTTGTTGTAGATGTGTGATATTTTTCTACCTATGGATGGTATTGCCAAAATTAATTTGTAAAAAGCTCTATGTAATTGGCTTAAAGAAAGTTAAACATTTATATAAATCAGGTATATGCTCAGACATATAGAAACTAACCTCAATGTTTTTAAGTTCACATGATCTAGGATAATTTTCAGGAAAAAAAATATAGTTCAAGTTTGTTAGTGTAATTAAAACAGGGATGTCTTTAGTTATCAATATTAAATATAATGCAAATAAAAAACTTGTATTCTACTTAGGTTTGCTTAAAGTCAAATCAGCTCATGTTATCTCTGTTATAGAATTTGTGAGCAAGAAAAATCGTTTTAAGATGGCTAGCTTTTTAATGTCTCATGAAATTTTCATGAGTAACCTAAACATAATTTTTAAAAACAAGTAAATTAAATAGATGTAATAAGATAAAATATTGTAAATATATTGTAAATAAACTTTTTAACAATATTATGCTTTATGGTATGTCTACATAAAGATACTTTTACAAATCTTTTCGGTTACTTGAAACTTTAACATTTTACTGAGAAAAGTTAAATAATGGATATTCATTGAATGTCTAGATCATTTCCAAGAAGATAAAATACTGAAATATTAATTAACACAAGTTTATCCACTTTTGGTTTCCTTTTACAGAGGAACTAAAGATATTTGGGTTTTTTAGTAAACACGTTTTGTGCCATGTTGAAAAATTTACTATGAGGAAATTTTACTTTTAAAATTATAAAATGTGTTTATAAATTTGCCAGTCTACAATTGCTTACTTCTTAGTTTTCCTTAGGATTTAAGGACTCTGTTAAGAATTATAATTAATATATGTAAATAAAACTACTAGAAATAATAACTGAAAGAAAACAACATTTATGAAAAGTAAACACGAAAACCAGTTTTTTGTTAGTTTTTTTAGTAAGGTATGGAGGACACTTTTTCTTTTTGGTAAGGGAAAAAAGGAAGTAATATTGTACTAAGTAAAATAACTCTTCCAGAATGAGAAATAGGAAAAAAATGAAAACATACAACAAAATCAGAATGGATATTAAAAGTTGTAGAAAGGTTTTGGAAATCGATCTTGGGAAGGGAATTTTATGTGTGGTCAAGTTGGCTAAGATTGGAATTAAATTTTTAAAAAATGAGTTTTAATATCAAAAGTACACTGATGTAAAACAAGAATTTGGATTTCTCTCTGTTAAAGGGACAAAGTTTTTTCAGCTTATTGGTCTGCCCTTAATAAGAAATGGTAAACAGAGATTCTTTTTCTTTCTGTACCTTGTATGTAATCTTCCTGAACAGCAAAGATTTTTTGTATTACCAAAATAATTTACTGTGCTTCACATTGTTTTTATCAGATGTTTGATTACTTAAGAAAACCTGGTCTTCTCAGTATTAGAAGATCTAAATTTTGCTCACAACTGTGTAAACTGTTGTATTTGCCTTTAAAACCTTCTATTATCACTTTAGTTAAATAGATTATTATTTCATAATGATCTGTGATCCTATTTAGTCAAATGATCAAAACCTTTTGACATTTTGACTATATCCCCAAATCAAATTCTAAATGGAGTCCTGTTGACCTCAAAGTAATTTCTTGAGATTTCTTAGAGGGCTCCTGGAAAAATCTCAAAGGATTTGCCTCTCATCTTGTAAAGAGACATGTTGAATAGATTTATTTAGCATTAAATACCTGGGAAACATTGTCAAATAAGAAGTGATGATAAATCTTCTTAGGTGTGGATATATGTTATTAATATAGGAATTCCAGACACTGTTTAAAGTTTCTAGAACTTTGTTGATACTCTCATTGTCCAACTATTATCCTTAATTATTATACACCATGAAAATAACTACATTTTTTGTGTGTTTCAAATGACCTCTCCTAAGATCTTTAGCTCTCATCTGCATTTTTAAGTCTTTGCCATTTACAGACAGTTATTTTTTACTTTGATGCTTTTGCAAAAGTGAGATTCATGGAAAGGACCCTACCAAGTACACTTAACCCCGGACACTATCACCAAATTACAAGGTGTTGAACCTTGGATGCATAGTTCACAACCCTGAAAAAGGCTCCACCTGACATCTGGTCCTGTGTAAATACCAGAGACTTCAAAATCAAATTAATTAAGAGAGAAGTAGCCAACATTGAGATGGACTGCTTTCTTCCAAGAAATCAAATCAAGAAAGTTTCTTTCCATTTCTTCTTCCATCTGTGACCATCCTTTATCTAATGCTTGTACAAGGAAGGTTTTTATCATTCTATTGTCTACCTTTTATATTGCCCTGCACTAGAAAGATGATGCCATTGCTCAAGTAACTCAGACCATTTTAAAGGAGGGTAATACAACCTCCAAATGAGTGCTGGTTTTTCTGTTATGCTGGTAATCCTGTAGTTCCTTCTGCTTGTCACAATCTCCTCCCTGGTTTCCTATGCCTCATGTTCTCTGAACAAGTTCACTGGGTAAACACTTCTGAGGAAGTGAAGACACAGTTACATGAAATGCATAAACAGGCCTACTGGCTTAAAGAAGCATCCTTCTCTTCAGGGCATTTCTTCCCTTAATTAATTCTAGTTGATTTGGGTCATGGGGACACTGGCTCAGGAGCTTTCTTCAAACCATATATTGTTGCTAATAATTATTATTGTCTCCCTAGTAAATTGCATTCTCTCAAAAGTCTTAAGTGTATGTAGGTAGCCATTGACCAGCTGATAGATGGTATCTCTGACTGGAATGACAAAAGAGAACTGAAGAACATAACCAGCTCTAAAATTAGGAGCCTGGCATTGTCTCTTGTGAATACTGCACTGAGACTTGAAGAGGCAATGGTGAGAGTCATACTAAAATTAATACTTTTGATCAAACATCTTTAATGGTCAAGATGATGATTAAAAGGGGGGAACTGTTGAAGTCAATTTCTAGGCCTAAGATGGAGCCACTTCTGCTCAGGGTGCCACATCAGCAAACCAAAAGTTAAATAAGTTCCCTGTCCCTGTAAATGTTCTACTTGACTAAAAAGCAGTGTATTCAGGCTGCCAGTCCTTAAATGCCAAGCCAGCTCTGGGCTCTGTACTTATTTCTTGGTTCCTTGTCACTCCAAACAAGGTTGACTATGTGGCTCCTGCCAATCAAATATTTTACATTTGTGTCTTCTGCGTTCTTTATTCTTTATCTGCTGCATTTGACAGCTATTGAAATTAGACTGTCTACTTCAAGAAGCATTAAATACAGTTTATTTGTATCATGTAAATTATCTTAAATTTTAACAGTAGGAATAAGTAAGTAGTCATAAGGAGAGTAAATGGGATACATACTGAACAACAAAACAGCAACAACAAATAAACGGATTAGAAAAACCAAATAATGGTGAGAGTACAATCAAAAACAAGAATGAAAAAATGCAATAGTTAGGCAATCTGAAAGACTGACTCAAGTAATGAATTAAATGATGACTTCAATGGGGAAAAAAATATTTTTACATACACATTTTATTTACCAAGAAGTATGATGGGATACATAGCATGGAGGAGAAATCTGTAAGAACCAAAATGGTAACATTAAAACATGTGTAAAATTTTCTCAGCAATTGCTTCGTGAAGAAAGGGATAAATTTCAGAAGTTACCTAAAGGGAAAAGTAAATTTAGCCAAGTGAGATGAAAGAGAAAGGATAAAAGTTTGCCCCTGCTTTGCTTACTTGAAGGCAGTAACAATAATGGGTGGAAAATATAAGAAGAGGAGCTAAGCAGAATCTTCCTTTTTCTTTCTTTTCATTTATGCACTGTTGGAAATACAATCTTATTCCTTTAACAGCTGAAAGAAAAAGAAGTCAAATATATAAGGGTAAAATTAAATGTAGACATGTACAATTTTGATTAAAGCCAATCAAATGAAAGAAAACAACAAGCTTCCATTTAAAAGATTCAGTTTAAAACTTTCAGTTCAGAAGATCAACTGTCACAAAATAAACATCCATATTAGAAAATAAAAAGAAGAGCAGAGATGAAAAAACAACAGAAATTAAAGAAAAAACACTCACAAAAAAAAAACACAAAAAAAACAAAAGTAGTAGGAAAGTGCTTTAAAACTGTGCCACAATTGAAGTCAGAGTATTTTAAATCAGAATAGTTGAGATTATTACTTGTTAAACTTGTTATTAAAGACCTTTTCATAACAACACAAGACCTAAGGAAAACAGATTTTAAAGTTTCTATCAATATAATAGTTGCCATTAAAAAAACAGTTGCTCAAGTGTTGGAGAGGCTGTGGAGAAAAGGGAACCCTCATACACTGTTGGTGGGAATGCAGACTGGTGCAGCCGCTATGGAAGGCAGTGTGGAGGTTCCTCAAGAAATTACAAATAGAATTACCATAAGACCCAATCTTATGGATAAAGATTGCAATCGCTCTCCTGGGTATCTACCCAAAAAATTTGAAAGCATTTCTCTATAGAGACATGTGTACTCCAATGTTCATTGCAGCTTTGTTTACAGTGGCCAAGACATGGAAACAACCAAAATGTCCTTCGATAGACGAATGGATAAAGAAGTTGTGGTATATATACACAATGGAATACTATTCGGTGTTAAGGAAAGATGATATAGGAACATTTGTGACAACATGGATGGATCTTGAGAGTATAATGCTAAGTGAAATAAGTCAGACAGAAAAATCAGAGAACCCTATGATTTCACTGATATGTGGTATATAAACCAAAAACAAGACAAACAAATGAGAAACAAAAACTCATAGACACAGACAATAGTTTAGTGGTTACCAGAGGGTAAGGGGGGTGGGGGGAGGGAGATGAGGGTAAGGGGGATCAAATATATGGTGATGGAAGGAGAACTGACTCTGGGTGGTGAACACACAATGGGATTTATAGTTGATGTAATACAGAATTGTACACCTGAAACTATGTAATTTCATTAACAATTGTCACCCCAATAAATAAATTTAAATTAAAAAAATGAAGTGAAATAAAAAAAACAACGGTTGCTTTTTTCTTGTTTGATAAAACTCTTCTTTGAAAAGAAAGATATAATACCTGTTTGCTTGCCAATCTAGTAGTCTTTTTATGTTTATGTCAATGAAATCATGTAAATTATCAACGTTTTCTGCAAAAGATATTTCTTATTGATTCTAGTTCATGTTAAATCTTATCGTCTTAAATAAAATTTCCAAAGATCAGATAAATCTTCTCTCATTTCAGATTGGAAGCAAACTACTAAATTGTTTAAAAAGTATTTTACAGGGGACTGGAAATTTAGTTCTGTAATGTTTTATGAATTTAGCCCTGTTTTGGTCAACTTTATTAGACTGAGGGGGGAAAAACACTCTGACAACCCCTCTGGCAATGATTATGGATTTGATATGCTATATTTGTTGAATATTCCACACAAGTTATTAACAACAACCCAGAATGTAATATACCCACAGTACTGCTTCAGTGATTTTTCTCACATGAAGATTTTATGAACTTTGAAGTAAAACTGATATGTTATTGGCACTTTCTGCCCTCTAATGTAAAAATTTAGGGGAAAATGGATCAGAAAACACTATTTAGAATGTATTATTACAGTAGATTTAATTTGCAAGAATTGATCATTAAATATTCAAATTGTGGTAACCAGATACTATTTGTAATGATAACAGTAACTGTAAAGATGAGCCTACTTTCACATTTTTCCCATTTGCCCCCATAAATTATTATCTTTCTTGGTTTTCAAGTGATTTGTCCAAGGTCATTCATGCATTTTCAAATTGAACAAATTATGTTTGCTAAATGATCTCTCAGGGATTATAATTAAAAACACTCCTCAATGCATGTGAAAGTCCATATACAAACACATATCCGCAGTACCTCCTGCACAAATAACTTAGTCATCTCAGGAGAATGGCTTACTCTTGTTGCAAGAGAGGTGTGACAAACTTCCAATCATAATTTTAGTGGCACGCTCCTGAGTCCACATGTAATGGCATTCCCTAAATTTATGGAAGGTGACAATATTTCATCAGTTAGTGACTGTGGATTCCAGAGTATACTGTCTTGTCATTCTGAGTTTGGGGTTGGGGAGTATCCTAGCTCTTTACGCAGAAATTCTTCTTTAATCAATATTAATCTAATAGTTAGCATTGATGCTTGTAAAACTTTAAGCCATGTGCATTTACTTTGCTTCTCAAAATAATGGTCATAGTTTTGCTTTTTGTATTTAATGTTAATATAATTCTCATTCAACATATTGATGCTGTTATTCCACATTTAAAGAAATATTTAAAGATGTGACACTGAAATGTCTTTGTATGTTCATCAGAGTATGTTTAATAATGTAAAAAAAAAAAAAAAAAGAAAAAAGCCTAACTAAAAAAAGGCTAAATAAACTGTGAGAGCCCTAAACCATAGGATATTATTGCATCCTTAAAAATAATTTTAAAATATTTTTGCAATATGGAAAAATTCTTATAATGCAATATTATAAGTGAAAACCAGGGCTTCGAAGTGAATATACAAAACCTAAACCATGATAAAAATTATGGGCATAGATAAAACACTATAGACATACTCCAGTGTTAATAATAGTTGTTTTGAATTATAGGAATTGTGAATGATCATAATTTTCATCTCTGTACTTACCCGGATTTTCAAATTGCATCTAACACACATGCATTTCATTTATAATAATAAACACATAATTCTTTTTGAAAATGACTACTGCTCTTGATATAAACTTTTAAAAAGTAAATCAGATTTTGTTTTGTTAGAATACATATTCAGAACCAGTCGTTTGTGTAACTACACATAATTTCAGTTCTTCTTCAATGTGGAAGATGAGAGGCAATATCAAAGAAAACCATAATTGTTGTTATTTTCTATAAGATCATTTTATACTCTAATACTACTTGAGCACTTTCAAAACATGGGTCTTCATAAGTCGCTGAAACATCGCATGACTGATGTACAAAAGAAAAATAAAATGTGTTCAGTATCTAGGGAATACAGAGTTCACTCTCTTTCCCGAGTTACTTGGTTTACTTTGCAATATGAGTTTTGTTTCAAGAACATAAAGCAGAAATTTCTATTTTTAAATTAGCATAAAGTGTAAAAAATTTTGAAGTTTTTAGAAGAAAGTCAATGGCTAGAAAACATAATACGTAATTGTATACAAGAAAGTCAGTAAAAACTTATATTCCTGCCTTCAGAGAGATAAATTTTGTATTAATGTGGATGTATTGTGAATGTCAACTTCACATTCCTCCATTCCTGTATTAGATCCTTAATACCACCTAACAAACTACCACATACTTAAAACAACAGAAATGTATTATTCTCTCACAGTTCTGGAGGCTGGAAGTTTAAAATTAAATTGTCGGCAGGGCCACACTCCTTCCTAAGGCTCTAGAAAAAAGTATTTTCTTGCCTCTCCCTAGTTTCTGGTGGTTACCTGCAGTTAATTCTTGGCATAGTCCTTGGAACTGCTTGGCTTACAGTTTCATCACTCTAATTTCTGCCTCTTTTTTTTCCCATGGCTGTCTTCCCTGAGTTTCTGAATTTCCCCTTTTAATCTATCCACTCTAATTCAGTATGACCTTATCTTAATTTGATTACATTTGCAAAGACTATTTCCCAATAAGGTCATATTCATGGGTACCAGGGACTATGACTTCAACATATTTTTTCTGGGGACACAAATCAGACAACAACAATGCCCTCTTTCCCTTCTTTCTTTCTTCCTTTCTTTCTCTTTCTTTTTCTTTCCTTCTTCCTTCCTTCCTTCCTTCCTTCCTTCCTTCCTTCCTTCCTTCCTTCCTTCCTTCCTTCCTTCCTTTCTTCCTTCCTTCCTTCCTTCCAAATGAAACACTTTCTTGTCCTTGAAGCTTGCATTTATACATTGTCGCATCCTGCGCAACAAAGGCTGTAGAGAGGCGAGAAGGGGCAGCTTTGGGTTAAGCTGTAATAAATAGACAGAGACTCAATGCAGTTAAAGTACAGAGAACCAGGGGACCCGCAGTATCAGAGACTGGGGCCCTGAATCAGGCCGACTGTCAGTATTTATTGATTTTAGGCAAAGTCACATGATTTAAGGATTTTAGGATTTAAGGCATGGTCTGTGAAACTTCTTAAACCACATAGAAGGAATGATCTCAAAATCCAATTATTTGTCCCAAAACAGCCAAGGTATCCAGTCCCATGATAACTAAGGTGTGGTATGTACCTCCCTGGGGTGGGGAAAGTCTCTCCAGGTAAAACAATGCCTTGAGCTGAGCAGAAAGAGCTTGATTTTATCATTCTAATGATCCTCTCTCACAATTAGGTGAGAGGGAGAGGCAAGAGTCAGCAGAAGGAATGACTGAAGCCTCTTCCCATCAATCTTTATACAGCTCATTGGGGGTCAACGGGGTACCGTCTGGCTTAGGTTGTTTCTCCCGTGAGAAATCTTACCCGTCTTTGACTGCAAACCCATCATCTGAAGACCAGGCGGAGAGACACAAGGTGTAATAAACTCAATCCCAGAAAGGCACAGTTCCACAAATCCTTCCTTTCTTAGGAAAAGGCTTCTAAATTTAGGCTCTTCAAGTAGCCTAAAATCAGGGGCCAGAGGGGTAGCAGAGTGGAGAGAGCTAAGAGCAAAGGGAAAAATGTCTTAAGAAGAGATTCATCAGCTGTTTTAAATGGTGTGACATTCCTTATAATGAAAAATAGAAAAGGAGCTAATTAAAGAAGCATGAGAGTATCTGGCAGTCTTGAGGGCCAAATTGCAATTGTTAATCATGAATTTAGAATAATATTAATGTGCATGCTTATTTAATGTACTGTTCTAATGTAGGTTTTTAAGCTACTGTATAGATGTTTTAAGGAAGTTGGAGACATGCTTGTCACTTAGAGAAGCCATCAGGAGGCTACCAAGGAACATTACAAAGTGGCATTAATCTTGGTGAATCCAACACAGATTGAAGGATAGATCGCTGCTTTGAAAGATCAGACCTTTGATCTATCAGCCTCTGAAGGGACATGCTTCTTTCAGGAGCAAACTGATGTTACTCAGGCTTATAAGACATAATGTGTAAGACAGAATCATAATTTATTATTTACAATGATCACTAGAATCGATATGCTTTTACTAGCATGATCTCCACTTTTTTTTATGTCTGGAATACTAGATTATAATCAAATAGTAGATTGATGAACATGAAATTAGAGCAAAGGAAATTAGATGAGTGAATCACATACTAGGTGACATAGCATGTACAATAACCTCAACACTAGGTGTACTTTTGCCATAATGACAGAGATTCCAGATGACAGCCCATCTTAAGGCAGCAATGACTTACTTGTGCACTATCAGTGTATGCTCTCCAACTCACCTCTTTTTCAGCTTTCCTGCCTTGTTCACCCTCCTTCCAAATGACTCAGTTTTTCTTTAGAGTTACTTTGGCCTGGGACCCATTATATAACATTAAGTGACTTTGCATATCTCTGCTTTTTTCCATTATGGGCAGATTCATAATTAATTCCCACATGATAATCTTAATTTTTCTCTTTACCAGGTTCTTGGGATATAGATTGCCAAAGCAGATCAATCATATCTTTGTTATTTTCAGTTTGTGACTAATTAATGAGAAGAAAGGTAACAGAGATAATCTTAAAATTTACAAGTGGTACATGAAGATTAAGTTAAACTTAAGTTATCAGCAATATTTATCAGCAACTTCTAGAGAAAAACTGACAAATAACTTACTGTTAATTAGTTAATTTTACACAGAGTAAATATACAGTTCTTTTAACTACATAACAAATCATGTCTTGTTAATTAGCCTGGTTTACACAAACTAAACACACAGCACTTTTAACTATAGCTATAATAGTTTAAAAATGAATTGTAACTATACAGTATTTCATTCTTTGACTTTCCCATACTGTAGGACTAAAATGCTGAGTTAAGAAATACCGAATCCTCTTGTCTCAGTTTCTCAAACTAGTTCTACCTAAAACATTTTCAAAAATTCACTTTAAGAAATTTTGTGGGCATAGGAACATATTAGAAGAGATATAACTAATCTTATCAGAGACACACACATATTTTGAGACTTTTGCAGAAGCCTAAAGTATATTTCTATTTATTTTAGTTGTATAATCTTGCTCTGTTCCTTAAATCTATCCAGATTCTCGTATGCTCCAATTATTTCTTTCCTGGATACATGCTAAATGACTGTTAAGCAGAAACAATCCTTTAAATATTTTCTTCTAGAGGCAACCAAGGGACGTAATTTCTGATCTATAAGGTCATTGCTATAAACCAGGCCGGAACTCAGTTCTGGGACCTCGTTTACATCAATGACACCTCAATGCCAAAGTATTTGCATGGTGCTACCTTAAGGACAACACAAAAGTATGACAGTAATAATGATGAAAATGATACTGCTTTTCATTGAGCACATATGAATCAGGAGCTTTCTTTTTACTGTTTCATGTAATTCTGTTTAATTCTTGAAGCAAAACTTTCTGGGATTTAATTGCAGGGTGGGCCCTGCACTGGCCAGAGGCATGACTCCTAGACACTTCTGGGGAAATTTCCATCACTTTAGCTCCCAACCTCGAGTTCCTGAATGTATTTGGACCACACTCTGTTAGCCTGGGGAGACTGATAATAAATGATAAGTTCATTCAAGCTTGACTATATATCAAGCATTAAATAATTCTGAGATTGATGAGGGACATCTGACTCAGGTAAAAAGATTTCCAACATGTTTTCAGGCAAGGCTTTTTGCAGGATGACCTCAGTCTTATCTATGTAAGGTCACATCTGTAAGAAAACACTTAGGCCTCTGTTGTCATGCACTGCCTGTCCGCCTGCCCCCTCGTACTTACCCCTAAAAAGAAAGAAGACTCTGTGAGACTATTCCTTTCAGGAACATTGCTTCACCTTTATGCCATCTGCTTGGTTGGCCCCAAAGGATGGCTAGATTGTCAATGACGGGTAAGATTCCTCAAGAAAGGAACAACCTAAGACAGGCACAGTCGTGTGGGGATCACCAGCAGAATTCACGGGGTTGATAGAGGTGGGCATAGACCCCCACCTTCCCCCGTCTAAGGAGAGCTTCTGCCTCTGTGGCTATATTCCTTCCCGCAACCTGCTTGGGATGTGATAACATCAGTTCTCCATCTCAGTATGTTTTCAACATAAAGGTTTTGTCCCCTGGGGAGGTGCAAACAATAATTATTTATACGTCATGGGACTTTCGACAGGCAAGGGTGATTGGTTTGAACCAGTTTTCTGGTATGATATGTGAGACTCACAGACCTTAGGAAAAACAGTGCTACTTCTTTGTAGCACTGGTGGCCCGATTTGGGGCTCTCAGTCCTTTGAGGCTGTGAGATCCTTGGCCCCTGTTTCAAAACTTTCTTGATTTCTGTTTCTTTCTTAACCCTTCGCCACCCCTTCTCGTTCTCTCACTGCCTGTGTTACGCTGGATGCGACAGGCCTCCTGACGTTCTGATGTTGCTACATCCCTTACTGCATTATTAACACCAAATATGCGTCCTCCCACGAGCTCCAGCACCAACACATTGTCTCCCATCTTCCCTCCACAGTGAAGCATCTCCTTCTGCCCTGCATGATGCTTGTCATCCAGGTATCCTCACCATACTGACTTCCTTCTGTATCTTTTCGCTGAGAAAAGTCTATTTGATTTTCCCAAGTGTTTTCGCTAATTATGTCCTTCCAGTAATCTGAGACTATTTTTAACAATGTGTATGTATAGAGAGGTTGCACAGCATTACTATCCCTTTTTTTATTAATTAAAGAAAGAAAAAACAATAACTGGAAGGCAACATGGTTGAGTAAAGTTGCAGTGGCACATATCATTCAAGCAAAGATCCGTGATGTTTGCAAACTATCACCGACATTTAACTATGACTCCAGTGTAAAGTGAAGTTGGCCACTTTCTGTCTCTTGAAGGATCATTCTAGGTATACCACACATCCTAAAGTCACACTCAAAGCCCTAAGGCAGTGGTTTTCAACCAGAGCAAATGTTACTTCCAGAGCACACTTGGCAATATCTTTAGCTGTTTTGATTATTGTGTTGGGGGTCTTCTGCTGGAAACTAGTGGTTTGGGACCAGGGATGTTTCTAAACATCCTGCAATGCACAGGACAGTCTCATATAACAAGGAGTTATCTAATATAAAATGTCAATAATGTCAACGCTGAAACACTGTGCCCTAAATCTTTTTGGTCTTCTGTAAAAATAGAACAACACTTTGAATATTTGTGAGGCAGACAGGCTTTATCTCTGACCACTCCCCACTTCCCCATCTGGACCTCTGCGCCAGATGTGCTGTTCTTTCCTCCTATACTGATTTCTCTGGAACAACAGGGTGATGCTCACTTAAAATGATTCACATTCACGTATTGGGTGTTTATTTTTTTTAACATTTATTTATACCAATATTTTTTAAAGTGACCATACTAAATAATTATATGATTGCAAATATGTGTTTTTTTTTTTCCAAAATCCTGAAAAAGTATATGGGGGAAAAGAGAGAATTCTAATTCAGTTCATTTTTTTCAGTTTATAATCTGAGACTTCTCCTCATTTCCAAACATAGAACAATAAAGAGTAACATGTAGAAAAATAACATTAAAAATGCATTATTGTGTTTAAAATAAGATTAATACTTTCATAGATCAGAAATGAGAGGAAAATGCAGAGATAAATACGCTGCTTTCTTATGAGGATAGAGATAAGAAGTGAAGAATTCTACCTTGCACAACATAAGGATTACAAAGTCTTCATCCTCAACAACAACAAAATAAATAAACAACTTGATTTAAAAAAAAATGAGCAAAGGACTTCAATAGACATTTCTCCAAAGAAGATACACAAATGGCCAATAAGCTCATAAAAAGATTCTCATGATCACTGCTCATTATGGAAATAAAAATGAAAACTATAATCAGATACCACCTCATAGTCATTGGGATGGCTAGTGTAAAAATAAAAACAGAAAATAACAAATGGTGGCAAGAATGTGAAGGAATTGGAACCCTTGTACATTGCTGGTGGAAATATCTAATAATACATCTACGATGCAAAATAGTATGGTGATTCCTGAAAAAAACTAAAACTTAGAATTATCATATGATATAGCAATTTCTATTCTGTCTATATATCAAAAAAAATGAGATTGAAGATTTAACAGATAGTTGTCTATCCATATTCACACAGTGGTACTAGGGATTAGTCAAAAGGTGGAAGCAGCCCCATGTCCATCAACAGATGGGTGAATAAATAAAATATTTATTCATACATGTAATGGATCATTATTTAGCCTTGTAAAATAAGTAAATTCTAACATATGCAACAACATGGATAAAACTTAAAATAATTGTCCTTAGTAAAATAAAGCAGTCACAAAAGGACAAATATTGTGTGATTTTACTTTATGAGGTACCTAGAATAGTCAAATTCATAGACATTAAGTATATGGTGGTTGCGAAGGACTGGGGAGAAGAGGGAATAAGGAGTTATTGTTTAGTGGGTACAAAGTTTTAGTTTGGGAGGATTAAAATGTTCTGGTGTGATTGTGGTCCTAGTTGCACTACAATGTGAATATACTTCATACCACTGGACTATACACATAAAAATGGTTAAAATGGTACATTTTACATTATGTATATTTTGCCACAAAAAAGAAGTCCCAGTCCAAAACAAAATGTCTTTCAACATTCAAATGGATAAATAAATTGTGATATATTCATATAATGGAATATAACAACCGCAATGCTACAGCATGAATAGATGTAAGACATAATGTTGAATTAAAGAAGCCAAAGAGTACATACTATAGGATTCCATTTATATGAAGTATAGTGTCATATGAAACTAATCTACGATTATAGAAATCAGAACAGTGTTTACCTTTGTGGGGGACGATGATTGGGAAGGGGCTCTAGAAAAACTTGTAGGGGCTTGAAAAGAGCTACACCTTTCCCTTGATGGTAGATACAGGGTGTCTGCGTATTTGCACTTTATTGTGTGTGTTACACATAAATTTAACTAGAAATAAAAAGTCACCATGCAAGGCCAAGGACCTCAGCCAGTCTAACTTTCTAAAAAATGTGTTGAGAGATGTTTTATACTCATGAAAAGAGGTTGGAAAAACCTGCAACTGGCTTTACCTGGTGCTGTAGGTTAAAGAGAGCTTCTGATACGAAGAAGGAAGGCTGATGCCACTAGACAAAGATCTAAGAGAAAGTAGATACTGCCCAAGGCCTCCACTGGGGTGAGCTATTCCACTAGCTTGGTGATAGATAAGCAATATCCCCAGTGTAATTGGAGTGGTTATCTTAGTGTGTGTGTGTGTGTCTGTGTGTGTATGTAATGAGGACTATAATTTAAAATTTTAATGTGTTTTTGCCTTTCTGAGTAATGGCCTCCCACCTTCTACCCCAGGAATCTTTTTGCAAAGGGGTGGGTATAGGGGTGTGGGGGGAATTAAATTTGTTAGGGAAGATTGCCATGAGAAAGAGATAATAGCTTATACAACTCAAGGAAATTTTATACATATGGTTCAAGCTAAACTTGAAAAGATGAATAAAACAGGTACAATGACTCCTGATATTTTGCTTAATATTTCATGCCAAAATGTTATTTTGAGTATGTCACTTTTACATCTAAAATATGAGCCTACCGAAATTGTAAAAGCTAAGGTGAACTGTTTACCCAATGAGATGCGAGTAAAAGATTGAGTATTCATAAAAGGTGTGAGGAAAGTTTCAAGTAACCTAGGGCTAGTAATCAGCTTATGTTGTCTGCGTTAACCCTGAATGCTTTCTACTATTTCCTCCTTTTTCATGGCAGTGATATCTCTGAGGTGCCTTTTGGGGAGTCAACAATATAAAGAGCAATTCACAATAAGGTATTCTGCTTCCAGGAGACGTTGACGAGGGTAACATTTAATATTTGTAGTAAGTCTATAATTTCAAATAGTCCAAAAATCAGAAGGAAAAATATTTAAATATTCAAATAATTAACAGCTTATACCCCACATCAAAAATTAATAGCTGGAATTTGTAAGATTATTAGATTTTATCAATTCTAAGCTGCATATTAGAAATGTTTTAGCATCTTTACATTAGGATGCATCTTATAATTCTGGTATTTTATGATGGTGGTCAGCTAATTAGTAGTCATTATCAGGTTGTGTAAGAACCTTCAAGAAATCACCAGCATCACAAGGTCGTGGCTCAATGAAATATGGTCATTCACTGTGCCCACTCTGTGCCAGGCATTGTGCGAAGTGCTGAGATGTAATCCCTATTTCTCACTGAGTTTACAATTGTTGGAGGAAACAATTATTTCATAGATATGAAAATTAAAGTATAAAGAGTGATATAACAGGAAAAAATACATAATAAGAATTTTTCTTGATGTTTCTGTGAGGATGTTTTTGTGTGAAATTTACATTTAAACCAGTAGACTTTAAGTAAAGCAGATTGCCATACTGTGGGTGGGCCTCATCCAATCACTCAAAGTCCAGAGTAGAACAAAAGGCTGACCTCCCCAGAGCAAGAGGGAATTCTGCAGTAGACAATTTTCCTACTTAAACTGAACCGTAGACTCTTGTTTGGTCTCCAACCTGCTTGCTGCCCTGCAGATTTGGACTTGCCATAATTGCATGAGCCAATATTTTAAATAAATCGTTTTATCTCTGTGTAAACACATTCTATTGATTCTGTTTCTCTGGAGAATCCTGACTAATACAGCAACTTATTCCCTAGGTCAGGTGTTCTTATCTCTATCAATCAAATGTTGTGCTGCATTTTGTAACAAGTATATGGTAATATTTCCATATTTCCAACCTAAAACATAACCTATAGATAATATAACCTACCAAAACAAATGATTAATAAAAGTCAATATAATGTTATAATTGTAATATAAAATAAAATAAAATATACACAGGATAAAATAATATATTTTTTTATCTTGTAAATGCATAGGTTTGACGACCCTAAGAGACACAACTAAGTAGTCAAATGCTTGCAATGATTTATAGCAAATAAGTTTGGCTGCAAGATGAATAAAAAGACCAGAAATTCTGTACCAGAAATACCAGTAAATGATAAATCCTAGGTTTTGAGTGGACACTAAAGTAAAAACTAGTTAAGAAACCAAAACAAAACAAAAACGACTTGAGTTATTGCTCTATGAAAAGAAAAGAGGTAAATAACTTTACTGAAGTAAGCATCAGGTTCTAAGTCAATGTGTAGACTATTGAAATGACAGAAAAGAGAAAATATAATACTGTCATAAATGAACTAAGCCATGCTTATGTAAGTATTGTTCGACAGTATTCTATATTTTATATATATATATATATATATATATATATATATATGTCATCACATAAAATCCATCTTTCCCTAGAAGTACACCAATTGCTTCTAGTATTTAATGAGATCTTAGAGACCATATTCTTTGATAGGCTACTGGGAATAGAGATGAATTGAAAAAAGAAGCAAAAGGAATTGTGTGTGTGTTTTTTATTTCTTTTTCTGAAATTTCATTGTTAGTATATAGGAAAGCAATGGATTTTTTGTACATTGATTTTGTATCCTGCAACTTTACTATGCTTGTTTATTGTTTCTAATAGTTTGTAGTGGAGTCTTTAGGGTTTTCTATATAAAGAATCATGTCATCAGCAAAAAGTGAAAATTTAACTTCTTCATTCCCAATTTAGATGCCTTTCATTTCTTTCTCTTGCCTGATTGCTCTGGCTGGGACTTCCAATACTATGTTGAATAATAGTGGTGACAGGCGGCATCTTAGAGGAAAAACTTTCAGTCTTTTAGTATTAAGTGTGGTATTAGCTGAGGGTTTTATTAATAAAGGATGTGAAGGACCTATACACTGAAAACTATAAGACATTATTAAAAGAAAATGAAGGCACAGAAATGGAAAGATATCCCATGTCTATGGATTGGAAGAATCATCGAAGTTAAAATGGCCATATTACCCAAAGCAATATACAAGTTTAATGCAATCCCATCAAAATCCCAATGTCATTTTTTTTAAAGAAATGCAACAACAAAAATCATCAGTTTGTGTGGAACCACAAAAGATCCCGAAGAGCCAAAGCAATTCTGACAGAAAAGAACAGCGCTGGAGGTATCATACTCCCTGACTTCAATTTACACTACTACTAAGTGACAATAATCAGCAGGGTATTGACAGAAAAACATAAACAGGGGCCAATGGAATAGAATTGAGAGCACAGAAATAAACCTGCACATATAATAAATTATCTGCAAATATATGGGCAGATAATTTTCGACGAAGGAGCCAAAAACGTACAATGGAGAACATTGGAGAACAAAGCCTCTTCAATAAATGATGCTGGAAAAATTGAAAAACCACATGCAAAATAATAAAACTAAACTTCTATGTGTCACCATGTACCAAAATTCACTCAAAATGGACGAAAGGCCTAAATATAAGACCTGAAACGATAAATTTCATAGAAGAAAGCATAGGTACTAAATTTATGGACTTTGGATTCAGAGAGGACTTTGTGAATTTGACCTCAAAGCAAGGGAAGTAAAAGCTAAAATAAATGAATGGGATTATGTATATCAAACTAAAAAGTTTCTGTACAGCCAAAGAAACCATCGACAAAACAAAGAGGCAACCATCTGAATGGGAGAGAATAGTCATGAACTAGTCATGAACTCAATAGTCATGAACACCTTTGATAAAGGGCTAATATCCAAAATATATAAAGAACTCATACAACTCAACAACAAAAGCAAACAACCCAATTAAAAAATGTGTAGACAGTTCTCCCAAGAAGATATACAAATGGATATATGATGGACAATGGATATGTGAAAAAATGCTCAACTTGACTAGCTATTAGGGAAATGCAAATCAAAACCACAGTGAGATACCATCTCACACCTGTTACAATGGCTATCATCAGTAAGACAAGTAATAACAAGAGTTGGAGAGGTTGTGGAGTAAAAGGAACTCTCGTCCACTCCTGTGGGAATGTAAATTGGTACAACCACTCTGGAAAACATTATGAAGATTCCTCACAAAATTAAGAATAGAATTACCATACAACCCACCAATCCCTCTTCTGGGTATCTATCAAAAAATCTGAACATATTTATCTGTAAAGATCTGTGTGCTGTACCCCTATGTTCACTTACAGTATTATTCATGATGGGCAAGAAATGGAAACAACCAAAGTGTCCTTTATTAGATGATTGGATAAAGAAGATTTTCTTACTAGGCCATAAGAAAAGATGAAATACTGCCATTTGGGCCAACATGGATGGATCTTGAGATTACCATGCTAAGCGAAATAAGACAGTATAGTGATGGAAAGAGAACTGACTCTGGGTGGTGAAAACACAATGCAATACATAGATGATGCATTATAGAATTGTACACTTGAAACCTATATAATTTTACTAACCAATGCCACCCTAATAAATTTAATAAAAACAAAAAATAAAATGCAAAGAGCAGTAAGATAAAGTATTTTATAATATTTGTTAATAATATTTGATAATATCCTTGAATTTCATGTAACTCCATTATTTAATTGGATTTCATTCACTTGCCATTCTCACTTCTTAGACTCACTCCTTCAGATGACCTCATGGCTAGCTCTCTCATTTCCTGTAGGTCTTCACTTAAATGAGGTGTCATTACCTTATGTAAAATAACAATAACTTTTTCCCCATGGCCCTTCCCGTTTAACTTACAATAGAGTATATACATATATACTCTATTATATATGTATATATATACTCTATATATACGTATATATACATGTGTATATATGTATATGTGTATGTGTATATATATATATACATACACATATACATATATATATATATACATATATATATATATATATATATATATATATATATATATATATATATATAGAGAGAGAGAGAGAGAGAGAGAGAGAGAGAGAGAGATTAATTTCCAGGAATTGGCTTATATGATTGTGTGGGCTGTAAAATCCAAAACCTATCGTGTAGGCCAGCAGGCTGGAGACCTTATAGGACAGAATTGTTGCTGTCATAAACCTAAAGGCAGTCTAGAGGCAGAATTTCTTCTTCTTCAGGGACGTCCATCGTTTCTTTTAAGGCCTTCGACTGATTAGATGAGGCCCACCTGCATTATGGAGGTTAATGTGCTTTATTTAAAGTCTATGATTTAAAAGTTAATCACATCTTTAAAATACCTCCATAGAAACATCTGTATTGGTATTTGACCAAAAATTGGAAACTAGGGTTAAGTTAAGTTGAACAAAAATTAGCCATTTCACCAAATAGCATTCTGTGTTTTTTTCCTCTATAGCAATGATCATTATCTGATTTTATATACTTGTTATTTATTGTCTTTCTTCCTCTACTAACATGTAAGCGCCTTTAAGATAGGGACTTTGTCTGTTAAATATTAATTAAATAATGGAGGTACATGAAATTCAAGGATCTTATCAAATATTATTAACAAATATTTGTTAAAAGAATAACTGAATGTCCTACTTCACTGAAACTACTTTACATAGTTATCAATGACTATCAGGTAGTACTATAGAGAAAAAGAAATCTAGTTGAGGCCAATACAATTTTCTAATTCACAGGAATAAAGATTATATAAGGGCTATATTTTTATGATTTAATTTATATAAGTTTCACTCTATATAAAGTACATTTAATTTTCATCCCAGGTTATGAATTTAATAAATAAATCCTCCTATTGGATTTACAGAGAAAAAAAATAATCTCTGTTAAACTGGTAGAGAATCCTGAATTCTATACTCTATTACAGACAGTAAAAAAGCTGCTGCCTAGAAAAAATAAACATCTCTTACAAAAAAAAAAAAAAAGACTTATTTTTTTCTAGGTGTACTGTGTATCACATGACTCTTAAATTTATTGTATAAAGAAATCATAATAAATAAGATTTCCATTTTCAGAGAAAGAAAACATTAATTAAAATGTCAATTTATTTTGCATGAATAAGATTTGGTTTTTATTTTCTTCCAAGCAAACACAAAATAACTATATATTTACATACTGGGTATATTCAGCATTCTTTTTGTATCCTTTATTTTCTTAAGCACTGTAGTTTAGGGCAGGAATTTTGTTCAGTTCTTTTCAAGTTATATAATGTTTTCTTAGTACTGAACATGGCAATGAATAAATAATTGTACTATCTGATTTGCAATATTCTTCAAGCTCTTTACCTCCAGCAACTTCTGGAATTCTATATTAAAAAAAAAAAAAAGGAAAAAGCTGTGTGCCATATACATTTGACTTTATTTTACATGTTTTGTACACCAACTCTCATTTTAAGTCTTTGTTAATTTAACCTGAGTTCTGTTAGGTAATTGATTTTTGTGATTTCTTTTTCAGATTGTATCAACATATGGACCAAATAATGAAATAACAAGTTTGGTGACTAAGGTAACTATTAATAATGTATTATTCATCAAATCAGTAATGAGATATATTCTTTTCAAGAATATGTTGTCACAAAATAGACAAAATAGACTGTAGACATCAAAAGACTGCTTAGCTTAAGAGGAATTTCGAGCTAACAGTACTTGACTAATTAATTCCTGTTGGAAGAGTGGCTGTGAGATGGTTTTGAATTTTGCTATTAATTGCACTTAAGGTGGAGTCCAAGAAGAAGATGTATTTACCAGAACTTAGAATCAAATCAAATGTGTATCTCTGACCCATTCATTGTTTCCAGAAAGATAGAATAAGATGATGGCACAGTTTGGGTTATGTTTCCATTCCTGGAGTGGGTAGAAGGGAGTGCTGGAGAAGGGAAACTGGAAATACAAATGAGGCATAGGGTCAGGCCAACCTTAATGATATTGACTTAGTGTCGGGAAAAGGCAGTTCTCAAAGATGGAACTGTCCTGGGAAGATAAAGGGGAAAGAGAGAGTGAAAACCACTGGATGGTCATGTCACTACATTCATTTTACATGGTCTTACATTTGCTTAGAAAGAGCAGATGATTGAAAAAGGGTTGGAAAGAGAGTAGGAAAAGAAAAACAGGGAAAACCTAGACGTTCTAGTACAGTGGGTGGGAGTTGTCAGAGAAAGTGACAAGCAAAGTTAATCAGCTCAGAAAAGAGAATGGGAGTAAAGTTCCCATGGGAACTACTTTCCATTTCATTCAAGACACTTAATGTGGAGGTAAATGTGGATTTCACCTTTCCCATCATTTGCCAGGATTTCAGTAGTGGAAATGAATGTTCGCCAAATTATGTGAGCTTCCTGCAAACTAACACTTTCCAAATTATGTGGAGTATGACTTTTAGTTTCATGGTTCAGAGAGTATTTCTACTATAGTTTCTTGTATTGTTTGGGTAAAACTTAAGCAATGGTCCTCTCTAGGTCTCCCATGTGATGAGAAGAGAGCATGATTTTATTGGGTACCTACAAGTTGCCAGATCCTACAAGTTAACTTCTGCACATGTAATCTGGATGAATAATAGGCATTCACTGGAACAGGTGGGAAAACAGAGTAAAACAGTCATGCAGGAGGTAAACATGTTTTGTTAGTTGTATTCTTTAGTGACTAAGGCCATGTGGCTCTTTTCCGCAGGCTGACTAAATGGAGTTTACAGCACCGTTAGGCACGTTTAGGCAGCTTGCAGCCTCGTGCTAGCTGGTCTTAAACTTTCATGTTCTATTTAAAATAATGTGTGTTTTTTTTTTATTTTCTGAGTTTGAACACCACTGCTCTACTAGTCTATATGTGTCTATATAGCTCTCACACATGGTACTTCTTGAATTTGGTAGAGAATATTACAATGAGAAGAAATGGAGAGGTATAACAAGGTAAGAAACTTAGCCTCCCAGACCATGGAAATTTTCTGCTAGACTGCCTTGAAAGTCTTAACAAACCATAAAAGGAAAATAACAATGCATTTTTCTTAATTTACTATCATTTTGGAATGTGTGTGAACAAAAATTAGAAATATTTAATAGTTACATTTTAACAGCATTTTCATGGAACTTTGGAAACAAAACCAAGTATTTGTGTTATATGTGGTATTCATATAAAATTCTATAAGTCTTTTTACAGGGGTTAAATATTTTTTATAATCAACAAAGTTTTAAGAGTTCACATTTTAGTGGTTACTCAGGTACATATTAAATTTGAATATATGATCATTAACAATTGAAAACAGTTTTGTTTTATATGTGCATATTTAATGAGGAAGAAGCTAAGTAATTACCTTGAGTACATACTTTTAATTGATGGTGATTTTTCTTTTTAAACAGAAGAGAATTGTTGCTGTAACAAATAGTTTGTTTGCATATGACCAAAGTGCTGTAGTTGACTCTACTACCAGCCAGGTATATGACTTGGGCTAGCCACTTAACTCCTAGGGACCTCATATTCCCATGAGAGACTTGGATCATATAATTTCTGTGGCTCTCTGGAACTCTAAAATTCTTATATCCTAAAAGTCAGAATGACTCTTGTTTAATTTGCCTCCAGACAAAATAGGATTTAAATAGGTATGAACAGGTAGATATGTATCATATTTAAAAACAATAACCAAGTAAGTATGTAAAATGATTAAACTTTCTCCTGAACTTCCAATTATTTTTATCATCTTGAAGTTGCTCCCTGCATGAGGGAACAGCTATGGAATTAGTAGCTTGTAGACAAATTTCACATGTGGCAGCCTTTTCCCTCATTTTGGTATCACAAAATGTAAACTATATGAATTTGGAATACAGTTTGATTTATTTTTCTCATATCCACCACCTGAAAACATACCAATGTCTGCAGAAATAATGGTATTCTTCATTTTGCAGAGTTTCAGCCAAGGTTTTTTTTTTCTTTTTCTTTTGGTGGGGGCGGGTGGGGGACAGTACATACAAAACTCAAGAGACAACCCCCACTCCTTTCTTTCCTGAGTTTGGGTTAGATTTTGGGTATGAATTATGGTCAGGGTTAGAGTTTGAGTTAGGGTTGAGTTTATGATTAAGGTTTTGGTTAGGCTTAGAGTTATTTTGCGGTTAGGTTTGGGGTATAAATTAGGGTTAGAGTTAGGGTTATGGTTAAGGTGAGGGCTAGGATTAGGTATAGGGTGAGGTTAGCATTAACTAGCATTAAAATTAGCATTAGGACTAGCATTAGGGTTAGAATTGAGTTTATGATTAGAGTTAGGGCTAGACTTAACATTGAGGTTAATGTTTGGATTTGGGTCAGGGTTAAAGGTAGAGTAAGGGCTAAGGTTAAAATTTGGTTTACAGTGAGGTTTAGAGTTAGCGTTCATGTTAGCATTAGTTTTAGGGTTAGTATAAGTGTCCATCAATAGACAATTGGAAAAAGAAGATGTGGTACAAATATATAATGGAACATTATTTAGCCACCAAAAAGAATGAAATCTTACCATTTGCGACAACGTGGATAGAGCTACAGGGTATTGTGCTAGTTAAAATAAGTCAGACTGAGAAAGACAAATACCATATGATTTAACTTGTATGTGGAATCTAGAGAACAGGATAAATGAACACACAAAACAGAAACAAACTCATAGATACAGAGAACAAACTGATGGTTGCCAGATGGGAAGGGGCTCGGGGGCTGGGTGAAAAAAGTGAAGGGATTAAGATGTATAAATTGGTAGTTACAAACTAGTCATGGGGAATTAAACTACAGCATAAGGAATACAGTCGATAACATTGTAATGACTATGTATGGTGTCATGCGGTTACTAGACTTACTGGGAGAAATTACTTTATAAATTATATAAATGTCTAACCACTATGCTGTACACCTGAAACTAATATAAAATAGTATTGAATGTCAACTGAAAGTGAAAAATTAATTAATTAATTAAAAAAAGACTTTCCTTTTTCTAAAGGATTGTTCAAGCTTAGACTGACAATCCCGGTAACAAATTGAGCTGTTCTGTATTCCTTTAAAGATCGATGGCCTCATTTTTCAAATACCTCCATAGGCTTATATTAGGCAAAAACAGTACAAATAATAAAGGAAATTTATGTAGCCTATCATTTTTGATGATGTTTTATCTCCAAAATATGGATAAAATATGTGAGAAAAATCAAGATGTAAAGTAGAAAGAGTATCCTTTACTCATATTCTGGTCCTAAAATAGTTCTTACTTTACGCTCTCATTATGTTTTATTTATTGTTTTAAAGAAGGCTGAAGTAAAAAAAAATAATTCATTCATAAGAATATCACAAGACTTTACAGGGCAACAGTGTACACTAATGACTTTTCCACGTTCTGATGCAAAGCATTACAGAGAGTTGGACACAGTCAATTTAAGGCAGATTCTATTCCTTTTATTCAATTTCTCCAAGGCTAACTAACATATTAAGCTACATTTCTAGGCAGAAAATAAACACAAAGTTTATATATTTCATATTTTAGTAGTTTATAAATTTTGAAGTCTATTTCAAGTAAGTTTAATGCATTCAGTAAATGATTTTGTGACTATTTTCCCTATTACCTTATAATGCAGAGTAAGAAGTGTGATATTTAAGCTGTCTATACCTATACTATTAAAAACATAAAAAGATAATTTTTTGTGGAGACTGGTCAGCGGAAAAAAGGTTGCAATTTTATTTTCAATAGTTCTGTCACTCATGTTAAATTTGCCTTTCAATTATTGCTGTCATTTAAAAATTTTAGTTGTCATATTGATATGAAAAGAATCAGAATGCTATCCATAACCTTTGTAAGATTGTCACAAACTTTCAAACTCAGATAAGGTTGATGAAGTAAAATGACATAAATTTCAAAAAGTTTCACACATACTTTTTAAAATGACAACCACATCAGGTTAATTAAAACATCCATCACCTAACATAGTTACCATTATTTTTGTCTCATCATCCCTTTGCTTGGCATTAGCACAATCCTAGTCTAACCCTAATTGTTTTACGATTGTTTCTTTACAGAAACTTTCCCAACTGTTTCTCCTGCCTCTAATATCTATTCCTCCATTTTTTTCTCATACTATCATCAGATCAATCTTCATTATGTCACTTCCTACTTAACAGCCTTCCTTACTTCCAACCCTATTAAGTTGAAGCGGTTCAGTCTGACACCTGTATTTTCTACGCATCCTTATCCTACAACTCTCACCTTATTATTCTGTCCTTCTGTCGTCTTATACCTTCTCTGTCTCTCTGTTCCAGCATCAAATCAGTGCCTCATCATTCAAATCAGTGCCTCATCTAGTTCATTAAGAACTCTCCCTTCTCTGAACTCCTGTAAAACTTGCCTTCTTTGGAACTTGGTTAGATACTGTCTTACTACAACTCATTTGATATAATGATGTATTTTTTATTGACTTTTAGATTGTGATGTGTGGTGTCTCCTTACTGCGTCTAAATATTAAGCTCCTTGAAATAGAGGATGTAGAAACATATCTCCCAAAGTTCCCACGGGGTGATTTGATTTTGAGATGTATGATGAATTAATTAAGTCAAACAATAGATTGAACTATGTTTATTTTTTTTTTAAATATGGAGCGCTTCATGAGTTTGTGTGTCATCCTTGCGCAGGAGCCATGCTAATCTTCTCTGTATCGTTCCAATTTTAGTATATGTGCTGCCGAGGCGAGCACCAGATTGAACTATTTTAAATTGCTGTATTATTACTGTATTAAATTACTGCATAGAAAAAAGACTGAAAGGATGAACACTAAAATGTTTATTACATTTTTTCTCAAGAGGCATGACTGATTTATTTGTTATTCAACAAATATCTGTAGGGTACTTACTCAATTTCAGAGACTTGTAGTTTCTAGACATACACAAGTGAACAAGTTGGACTAAGTTTCTATACTCATACAACTTACATTATGGTAAATGGAGACATAAAAGAAAGAAGGAGAGAAAGAGGGGAAGGGAGTAAAGAAAGAAGGTGTAAGATAGACTAAGTCTTATGACAAGAATTAAAATGGTATGATGTGATAAAGAGTGGCTTCTAAATGTTCTAGACTGTATTGTCAGAAATGTTCTCTTTGAGCAGGTTTCATTTGAGATGATTTATGATAGGAAATGCAAACATTAAAAAAAAATAGCATTGCAGGCATGAGGAACAACAGCTAGTGCAAAGAGGCTCCGTGTGTCCTGAGCCTGACATATTCAAGGAAGTAAAAGAAGGCCAGCATTGATAAAAACCAGTGAATTTGCGGAGGTAGGCAGCCTTAGGCAGCCTTCTAGCTAGATTGTTTTAAAAGCTAGGGTAGTGATTTTGATTTCAATTTCAAATACATTGATTACTTTTAAGCAAGGTGCATGACTGATGTGTTTAGACTATTGTTTTTCAAAGATTTCTCTGACTTCTCTGCGAGGTAGACTACAGGAGGCGGGGAGACTTTTGCAGTGGTCTAGTGGGCAGATTATGGACACTCCAATTGTGAATACTAAAGAAAGAAAGAGATGGAGACATTTAGGAAATATTTTGGAGATTGAATGACAAAATTTGAATAGAGAGTAGATACTGCTTACTAGGAATAAAAGTAATCAAGGATAAATCCTAGGAATTAGGGTTGGGTAAGAATGGAGATGATGGATTATATCACTTTATGAGATGGGGAAAATTAAAGCAAAATAAGTTGAGAGTGGGGAGGGAAATCAGTGTTTCTGTTTGCACCCATTAATTTTGTGATGACAGTTAAGTATCTAATTAAAGATGTAAAAAAAGCACTTGATTTTGAGTCTAGAGTTCTGGAGAGATAGTGAGATCTCAGTGATAAGAAATATTTTGGAGTTGTTGATATGTAGATTCTATTTATAGCCATGAGACTAGACGAGATCACGTTGGAAGACAATATAGCAAAGAAAACAGGAGAGAAGGGGAATTTCTTTTAAAATATAGAAGGATAATAGGTACAAAAAGTTTCAAAAAGAGCATTTCAGGCAAATAGAAAGATTAGGAGAGTGCAATGTCATGAAAGTAGTATAATATTTCAAAAAGGAAGGATGCTTACTGATGGTTTTATTTTTCTGTTGGATTTTCATGTATTTCTCACATTTTCTTTGATCAATGTAGTGAATATTCAGAGTGTCTCCCTAACACACATTCTATTTGATAGAAACTGGATAGGACTGACTTTACCTTTGATTTCCAGAAAGTGCCTGGATTGGTACATAGCATTGCTTCTCAATTCATATGCGTATGCTATTGAATTTCGAGCCGTATGATTCATTATTGTGTAGGACTATTCATGAATTGCAGGACATTTAGCATTCCTACTAAATGTCAACAAAACCTCCAGTTGTTTTTATAATAAAAAAAATCCTTATGAAAATATAATGTATATGGATTCTTATGGCAAATGAGCCTGTCTATATAGAGAGATATGTGTGTATTACATGCTGTTGAGTTGACTCTGACTCCCGGAAACCTTATAAATGAGTGACGTCCATGATATCCTCTCCTCAATAGCCCTACTCAGCTTCTGTAGACTCAGGCCTATGGTTTCTTTGGTGGAGTCAGTCCATCTCATACCTGGTCTTCCTCTTTTCCTGCCACCTTCTAATTTCCCCAGCATTATTGTCTTTTTTTTTTTTTTTCAAACAACCTGCCTTCTGATGTGCCCAAAGCCACTGCCATCCATACTGGGCATACAAAGATGCTTAAGACACATTTCCTCAGGGAGCTTGCAATTATTGGGAGAGACATACAGAAGCCAATAATAATAATAATGCAATGTAATGAATGTAACATTTGAGTTATATACCTATTATAGTAGTGGTGGAGAGAAGAGAATGATCGATTTTATTTGGCTGTCTTAGGGAAATATTTATGTGTATGTTGGGTCTAGGATAATGAGTACCATATTCAGAGTTGGGAAGAGGAAGTGTACAGAAAAGAGTTCACAGAGCAAGACTAAGACTGTTATTCTTATAAAAAAAAAGAGTCTGCTTGCAAATTTGGTCTTTGGCTGGTGCCTGAGAACTTAGATTTCAGGACTTCTCTCACCATCCCCTGATAAGAAGGCTCACTATGCCTAAACTGTTTATACAAACAATACAGCTTTTGCTAAACACCTACTTTTCTTCTGGAAGTCTAGATGTTTGGTATGTGTTAGGGTACTAGGCAGACTGTGCCTATATGACTATCCCCCATTAAAAATCCTCGTCAAATATGGTGATTGAAGGAGAACTAACTCTGCCTGGTGAACACACAATGCAATAGATAGATGATGTATTACAAAATTGTACATGTGAGACCTATATAATTTTTCTAACCAATGTCACCCCAATAAACTTAACAAAAATTAAAAAAAATAATCCTGGGCACTGAGTTTCTAATAAGCTTCCCTGATAGACAATATTTAACAGGTCTTGTTACAACTTGTTGCAGGTGGAATTAAGCACATCCTGTATGATTCCACTGGGAGGGGGAACTCTTGGAAGGTTGTGCCTGGTTTACTCCAAACTTTACCACATGCGCCTTTTTCTTGATGTTTATTTTTATTTTTTAGCAGTAATAAATCACTACTCTGAGTATGACTATATGCTGAGTTCTGTGAATCCTCTTTGCAATTCAACCTAGATGTGGTCTTGAGGATATCCAGTTAAGGAAAGTTTTTGGAAGATCATCTTTGTCAAAGGGAGCAACAACGGTCAGAGACAAGTAGAGTCAAAAAAAAACAATATATGTTTTGAGAGTTGAATGTCATTTGGAATGATTCTCCTGAAATGGGGAGGACCGTTTTACAAAAGGCCAAACATAACCTTAAACATTATCCAAGTATTTGATTATTTCCCCTTTTAAGGGCTTTGATTGGTCCAATTTTTATTTGACCAAATTTTCTTAAAAGCATGCTGTTTCTTACTGGGAACAATAACAAAGAGGTAGTAATAGTCCAACTGAAGTTGTGGACCCACCTCAAGTATCACTGTTTCTCTGAAAACTTTTCTGATTCCCATCAGTGAAAAGTAAAATCTGTCCATAGTCATATGTTTTTCAAAATATTTGTTATAAAATAAGCTTCCCAAGAAAAGGATTGTTTTATTCATTTTTCTTTATCCCCAATTCAGAGCCTAACACAGTGTTTTGTCAACAGAAGTCATTTAGTAAAATTATATTTGTGATCCTTTATGAGATTATAATCTTCATAGGATATGGGGTCATATTTTATTCATCATTGTATCTCTGGAATCTAGTATAATATCTGATTTACATTATCCATTCTTTCATTTCCAGAATATTTATTGAGCATCTGTGATGTGGCACATAAAGGTCTAGGTGCTTGTAACTAAATAGCAAACAAGATAAGAGGACTAACAAGATAACTAACAAGATAATAGTCATGGGAGCTGAATAAATGTTTGTTGCATTCAGCCGTATTTATCCGTTCTTACGTAAGTCAGCCAGAAATCCGTATTCCCACTGTCTTGGTACTGTAAAAGTTGTTCCTCTCTTTATGCTGTACTTTGCTTATCATAGTCCCTTATCTGTTCACTATAATTCCAATTTTGAAACTAGAGTAACTAATACTGCTTTTGCCATTCAAAGAGTTTTTGGTTGTTGTTCTTTGTTTGTTTTAAAAACGGTGTAAACTCCTGATCTAAAAAACATTCTAACCGGACACAATTTTATTGATCAAGGTGGACTATGGTAATTGTAACTTATAATATGTAACTGAGATTTCAGGCTCCAATGAGGGCAGGGATTTTTCTTTTTTTTTTTTCTTCTTCTTTTTCACTTCTATGTTCTCAGAACTTAGAATAATGCTTGGCACCTAGTAATTGCACAATAAAAAATCGCTGAGCAAATTAGTAGAATAAAGAATCTTATGTCAGCATCAAATGAAAGTTTTATCACTGAAATATTATTTTAAATGATAGTTTTAAAAATAATATTAGCTACCACAGCCAAAACATACAACATAAAATGTAAAATAAGTTGAAAAACAAAAGATGATTCTATAATGAAAAAAAAATTCCTGAAATGGGATGCAGAGAACTTGGATTCTTCATGCTTTGCATTAATGCAATGACAATAATGACATTTGGGCATTTTAATCTTTATGCAATTTAGTTTTTCTCATCTGTAAATTAAAGATGTTGAAAGATCTTTCTGAACTCTCTTCCAATGTCAGTGTCAAGTCTACGTGATTATTTGAAAGAAATGAAACGTGATTGGAGTAATGTAAAGCCTAATTTGACTGTTTTGTAGACTACTTTCATAGGTTACTGGTCATTTTCTCATATTCTAAATCTGTTAATGTCTCAGACTGGGATGAGGATAGTAGATGGTCAGGCAGTAATACAAACAACAGTATCAACTTACAGGGATAATCATTTACAACAGACGAGGCTTTACCAGAAAAGAACATAAAATAAGATAAAGTAAAAAGCTAGGTGATGGGGAAGTAGGGAACAAAATAAAATGATGCATTTTAATCTCTGTCTTCTATGGTGCATTTGAATCTAGCTTGTGAATAGCAGGAAGAAGAGTGGATTGACATGGACTGATCTAGGAAGGTTGACTTTCTTTTCTGAAAAATTTCTCATAGAATTTTATATTTCTAATGGATATTACCTATTATCTATGTTTTTAATAGTGATATAGTTTAGTAGATCTATGACTTATATTTAATACATAATAGTTTCTAATAGGTTTGCCTAAATTGGTAAAACAATGTATTTGATGCAATAAAATGAATACCAGTAACGTAGTTTCTTTCTGTGCCAAGCCTCTTGAAAATCAACACGTATGGCATACTGTGACCCAGAGCTCACATTACTGAGGATGGCCTTGGCACAGACTGCTATTGCTGTTTACCCAAATATACATCTGAGTCTTTCATCAGGAATGAGCATTCTTGGACAAAAACAAAGACTTACCATAAAGTGTCAAATAGGCAGACGAGTACCTTAAATAGTAAGCAATCTTTTCAGATTGATTTTTTTTCTTTTTATTCTCACTGAGTCATTGTCACTGATGTCTGGCTTTCCTCAGAATTCATAACATGGAATCTTTATCTTAAGAAATATTTGTTAAAAATAAACAAGCAGAAAGTATTTAATGTCTATTTCTATCAGATGATGGCTATGATGTAACACAATGCATTTTTCTTTTATCTGCCCATAGTTATTTATTTGAATAAAAATTTTTAAAGGACCCGATTCTATAAATGTGTACATAAAGATATAAAGATTTATGTTTGGATTTTCAGTAGAAACCTTTAAGAATCAAATATTTTAGTTTTGTTATACTTTGGGTTAGTGAAAGGAATGGGAAACTTACGTAATTCTTCTAAATCCTTCTTTAAAAGACTAAAGGAAAAGTTTATGACTGCAAAAATATGACTTCTTAAAAACTTCATTGCACTTATTTTTTGAGAAAACCTATGATTAGTAATTCACATTACTGCAGTGAAAACTATTTTTTAACACAATTTTAAATAAATTTTAAGTTCAGTGTATCATTTATAAAGCTATTTGTAGTAAATTTTCTTAACCTTGTATCTAGACCTAGTCACTCTTGTCTAAATGCTCGATTTTGATGTGACTTTGAAGCTCATGATTGCATATTTCTTTCTTTTGACATCTCCCTGATTTTTGACTCATGTCATTTTCAAGGAAATTATGTCATTAGAGTTTATATTTCATATTTTTTCCATTCAAATGCTTCAACTATAGTTCTTTTAATACAAAATTACCTCATCCAATACCAATATTTTCTTTATGTTTATGCAGTTCCTCAAAGAATTCATCCAGTCCCAAATCTTCAACTCTAACCTCTAAACTAGTTATCACCAAACTCATTCAATTATTAATTTTATCAATAGATATTTATTGGGTATCTTCTGACCTGTTACGCACTATGTAGAGTGATGGGAATACAATGGTAGGAATCTCTTTCCTTCTAGACTTTCTTCTTTTTTCTTCATGTATTCTTTTATTCAGCAAACATTTATTGAACTGCTACTTTGTGCCAGGGGAAGGACTGAGGGGAAAAAAATTTAAAAAAGCAGAGCCCAGCCCTGAAGGAATTATAATTTCTTAGAGAAGAGAAAAATGTTAACAAATAATTTCAAATTCATAAGATAACTGCTATTATGATAAGGATTTCCACACAGCAAACTGTGGATGATGAATGGCCATAGGGTTCAGGAAAAGGTTCTGCATTGTTCAGGGTCTTGCCTCAGATATAAAAAAAAACAGTTGTTTTGGTTTGAGTTTTCCTAGAAGTTGACCTAGAGATGAGGATTCAAGTGAAAGTAGATTATTTGGTAATGGTAGAAGAATGGGCAGGTAAGATGGAGGAGAAGGAAGCCATATAAAGTGTGTGTAATCAAGCTAGTTACCACCAGGCATAGCTAGCTGTAAGTCAATCCCTCCAGGGAACTAGGAGGAAAACCGTGATACACAACTCAGTTACCCATTTCCTTCCACCCCAGGGTGAGGAACCTGGTTATTATGCTCCAACTCCCTGTCCATCATTGTCTGCTTCTGGGAACACTGATTCTATCACCTATGCACGACTGAAAGCGCTTTTGTGGCTGAGTAAAGCCTTTAGACCAATCAGTGCAGGAATTTACATTAAGCAGCCTTCAGTGTATATAAATTAATGTCACAGGCATATCCACAGGGTAGGGACACATCTGCTAAACCAAGTAATTCAATAGGAGGACTCTAGTACAGGAAATGAATTACTAAGTTGTCGAAAGTACTAAGACGACAAACAGGAAAAGGTGAGGCAATATCAAGATTAGCAACTGCAGGAAGCCACTCTAACCCCTAGAAGACTACAGGAAAACAGGAAAGAAAACAGTTTGGGCCCAGGAACCAGGGCTGTGAAGCAGAAGCTTGAACCACTGAGGAGATATACACAACTGCTGGAAATGATGACTGAAGAACAGGAAGAGAAAGATAAGCCCTGGTTTTGTCCATCTTCTTGTTCTCCAAAGTCTAGCCAGCATTGCCCATTGGCCAAACACAGCTGAGAGGACAGTAGTTAAAGGAGCCTGGTAAGGATGGTTTGAGATATTAGGTCCTTGTAACCTTTGTAAAACACAGCAGAGCAGCAAAGGGCAGGGGGAAGACCTCAGAGCCAATAAACAAATAAACAGTACAGGTTTCTTTAAAACATATTGCCTAAGCAGAGTTTTCATGATTTTTCCCCACTTAATTTTATTTTGTACTCTGCCACTAAACCATCTTTATTGCATTCAGGGTAGTCTCTTTCTTAATCATAAAATAATAGTTTGCTCAGTTTGTTGTCCTAATCTATAAGCTTCTTTTCTAATTGTTGCTCAGTTTGTTTTCCTCATCTATAAGCTTCTTTTCTAATTGTTCATTTCAAAGTTCAGGTTATGGCTTCCCCAGAGACACCAACTGGCAATGATCCCTCTCTCTGAGAGTCTTCACGTGTATGTGAGTGTGTGTGTGTGTGTGTGTGTGTGTGTGTGTGTGTATGCCTCTGCACACGTGTGTGGGTATAACACACTTCCATGGCATCATGTATCGGTTCCTGTTTAATGAGTGTTTTACTTGCCCTTTGGAGAGTTGAGACTTGTATGAGTTAAGATAACGTTGTATTGTTTGATAGAAAAGCGAAAGTAACATTGACTGTTTTTTTCTCTCATGTAAACCTGGATCATCTAGGTTCATATGACAGTTTTTGTATCATCAGGAATCTGTAACCTTAATCCTAAACATATTGTTTCTACTTCATGGTCTAAGTTAGTTGCTTTGAATCTAATCATTATGTCCACATTCTAGCTGGATGAAGGTCATGGGGAAGAGAAGGTCAGGCCTCCTTCCTATTAGAACACTTTAAGGCTATTGTGTATCATATCCATTTATAGCCACATAGTTACATGGTCACAACTGGATGACAGAGAGTCTGAAATATTGTTTATGTTAAA
Source organism: Rhinolophus hipposideros (assembly GCF_964194185.1). Lineage (NCBI taxonomy): Eukaryota > Metazoa > Chordata > Mammalia > Chiroptera > Rhinolophidae > Rhinolophus > Rhinolophus hipposideros. Next base: position 71,074,107 of record NC_138049.1, read on the forward strand.
TAGTCTCATATGTTATGTTGGGTCCTTTAAGAAGAAACACCAAGATGTAATTAGCAGTGTAAAAGCTTTACTGGGGGAAATGTCTATGAAGGATAAAAGAGAGAGTAGGAGTAGGCAGGGGAAATTTTTAAATCATGATTGAGGCAGGTCTGACATCTGTAAAAGGGAAAAAATTGGGTAGGAAGAACTTCCTACTGCAGTGTAGCTCTGAGAACATCTCAACCAGGCCGACAGGAAGTCCCAGAGCAAAGATGTCCTATATTGGGCAGAAATTAAAGAAGTCCTATGTTGGGCAGAAATCGCCCAGCTTTAGTGTATCCTCTACGCTCAGTCCTTTCTAGTTGTCTCTGGCAAGGAGATATGAGTGGCATATTTCCAGGTTGCCATAGCCAGCGACCATGGCTCCCTAGATTCTTTTACTATAGAGCCTTGATAGGACCCTTGCTTACACTTATTTTCTATCGCATTGACTTCTAGTACAACATTATATACATGGGTGTGGAATATTATATACCCGTGCTTTATGAGTGTTCTGCACATGTATAATATCAATTCAAAGACTCTAGCTTTTTCTGGGTTATCTGAGCAAAACCATACATATACAAGCACACTAAGTCTTTTAGGTGTAACAAGATTATGAGTCCTTATAATAGGCCCTGAATAGCCAAAGAAATCCTCAGAAAGAAGAACAAAGCAGGAGACAGCACACTTTCTGATTTCAAGCTATACTATAATCACCAAGCTGGATGGTACTGGCATACAAAGATAAATAGTCCAATGGAACAGAATCTAGAGCCTAGAAATAAAGCCATGCATATATGGCAAACTAATATTTGACAAGGGAGCCAAGAATACTCAATGGAGAAAAAACAGTTTCTTCAATAAATGGTGCTGGGATAATTAAATACTCACATGTAAAAGAATGAAACTGGGCCTATATTTTACACAACACATAAAAATTAATTCAAAATGGATTAAAACTTAAATGTAGGACTTAAAACCATGGAACACCTAGAAGAAAACATCGAAGTAAAACTTCTTGACATGAGACTAGGTAATGATTTTTTGGATATGACACATAAAGGACAAGCAAAATAAATAAATAAATAAATAAATAAATAAATAAATAAATAAATAAATAAATAAATAGGATTACATCAAACTTAAATAATTCTGCACAGAAAAAGAAGCCATCAGCAAAGTGGAAAGATAACCTAAAGTAGAATGCAAAAAATATTTGCAAACTACATATCTGATGAGGGTTTAATATCCAAAATATCTAAAGACTCATAGAACTCAATAGCAAAAAAAGCGGGGGGAGGACCTGAATAGACCATTCTCCAAAGAAGATATATGAAAGATAACAGGTGCATGAAAAACTTCAACATCACAAATCATTAGGGAAATGCATATTAAAACCACACTGAGATATTACCTCACACCTATGAGAATGGCCATCATCAAAAAGCTAAGATAAATGATTGCATAAATGTGGAGAAAAAAGGAACCCTTGTGTACTGTTGGTGGGATTGTAAATTGGTACAGCCACTATGAAAAACAGTATTGAGGTTCCTCAGAAAATGAAAAATAGAACTACCATATCATCCAGCAATTCCACTTCTGGAAATATACCTAAAGGAAACAAAAACACTAACTTGAAAAGATATTTGCACCCCCATGTTTATAACAGCATTATTTATAGTAGCCAAGACAAGGAAGTAGCCTAAGTGTTCATCAGTGGATGAATGGATAAATAAGTTGTGGTATAGATATAAAATGAAATATTACTCAGCCATAAAAAAACAAGGAAATTCTACAATTTCTAACAACATGGATGGAACTCAAAAGCATTATGATAAGTGAAATAAGAGAGACAAAGAAAGATAGATCCTCTATGATCTCACGTGTATGTGGAATCTTAAACAAAGCAAAAAACAAAACACCAAACCCATAGAAAAATAGATCAGACAGGTGGTTACCGGAGGTGAAGGATGAGGGGGGAGGGGAGTAGAAGAAGGTGGTCAAAAGGTACAAACTTTCAATTAGAAGATAAATAAGTCCTAGGGATGTAATATGCAACATGATGGCTCTGGCTGTGATATGTAGGAAAGTTGTTAAGAGAGTAAATCCTAGTTTTCATCACAAGGAGAAATTGTTTTTCGTTGTTTTTTCCTTTTCTTTTTATTGTATCTATATGAGAAGATGGGTGTTAGCTAAACCTATTGTAGTAATCATTTCATAATATATGTAAATCAAAACTATCATACTATATTCCTTAAACTTATACAGTGTTGTATGTCAGTTACTAATAAAAGTGGGGAAAAAAAAACTTTATGAGGTCCACGTTTCTTTGAAAACTAACCAAAATTTTCTGAAAGATGAGATTTCATTAGTTATTCAATGGAAAGTTGTTAAAAGTGATGATGAGAGGGAATGTCTTGAACACTGATAGAGGCAGCACAAAATTATGGGTTTGTAGAATTCAGAACTAAGGAAGCGAACCCATATCATACAGATGAAATCTAGTTCAACTTCTCCTATTAGGGAACATATGGGGAAAAGGAGACACAGGTAACAATTTATACCTAAATTCCCACAGTGCCTTGAGGCATTATCAGTCCCAAGTCCCGGGTCTCTTGACTTCCCCATGAAGTGTGTGTACTGCTCTGACTCCCTATTTCTTCAAAAGTGGGTACCTTTTTGTGTAGGACATCATCACCAAACTTTGCGAATTAATGAATTATATATGAAGGTCATATCCTACAAAAGCGACTGAACAGAAATAAAGTGATTTGGGATTTGAAAGGTCAAGCCAAACAGGCTATTTTACCAGAAAATGAGAGACTTTGTCACACCCATTCAGCATAATAATTGGTGACTGATAGTCATAATACCTTATGCTCTTGTTAACGTAATCTAAAGAATCTATAAAATATCAGTCCATTCACTGTACCCTAGGAGATGCTTTTGGAGAAATGCTAGGCTTTCATGTCAATTGGAACAAATTGCACATAACGGGTTCCTCTAAATGGTCTGATGCCTCACTGTCAAATCTTCACAGTCCAGTTCTTGAGGTTCACTCTCCTGAGTATAAAGATGTAAACAGTTTCATCTTCCCAAAGTTGTCCACCTGAGGTTTTAGAAGATTGCTGCATGAATCACAAGTAATCGGAGTTTACTACTCCTTCTCCCATTATCGTTAAGCAGAAAATAAACTGCAAAGCTAAACACTTGCCCCTGGCTTACTTACATCTTCATTTCCTTACCTCTGAGAATTCAGGTGCATTTTCAACAAGTTTACAGCCTCGTAAGACATAAATATAGCCCTTCGGTTGCAATCTTGTTCTGCCAAGTGCAGTGCTCTCAGAATGGCATCATCTGTACTAATAGTGCATTAAATCTCTCAGGTCCCGCCAGCCTCTATGATCAGGACTGTTTTAGGAGAGCTGTTTGAAGAAGGTGCTGATTCTCAGTATTGATAACAGTGAGCCAACTGTGGGGATTGCTGTTTAATACTGAAATTCTGTCTTGTTTTGCCACAGCAACAAAACGTAGCTTTCTTTTCTCCTTTGGACCCTGATGTCTTTTAATCAGAGCATGATTCTCAACAAACAGAAGGTAACTGGTCTAATTAAGTAACAATAAATGCATCATGCAAACTCCAGTAACACAAGATAAAAACCAATTGGATCAAGACTATGCTAGTTTGTCCTGACTTTTCTGCTTTGTTTCCCAATTATGTTTAGGAAAACATGCCCAGGTAATTGCAGCATCTTTAATCAAATAGCAAGAGTTTAGCTGTAAATAACAGAATATTCAAACAACAGTAACTTAGGCACTAAAAACATTATTATTCCTTAAGGTATGAAGTATGGAAATAGATAGCTCCAGGGTTTATTTAGGGATTCAATGACATCATCAAGGATTAAGGATCTTTTTATTTTTCCAATCTACTACCCAACATCCTCTATGCTTGTGGCCATTTTGGTTGGCCAGAAATGATGTTGAGCAGTTAGTAATTTAAAAACACAAACAAAAATCCCTGATTCCCAGTGGATTAAATGCTAACTTACAAACTTTATCTTATGAGAAGAATAAAACGAAGGAGATTCCTCTCTCTCTCTGCACTCACAGAGTAAAGGTCACGTGAGTCCATGACAAGAAGGTAACTGTCTGCAAGCCAGGAAGAGTCCTCATCAGAACCAGGCCAGGCTAGCACCGTGATGCGATCTCAGATATACAACCTCCAGAACTGTGAGAAAATAAATTTACGTTTTTAAGCTACCCTGTCTATGTTATGGCAGCCCAAGCTGATGGGTAGCATACATTAGATTAGCAATCATTAAAAAATCAGATCATATGTGAGTGTTGGCCAGTTTATGGAATAAAAAACTCTCACCTACTGCTAGTGGGAGTATAAATTGGAACAACCACGTGGGAAAACAGTTTAGCATTCCCTGGAAAATTTGGCATGCAAATATCTTACAATTCACTCCTAGAAATCTCCCCCAGGCAAATGCTTCCAAATGTGCACCCAGAGACAAGCACATGAATGTGCAAAACAGCATTGTCCACCATGGCCAAAAGCTGAAAGAAGCCTGACTGTTTATCAATGGCAAAATTTATAAATTTATTGTGATATGTTTATATACAAGAATGCTGTACTACAGTGAAAATAATTAACAACTAGTTAATCAATGGGGTTAATGGTAGAAACATAATATGGAATGAAAGAAGCAAGTTACAATATGATTTTATGTAAAATTCAAAAGGTAAAACAAAAATTTATTTTAATCAGCATTATTTAGGCGCAATTGACAATCAACTGTGTATATTTGAAGTATAAAATCTTATAGGTTTGGGTGCTGCATAGTCTGTGAAACCATCACTACAAACAAGACAGTAACATATTCATCAAGTTTCAAGTCTCCTTTTGTCTCTTCATAATTCCTCTTTTTTTATCTTCTGTGCCCCATCCCCCCATTCCCAAGTTACTATGGATCTTCTTTTTATTGCTATATATTTGTTTGCCTTTTATAGAAATAAAATCATACAGTTTGACTTTTTTTTTTTTGGTCTGGCTTCCATCACTCATAATAATTATTTTGATATCATACATGTTGTTGTATCAATAGTTCATTTCTTTTTATTGCTGAATAGTATTCCATTGTATGGGTATACCACAATTTATTTTATCTGTTCATCTATTGGCTAACATTTTTATTTTTTCTGGGCTTTGGCTATTACGTATAAAGCTGCTATGAATATTTCTATACAAGTCTTGTACGGACATGTATTTCTTCTTCTCTTCAAGTGGAATGGCTGAATCTATGCTAGATGTGTGCTTAATTATTTAAGAAATTGCCAAATTGCTTTCTAAAAATATTGCACCATTTTACATTTCCACAAGGAGAATATGAGCATTCTAGTTTCTCCACATTCTCTCCAAAACCTAGTATAGTTAGCTTTGTTCGTTTTTCGTTTTTTGTATTTTGTTTGTTTGTTTGTTTGTTTGTTTTATTTTAGACATGCTGATAGGTGTCTAGCAGTATTTCATTGTGGCCTCAATTTCATTTCCCTAATTTGCATAGTGACTTGATCATATTGAACATGTTTCCATATCATTATTTTCCATTCATATATCTTCTTTAGTGATATATCTGTTTGAATCTTAGCCGATTTTTAAATTTGGCATTTGTTATATGGTTGAATTTTATAAGTTCTTTACATACTCTGGATACAAGTTCTTTATCAGACATAAGCTATGCAAATATTTATTCCTAGTCTGTGGACTTCTTTTTTCATTCTCTTGACAATATCTTTCAATGAGCAGAAATCTTAATTTTGATGAAGTTCAGTTTATCAATTTATTCTTTTGTGGATTATGCTTTTGATATTTTGGTATTTGTTTAACCCAAATTCACAAATACTTTCTCTTATGTTTTCTTCTGGAAGTTTTGTGGTTTTAAGTTTTACATTTAGATCTATGATCTGTTTTGAATTATTTTTTTATATGATATAAGGTATGAATTCAGGTTCATGTTTTTATATCTGGACATCCGATTGTTCTAGCACCATTTGTTGAAATGACTGTCCTTTCTCCACTGAATTACCTTTGAATCTTTGTCAAAATGTTGGTTATTCTTATTTGTGTGGGTTCATTTCAGGATTCTTTATCATAAAATAATACATTTTAAAACAATACATAGATAAGTGGTTAAACTATACATAAAAGCAAGAGAATGATTAACATCAATTTCAGGATCATGATTACCTTCAGGTCGTTTGATAGAACAGTGAAGTATGAGATCAAGGAAAGGATTCTAGGACACACTGTTCTATTTCTTAAGTTGAGTGGTGAGGATAAGACTGTTTAGTTTTATTATTAATCTTCAAACTTGACTTATACATTATAGAAAATACTTTATATACTTTATGAAGTTTATATTTCACAATAAAAAATAACCCCCAAGTTGACTTCCCCATAGGTTCCATTATTCAAAACTGGTTAACATGTCTCCACTCAAAAACGATCATTGCCAAAAAGATACTGAATTTTAATGTGTTTTAAGATGACCAAAGCCAATGTACTGATTATGAAAATGTTTCTCTTAACCAAACCCATTCTTCTATACTGTACTCTGCTTTGTGATGCTGGAGTTGGGACTGTAAAAACATCTCCACTTTGCCATTTTTCTCTTTGTTTGACAGTAGAGGGTTCTAGAGGGATATAGGAAAGCCGGAGGAAAGAACAGGGATATGAAACTCTCTGCTACACATCCTGTTCCTGACAGCATCTACAGGCAATGTGTTTCTTCCTCCAGGGTATTGGTTCCAGTTTTCAGACTTTTTCCACACTTCCTAACTAGTCTCAGTTACCAGCCCCGGGCAGTACGCCTTTCTCCAAGCTCTCTTCCTAGTTTCTAGATTCTAATAACTCGAACTCTTCCCTTTGTTCCCCCAAGACCTGGGAGTGAAGGCTGCTTCTTGCATTTTCTATCACTGTTTCCTCACCGTTTTCTTTTTGCTTTGTAGTCAGTCTCCCATTACCTTCCAACGAGCCAATTCTCTGTATCAAAATCATCCTACTAAAATAGCTGTAGTGGTTTCATTTCTTGCTGACTTTACAATGATTATGTGTCATTTACATTAGTTTTTTTTTCTTTTTTCTTTATGGAAGATATGGTTGACTCAGAGAGGAAGAGATACATGAAGGCAACCATATATATATATATATATATATATATATATATATATATATATACACATATATATATATATATACATACATATATATATGGTTTTTAAATATATATATATATATATATATATATATATATTAGTTTTTAAATAAATGAGATGTTTTGTTCCGATGAGAGCAAGTCTTAGACCAAATTCTGCTACACTCCAACATTTCTTAGCCAGTAAGAACAAAACTGTTAATGATCAATTTCATAACTCAATGAAACCCCAGTTCCTATCCTTTTAAGTACTTGACAAAAACACTTTGTAAGACAGATTGTATGGAAGGAGATCCAACTATTGCACTGGCAGGGTTCAGAAAATTCTCTAGTCAGATCAGGTGAGAGGATCCTCCAAAAATGTTATAATACAGTTCTTAAACCTAAATTAAGGACCTACTCCTAAGCCCTAGTTCTAAGGACAACAGACTACTGGGCTCACTAGATTCTTATAGGCCTTCCATGAAATGGTGAAAAAACCACTCTACACAACTTGAACAACACTTATTTCACAATTGAAAAAAAAAAAAATTCTAACAAGCCCTCTGCTGCTGATTAGAGATAACAGTAGTAGAAGTACTTATCTGTAGGCACTCAGAAATGTGGGTACCTGATAAGAATCTTTCAAATTCTAACTATACATATTTGGATTAAGGTATTTCAAATGATACCTAATCGCCCCTAGATTACATAAAAAATAATACATGCAGATACACACAGGTGTGTGTGTGTGTGTGTGTGTGTGTGTGTGTATTCCTTGATAATGAAGTATCATTTTGTAAATTATAGTTTATATAACACTAAGCTAGTTTCATATCCTGAGTTTGCAAGAGAGACTTCTTTCCCTGAGTACATTGCCTCTCCTTAACTAAATCATACTGGAGTTCTATTATCAAGACCAACAATATCTGCCTCAAACCTAAATATGTTAACTAGATTTACTCACATAAATATTTACATGTTAAGCTGGTAAATTTTAACTTTATTGAATTGCATGAGGAAGATTAAAATTTTATTTGTGACTCTAGTGTTTATGTAAAGGTTTCCATATTTTCCTCAGGATAGTTCTGGTTTATTGTTGTTCTCTGAGTGCATAATTGATAACAATTCCTTTAAGTCTCTCTAGTGACCTGGTTGGACAATATAGTAATCAATAATGCTGGTAAGTAGGGTAATAAAATGAGTCATGTCTATTTTCATTGTTGACATGCAGAATTAGTTGAGTGGATGCATAAAATGCTCTACAGTTTTCCAAAAATGTTCTTTATTAAGGTTGAAGGATGAATGATTCTTTAAATTGTTTTTCAGAATTGCATTAGTTTTTACTACTGTTTCTTTTTAACCATCTACATGTATGTATGAGTTGCATGTGTGAATTTAAAATATTTTTTATCTGCATGTTGAGAGAGTGTACAATGTAATTAAAATGAAAAATGAAAATTTGATGAGAAAAATTTATTCTCTGTTTTCTAACGAAAGAAATATCAATGTGTCTTTAGATTACAGATGAAAGTTTTCAACCAAAACATGTAAATTGATTAGGAGGGATTTAGTGCACCATACTGTATCTGTACTAATTATGCAAAATAAGGAATTATCTTTGCTCAGAAATTTGAAAATATGCTACAGTGAAAGCATTAGTAGCTAAAAACTCTGGCTTTTAATTGAGCTGATCAAAGTGATGTAAATAGTACAAAACAAAAAAGTACAAAGGACCAAAGAAATACTTGAGTTCAAACAATAGGAAAGACATTTGTGTGCAACACGCCTCTTGAAACTACAATAATTAGTCTTGAGTTAACAGCTGATCAAAAACCTAAATATTGAACCTGAGAAAAGAGTACTTCATCTGATTTACGTGAAAGAGATCGTATTCATAAAAGGTTTCAAAGGAAACTTTTTCGCCAATATTTGCATACAAGAGTAAATAGAAATCTTATAATGTTGTATTAGTTTATAGATGTAGCTCTTGAGTTTCTTAAAGGTGCTTTGAAAAAATTTTTTTGTAGACACTCTAAAAATGATTTGGAAACAACCTCTAGAGCTGAAGTTATATGTCCCTGGGGTCCAATTGAAAAAACATGCTTCTAAATCCATACTTGTTAAGTTAGTGTGTCTGGGAAAATTAAGTCTAACACAATTTTCAGTTCCGACTTTCTATTTTTTCCTGCATAAGAGAGTGTAAGAATAATATACAACCCTTCCCTTTCATCATATTTGTAAAGGTAACAGGCCATCATGCTTATTATCTCTTCGAATCAGACCAGGTGTGGGGATGGTAGGCTTTTTTTTTTTTTTCTAATTTGCACTTCTGGGTTAGTAAAGATCATTGATGATAAAAGGTTTTGATGTCCTTCATTCACTGAAGAACTTTTTGCTGTAAAATAATTCCTATAATTGAAATTTAAAGAGATTTACTTTGTCTAGCCTTAAGAAGATAAAGCTTAGAGAAGTGATTTAATTTCATTCTGCAGTCTATTTTATGACAGTAGTTTTGAGTTCTATTAAAGGTTAGGGCAAAAGGTATAAAACAAAGGACCCAGTAAGATAAATGTAGGGTAGATGTTAAAGATTTTAGATTTGATTTAGGAATAACAGAATTTTTTTTTGCCAGATGTTAGCTTTTCTGAAGATATTTGAGGAAAGGGTACCAAATAATCATTTTCCTAGGAAGGCTGTAGAATAATCTTTGCTGCACCAAATTAAACACTGGTTAAATAAGTAATACTATTCTTTTGAAGTTACGTATGTGCAGCATCTATATCTATCTATCTATCTATCTATCTATCTATCATCTATCTATCTATCTATCATCTATCTATCTATCCTCACCTATCTTCATCTATCATTTATAGTACTTTATAGTTATGCTATACATTTTATACATCTAAATTTATAAAATTTATCTAGAATTTATAAAATTCAGTAAGAATTCCTTTGATAAATCTAATTTCTCAAATGATATATTTGAAGCTTTATAGTAGTAGCCTTAATACTTAAACTGCTATCTGTATGAATGTGTGAGTATGCGTGTGTGTTTTGAAAACATCATATCAAGAAAATCCTATTTCGTCTAGTTACATAGCTACAAAAACTAACAAGAACAACAAAAAAGTCCTCAATTAAGGTGATGAAAAAACTTGGAGGGGACCAAGGAGTATAAGAACTATAAGGAGTAAAAGGTCCAAGATGGCGGAATAGGTAAACGTTATGCCACCTGCCTCGCAGGATCACATTAAAATTACAACTAAATTATAGAAAATTTAACCTCAAAAACCATCTGAAGATTAGCTGAAAAGAACCCCTATAACTAAAGATATAAAGAAGAAGCCACATTGAGACTGGTACGTGGGTCGGAGACATGAAAGGGTCTGATCCCAAAACCCACAGATAGTGGCTGAGCACTGGAAGGAACACCTCTGTAGTGAAGGTCCCTCCTGAAGAGGGAGAAGTCCCAGCCCCACACAGGGCTTCCCAACACAGGGATCCTGTGCCAGGAAGAGGAGTCCCCACAACATACGGCAGTGAAAATCAGTGAGGACTCTATCTATCCATTCCAGTGAGAAAAAAGGCGGCTGGAAACCCAGATGTCCTCTTCAAGGGCCTGTCCATACACTCTCTAGCTTGCAAATACTCACATGGGATCCATTGGAGGGGTGGCAAATGAGAGGCACCAGACACATATGGGGAAAGACTGAGTTATGTAACATCGGGGAAAAGGCTGGAGGGACAGCCACCCTTGTCCCTGTGGAGAATTCACCTTACGTGTAGCCTGCAGGTGGGTGCCATCTTTCCTGTGTTGAACCCTCTCTCAAAGAGCCAAATCTGAGACCTCATTGGTCTGGTAAAGTCCTCATGTCATACTACCTTGGTCACACCCTAGGTTCTCAGCCTGCCTAACTAGTGTTATATCTCTGGGGATACTCTAGGCTCCGGATTGGCTGGTGCCACATCACAAGCTGCAGAAGTCTTTCACAACAACAGATGGCCAGCAGCTGCCTAGGGAACTTGTTGTGCCAGTCAGTCAGCCACAGCTGTCCCTGCAGCATCTCTTGGCTGGCACTTGGGGATCTGCGGGCACAAGTCTAATGGTGGTTGGCCACAGTGTTTGAGGGCATTTTGTGAAATGGTCACAGGCTCTGCACTGGCACAAAAATGAATGTGCATTAACTTTGTAAAAACCATCTACCACACCCTGTGACTGTCTGGGACCCACCCCACCCAGCTAGTGCTACACTCAACCAGCCCAGCCTGCACACCTAACAAGGCTCTTTCAGCAGATGAGCATTATGGGAAGTGGCAGATAGCAACAAGCCTACGGGGGCCCTGGGCCTTTTGCTCAGGTGTCCCAGGTAAGTACTAGTGGCAGCAGATCTCGGTTCACAGTGAGGCCATCTGCACATGCCTCCAGGTCCAACAGAGGTAGCAACTAACCACATGTAGCTTTGTAGCCCCTAGCAGGTAACTCTGGACCAGTCACAAGCTAAGCTGATATTAGCCTGCACAGGACCCCCTCTCAAGAGACACCGGAAATAATTCACCTAGAGGCTGACTTCAGACAAAAGAGAGTGCTACTCAATTAGTGCCATAAGCAGCACACCCAAAGAGTGGTCTCAATGGACACAAGAATCCCTCTGAGGGATCAAACTCACACAGCAGCTCACACAAAGTGGGTATAGCCAGTCCTCACAGCCAGTCAGCCTAAGAGTGAATTCACCAACTGACACATCAAAAACAATCAAAGTTCAACTACAAGAGAATACGCACAATAAACACAAGGGACATTCCTGGAACACATGCATAGAAGATCAGGGACCCTGCACCACTAAACCACACAGGAGACATACTACATAAGGCCACCTGGCAAAGACTGAGAGACATAGCAGCTCTACCTAATACATAGAAAGAAACACAGACAGGCAGCCAGAATGAGAAAACAAAGAAGCATAACCCAAATAAAAGTACAGGAGAAACCTCCAGAAACAGAACTAAATGAAATGAAGCCAACCAACCTACCAGAGACAGAGTTTAAAACACTGGTTATAAGAATGCTTAAGTAACGTAGTGAGAACTTCAACAGAGATAGTAAGCATAAAGAAGGACTTAAAAACAATAAAAGAACCGGTAAGAATTTAAAAGATACAATAACTGAAATAAAGAATACACTAGAAGGAATCACCAGCAGACTAGATGAAGCAGAGGATTGAATCAGCGATTTGGAAGCTAGTGTAGCATAAAGCACCTAATCAGAAAAACAAAAAGCAAAAAAAAAACTTTAAAAAACAAACAATATAAGGGACGTTTGGGACAGCATAAAGCATACCAACATTCACATCACAGGAGCATCAGAAGGAGAAAAGGAGCAAGGGATTGAGAACCTATTTGAAGAAATAATGACTGAAAACTTTTATGTGGTGTATCACATTAATTGATTTATATATATTGAACTAACCTTGCATACTTGGAATAAATTTCACTTGATTGTGGTATGTGATATTTTTAATTTATTGCTGAATTGTGTGTACTAATAGTTTGTTGAGGATTTTTGCATCTGTATTCATTGGAGATATCAGCCTACAGTTTTCTTTTTCTTTCTTTTTTTTTTTTTTTTTTTTTGGTAATGTCTTTGTCTGGTTTTAGAATCAGGGTAATGGTGTCCTCGTAAAATGAGTTTAGGAGCCTTCCCTCCTCTTGAATTTTTGGCAATAGTATGAGAAAAATAGGTGTTAGTTATCTTTTGAATGTTTGGTAAATTTCATCTGTGAAGCCATTTGGTCCACAACTTTTGTTTGTTCGCAGCTTGTTGATTACTGATTTGATTTCATTAGTAGTAATTAGTCGATTCAGATTATCTGTTTCTTCTTGATTCAACTTTGGAAGATTGTATGCTTCTAGGAACTTAACAATTCTTGCACATTGTCCAATTTCTTAGCATGTGGTTACTCATATTGTTTTGTTAAAATTTTTTTGATTTCTGTAATGTCTGTTTTCACTTCTCCGCTTTCATTTCTGATTCTATTTATTTGGGTGCTCTCTCTCTCTCTCTCTCTCTCTCTCTCTCTCTTTCTCTTTCTCTCTCTCTCTCTCTCTCTCTCTCTCTCTCTCTCTCTCTCTCTCTCGGTTAGTCTGATTAAAGGTTTATCCATTTTGTTTATCTTTTCAAAAACATAGCTCTTGGTTTCATTTATTTCCACTCTGATCTTTATTGTTTCCTTCCTTTTACTCATTTTGGGTTTTATTTGCTGTCCTTTTCCAGTTTTCTTAGGTGTAAAGTTAGACTAAGGAAGAAAAAGACCTGTACTCAGAAAATTATAAGACATTGTAGAGAGAAATTAAAGATACAAATAAATGGAAACATATACCATACTCAGGGATATGAATAATTAATATAGTTAAAATGTCCACACTACCCAAAGCATCGAATCTATGTATTCAATGCAATCCCTATCAAAATACAAATGGCATTTTTCACAGCATTATAATAAATAATCCTAAAATTTATATGGAAACATAAAAGACCCCAAATAGCCATGGCAATCCTGAGAAAGAAGAACAAAGCTGGAGGTATCAGGCTACCTGATAACAAACTATACTACAAGGCCATAGTAATCAAAATAGCATGGTATAGGCACATAGATCGATGGAAAAGAATAAAGAGCCCAGAAACAAATCCATGCCTATATGGTCATTTAATCTATGCCAAAGGAAGCATGACTATACATTGGGGTGAAGATAGTCTATTCAATAAATGGTGTAGAGAAAACTGGATGGATACAAGCAAAAAAATGAAACCTTCTTACTCCATATACAAAAATAAATTCAAATGGATTAAACAATTAAATGTAAGACCCAAAACTATAAAATTCCTAGAAGAAAATATAGAAAATAAACTCTCAGACATTACCCTTAGTAATATTTTTACTGATATATTTTCTTGGGCAAGGGAAACAAAAGGAAAAATAAACAAATGGGACAACACCAAATTAGAAAGTTTTTCTACAGCAATAAAAACCGTCAACAAAACGAAAAGATATCCTACTGAATGGGAGAAGATATTTCCCAGTAATACATCTGATAAGAGGTTAACATCCAAAATTTATATACATAAAATACCAAAAACTCCTACAACTCAACACCAAAAAAAAAAAAAAATCCAATTAAAAAATGGGCAGAGACCCAGAAATAAACCCACATAAATATGGACAGATAATTTTTGGCAAAGAAGCCAAAAATCTACAACGGAGAAAAGACAGTCTCCTCAATAATTGGTGCTGGAAGAATTGGAAAGCCACATGCTAAAGAATGAAATTAGATTTCTGTCACCGTGTACCAAAATTAATTCAAAATGGATCAAGGATCTAAACATAAGACCTGAAACAATAAACTACTTAGAAGAAAACAGGCACTAAATTTATGGACCTTGGGTTCATAGAGGATTTTATAAATTTGACTCCAAAGGAAAGGGAAGTAAAAGCTCAAATACATGAATGAGACTATATCAAACTAAAAAGCTTCTGCGTAGCAAAACAAACCATCAACAAAATAGAGGCAACCAACAAAATGGGAGAAGATTTCTGCAAAGAAAGCTTCCAATAAGGGGCTAATATTCAAAATATATAAGGTACTCATACAACTCAACAACAAAAACACCCCAAACTATCCAATTAAAAAATGGGCAAAGGATCTGAAGAGACATTGCTCCAAAGAGGACATACAAATGGCCAATAGATATATGAAAAAATGCTCAACATCACTAATCATCAGAGAAATGGAAATAAAAACCACAATGAGATATCACCTCACCCCAGTGAGAATGGCTTTCATCAACATGACAAATAGTAACAAGTGTTGGAGAGGCTGTGGAGAAAAAGGAACCCTCAACCACTGTTGGTGGGAATGCAGACTGGTGCAGCCGCTATGGAAGGCAGTGTGGAGATCCCTCAAATGATTAAGAACATGACCCAGCAATCCCTTTCCTGGGTTTCTGAAAACATTTATCCATAAAGACATATGTGATCCAATGTTCATTGAAGCTTATTTATGGTGGCCAAGACATGGAAACAACCAAAGTATCCTTCGATAGATGAATTAATAAAGAAGTTGTGGTATATATACATAATGGAATACTATTCTGCCATAAGAAAAGATGAAATAGTACCATTTGTGACAACATGGATGGGTCTTGATTTTATAACGGTAAGCAAAATAAATCAGACAGAAAAAGTCGAGAATCATATGATTTCACTGATATGTGGTATATAAAACTGAGAACAATAAAAGAAAAAAGACAAACACATAAAGAAACAAAAAACCCTTAGACACAGACAATAGTTTAGTGGTCTCCAGAGGGTAAGGAGGGAGGGGGGGTGATGAGGATAAAGGGGATCAAATATACAATGACAGAAATAGAACTGACTCTGGGTGGTGAACCCGCAATATGGTAGATGATGTGATACAGAATTGTACACCTGAAATCTATGTAACTTTACTAACAAATGTCATCCCAATAAACTTTAATTTAAAAACAATTTTGGGGGTGGAGGACCTGAATAAGACATTTCTCCAAAGAGAACCATACAGATGGCCAACAGACTTATGATAAGATGCTCAACCTCAGTAATCATCAGCGAAATGCAAATGAAAAATACACTGAGATATCACCTCACACCTCTCAGATTAATTGATTGCCATCATCAATAAATCAACAAACAAGTGTTTGTGAAGATGTGGAGAAAAGGGAACGCTTATGCACTGTTGGTAGGATTGCAAATTGGTGCAGCCACTATGGAAAAGGGTATGGATGTTCCTCAAAAAAATAAGAAAAAAAGAACTACATTATGACCGAGTAATTCCATTTCTGAGTATGTATCCAAAGAAATCCAAAACACTAATTCAAAAAAATATATGCACCCCTATACTCACTGCAGCACTATTTACAATACCCAATATATGGAAACAATCAAAATGCCCATCAATAGACGATTGGATAAAGAAATTGTATTATATATATACAATGGAATATTAATCATAAAACAGGATAAAATCTTTGTGACAACATGGATGGACCTAGAGAACATTATGCTAAGTGAAATAAGTCAGAGAAAGACAAATACCATATGATCTTACTTATATGTGGACTGTAAAGAACAGAATCAACAAAGAAACAAAATAGAAATAGACTCATAGATACAGAGAACAAACTGATGGTTACTAGACAGGAGGGGGGTGGGTGGCTGAGTGAGAAAGGTGAAAGGATTAAGAAGTACAAATTAGTAGTTACAAAATAGTCACTGGAATGTGAAGTATAGTATGGGGAATATACTCAATAATACTGTAAAAATTAAGTATAACGTCAGGTGGGTACTAAACTTATTGGGGGGTTCACATAATAAATTATATAAATGTCTAACCACTGTGCTATATACCTGAAACTAACATAAAAAAATATTGAATATCAACCATAATTGACAAAAAAATGGAGTCACGGGAATGTAAAGTGTAGCAGAAGGAATATAATCAATAATATTGTAGTAGCTATGCCTAGTGTCAGATGGGTAATAGATTTATTTATTGGGGTTATCACTAGTACATGTCTCATCACTATGTTGTTTTGTACACCTGAAACTAGTAATTAAAAAAGGACAAATATAAGGAAATTACTGTTGCACACTTGAATCAGTAATCTGTCTATATTGTGAATCCAACAGTGTGTTAGACTTTAATCTGGAAGGTGATAACAACTTGTTCCTCAACAACTTTAAATCTTTACTGTTTGGCAGAAACTATTAAAAGGTTTTATGGTGTTATAAGATGTTTAATGTGGCCATTAAAAACCTCAGCTTCCTCAGTTCCTGACTCTGTTAGATAGTCTCTCCAAGTATTAAAGTAGGCAAATTTATTTAGTTTCACCTATTGAGTCCCATATTCAACTTTGAATTTCTTTGTTGAGGTGTTATCTTCAGTTGTAAGTACACAAACATTGCTAACCATGCATTATCAAATTTAGTGTAGTTGTTGTGTTAAAATATCAGCAATATGCTAGCTAATATAGCCAAATAATTGTTCAGAGATATTTAGCTATTAGTTTCTTTATCAGAAAAAAAAGGATTTGTTGTTTTGTTTTATTTTAAATAGACTTGCAGCTTCTTGCTACACAATAGCTGATGAATAATATTATTAAAAAGCAAATTCTAAAACTTACTACCCATATCCTTAAAAAGAATTTAAAATGTCTTTGTATGATATTATCCAATACTCTTTTGAAAGATGTTAGCACCTTCTTAACAGTTACTTCATACAACATTCAGGGATCGAACACGTTTTAGTAATAACTTTTCTCTGAATCTAAGTCCTTCAGCCTCTTTTGATATTGTTCCATTTCTGTGAAGTTATTTGAACATTTATTAAAAATGGCTTAAACAGTAATCACTGTATTGTCCTAATATATACAGAGGGTATCAAAAAATGTATACACATTTTAAGAAAGGAAAACACTGTATTAAAATTGTAATAATATATACCGATAACAAAAGATGAATACAAGTCAGCTTTGACTTCTGCAATTACAAGAGGTGCTTAAAGTGGTTACTTCTGATTACGGCGAACTACTGTTTGAGCAACATTGATGATCTCTTAAAATGTGAATACATTTCTTTGGCACATGTATGTATACATGTATATATGTATGTGTATATATATATGTATGTGTATGTATATGTGTATATATGTATAAATATATATATATATATGTATATGTATATATACAGTTGACCCTTGAATGACATAGATTGTGACTGCACTGGTCCATTTATACACGGATTTTTTTTTTCAATTATTAAGTACAGTACTATAAATGTATTTTCTCTTCCTTATGATTTTCTTTTTTAAGATATTTATTAAAATATAGCTAACATGCAATATTATATTAGTTTTAGGTGTACATCTTAATTATTCGACATTTATATACCTAAAAAACTGATCACCATGCTAAGTCCAGAAACCATCTGACATCATACTACGATATCACGATATTATTTATTATATTCCCTATGCTGTACATTACTTCATGACTTATTTCCTTTATACCTGGAAATTTGAACTTCTTATTCCCCTTTACCTTCCCCTACCTTTTAAATTTTTCAATTACTGTTGACTTTCAATATTATTTTATATGAATTTTAGGTGTTAAACATTTATATAATTTAAGAAGTGATTATTACCATATTATTAACTGTGCTTTACTTTGCATTCACATAACTATTTTGTAATTACCAATGCTTTACTTTACATCCCCATGACTGTTTTATAACTACCAATTTGTATTCCTTAATTCCTTCGCTTTTTCACCTTGCTCGCAACCCCCTCCAGTCTATCACCCCGATAAATCTAATACCCATCTGACACCATACATAGTTATTACAGTATTATTGACTATATTCCTTACACTGTATCCTACATCTCCATGACTACTGTGTAGCAACCAATTTGTACTTCTTAATCCCTTCCCCTTTCCCACCCATGCCCAATACCCCTCTCATCTGGCAATTAGTGTTAAAATTTACATAGTATCTAGCTTTGCCAGTCCCTAGGTGAGTATTCCCATTATCATTCTCAAAATAAGTATATTCTACCTGGTTATAGACTGACAATGTATTTCAACAGTTCAGGAATTAATACCATATTTAAATTATATATTGAATAGAAATATATGAGTGTAGATGTAGATATTTACATGGCCCAGTATTTTTAAATGAAAAAGACTTTGAAATTTTGCCTACACCAGTTCACAAACCATGTTCCATTGAGGTCTGGATTCCTCAGGTGATCTGAAATTATTCCATAACACATATAGCACACATAGTATCATTCAAAGTAAGATACCATGCACAAATAAGAAGCATGCACTATGGGATGGAGACAGTTATTGAATATGTATTGCTGGTATTTCAACTCCTATATAAGATGACAGGTGGCTGTGAAAAGTTAATCAATAACATTGTCTAACTTACAGCTCAATGGTATGGCATGTAGCTTGCGGTCAGGAATTGTATGTACCTTCTTTATCTTTAGAAATACCTAGGTGGCTAACCCAGTACTCAACAAATGTTGTTAAAATACATTGAACAAAAATTCTAGACTGTTAATGAGAAACATAAAAATTAGTTTCCTTTGCCCTGCTCTCTAAAAAGTACCTTTAAAGGAGGAAAGGGGAAATGTTTAAATTTAAATATTTAAATTGACTGGGTTCTCATTACTTCTTATGAGATAAATTTATTTTAATAATTCCTTCCAACTGTAGCAAAAGAGAAGATATTTCTTCAAAAGGACAGTGCTATCTTTAGCTCTTATCTGCTGTATTTCAGAGGGCAAAGAAAGTAAGTTTCTCTGAAAACCGTGCATGGGAAGGCACACTTGTTTATACAGTACAGTATTTGTAGCTATATGCTGTATTATATCTTTTTAGGCACACAGGTTGTTCTTTTTCAGTAATTGATTAGAGGAACATATTCAGAGGTATATTTTCTTTGATAGGTGTTTTCTAGAAGAAGTAGCTTCTTTTGTTTTGATTTCTCTTTTTTTTTTCCTTTTAAATCTTTCCCTTTGGAAACAGTTTACTGAGGACTGTACTAAACTTGCCCTAATATTATTTATTTGGTAGTTTAGTGTACTGACAGAAACACTGAAAATGTGTCTTACGTGTTGTCCTATACCATGTTTCCCTGAAAATAAAACTTAGCTGAACCATCAGCTCTAATGCGTCCTTTAGAGTAAAAATTAATATAAGACCCGGTCTTATTTTACTATAATAGAAGACCAGGTCATATAATATAATATAATAATAATATAATATAATATAGTATAATATATAATATACTATAAGACTGGGTCTTATATTAATTTTTGCTCCAGAAGACACATTTGAGTTGATTGTTTGGCTAGGTCTTATTTTCAGGGAAACATGGTATATTATTCAGTTTGTTTTTCAGGATCAGACATCAGCAGGAGACATAGTGATTGACTGAAGCCACCAAAGCCCTTAAATTCCTCTTTCACAAAATTATTTTTTTCCTTTGCATGTACAAACTCTGCCTTATACTACATCCCTGCTATTATCTGGGGGGGGGGGGGAGGGAGGGAGGGAGGAAGGAAGGAAGGAAGGAAGGAAAGAAGGAAGAAAGAAAAGCAAGACTAAGTAAAATACCATATACTATGGACCAGTACATGAAGGCTTATGCATTTCAATATGGCTATTTGTTGTGAAAGTAACAAAATATACCAGCTATTCACAAAAAAGTACTATTTAAGAAAGATACTTTACACATGCTTAGAATCTACTGCTTTTGCATAAAAATAGGATCAGTAGTATTATTTAAATGAAAATACAATTATTGCTGCATCTTTATTGCCTTGTTACTTTAGAAATAACCCAGATTATTTTCAGTGCCATAACAAATATGCTTACAAATTGGTATGTATATATTCGGGAGGAAGAGTCAAATTCAGTTACGAAATTATAATAAACTTCATGGAGGATACAGCATTTGGAGTGAAACTTGAAGGGACATTATGTTCAGTTCTTGGGCAGAGAAGAGGAAGATCCAGGTTACAAATGCAAGAGTGTTTGTCATCAGTCTCCTCAAAACTGCTCTTAGCACAATTGTTCCATATCCCAAACAGGTCCTCCTGCCCCATATGTCAATTAAAATATGAAATTAAGTTAAGATTTCAATGGGGAGGTGTGGAAGGGGGTTCCTATCTCACAAGTCAGAGAATTGATCAAATTTCCCAATAGACAATTCTGGGTTTCCAGCTGTAGTTCATCGCCACCAGTTGCCACCACGTCCTCTCCCGCACTTTCGGCATCCCCTCACCTCACTCTTTCTGGATCATGTTTTCTGAAAGCCGGATAGTTCCTATATCATTCTAGACCCTTTGTGAATTTTTTTTCTGTTTGCTGTCCTGCGGCTAAGCTAAACCTTCGGCCCCCACTACGTTCAAACTGTCATGACCATCACAGACAGGGAGGGTAGAGCACAGTGAGTATATTTAATGCAGCAAGAGATGGGTCAGCCTTATTGTATGTAATGATTTGCTTACTTGAATAATCTGCCCTTCAGAAGATTGATCAATTTTTCCTACTCTGTTCATCCTATAATGGTGAATGTTGGGCATGCGGACTGTTGGCCTTTATACTCCTGAAATATGTATCCAAATGTGTCTAATAATTTGATGTGAAATTAGATATATTATATAGTGCAATGGTTTTTATGAAAACAACAGGACATGTTAAGTCCTGTTTTGGAGCATGTCTTTATTTCTCAGTTTAAGCGTCACCAGGGATTCCGAAGGTCACTGGTATCATGCCATTGGTCTTGAATGTTATCAGCAAAGGCCACAATGTGAGGAGCTAATATTTGCTCAGAATATTCATCCATTACTAAGTAGCACTGTCTTCTCTTTCCATAATTTGTTCCAAACTACAACATAAAAATGTCACATTATTGATGTGGCATTATCAAGTTTCATCGTGATTGACCTGATGTCATACTGTTTTATAATACAACTGGTTGCTGTCAATCAAAGGCACTTACAGAAACCTATTATAGGTATTGAGAACAATTTGTACCAGCAAAGAACCATCTGGTACACTCTTCATTTTAAAGAGGAGACTTGTGGTTATTTAAAAATCATTAACATTTCAGTGCGAACTTTTGCTATATTAAAGTCTTTACTTCATCCTTGAAATTTTCAACATTTCCATAGTTCTTTAAGGTAGGTAAAAATGTTGAGGACTTTTCTTTATGAGGAAGTTTTTGCTTTTTTTTTTTTTTAATGTAGGAGTTCTAACTGGTATTGGAGACCCATACCAGGGGGTCAAGAGAACAGAGTACACCTTATGACTCTTCCTTGGAAAAGGAAAAACACTTCTTGATGATGAGGATGAAAGAGAGGCAGAGAGAGACAGAGGGAGAGAAACAGAGGGTAAAGGGGAGAGATGGAGAAACAAAGTCAGAGACAGAAGGCTCCTTCGGCTAAATTACAAAAAGAAAAAGAAAGGGGAAAAAAAGCTTTAAAAGTGAAGCAAGGACTGCTGTTGATGATCTGAGAAGCAACCTGTGATTTATGTGCCAGCAGCAATCAACTTTCTGACACAGGAGCTCTGTCCTGGTGTCGCTACTTTCTGCTTGATGTATCATCAAGCAGAAGCTTCTAGGTGAATTCTCTTCTCTGAGTATCTAAAAACTGCTATTTATGCCAGTACAATTTTATTTAAAAATGACCTTTTTATGTCTAAGTCTTTGAAATCAGTTTTTTGGGGATTTTTGAAAAGCAAATAAAGAGTGCAGTGTGTACAGTTTAGGGTAAATGGGGTAGAAAATGGAATGTTAACTGTAACTTTCTCACTCTTCTCCCACTCGACAAGAGGTAATACTTTGTCAAAAGACTTTGGTTGTAGAAAAACTCCCTGTCTATTTCCATGAAAATACCAAGGGATGACTTCCTAGAATCCCCCAAATCTAAGCCCCCAATACTTATTTGTTTGACTATACCATACAGACTTTTCTGAGTGCTTTTCCAAAGCTTGTATCAGTGTCTGTGGCTCCCCTCTCTTCACTTGATTTCAATATTCTCAACTACTTTCCAAGAGTTCTTTGAAAGAGAAATGTAGACTACAAGAGAAAGGGAAAAATGAGAAGCCTGAGAAAACTTTATGCTCAGATTTAAATGCTCCATACGAGCTATTTCTCTTTAGCACCTTCTTCTATAAATATGGCTGCATATGGCTGTATTTCTCTTTAGCACCTTCTTCTATAAATATGGCTGCATTTGAGCCCATTATATTACTCCTAAAAGCATGTTTTTTTGATATTTAAAAAAGGTTTGCATAAATATTTCTGGCTATATTTGCTACTTGGCTTTATTTATATGTGCTTAATTTATCATATTTTAACTGGGAAAACCACTCATTCTCTTTTCATCAGCATGTGATTAAAGTCATTTTGAAACTAATTCACTTAACACATTTAATGTGTACTATCTGGATGGTTTTTATATGCTCACATGCTTTAAAAGTGTTTTTTTTTTTAATTGCTAGTTTTTTTCTCTCTCAAGTGCTTTATTGCTTTAGAATCATTTCAGACATTTTTCTTATCAAAATTTTACATTTTATCAGTCCTTATTTTAGTCATCATTAATTGCATGGTCCTTATAATATATTAACTGGCCTACTTTCTTTTGAGGCACTTCTTTTAAAAGATCCTGAAACAATTCCATCCATACATTTTATGTCACAATTTGCCTCACAGTTTTTCACAGGCAAAGCACCTTAGTTTGTGTAGGATGTTTTCCTCCTTTCTTCTACATTAGCACTGGTTTTTATTTTTCCTTTTTTTTTTTTTTTTTAAGGACAAATGTTATGTCATTTTCCACATTTACACAGTAGAAAAAGCAAAAGGGCTGAGAACAGTCCTTAAGAATTCTAATTCAGGCTTTTGATTTATAGGCAGCACTGTTCCTGCATTATGGAACTTTAAAAAAAAAACATGCTATCTACACATCCTCACCAGCACTTGTTTGTAATCGTGGGATGTGGAGTACAGCATAAGGAATAGAGTCAGTGGAACTGTAACAGCTATATATGTGTCAGAGGGGTAGTAGATTGGGGAAGGGGGTTATCACTTTGTGAGGGGTATAAATGTCTAACTATTACATTGGTTTGCACACCTGAATTAAACAACAGCAACAGTTACAACAAAAACATACTATCTGACTCCTGACCTGTTAGGAGAGAGCCAAGACTCTCAGATGTGATTTCTACCAGTAAAGTTGCAGCCCAGTGAGCCCTTCCTTTCTCTGATAGCAAGCAATGAAACCCTAGTGTTGTCTGCTGATAGCCAGGGCTCCCAAGGGCAGTGAGAGGTCTCAGTTCTCAATGTGGGTATTAATCACCCTATAGTGCTTGTCTGAGCAGACCTGCTTCTCTACAGAAGTCCTGGCTCTCCTTGGTTTGGAGGATCATGGGAAAAGTAGGGAGGAGGAGGGGATTTATATCATCTCTTCCTCCAAGAGCATCACCAGAAGGTACAGAGGTAGCTGTACCTGATTGTTCTCCATCATACTTTTAGAAGGATATCTATACTTTCTCTCACCTTGGTATCATTGCTGATGCTGATTCTTAACTTAGGTGATGATTGTTTCTTTTCTTTTAAGCTCTAAAGTACATTTAATGGGATTAATGAATGACTACAATGTTTTTTCCCTGCAATGTTGTAGCAGGACCTAGTTTTCCTATAAATCTCTATATGCTTTCACTTGGTAGGATATAGAGGAAAAGAAGAGATCAGCTTATGCGTATAATAATAATTTACTATTTTCTTAAAAGCAGAGGAAGTTAATGGTTAATTACCATTTCATATTTGAACCTGTTAATTGCAGATTATATTGCCCTTGGCACTGTTCAAAACATTTGCCTTAATTTTCAAATTGTGCTAAAAAACCTTGAGATTGCTTGAGACCCCAGTTAATGTCTTGTAATTTACCTTTGAATGGATATCCACTAAATTACATCATAAGCCTTTTCACTGCTTCATGAGTCCATCTTATAACTTCTCACAGGCCAGATATGACCTAGCTTGACTAACAAGAGATTCTTAGTGCTGAAGCTTGTGGTGAAATTATTAAGCAATGTACATTGATTTGTGATTCAAAAATATTCTGCTATCTTGTTACAGGTGTGTTCCCTTTACCTGAGGTAGTTTGTATGTGAATCCATTGTTAGCCATGGCAAACTGATGGACAACCAATCTTCTGGTTGTATAAAAGTAGACCAGCAGTTATAGCTTGCTGAGAAGGGAGGGACACAAAAGAACTAAATGAAAAAAGATATTTTTCTTTTTGGAAAAAAAAAATCTATCTGTCGTGCAGGGTGGCCTGTGGAGTCTCTGCTCCCGCTCCCCACATAAGAACGCAGGATATGGCTAGGCCAAAAAGGAACACCCACGGAGCCATAGGGAGGGGAGTCATATCACTATAGTCTCACTGGTGGCTGGATTGGAGACACAGGAAGCAGGAGCCACACGATCTGCAACCTGCCATTCACTTCCCTGCCAACCAACCTAACGTGCTAACTGCAGTCTGCTCTTGCTAGCTCAGCCACCATCTTCTTGCTAGCCCCCATTTGCTGCTAGCATAGTCACGGCAGTTATATTAGTGGCCAGTGGCTCACTGGTTATAGCTGACGGCCAACTAGCCACAGCTGATGGCCATCCAATCACAGTTGATGGCCATTTACTACCCGAGTGAGCACCTTTCCATGTGAGGCCGTGAGCCTGGAAACTGCTCTCTGGGGCTCTGTCCCCACAGTATCACAGGGAGGATGGTAAACTAGAAGAGAATTGTCCTTTTAGTGCCAATGCTCTAGTAGATAGCTTTTTACTTCTTTGTTGTTCTCTTTCTGTGCTGAGGGGAGATGAAATGAGTCTTCAGGGCTGTTATGGAGTGCAAGAAAACAGAAACACAAGTCAGTCAGTCAGGCAACCTATTTATGGAGTCCCTACTGTGTTCTAGGCAGAACAGTTTGCTCCCTGACCTAGCCTTAGAAAAGAAGCAAAATGTGATGGAGGCTTTTAATGCTGAGTAAAACTGAAGCTAAGAAATAAACTACTGGGCGTAGGTTTTGAATTTAATTTACAAGTATATTAAGTAATAAAGGAATATTCTAATCAGGGTATGTATAAGGTTATATTTTTAAAGCTAATAATTAAAGAGTTAAGTATTGTTAAGAAAAGGGTGAGTTGTAAACCATTTTTTTTAAATAGACGGTTTGCTTATAAAGAAGTTTTTACATGAGTCACTGTGAAGTGTGTGTAGTGATTTGATTTGAAAAGTGGCAGATAATATCTAGTTTTCCTAGTAAACCCATATGGTTTTACTGTAATATAATGTCATTCATTACCTGAAGCTAGTGTGCCCCTATGGCCAAATCAGTGGTGATTTTTGCCACTGAACTGAGAAGTGAAGATATTATTTATTGAAAGATGAAATAATAAAGTATAGAATTAGTGAAATGTTTGCATATTTAAACTCATTCTCTTTCTGATTAAGCAAAGAGCAATTAGACAACCAACGTCAACTCCGCTCTTTCCTGATTTACTTTAGGAATGGACACAATTCTCAACATTAACATTATACGAGTTGAGTTGATATTGGTCTGTTAGTAGTTAGCTAGATCAGTCCTTCCCAGTTTTTCCCCAGTCATGCTACCCTTGAAATAATACAACTTGTATGGCATGATGGAGTGTGAGAATATCATATCTGCATAGTGTCTCCACGCCTGGGACCAATCTTGGACACCCCGAAAACCAGAGGATCAATTTATCATCACCTATGTAATCTTTTCAAGCCCATGAGTATCAGAAAGCTCTTACGTAAATCATGCCACACACTGGGAAAAGCTAAATTTACTTAGATGGGCTTCTCCTACTCTTATTCTGCTTAAAGTAGGACTGTATGACCTGAATAATAATTAGGGAACAAATTTCCTTGATGCCAAATCACGATGCCAAAGTTTTTAAGAGACAGCTTGCTCCCCTGGAAAGTTGAAAGTGGCATAATTATCCAATTGTTCTTGGGGGTAACTTAATCCTGTTTTGAGGAGCTTCTGGGAAAAATTCTTTTAATGACTTGAATTTTGGCCATAGCTCCATAGTAGAACTCACAGAGCATCTACTTTCAATGCTTTATTTTGTTGAATAAAGTTACAAGGGAAATTTTACTTTAGTTTTTCCTTAGGAAAAATTACTCTTACCACTTTTATTAGATTTTGACTTCCAAAAAAGTAGCACAAAAATGCAGAGAGTAAAGAATGGATACTGAAAGCAATTTTTTTTGGAAAACAGATGGCATATCTGGGGGAGGTTTGGTACTAATTTGAAGGGAAAATATTTTCATATCCATGTTTCAAATGGGAAGAAATAAATGCTAGAGGTAGCATGACAGCCTGGTACTATTAATACTAATGATGAAGACTGTTCTCTGAAAGAGGATTGTTAACTGTTGATTGTGTGAGCAAATCCAAGCAAGGAGAAATGCACATATATATGCCTTTGTCTTATTAGCTAAAATAACCAAATGTCACGAGTCCTGGTGACTGAAGTTACTTCTTTGAACATAGTGGTTTTTTGTTTTATGTTTTTTTGTGTTTTTTTTATTTATTTATTGGGGTGAAAATTGTTAATGAAATTACATAATTTCAGGTGTACAATTCTGTATTACATCATCTATAAATCCCATTGGAACATAGTGGTTTTACTTTGCTGTTATTAAATCTTGGAAGATGGTAAAAGAAGCCAAGAGAGGGAGCAAAATGAGAACAGGAAGCTTTGAGTTTTAAGTTGTTCTTAATTTTAACCTAATCAATAATTCTGATAATAAATGATACCAGTATAAACCATTTCAGATTGGAAACTGATATGCTGTGTACTTAAAAAAGAAAGATTTGATGGCATAGGAGTTCTTCTCTGATAATGTACATAATAATTCAATCTCCAAATAAATAAAAGGCATGCCGTTTTATATTCAGCAAGCCTTCTGTATAATACAAAGAGTCTATAAATTTGTTGTGCATCTTCAACAAGAATATTGATGATTGGTTCTATTATTTACATTAAAAAGTAAAGTTAGCAAATAAGCCTTCTTGCCTCCAGGGAGCTTTATAAGTATCAAGTGAATTCATAACTGATCTGATTTTACATAAGTAGTTCTTACCTTTGGGGTAAAGAAAAAAATGCTCTTGTCATTTACTGAGAAGTAAATTTATAAAAGTTAATTAATCCATTGAGAACAGGAAGGCTAAATTACCTTCTGGTTACTAATTTTATACGTTTATTATGCCTATTATGTGTTACTGCACAACTTAGCTGGATGAGAATAGTTTCTGAGTCAGAGAACTGGGTTAGAGTCTCAACTTTTGGCTTCAGTCAGGATGGCTGGTTGAGCACGTATTCTACACCCCAACCCACCTCAATAGCTTGAAATTATGGAAAAAGTATTACAAACATCTATAAGCATTCTGAAAGACAACATATAACAGAATTCGTTGACAAAAAGAAAATGGGATTGGATAGATGAACAAAACCTTTAAGTATTAAAGTCTCCAAAAACACATGTGATGCAGGGAGCAGAATATCTCTAAGTTTGAAGCAAACTCAAATATAATAAAGTAATGAGTGGGAGGAAGTCAGGGACAAATATTGAGAGATTAATAATGACACTGCAACCAAGCTTTGATTCTTGCAGGCTGAACCTTCATTCTCTCTAGCCAAGCAGCAGGCAACAGAAATTTTTGGTCCATGCTAAACCGGAGAAGGGAGATAGAACTTGAAATGTAGAGCAGTGGCCAAAGGCAAGCTTCAGAAGAAAAATAGAACGTGCAAAACCAAAAAACAATTTAATGTATATCTTCCTTATAACTTTCTATAATTGTGTTGCTTTCAAAGAAAAAGAAAGGTCCAGCATTCATAATTTACATCCAAAAACAAGCAAATGGGAGTTATGAAACATGAAGAAGAGAAGAAACCAAAAATTATCAAGCTTTAAGAATAATCAATCCATGAAAGGCAAGCAATAAACTCAACAGTAAAACTATAATATGAACAATGGTGTGAAGCAAGCAAAGAGAAACCTTTAAAATAAGTGTGATTTAATATCCTTAGAAAGATTATATCCAATTTACAGGAAATTGATAGGGAACAGAAAAACTGATCTTCAAAATACGAAAATTCAAGAGATGAACAGTATGAAGAATAGGCTTAGTTAAGAGGGAATACATTAGTTTGAAGATAAAGTGGAGGAATTGTCCCACATCAAAAGAAAAGTACAATTTGATTTTAAAAACTATAGTTAAAATATAATAAAATTTTAAAGAAATATCTAATAACCCACAAGTAAATAATGTGAGGAGTGTGTGTGTGTGTGTGTGTGTGTGTGTCAAGGGTGGTGGAGGGGGTGGTATTGGAAGCAAAGAAAAAATAGAAGACAGTATCCCAGGGCTAAGGTATCCTAAAGCCTTGGATTTAAAAGATTCCAAGGGATAAATAAGATAAATTTTAAAATAACATACATAGATCCATCATGGCTGTGTTTTACATTTCAGAACACTATGAATATAAAAAAAATGACAAAAATGAGAATGGGGAAGAAACTAACTGAAAAGGAACTAGAATCACATTACTATTTTAGCAACATTATATGGTATAGTGGAAGACATTTGAGTAATATCTTCAGTATTCTGAGAAAAAAATAATTTGAGTGTAGAACCCAAATCTCAATAATAACTTATCTTTAAGTAAGAACTGAGAACATTTATTACCTTTTGGAGGACTGATGAAAAGATGTGCTCCAGCAAAAAACAAAAACAAAAAACAAAAAAAACAATAAAAAATGAAAAAACGAGTATATAAATATTAATTGGTTTTAGCCAGTCATAGAAAATAAGTTTAAATATGTCTATTAAATATGACTCATCACTAGAATAAAAAATATATATGAATAATATTTTATACTTGTTTTATAAATTATATACTACTAAAGGGAAAAAATCTGGCAAATAAGATGTGATGAATCTAAGAGAAGTAAAGGAAGAAAACAAGAAGGAATGGAAAACAGAAAATCGAAAATAAGACAGAATAAATAAGGACAAAAAATCAATAGTCAAATTGTGTATCAGTGTATTTATTGTATTATTAAATGTCTGAAATCTCACATTGTAAAACTGAAAAAATCCATCTCAAAACTGTTAACACAAGAAATTAAAAATAAAAGGAGAGATGCTCATTTAGCGATATTTAAAAATAATAAAGATCCAAACCATTGAAAAAATGCTATCTAATGCAAAATGGACTTTAAGGCCAAAAGTATCAAATGCATCAAAAGGAGATACTGCATATTGAAAAAGTCAAATCATAAAAATTGTATAGCAATTATGAACTTTGATGTAACTAATCACCTCACTTGGAGATACATACACTAGACACTTTAAGAAATACAGAAACATTTGATAAATCCTCAACACTTTCAGGATACTTCAGGATACTTCTCTTAACAACAATTGGTACAATTCACCTTGATCTGAATGATAAATGTGTATCGACTTTTGCATCCAGTACCTGGAGAGTATGCATTACATTTTAAAGCCTATGAAATAGTCACCAGGTTTGATCATCAATCAGGTCACAAAGAAGAATAGCAATCAATTTCCTCAAGAAGAAATTTTCTCATCACAATGCAGTGCACTTCTTTGTAATTTGTGGGCAAAGAAGAAATCAGGAAGAACATTTAAAACAATATTTTGAACAAAATGAAAATGCAGTATGGCATATCAAAACTTGGAAGATGAGCTAAATTATTGATTAGAAGGAAATGTATAGCCTTCAAGTCATATGTTAGAGAAAAAAAATATATAAGCCAGTGATTAATAATCCGTTTCTAAAGGGTCAGAATAGAAGAGCTAATTAAATATAGAGAATTTAAAATTAAAAGAATAATTATGATAAGAACCTATTTGACTGAACTAGAAGATAAACTTCTATCCAATATTGTTTAAGAAAAAAATTGCCATGTATTACAGATCAAGAGAAGACATGTTACTAAGATTTTTAAAATGCAAAAAATACAGATATTTTATGAAAATAAAGAGAACTATGAATGATTTTATGCCAATAAGTTTTGAAAATTTAGATAGAAAAACTAACTTTGAAAAACATAAAATATCTTAGCAAACCTGACAGTATAAACAGTAGGAAATATTAGTTGCTTGTTAACCAATCAAAATTTAAATCCATAATTTAAAAATTGGCCTCTGTTTAAATCTAGTCTCATTCTCCTCACAATCTTAGCTCTTCTATAATTGTGAATTTGTTTCAGTTCCTCAAACATTCTCTTTAAACTCTACATATTTTCTTTTTTGTTCGTTTGTTTGTTTGTTTTTTTCTCTCCACTCCCTGCAATTCCTAACTCCTGCTCATTTCTTGAAACTCCATCTATAAATGGCTTTATTTAGTTAGTTTTTTCTAACACCCATAAGTGAAGAAAACATTATTCCTACTAATTATTTTAAAATACACATGTTTAAACATTTCCCTACTTTCATTTCATGCTGTCTTTTGGTTCTATATTGTTCTTGCAAGCTACTTTGTATCTTTATACTCTTTTTTCTTTATTTCTATTTTCTCACTTATTAATATCACACATACCAATATTCACAAAGTGCCATTTTTTTGTAAAATATGCTAGGTTATTTTTAGTCAGTTCCCTACACCCTGCAAAGCATTTCCTAATGTAGGATATTTGCAAATTTATTAGAAAATTTCTTGCTCAAAATTGCCTCAGAAGAGAGATAAATGAAAATATTTCTGTATGTTTAATTACAAGTTTATGTCAGAGGGTTGACTTTATTTGTAAGCATGCAATGAGGATCTTGGATTAACTTTTACAAGTTTGTGTTTTCTCTCAAATTTAATATTCATGTTTTATGCAGAGCAGAAATTCTGACTCTTATTCCTGTCACTGGTATTTCTCTGGTTCTCGTTTTCTCTGGAATTCAGTTTCCTTATCTTTAAGATAAGGGGTTTAGTTTCATAATATTTGTAGTGCCTTACATATCTAAAATTGTAGAATCATTTGAATGTTAATAGAAAATTTATATTCCATAACAGGGACTTCACGCCTAATTGAGAACATAGATTATATATGCATATATGTTTGATTCCACCACATGAATTATGCTATTGCCTAAAGAATGTATTAGTTTTCACTGATAAATGGTGAAAAATATCATACATATGTATATATTATATATAAGAAATACAGGAATTTCCCAGTAACAGCAGGTAGATGTCAGGAAATATTAAACCTGTGTCTGATATATGTATGGTTAATCTCTTTTGAAGGTGTTCCATCAAGGACACACATAAATTTTCTCCCTAACTATTAAATAGAGAAAATAAAAGAGGTAAGGGAAACCAAGTCTTATGGTAGTTAAAGCAGACTGACCCTTCAATGCAGTGAAAATAAAACTTGAACATCATTTTAATTATATAATTTCCTCATGGTTACTTATGCAAATGAAATTATAACTTTCCGTATGATAGTGTTCAGTAAATTAACTGGGTAGTGGTGGATAAAAAATGATGTTGATTAGGGGATAAGCCACAAAATTATTTTATGAACAATATTTTTGTAAGTGAACAAATGAATCAAAATGGACCTATAAGGCAGAGTAAGAATTGTGATTTATTTATACAGGGCTTCTTATGCGTGGCTGTTAGTAATCTCAAGAGATAAACTGAGGCCATTATAGTGGCTTTTCATTACTTCCCATTTTGTAGAAAGAATTGTCTAGATTTGGGATTTGCCAATAGAGAGCATCATCACCCCTGTCCACCTCCAAAAGATATATGACTTCAGGTGGCAATGTAACGTGGCACAGCTCTTCTCTGGGACTTCTCAAACGCAGAGAGGCTGGACATATCACTGAGAGCTGCGTATGACATTCTGGTCCTCTCAGATAACATTTAACCAGCAGGCCCAGATTCTGCAGCACTTTAGTAGAGCAATTTGATCAAAATTTCAATGAAATTGTATAAAATGTATGTGATCATAATTTTTCTGTGGTTTCAATATGAACCTGAATACCCCAGGTACCATCAGTGAGTGGCCTTTACAGCTTTTGGATGTGCTACCTCCAGGTTCTACTTGCTTCTTTATTATCAAAAGGCCTTAGTCAGTAATTGGTGTGTATGTTCCCACTGCTTTCAGTATTCTTGTTTGTTGGCGTCCTCCTTTGTTTCTTCTAGCCAGTGGTGTTCTGACAAGTGTTTAGCTACTGGCTGTCTGTGGAGGGAACAAGCCTTGATCTGTAGCATTGGCCAACTTTCATGGTGTAAATACTCCCATTATTGCCAATTTCTACCTACCAACCTATCACAGAAAGAGGAGTTGGGAAGACGTGCACACAATTATCTGTGAAAGCTGATATGTGCTGGCTCCAACATATAGCTGCTTTTAGCTGTTCTATGTGTGTGTGTGTATAATACTTTATATATATATGTACATTAATGCTATATATATATATATATATATATATATATATATATACATATCTCCTCCTAAATATATATCCTCCTAAATATATATATCCTTCTTCATCCTATTAAAACTTCTTGTAGTCCTCATTAATAAGGACTGGCCACTTCTTTTTGTTTATAGTTCCCCTGATGATGCTGCTGTTCCTCCTCCATCTGTCCCTTTTTTCCTCATACTTTTCCTATTTTTAGAATTTTGGGAGTCAGGAAAAATTTAAGTGGCACCAGCTATTATATCACTGAAAGAGCATATTCTCAACAACCACTGTTTAAAAGCACAATGCATGATTTTCAATACTTAAGGTGAGTTTATTGCCTACCCTGAGCACACCTCCACAAGTTCACACAAAGGAAAAATGTGAATTAGAATGCACCACCTTGGAGTCTCCACTACATTTAAGTAGATAGTGTCTTGCCCAATCTTTTCCCCATCTGAATATGAGAAAGGTAAGCTCAGTTACAGACGAACAGTCATGGAACAGTGCTCAAAACCATTTAAATAATTATATCTTGCCACTCTTTTCTTCTTTGATGCTTTCTCTGCTCTCTCTATAAATTATCAGACCTTGGAGCAGGGGTAGAGAGAGCAAGAAATATGGTTAATTTATAAGCTTATTTTATTCTGTTCCCTTAATCCAGACACTTCGGCCTTAGAGAACCTTAGCTTGTCAGGGAGAAAAAAATGCTAATCTTGAATACTTCATTCCCAATAACCTCATCAGTGGCAGATTCATAAAGGCACTATCACAATTTGATTTTATTATACCCAATTAATGGGTATGTTTATTGCTCATATTGTGTTTTGCTCTGTTTTATTTTGTCTATTTACTTTGTATTTACTAGTGCCAGCACTTCTCAATTCAGACATAGCAATACAAGCCAGTAATTTAAAGGAAATGGAAAAGGGGTTGTTATTTTATATCTAGTCCCTGAGTCTAAGATTTTTGTCAACATTGAGCCAGAATGTTAGTTTGTGGTTTTATTACATTATTATACTTGTTTTTGAGCTGAAATTTCCTTAGTTTAGTCTTAAGAGTTATTATTTTACAGACTTGCCTGAATAATATTTTTTCTCATGCCATATACCATGGCTGTGCCTAGTATCATCTCTCCACACTGACTATTGAATTTTAATTTTATTCTCTTCTATATCATTCAATGAGCATTTACGGTTTTCTTTTACAAATCGTTACCACTTGAACATCTTTTCAGACTGTCCTCCTAGTATAGAAACCTAAAGGCTCAACTATTTGCTTGTCCAATTCTGACAACCAGTGTGTAGATGTGTGATTTAGGGGTAGCAATTGCATGTTTCCACCTAGGACTTTGAAGTTTGAGGGACTGATGCAAATTTTCAGGGAAATAGTGAAATTAAGCATTGTGAAGATGTTTCGGAAGGTCCAGTGATAGTGCTGCTAGTGGTAAAATCCTAGCCAGAATATTCCTAGGACATTAACTTGATTCTTTTTCTGCCCAAATTCTGATCTTAATTCCCTATTCTTGCCACAAATCTGTAAGCCCTCGCAGTTTCCCAAGTAAAGTCCATCTTAACAATATTCATATAAGTCTGTTCATTAAAAAAAAAAAGCATTGCGACGACTGTATGTGGGCTATTTAGTTCACTGAACACATTGCTGAGAATGTGTGGTAGGACAAACTAGCAAAAGTATTTATAAAATTAGTTTATTTTATCCTCAGATTATAATAGTGTTGACACATTTTAGAGAACAGTAGCTTTATATCTAGAAGAAACCATAAATATCATCTAAGTGAGAGGTTTTCACAATCTGTCCTACGGTACACTAGTAGTGGCCTATTGCATAGGGCTCCAGCTCCTCCATCTATTCCCACATGCCTCCTCCTCCTCCAGCCAAAAAGTGTTGGAGTGCACACACACACACACACACACACACACACACACACACACCTGCAAACATACAACTACAACAAAAGGTTTCCTGTCGTTATATGACTAATACGGCTCCAATATAGGATTTTATTTCAGCAAAGTATTTTCTGCTTTAAAAAAAACTTTGAAAACTACCAATCTATTCTAAGCTTCTAACTTTATAGATTATAATACTGAGGCTTCAAAAAGATGCTCAAAACGAAAATAACATGCTCAAAATCAAAGTGATTGGACTGTTATTCAATGAATGGTTCTGATTTTTTTTCCTTTTAGGATTGTAGGATGAGTTAATCTCCATATTATAACATTTGACCATAAATGTGTCTGGATTATGGTTTGCTGTCTAGATAAGAGAACTTGTCCATTATATACAGCTTCACTTTCACTAGATCTATACATTCTACTTGCAGTCAAGAAAGTATTATGCATTCATTCATTCATTCATTCATTCATCCATTCATCCATTTTTCATCCTCTTGTGCATTCACTCCTTCACAGACTATATAACCAGCACTGAGCAGGGCACTGGATATACAATGGTGAACAGGTCCAGAATGGTCCCTCTTTTCCAGAAGCTTATAGAATAATGGGTGAGAGAGACATGAAATGAGTGATCTCATAAATCAGTATGATTATGAACTGAGATAGCTGTTCTGAAGGAAAGAATATCAATTCATGATAAAGTATTACAAAAGTAGTTATCTTAGACTGGGGGTGTAAAACTACCCTGAGGAAGCGACACATGAGCTGAGGTCTCAAGGATAGAGTGTGACTGCTGCTCCCTTCCTGACTGCAATCTCTCTTCATTGTTGCTGCTTGGGAAAGTAGAACATAGGGGCAAACCTGGGGCTCATCTTGTGAGTTTCCTGGTTCTCCAGAACAAGAGTTTTGTTCTACCTGTTAAACAGTTAAACAAGGTCTGAACATATTTTCTTCAGTTAGTTTCACGAGCTTTATAGTTGCTTGAGGTGGGAAAGTAAACTTCAATATTTGTTCCTGCATAATGTCCAGAACCAGAAACTCTGGCCATTGCATTGTGCCACATGGAGGACATCACTGTCACTGAGAGCTCATGTGATTGGCTTCATGGGTGTAGACAGACTTTGGAATAGGTTACATGGTCAGCAAGGCAAAAGGATGTGGCACAAGCACAGAAGTTTTTCAAGTTGGCTGTGAGGCAGAGTTGAAAGAGGACAGGCGGAAACCATAGACCAATGGAATAGAATTGAGAACCCAGAAATAAAACCACATAAATATGGACAGATAATTTTTGACAAAGAAGCTAAAAACATACAATGGAGGAAAGACAGCCTCTTCAATAAATGGTGCTGGCAGAATTGGATAGCTACGTGCAAAAGAATGAAACTGGACTGCTATCTGTCACCATGTACCAAAATTAATTCAAAATGGATCAAAGACTTAAGCATAAGACCTGACACAATAAACTGCATTGAAGAAAACATAGGTACTAAACTTATGGACCTTGGGTTCAAAGAGCATTTTATGAATTTGACTCCAAAGGCAATGGAAGTAAAAACTAAAATAAACAAATGGGATTATATGAAACTGAAAAGCTTCTGCACAGCAAAAGAAACTATTGACAAAATAATGAGGCAACCAACTGAATGGGAGAAGATTTTCGCAAACAGTTCCTCTGATAAGGGGCTAATATCCAAAATATACAAGGAACTCATGAAACTCAACAACAAAAAAACAAACAACCCAATTGAAAAATGGACAGAGGACCTGAAGAGACATTTCTCCAAAGAGGATATACAAATGGCAAATAGACATATGAAAAAATGCTCAACATCGCTAATCATCAGAGAAATGCAAATGAAAACCACAATGAGATATCACCTCACCCCAGTCAGAATGGCTTTCATCAACAAAACAAATAGTAACAAGTGTTGGAGAGGCTGTGGAGAAAAAGGAACTCTCATACACTGTTGGTGGGAATGCAGACTGGTGCAGCCGCTATGGAAGGCAGTGTGGAGGTTCCTCAAGAAATTACGAATAGAATTACCATATGACCCAGCAATCGCTCTCCTGGGTATCTACCCCAAAAATATAAAAGCATTTCTCTATAGAGACACGTGTACGCCAATGTTCATTGCAGCTTTGTTTACGGTGGCCAAGACATGGAAACAACCAAAATGTCCTTCGATAGATGAATGGATAAAGAAGTTGTGGTACATATACACAATGGAATACTATTCGGCGTTAAGGAAAGATGATATAGGAACATTTGTGACAACATGGATGGATCTCGAGAGAATAATGCTAAGTGAAACAAGTCAGACAGAAAAAGCAGAGAACCCTATGATTTCACTGATATGTGGTATATAAACCAAAAAGAACAAGACAAACAAATGAGAAACAAAAACTCATAGACACAGACAATAATTTAGTGGTTACCAGAGGGTAAGGGGGTGGGGGGTGGGTGATGAGGGTAAAGGGGATCAAATATATGGTGATGGAAGGAGAACTGACTCTGGGTGGTGAACACACAATGGGATTTATAGACGATGTAATACAGAATTGTACACCTGAAATCTATGTAAATTTACTAACAATTGTCACCCCAATAAAATTAATTAAAAAAAAAAAAAAAAAAGAAATACAACAGGCACATAAGCAAAAAAAAAAAGAAAGAGGACAGGCAATGGCTGGAAGCAGATTTGGGGTCAAAGAAAAATTCTTCTTAGGATAGAATATATTTGGTCACGTTTCTATGTTGATGGGAAAGATTCAATTAAGATAAAGTGGATCGAATGGGCAATTGGGTAATTGATAGTGTAACATTTTGGCAAAGGCACCAGCAGGAGAAATGCAAAAGCCAGGAGAATGCTGGAACTTAAATACGCGAAAGGAAACCTCCTCCAACACAGCAGGAGAGGATAGCTATATATGGATGTTATAGATTTTCTACAGGAAATTGAGGGTGTTCCTTTCTAATTGCTTCTTTTTCTCTGTGAAGTGGGAGCTTAGGAAAATGGAGGAACAAGAGGCTGGCAGGAGGTTTAAAGAGAATGGAGAGGTTCTCTGTAGTCAGTTATGGGGAAAGGAAAAGTGAGTTGACTAGCGAATCCATGGAAATTCCTGGCCATGTGAGGCCTATTAGAGGCTGTTGATCTTGTTTATTTTATGGTGATACAAATCTGTCCATAGACACGAAGAAAGGTGCAGCAGGTGAGGTAGTAGAATTCATCCTACGGGGTGAGTTAGAGGGTGAACTTGAAGCAACTCTCATTTATACATAAAAGTTCTATCATTCCAACCTTTAGTATTTCTATTATGACTAATAACGCATTGCCATGTCAGATAGCAAGAACAGCTCATAAGGTATTGTTATTAGCAAGACAATGTGCGTGATATCCTGCATCACTAGCCTCTTGTGGGGCCAGAGCCCCAGAGAGCCGTTTCCAGGCTCTCAGCCTCACATGGAAAGGTGCTGGCTCAGGTAGTAAATGGCCATCAACTGTGATTGGATGGCCATCAGCTGTGGCTAGTTGGCCGTCAGCTGTAACCAGTGAGCCATTGGGCACTAATATAACTGCCATGCCTACGCTAGCAGAAAATGGAGGCTAGCAGGAAGATGGTGGCTGAGCAAGCAAGCGGTGGAGTGAGGGTTGCAGATCGTGTGTCTCCTGTTTCCCGTGTCTCCAACCCAGCCACCAGCGAGACTATAGTGGTATGACTCCCCTACCTATGGCTCTGTGGGTGTTCCTTTTTGGCTTCACCATATCCTGCGTTCTTATGTGGGGAGCGGGAGCAGAGAACCCACAGGCCACCCCGAGTGACACCTCTCCACGCTTGTTCCCAGTCGGTTTTAAAAACATGGCTCAGCCTCGCTATGCTAGACTGAAGATTTGAATCTGAGTCTTCTCACACTCAGTGCTGTTTGTCCTACTGCACCGTAACATCTTCCTTGTGGATTCTGTTGCTTAATTTCTTTCAATGTCTTTAGAACTACAATATTTTCCCTTTCCTTTGTTAATGAAACCAACAGAGCCATTGATAGTCACATATTTCTGGGTGTAATTGGTGTTTCATTAATTTACTGCTTATTGAAGCAGCTTGGAAGACCAGAGATATGGCTGTGATATATTTTCCCTTAATGAACGTCACCCAGAAAAGCACACAAGAAGTTTCCTTTATATTTTAAATCCTGGAGACTCATGACAAAATTATGAAAAAAATCTCCTTGCTCTGTACTGTTAGGAAAAACAAAGAATGAGAGCATCTGTTTGACTCATCCTCATCCTCATCATTATTAACACCAACATCACATTAGGTCAGAGAATAAAGGCAGAGGAGTTAATTAGGTTTCAAGTCAGATTAGCGGAGTAGGAGGATTTTGTGTACAGCACAATGCTCTCACTCACATTGTCCTCATTTGAATTCAATTTACAACATGAATTTTTAAGTTTTAAAAAGGACTGCAAGTAGAGGGAGAGTGAAAGATCTAAAAAGTTAGGAAGACATTTAGAGCACTAGGTCACACTGCTTTAAAGCATATAGTGAGCAATTAGAGTTTAGTGAACTGACATTACACACAGTAGACCCTCTGCGTAAACCTTTTATGGGTCAACTTTTGTAAATTTTAGCTATGTAGCTCTGTGTGTGTGTGTGTTTGTGTGTGTTGAGGGACTCCCTTGTCCATTACAACCTGGAATAGCTCGCAGAGAGCTAGCAGTGCTGCACATCAGACTAGGAGACAGAGTCTGGCTCAGGCCGTATGACTTCTACGCTGCGTGATTGGAGAAGCAACACCCTTCCCCTGGTATGATCATGGCTTGGAATCCAACAGCCGGATGACAGCGCAGTATCATGGCTCTTCTCCCAGTTCTGCCTCTTCACATTTCTTATTTGGACTGAAAAATCTCTAACCATGGAATGATGAGAAGGCTGAGCTCCAAGCAGTAAGTTTATGGTCCAGTGGCTCCCACTCCCAACACACACCTCAGCACTGGGCCTGATCCACCATCTCAGCACTAGACCGGGGTGTCCTGACTTAAGCTTCTGGCTATAGCTGATTCTCACGGTGCTCTGCAGGAGGCCCAGCCCCTCTCTCTGAGGTAGGATAGCAGAGAAGAAATCGTGATCAAGGTGACCCTCACTGATAACCCAGACCACAGAGCACAAGAGCACGCGAGAAGATAAAGGCACTTTCCCCACTTGACGTCTCTGGGGAAATATACAGAAGCCCAGTATTCACAGCAGCCTGAGTGTCTCATTGGACTAGCTTATGTCCAAACTAGAGACAAAGCATTGTGTTTGCTGGACATTAGGACCACGGGCAGGCATTATTAGAGACTTTGATGGTTGCAGGAGTGCCAGAAGAAAGAGCTAAAAGACTTTAAAGTAGAAGCTTCATGAGAATAGGATTGAAGTTGGGGAAGGGAGAGTGATAGGATAAGAGTGATGGTGGTTTTTTTGTTTGTGTTTCTTTTAGCAGTATTTCCTTAAATAAACTGTGCATGAATTTCTTTGATAAATTCTAAAAGTTAAAAAATAAGAAAAACACATTGACAAATATGGAGAACAATAACTAATTATAATGGAAGCACTGATAAATAATGGTCTAGGAGAGAAAGTAAAATGATTACAAGGCTAGGGACTTGATATATCTCTCTCTCTATCTCTCTATCTCTATCTCTGTCTTTATCATATATCTGTATATTTATGTACCAGCAATATCTCCGTTTTGTTTGGAAATACTTGTTTCTTTCCAAGCATCATCTTTGGGGTATTACAAATAGACTTCACGCAAGATTAGTTTTAGTGCCGCCAGCCCCAACTTTATTAATAAATTTAACCTGTAAGGAAAACTGCCAGCTCAATACATCCAGACATTCTCATTCTCCCTTGACTCTCTTCAGAAACAAGAATCAAACACCAGGGAGACTTGTTTTGGTTTCCCGATTCCCCAAAGCGCCTACATTCCTACCAGTCAGATGTTGTCCAGGGTAATGTACTGAGGGAAAAAAAATAAAACTCACTCTAACAGATTTGTCATTTGGCTGCAAAAGGCACTTATTCATTCCTCTGTATTTAAAAATCTCTCGAGCTGGTATTACCCAAGCTGTGTAGACCACAGCTTTGAGCAATCATACGTGAGTGACCTCAGTTCTGTCTTGGGTCAATACTTGGAAACAGAGAGAGCAATCCATTCCTAGGAGAAAATATGTTGCATAACAGGCCAATACCATCCTTTTTTTATTTTAAAAAAAGAGACAGACTTTTGATTTGGATAGTGAACTTGTGACCAGAGCCCTGGTCCTGCTTTGTCTTTCATTTCTCATAATCATGTGGTAAAGTACTTATTACCTTTATTTTTGAATGTGGACATTGAGGCACAGTGAGGAGACAGACCCTGGAGATCAGTTCAATCTCCCTTCAACCTTGTGCAAACAAGTCACTTTGATCAAACCATTGTGGCCTCTCTGAATCATAGCTTTCAAATGGGGACACATATACTTTATCTGGCAGATAGTATACTTTTAAACATATAGCCTCAGAAAGTGAAGAGTAAGAGCTAGTAGGAAACAAAATAGGCTTCATTCAGTTTATTCTATTCTACAACCATCTTAAAACCATCACAACAACATGTATCTTTGGAATAAATATTAGGTGACACAATTTTAAAGTCAAGACATCCTTGAAATTAGATTTATTTGCTGGATGCTTTTATATTCAAAACTTCCAGATTTAAACAAATCATGCATAGTAGTAGTATCAAGGAATAAAAGAGAACAGAAAAGTAAACAGGATTTTTGATACAGTGAACT
This sequence comes from Rhinolophus hipposideros, assembly GCF_964194185.1. Taxonomy (NCBI): domain Eukaryota; kingdom Metazoa; phylum Chordata; class Mammalia; order Chiroptera; family Rhinolophidae; genus Rhinolophus; species Rhinolophus hipposideros. Next base: position 71,116,192 of record NC_138049.1, read on the forward strand.
AGAAAAATATATATTGTTTTCCTTGCTCACACACTGTAATGGTAACAAAAAACCCTGGGCATCACAAGAGGGAGGAATACCATACTATGTTTTTATTCCATCTAGAATAGCTACTCATGTATTAATTCTAAATATTTGAATAGCTCCCATGTACCCAGCACTGGGTTATATATACTAGAGATACAAAAATTACAATATATGTGCCTTGCTTTCCAGCAGCTCATAGCCTACTCAGTAAATCATTATTTCTACAAGAAGTTTAGTCCAGTGTTCTGTATTTAAAACTTTCCAGTTCATTCTTGGGCCTATGTTCAAGTTTCCTTAGCAAATAAAGTTTCCCATGTGGTATTCCTCACAGATACATTGAGCACCCACTATTTGCCAAGCACTGTGTTAGGCATCAGACACTGATGAGAAGAGTTAGAGAACTCTTTCTTCCATATGAGTTATCAAGTCTGCCAACTTAGACTTTTGAATTCCCTCTTCCTTGAAGGGCCATAACCTCATTCAAAACTTCTTTGACCATTAGTATGGTCTCAAAAACAATGTTCTGCCTGGATCAATTGATGTAAACTATACTATTATTCATGCTAATGAAGGAAAAAGAGTACTTGAGTAAATGCAATATGTAATCCCATTACAGAACCATTAGTTTCAATCTACTTTATTACAAAATCTTTTCAAGCTCCACGAAAAGTAGCAAAATATGTTGCTGAGTTACACCTTCTTACAACAATCATCAGTCAATATGCATTGGAAACACAGATAAATAACATATTAATTTATTAAAATTTTACTGTATACCTGCTGTGTGTGGCCAAACACTGTGCTGGGCGCTCAGAATATAAAGGTATCTGAATTGGATTCTCTTCTCTCAAAGAGTTTATTAGGAGAGATGGAGAACTAAATGAAATGCCTGGGTAATGAGTTCTTGAGAAAATAGAAGAATTGCTCTGTGTGGTGTCATATTCATTTGATTTATGACTAAGGTTTAACTGATAGATGTCTTGGCAGTAACATCAGTCCCAAGTGACCATATCTACAAAAGTTTTTTGTTGCTTTTGTTTTGTTTGTTTTCTTAAATCTTTTTAGCTACTTCTACCTTGTAGCGGCAAAATAGACTCACCCCGCCCTCCAGATTATGCAGATTTCAACATAGTGAATATTCTGTTAAAAATGGTTAATAGACAAAAATGCACGTCTCTGTAAGACATTCTTTCACCTACTGAAATTAAAAAAGAAAAAGAAAAAACAATGCAGCAGTACTCTTTCATTACAAGTCTGTCATGCATTTCACTTCTGCTGCTCCCTGGAATACAGTGATATTCAGCCTGTTCTCTTTAGAAGACTCTTGACATGCCACATTATTGTTCCTTCCCCGTGTATTGAGGAATGCCATTTCTCATTCTTCAGTGTTTTGTTTCTCCTGGGTAAGGACAACTGTGTTCTTTTTGTCTTTCAAATTCACGTGATTCTGAAAATACACATTTTCACTTTCCCCGTTTGTGATTTTGTCTGCAAATAACATGAAAAGCAATTTGATGTTTTAGGCACACAGTAACTCTCAATAGCATGAGTTTGAGTTATAATATTTTCTCACTCCCTTCAGAATCATGTCTTTTTAGACACTAAGAATTTGGTGAGAAAACTGCTGGGCAGCCCTGCAGTTGACTGGTATTTTGAATGACTAGAAATGAAAAGTGACAGTTCACTGCTCTTTCCTGTCTGAGCAAGTGGATCACTAGAGATGCGAAGTCTAGTTTGAGGAAATTCAAATTCTTCTCAGCCATCATTCCCACTCTTTTTCTACAGTGGTATCAAGAATGTTTATATATTAAATATGTAATATCTATAGATACATAAATATATAGATACACACACATATATTCATTCAATTTATGACTAAGGTTTAACCAATAGATGTCTTGGTAGTAATAGTAGTCCCAAGTGACCATATCTAGGGGGAAAAAAAAAATATATATATATATATATATATATATATATATATATATATATATATGTACACATACACACATACATACACACACAAGAGGGTGACAAATTATTGTATATACATTTTAAGAAAAGAAAAATCTATTAAAATTGTAATACTTAATATATACTGATAATGAAAGATGAATACAAGTCATGTGTAGACATATTTTTGGCATATATATATATATATATATCCCTAAAATCACTAATAATTTTAGAAATAAAAATCTGATGTATATGTATCCTAATATCTCTGTCTATTTATGTATCTTTGTACCAAATACAATTTAGCACTTTAATTTAATCAGGGATTACTATACTGTAAACATCATATAGAATAATAACAATTCCTAATTAAACAAAAATTGAATACGTTTCTGATATATATATATATGAATATATTTTTAGTTTTAATCTAGAGATCTGCTGTACAGTGTTGTATCTATAGTTCACAATATTGTATTGTAAACTTAAGAATCTGTTAAGAGGATAGATCGCATGTCAAGAATTTTTACCACAATGATATAAAAAAGAAAATTATACATACAAAAAACAGGGATTATTATAATGGAAACATTAAGGCAATATACTAACCAGTATATTAAATTTTCACGTTTCCAATGTTTTTCTGGGTTCATTATGTCCCTATGTGATTTAAGGAGTGGTTCCTGGACTTTCTGTAGTGCCAAGACTAACCATAAATTGGTTTATTCTCTTTGAGATCCCAAGACTATGACTTAAGTCCTAAGTAGCCTGCTTAGAAGGATGAAGTCACTCCAAAGTGTTATCAGGAAGATGGGTCTCACAGGAAAGCAATTTTGCTCTTGCAGAACTGAATGGTGCTGCTTCAACTGTGCCACTCTGCTGGCTTACAGTCATTAGCCACGGCTTACTGACTGCTATACTCCTAGCCCACATCCATCACTTGCAAAGGACATGACCACAACTGCCCTTTATGGCCAGCATTGGCGAGGAAGCTCGAGTTTCATTATTTTAGATTCCTGCTTCTGTCCTTGCCCCACCATCTGGCTCCTTTTATTAATCTGCCTTGAATTTCTGGGCCATGAATTGTGGCCATTATCAACCTGCACCTGCAAGCCTGAGCTCTGACCAGCCATCCCCAGTGAAGCATCCGCTACATCCTTATTCACTAAAACATCTTCAAGGTCATTATGATAAGCTGTAGACCTAATTTTGCCTTTTTCCCCTGCTTCTTTCTCCCCTCCTGCTTCTCCCTACTCAGCCTCTACTGGCAAATCCCAGTCCACTTCTTTGTTAGACTTAGAACTGAGCCTCAGCTCAGGTGTCAAAGATCTGATTTTTTTTTCCTTTTTTTCTGAAGGTTATTTCTTAGTCTGACAGACCTTTCATTTTCTTAAGAACAAAAGTCATGTAGTATGATATTCTGGCAGGAAAGTCCTGTAGGAAACATTTTATTTTATTTTTTTAATGAGATCTCACTTTAGTTACTGCATTCATTTAGGTCATATTTGTGTTTTCGACTTTATCTGGAAGTTCTAGAGTAGGAACTGCTTTTAGGTTATGGTGATACTAACAATCTGCATATCAGCTATAGGTCAATTAGATTCTCATTCTAGCATCTGTTTCCTTTTTGTTTTCAGAGGACGTTGGAGTCCATAAAATAATGCTTTGGTGAATAAGGGTCAAAGGTAAGGTATGGGGAATATGCAATGGAATGGAAACAATTGCAAAGGAAACACGTTACTGATATTCAAATAAAGTACATCTTCTAAGCCAGATCACTGTTCAGGTAAATACTGAATATTTAGATAAAATACATCTTGTAAGTAAGATCAACATGAATTTTTTCCCCCTTTTGTTTGTATAATGTGACTTTGTTGGTCTAACCCACCAAAGGCAATATTTTTTTTGTTTTCTTTTAAATTTGATCTTCTTTACTTTCATCCAAAGTAATGATTTTGTCCACCATAACCCACTCTTCTTTCTTTTCTCCATTCCTTTCTCTTTCCTCCCTTCCTCCCTCTCTCCCTTCATTCCTTTCTTTTCTTTGTCACCCAGCTTTACTGAGGTACAATTTACATACACTAAAATTCACTCATTTCGAGACAGTTTGTTGAGTTTGGATAATTGTAAACAGTCATATAACTACTACTACAATCAAGATATAAGAATATTTTCATCACTACAAAATAATTCTCTCATGCTTCTTTGCATACAATCTCCTCTCTCAGTCCCTAGCCTTAAGCAGCTGCTGATCCGCTTTCTATTGCTATAGTTTTGTCTTTTTTACATTTCATATAAATATCATCAAACATTATAGTCTTTGTTTCTTTCATTTATCACAACACTTTGAATATGTATCCGTATTGTTGCATTTATCATTCATTGCTTTCTATTGCTAATATTCCACAGTCTAGATATGCCACAGTTTGATTAGCTATTAACTGCTTTATGTACGTTAGGTTAAATTTTAACTGTTATAAATAAAGCTTTTATGAATATTTGCATATAAGTCTGTGTGGACATATGTTTTCATTTCTCCTGAGTACATACCTAAGAGTAGGGTTTCCACGTCAATGGCAAGTATATATTTAACTTCATAAAAAAAAAAAAAAAAAAAACCCTGCCAATCTAGTTTTCCAGGTAGCCTCTTTTTCTGTTTTTCAATCCCACCAGAAATGTATGATAGTTCCAGTTGCTCACATACTTGTCAACACTTGGTAGTATTAGTCTTTTTCTTTTTTCTTTCTTTTTTTAGGCATTCTAATGAGTATTTAGTGATATGTCACTGTGTTTTTAATTTGTGTATCTCTGATGATTAGTGATGTTGGACATCTCTTTATGGGTTTATTTTTCTTTGAAATGTGTGCTCAATTATTTTGCTCATTTTTAAAAAATTTCTTTAAGTCTTTCAACTTTAATGAAGTCCATTTTATCATTTTTTTATATTTTTCATGATTTTTTAAACCTATTTATGTAATCATTCCCTAACTCAATGTCACAAAGACTTTTCTCTTATGTTTTCTTTCTTTTTTTTTTTATAATTTTAGCTCTTACAATTAAGTCCATGATCAATATTTTTGTGTGTGATGTGAGTTAACGGTCAAGGATAATTTATATATATATACATATATAAAATATTATATACATTTATACTATATTGTATGCATATAACTTATATGTATATAATATATATTTTCTATGTAAATTTTATATGTATATATAAAATTTCCAGGTTTTCCAACATGCTTTCTTGAAAAGATTGTCCTTTTCCCATTGAAGTACCTTCACATTGCTGTGAAAATCAGATGACCTTGTAAGTGTGGATCTATTTCTCAGCTCTCCATTCTGTTACATTTATGTCTGTAATTATTTCAATAGTACACTGTCTTGATCAGTGCAATTGTATAGTATGTCTTGAAGTTTTCCAACCTGTTCTTTTTAAGAAATTGTCTAGTTATTCTAGTTCCTGCACCTTTCCATATAAATTTTAGTATTAGCTGGCTAATTTCTTCAAAAAAAGCCTGTTGGAATTTTGGTTGAAATTGAGATTGAATTGAATCTGTAGCTGAATTTGAGGAGAAAGGCCATTTTAACTATATTGAGTGTTTACTAATTATAATTGCTATCTTCTAGATTATTCCAGGTGTCAGTTCTGCCAAAGTTTCTGGCATGAAATAACATAAGCCACTTTTTTGAGCTATCTATAGCAGCCTCTTTATTGTATCTCCAGCCTTTACCAGCAGTTCTCTTGCTAACACCACATAGTTTAAGATTTTTGCTATAGCAGCACTCCACTCTGAGTACCAAATTTTGTCCATTTTCTCTTTCTGTATTATAATATAACAAACCATCCTAAAATGTAGTGGTTTAAAACAGCACCCACTTTGTTTACTTACATTTCTGTGAGTCATCACCTTGGTCTGGGCTCAGTTGGGTTCTGCTAGTTTCAGCTGAAGTCACTCTGATAACCAATCATCTAGCCACTCGACTGGGGCTAAATGGTCTAAGGTGGCCCCAGTCATATGCTTGGCAATTGTTGGCTGACAACTGGGCCACTCTATGTTGTCTCTCATTCATAAGAAGGTTAGACTGGGCTTCTTCACATGGTAACAGTAGCATTCCAAAAGAGTGAGAGCAGAGGCCTCAATGTTTCTTGAGGCTGAGGCTCAGAACTCCCGCAGTGGATCTTCTACCATACTCTATTGGTTAAAGCAAGACACAAAGCCTGCCCAAATTCCACAGATGGGGAAATAGACTTTGCCTCTTAATTGGAGGACTAACAAAGCCACATGGAAGGCTTGGTATAGGAATGGGAAGAATTATTGCAGTCACCTGTGCCAGTAATCTCTAGACATTTGATAAATATTTTTTATTATAAGGGAATTACCTACCACTTAAGTATCTAAAATATAAATATATAGCCAGTATAAACATTATTTTAGATTTTATTGATAAGCCTAATGATGAAAAAAATCTCTACCACTAGACAGATAGTTTTTCCCCCCAATAAATACATACTTCTACTTTATACGTTATGTGTGGCTCCTGGGTAGCATGTTAGCTACTTTATACTTTTGTTTCTATAGCAAAACATTTTCAGACTTTCTATAGTGAAATATTACCTTAAATTCCATTATACACATTTTCTAAGAAAGTTTTCAGTTCACAACATGATGAATATGACTTCAAATAACAGAAATGTGTCTTCAGTGAAAAAAATTTTAGAGTGTACTTTACTTAAAAAAATGATTGCAAACAGAATTTTTATGTTTCAATTAAAGTCGTTATAAATGAATTGGCTTTCCTTATTTTGAAAAATCTAAGGTCTCTAAGATAAACTATATTGAATATTCAATACCTTAATAAATGTTTTTAATAAGCTGTTAAAAGTCAGAATATTTGCATCAAGAGTAGCGTTTCTGAAGATTATGTAATTCGTCATTATTATTATGTATATTACACTACTGAATGGGAAATATATTTTGTGTTTGGTAATAAAACTTTTTACCTTTTCCTGTCATTTTTTTTCTTTTTTTTAATCTTGTATACCTTTAATAACACTGAATTGACACAGGAAAGAAAAGCTAGCATTTTTTAACTTGACTTATTATACAGGTATACCTTATTACACCTGTAACCTGAAATTTTTTTCTTTTTAAATTTTTAGTGTTGGTTTCTTAATTTAGCTTTTGGAGAGCCTAACCAGGTTAGATTCAGTGGAAGTTGCATAGGTGACAGTAAGAAAACTAATATCCTGAAGTAATTAATAGTTTGGGTCAAAATAATGTCAACATTCTCTATACATTAATAATCAAGTTAATTTTAGTTTCATTTTGCTTATTACATTTCTTCAACACTTATAAAAACTCTATTTTTAAAAGGTTAATTCTGCTATCTATTAAAAAAATAATGGCATACGTCCTGTGATGCATATCTTTTAATGACTGTATAATTTAATCAGAGACTATTTTGTCTTATTTCCTGCTTTCTTATCCTTGGAATGCAAAGCTTATCTAAGCTCCAAAGACTCTCTGATTAATAAGAATCAATATAAATATTAATTTTGCTAATTCTGGAAAAGTCAACAAATCTTATCATTTCCTTTTTAATTGGTCAATTTTTGAATTACAGAGTTCAACTAATCATCGTTACACACTTATTTCTAACAAATAATCACTAACAAATAAGGTGAACTATTATAAACAAACTTGATAATATTTTAATAGGCATCATATATTATTAAATTCCTTGAACATAGTGTAAAACGTGATTTCAATGATAGATACTTAAAAATCTAATGTGGCGAAATTCAGTCTATGAAAATTACAGCCAAGCTAGCGCTTTGAAATAATGTAGTAGTTTGCATGATCATGTTAAAAAAAAAAAGTGTAGTATTTTAAATTAATTCAGAAGAAAATGAATGATTAGAACTTACTTAACCTTCCAAATTCAGCATACACTACAACTTGAGCTTCACCACCTTAATCCTGATGTTCTTGATTGTTCATTGATCTGATATGTAACCAAAGCAACTTGGATATATTTTTAGTGTCATAGGAAGGTTTAATTCATATTTCTTTGAGTTTAAGGAAATTTGTGGCTGCTGCTTGTCAAGATATACCCCCTTTATGTAGTATGCCATCTGCTTCTAGCTTCTATGTTCTTGACCTAAAATCTTTGGCTGTAGACATTGACTTCCCATTTGGAGGAATGGCAACGTATTACACATTCAGACTCCTGAGTAATTTATATATTGCTTCATTCAGATATTTTCTCAGAGTTTTTACCTCACATGATCTAATCTCCTTACTCCAAAATCATGTAAATATCCCAACGCACTGAAAGGAGGAGTGTGTGAACCACTGACTGAAACCTTATGCATATGTGTGTGTGTGTGTGTGTGTGTGTGTGTGTGTGTAATTTGTATCTCCAGGACCTAGATAAACACCTGACTCATAATAGATAATAAGAATGACAAGCTTCTCATCAATATAATATTAAGGAATTACTGAGAAAGTTCACATGACATATAGCTTGTGTCAGAAATACAGACGTGATTTCATGTCACCTAGGAATATTCTAGAAATTTGGCGATTCTTTGATAATCACTGCTCACTCATGTTATTATATGACACAGCACTAGCTGCTACATCTGTCTGTCATTGCCTTAAGTTGGGGTGTCAAATTTATGGCGTGGGAGCAGTCATTGTTCCTCCTATCCCCACAATAGTCATTACTAATCAATCATTGGACTGTTTCTGACTGAGCCCAGAAGCAACCATGGAATTGTCTAAAAGTACAGTTTTCCAGAATCCACTACCAATTGAGCTGCATTGGCATGGAATTTGAAACCTATCATTCTTGACTTAGTTTAAAAGATTAAATATGTTTGCAATATCAGCACAGCATATGTCTTGTGCCAAATGATGCATAATAACCTCTTGATGATTGATGTTTTTTGAAAAATCTTATAAATATGGATTGTGCATATTGTTGTATTTCTCTGATAATGTCTAAAATGAGTCCTTGGGAAGAAACGGTTTTACTTAGTTAAAGGTATTTGTTAGAGTTAGAGAAGAATTGTTATTTTTAGCTATGTATTTGCAGCATTTTCTTTTAAGCCATGTATATTTCTTGATAATTTAAAAAGCATATTTTATCTTGCTCATACTTTGGACTGTAAAATATATGAGGCTGTCTTGGTGGCATCTAGGAGATGTACCCGAATCCCTATACTGTTGCAAATTATAAGACTAACCGTAAGTTGTCTCCTTAAATTGATTAGCTGGAAGCTGATGACAGTAGCTGCCTTGCCTCTAGTGAGCAACCTTTCAGGATCAAACTGTGGCAGATGTTAGCATGGCTAATAGCAGACTTGTTTTTCTGGTTCTGTTTAACAATTATGGGGAATATTTGGATTCACTACCAGTGAGTTTCTACATAAGCAGCATCTAAGTTTTAAAGTGACGTTGACTTCAAGCAGGACGACATGGCTGTGGTATTGTGCTTTCTCCAAAAAGCAGGTGAGGCGAGTGCCCCGGATGCCAGTTAGTGTGGCTGTAAGAGGCAGATCATTACGCTTCTGTAGTGCTTCCTGTCTGTTTCTCTCAACTTAAAGAACAATATGATTTTTCAAGTTCTAAAGATAGATTGCTGGTCACCTAATTATAGGTTAACCCAAACCTATCTGAGAAATAACTGTAAAGATGAATTCATCAGACGTTCTGCTATGAGCAAGATGTTCATCATGCACAAAACGGAGACGGGGGAGGAACAGCAGATCACAAATGGAGCAATAGATGCAAACTAAATGATACACATAGACGTGCACACATACCCCATTTGCTGGTGGTAAGAGGGGAGAGATACGGTTTCACCATTCGCTTATGCAGTCATATGTAAAAGACAACTCAAAGTACAGCCCTTCTGTCTAATCAACCCGGGCAGCACCAGGGAAGTTTTAGCAGCCAATCTTAGAATGAAAATTGGCTGATATTTGTAAGATTCCAGATGGAATCCAACATTTCTGTGTTTGGGATATTAGAAAATAATAGAAATAAAAGCCCTAAATTGAAGAAAGGAACATCTTACATAGTTTAGGAGCAAATACTATCCTTGACTATCAAATTCTCTTTGCCTAAAATAACTATTCAAAAAAAAAAAAAAAAGGGCCGGCCCAGTGGCTCAGGCTGTTAGAGCTCCATGCTCCTAACTCTGAAAGCTGCCAGTTCGATTCCCACATGGGCCAGTGGGCTCTCAACCACAAGCTTGCCAGTTCGATTCCTCGACTCCCGCAAGGGATGGTGGGCTGTGCCCCCTGCAACTAGCAACCGCAACTGGACCTGGAGCTGAGCTGCGCCCTCCATAACTGACTGAAAGGACAACACTTGAAGCTGAATGACACCCTCCACAACTAAGATTGAAAGGACAGCAACCTGACTTGGAAAAAAGTCCTGGAAGTACACACTGTTCCCCAATAAAGTTGTGTTCCCCTTCCCCAATAAAATCTAAAAAAAAAAAAAAAAAAATTAAAGTGAGTGTCTGTAGATTTAAAAAATAATAATAATTTTACCATATGGGAGCAGAACTTGTGTGGCTTTAATTTAATCAGGAAACCTGCCTGGTAAATGCACTCACTATTGAAATGGTTTCCTCTATGTCACTAAAGGTTGTTGATTAAAGTTTTTTTCTGTCTCCTTTGTGGTTGATCAATTGGTTAATTAATTCACAAGTTATATAGAGCAGATAAAATTTGCTCATTCTAATGTGTGGTTTGGAGGATTTGATAATATCTTGTACTCGTGATATAGTGTGAATTAGAATGTATTTAATATAACAGCTTGCCTATTTTATAGCAAAGAATTTGTTCAGTAAAGGTAAAGTTTATACATTTTTTTCCTCACAGAAGCTCATGCATATATCCTGGAAGATACTTTTTTTTCATATGTTTTCTCTCTTTTCCATTGAATTAATTGTGCTGCTAATACATCATATTCACTATGTCCCAAAGTGAGCCTATTTTCCATTTTGAACCACGCTCATTTCTCACTTCCCTGTCTCTGTCAATGGTACAAATGTTTCTCCATTTATCCAGGTTTGAAATTTAATTTTACTTCCACTTGCAGTCATCTATTATCTCTCATCCTACTCCTAGCTCCTTGTCTAGGTTTGAAGTGACATCCTCTTCTCTAATGTATTTGTTACTATCAGGCATATGCATTGCTTATCTCTTCTGACTAGATTGTAAACTGTTTGGGTGACAGGACCTTGTCTGTGTTGCATAACTCTATAACACAAGGACAAAAACAGTGCCTGGCACACAAATATTTATCATTCAGTAAATATGCGGTGAAGGAATGAATGAAAAGAGGTCATTATTAGATGGCAGCTGGACCCAAATCTGAATTCTATTCTTTAGCAGTCACTGTCCCCAAAATATTACTTAAACATTGATTTAATTATGTCATTCATTTTAGAAAATGAAATTATCCTATCTTTCGTATCTTCGGTTACATTATATATAAATATGTGTGTACATATATATACACATATGTACATGAATATATTTTTCAGCTGCTTTATAATTTTGCTCTCAATACACTTAGTCAACTTAATTTTCCACTGCTTCCCAGGGTTTTACAAAATCAGTCTCCCCACTGTCCGGAGAAAATATTTAACTACACCATCACCTGCGCTCTTTTTCTCCTTGATTTTCTTCAACTTTCTCTCTGTTTATTTCAATTCTATATAGCCTTTTAGGCCCAACATACTTGCACCAACCCTGTAAAGCCTTTTTGCAATACTCATTGATTTCTCTTTCCTTCTGAACTTCTCTGGAATAACTGTTATGTAAATTTTAACACTGAATTATATTATTACATATGCATTAGTCACTGTAAAACTGTGCTTATCTTACCTCCCCATTAAATTCAATTTCCTTTAGGCAATACTCCCAAGACTTCAAAATAGCAATCAAAATTCTAGGCTGAGAAATGCTCAATAAGTCACCAGCAGACAGACGTATAGTAAATAAATATTTTTGCCGTTACTGTTCTCTTAAATCTCAAGTCTGTATATTGAAATACTACTGTATGCTTATTTGTGGCTAGGTCCCTTTTGATGAACATGTACACAAAATAATATATTCTGTGCCATTTCTTCACTCTTTTTCTCTTCTTTTAGGATTAAGAGTCATTTAACTATATCATTGTTTATCCACCAGGCACCTAATAAGAAATTCCCAGACACCTTTGGTTTTTCCAATTTCTTTGACTCCTACAACCAATCAACTTCTAAATTTCATCACTTCTTCCTTAGGAATCTGTGATATTGTGAAATAATAAGAAACATACATTTAATCTTCATCCCCAGTTCCCAGCACAAAGCTCCTTAAAACATCTGAGATGTCCTGAGTGATGGGGTGAGATGAGCATCTTTTGTTATTTCAACTATTCGTGAGTGTGTGTTCATGAAGTGATCCTTTAAGGATGTGGGTTGGTTGCTAGAGGAATCAACCGTGATTAGAGTATTAGAACTTTCAGCCCCACCCTTGACCTTTGGGGTGAGATAGAATTATGACCTTGTTATTTTCTTTGTTTGGAGATTAAGCATGGTTTAAGGAGACACCTGTAGATGCCAAATTGACAAGGGGTAGACTTATGATGGTTAATTTTTATGCACCAATTTTAATAGGCTAGGGATGCCCAGATAGCTAATATATTATTTCTGGGTATGTCTGGAAGGGTGTTTCTGGAAGAGATTCTATCTCTCGCTCTCTCTCTCTTTCAGCTGAGATATTCATTCATCTTCTTCTGATCTTGGACATCTGATCTGCTTCTCAGACTTTTTGGACTCTGATCAGGATTTATACCATCAGCCTCCTAGCCTATTGGTTCTGTTTCTTTAGAGAACCTTGACTAATACACTCTTACATTCCACCTTTTATTCCTTTTTTCCTTCCATGTTTTATATTACTTTGCTATATTAATATTCTAGCTCTTATTATATTTTACTATAGTTAATTGTTCATATGTCTCTCTCCCCAGTTAAACTGTGGAGTCTTCTAAGACTCAATTTTGCTCATTTTTATTAGTGCCGCTAAAGTGTCAACCATTGGAAGACTGACTAGCTATGGAGAAGAATCTTTTCATTTTATCACTTCCTTATCTACTAAATTCTAGCTCAGGCCTCTATTGTGATAATAAAAACATGTGATATTGTTCATATTCAACAATAAGTTAATGATGTGTGTTTTTTTCAATTTCGAGTCAATATTCACAAAATTGTACCATTTTCCTAATCAAGAGCTCATCTTTTATAATAGTGCTTGCCATTGTCTGCATTTAACTACTACTCACAGATTTTGCATTGTCACAACTATCTTCTCTGTAAGACTTCCCTAAAACTATGCCACGGCACCTGAACTAGGAGAGAGAATCTGGACTTTATTTGGAGAAAATTATTATTCAAGAAGTAGTATGAACTCATCTAAGGTTAAAAACTATATACAATATCTGGGAAGATGAGGAAATCCCACAAATAATGGCAATTTATAATTAACATCAATTTTGTCCATCAAGCAGCATGTCTCAAATATGATTAGTGTAGGAAAGTTTCTGTTTCCTGCTGTATTTTTCTGGTAGGGCTAACTCTTGTTAATTAAGAGTTTGGTGACATTTGTCTCCAGCATTCTTACTAGTAGCTAGATCCTTTTATCATCCCTTTTCCTGTTCTACCACGGATCCTCCTGTTGCCTCCTTGATTACTAAAGCTCCTCCACTTTGGCTCCTCTTTTAAAACTGTTATTCCAAGAAGTGGTGAGGCTTTACTTGCTTATATAACCCTCTTCAAAATGGAGTGTATTACTATTTACAATAAGAAGTTTGGATTCAGGTGTGTAATGCTGAGAAATTATTTTAACCTCTGAGACTCAGTTCTCTTTTATGTTAAACAGTGGTATCTCTCATCCCTTCCCCATGTGGCAATTATGAGAATAATATGAAAAATGAATCTGAAAGTGCATCATAAACTCTTGGGCAGGGTTTCTCAACTTGGTTTACTCTTGGCTTTTTGGAGTAGATAATTCTTTATTGTGAAGAGTTGTCTTGTGCAATATAGATGTCACTTTAATATATTGATTATTTTGAGCTATAGGTGTTACCATAGACAGATAGAATAGAACCACAGGGAGAAGGGAGAGGAAAGGCAGGAGGAAGTAAAGGGGGGAAAGGAGAGGACATGAAAGCATCCTTAAGAAAAAGTGCAGCTATCAGACCAGCCAGAGCTAGTTTCAGTGGCCAAGAGCAGATCCAGGACACCATCTTGCCCCCAAGAAATTTCAGCATTGCAGGCAGGAAAAAAATCTCCTGCCTCTCTGTCTCCTTGATATTTCTGACAAGAGCCAAATAAGAAGAAGAAAATCCTATCTCCCAACAGGAAGGAGTAGTCAATGAGGACCCGCCTAGGAATGCCTATAACACTACCCCTAAAACTTGAATATTTTGCACCCCCATTTTAGAAATAATGAATTTCTAAGCCTCTTTGTTCTTTGGTGCAGTTGCTCTTCTCCTAGCCTGCCCACTCCCACTGTTTTGGGAGTGTACTCTCTTCCTTTTTGTTAATAAATCCACTACTTTCTTAGCTTATTCGGTGCATCCTTGAATTCTTTCCTGTGATGTTCACCAAGAACCCATTTTCCACATCATAGCCACTTGCATACCAGCAAATAAGGAAGAGTCTTTCTGGAAACTCCTCTTATCTGCCTGAAGACAGATTCTACAAAAGGAACTCAATTTTCATAAATCCTTCACCAACTGCCCTCTCCCCGACCCAGGGAGTTTTATCAACTAGGACAGGCTGACTCATCACAGTAGACTAGAAGTCTATACCCCCACCCAGAAAAACTTTGTCATAAACTAACATATCACCCATCTATTCTTCTAAGGTCCTGTTCTTCTTTCCTAAAAATAATTTACTCTGCCCTACATCACCTTCCTCCCCTTTCTTTATTAAGATCCTGAATTCTAAGACACCTCTTTGAATTACTCACTTTTCCTTTGGTATCTCCCATGTATACATGAGGTATACATGTTAATACACTTCTGTTTGGTTTTTGTTGTTGTTGTTGTTGTTGTTGTTAATCTCCCTTTTAATACAGGGATCACAACCAGGAAACCAAAAGGAGAGTGCACATTATTCTTCTGCCCCTATAGCAGCATCTGGCCTCTATTTACTGGATGCCATTAGCAGTACTCCCTCCTTCTAATGCGACAAACAAAAATGTCTCTAGACATTGCCAAATGTTCCCTTGAGGGCAAAATCATCTCAGGGGATTCATCCGTACCCCTTTCCTGGTAGCCCTGCCTGGCTCCAAAGAATAGAAGCATTAACATCTTGGTTGTACCAGCAAGATAAATCTTACCTTCTTCCAGCCCTCCTCAGAGACTGAGCAGAGCCACAGAGCATACTCAAACCCTGCTGTCTTTGAACAATTTTTTTTTTTTAATGTGGGCATCAGAGAACTGCAGAAGCACTCAGCAGAACACTCCATTCAAACTCTTGTACTACGAGACTTGAGCAAACTTTCAGGTGGTTTCTAATAGCCTAAGCTTGAGTCCCTAGGACCACCCAACCAGCCCCCTTTGGAGTTTTTGTCTGGATGAACACAGCACTGTCAAAAGAATTTACTGTTTGTTCTAACCAACACCTGAGGTAGGCCCCTGATCTCCTTTTCTTGTAGTATTAACTAAAAAGGGCTTATAATTGTTAATTTCTTTTCAGTCCCTTTGAGATTCACAAACACACGCACACACGCACACACACACACACACACACACACAAGCGCGAGGTCTGACCATTAAATTCGAGAACTTGTTGCAATGATGTCGCTAACCTTTTTTTATATCAGAGGGATTATTTATTATGAATTTGTACCAGCTGGACAAACAGTTAACCAAGTTTACTATTTGGAAGTGCTGAAAAGGCTGAATGAAAAAGTTAGACGACCTGAACTTTTCACCAAAAATTCATGGCTCTTGCATCACAACAATGCACCAGCTCATACGGCACTGTCTGTGAGGGAGTTTTTAGACAGTAAACAAATAATTGGATTGGAATACCCTCCCTACTCACCTTATCTGGCCCCCAATGACTTCTTTCTTTACCCAAAGATAAAGGCAATTTTGAAAGAAAGACATTTTGATGGCATTCAGGACATCAAGGGTAATACGACGAAAGCCCTGATGGCCATTCCAGAAAAAAGAGTTCCAAAATTGTTTTGAAGGGTGCACTAGTCACTGGCATCAGTGCATAGCTTCCCAAGGGGAGTACTTTGAAGGTGACCATAGTGATTCCCATGGACCTGAGAGCCCTTTCTTTGAAATGTAATTATCTAAGATAGAGCCTCCATCTCCCAGTGTTCTGGGGAGAAGAGCATCCTAACTTTCATTAACTCAGCTAAAAGACACAGCTAGCCTAATTGGCATTTACCCTGACCAACCCTTAGTAATTATTTTTACCTCTCTGTCTCTGTTCTAATTTGCACCACTTCCCCTCCCTTCTTTCTCTTTCTCCCTTTAAAATGTCAGTCACCTCTAAACAAATCAAAATTGAATTCAGGTAAGCTGGACCCTCTTCCCAATAGCAATAGAATATTACTGATTAAAATCTGTCCTTACCACTTTAACTAGTGTACAGTTTTGTTTCTCTGGGGCACTACACTAAGAGAATAGTAATTCCCCTCCACTCTTTCTTGTTTTAACTTCCGGAACAGTTGGGTAGTGGGTAGGTAGGATCCTGGGGTAGTGTACTCAGAAGTACATTAGGCTGCTGGTCAAAATAGCACTGTCAATCCAGTTTTATAAATTCTGCTCTTTTGTGTGAACCTACCTCTTATTTGGTTTCAAATTCAGGAAAGAAGTGAATTGAGGAAAGAAGTATAAAATCTTAAATAAATGTCTACTGATTATATTCTACCTAAACTTTTCTTGGTGCTAACAATGGATAAGCTTCAATGCATTACACCTCTCAAAGAGATTTGGCTTTTAAAGGGATGACATTAACTTTGTAATATTTTTACCCAGAGAATAATTTTCTCTGGTAGGACCATTAAATGCTATAAAGCCTAATGGGAAAGAGGGTGTAAGAGGGTTGGGGATGTTTAAAAAGTTGTTAATAAGTCTTCTCAACCCTTCTCACACTCTTGTATTTGTTTTATTGGCTCTGACCTCAGGTCTGGGTAAAAAGTGCTGTTTCCAAGGGACTTCTGATTTGCTTTTAAGAGGAATTAAAATTTTTGTCAAGCTAAAACTCTTACAAGAATACCTAAGTAATAAGTGCAGTTATTTGGGGGCACAGTGGCTATTATTCTGTGGTTTTATATATATATACATATATATATATGTATATATATACATACATATATACATATGTATATGTATATGTACATGTATATGTATGTATACATGTATATATGTATATATGAACAAAAGTTATATTAAAACAGTATTATTTGAATATCAGAAAATATATCTAAGCCAATGTAATTATGAAGGCTTTGTATTTTATGTAATTGTCTGAGAATTTGCAGACAACCTGGATACTGTCAACAACAACAACAAACATTTGCTTCAAAGCCACCACCAACTGTGTTGATTGTAAATTATAATTTAGGGACTTTATCATGTATTAACATAGTCCATTAAATAGTATCACATTTTTACTGTTGTTCTAGCAAACAAATTTCAACCATTTGCTTTTGTTTTCTAGTAAATTTCCAGGCTTAACAGAATGAAAGCTGTATTTCATTTGGTTTATTATAAGTTTCTTCCTCAGTGGTGGCCAAAAAGTGGGATAATGCTCACTTAAGAATTCCAAGTTTTGGAATACATATTTACGGGATACTTGACACGATTTCTTAAGGAATTTATTAACAAGGAAGAAAAGAAACAACAATATAAGTGGCAAAAATACAACTATTTAGTTAAATGGAATAGCAGTGATTATACTTGTAGATTGAAAATAACTAGGATTCATTAATAAAATGCTTCTGCAAAACATGATTTTGATCTGCAATTTAGAGGCAAGGAAAGATGTATACATGTGTTTTATCTTGGGCCAGATAGTAGACGAGTTTGAAGGCAATGTTCAGAAACATGTATTTGAGCTGAAGAGCAGCAAATAGCCTCGGGAAAAATAGGAGTTGCGGACATGAGAAAATGACAGGAAAAATAGCATTAACTAAAGAAAATAATTCTATGAGTTTAGAATGCTATGTCTATGAAGAAAGGCTGAACATGAACCATTTTCATCCCCACAAAGGACTTTTCAATGGATATCAAAAAGCTTTTTTATCGATCCAAGATTATAAACTAAAGCTAGGAAAAATCATTGTGTTTCTCTAAAACAATGTTGCAAAAATAATTTCTGCTATATTAACTACTGCACTTAACTGGAAATCAATAAACTTTTAGAGGTAATCTCTGTATAAACAAAACTATATTTCATAATCGAAGAATTGGACTCTATAACACCAGAATCCTGTTTAAATGTTTAATGTTGTTTTGTTGACCAAGTTTATAGAAAGATTGGCAGTCTTATCTAAGGTGGGGGCAGTTTTTGAGCCATTTTGTTTATTTGATTCAGTAAAACATTGCTATAAAGAAAGTACATTTTCATTTTAACCCAAACTTTTCATTTCTCCAGGCATGTTACTATCATGATAAACTCATTCAGTAGAAAATATTTAATATATATAGTAGTACAGCTGCTTTTGAGCTAACCTCTAAATGATAAATCCAAATCCATTAAATTTTGTTTTGGTTGTATGAAACATATCAAATGTTGAAATAATTCAAGTTCAAAAGATTCTGTGATTAATTTTTTGTTTTTTTATTATTTATTATTTTGTATACCTGAAACTAATATAATGTTTTATGTCAATTATACCTCAATAAAAGTAAAATAAATGGAATCATACAATTAAAGAAGTTTTAACAGTCTTAAATGATAGAAAATGAATATATAATATTTAAAATAATATGGCATTTCTAAGCCTCTTAACGGAATACTTATTGTCCTTTTAATAAAAATGTGGATTGCAGGAACACTTAATTTAAATGAATTAAAGTTTCATTTACCCAGAGTTTTATGTATTACATTAATAAGATTTACCCAAAACACTATTGTTGATTTAATAAATATTAAAGAGAAAAAAAACCATCTATTTAGATATTTATAAGATCATTTTATTGAGACAGTTGCATAATTATTTTTAGTTGTGGCCGTGTGTTTTTCTCTTTTTTACAAATTGGTTGTTAATGTTGAAATATAGTTTATGTCTTTTATCCATTTGGTGGACACCAGTTAACAAGTTGGAAACTTAAAAATGGTAAGTTGACCTCAAATTAAATGAGTTGACTTGATAAAATTCATGATATAGAAATTATGGAATATTTCAAATGAATTTAATTTTTTTCTTAAAAATATTCCAGTGAAATAGGAAAAACAAGACTTTTAAATGTTGATTGCTTCACTGACAAAAATAAAATGGAGCATTATAAAATTAATCTAATGCTATAAAAAATTAAAATATTATATCATTATGTAAATTTCAATTATGGCTAGCAGCTATACAACCTAATACATTTCTTTTAATGATAGTTTCTTTGAATTCTTGAATATTAAAATTTGCTTGTGGACTAAGGAGGTACTAAGATAGATGTAACTCAGAATCCCATTGAAGAAAAATTATCTTGTGGAATTACTTTTGCAGCTTTTATTCTAAAATAAAAGGACAGACATAGTTCAATCTGTAATATTTGTGTAGAGGAGTAAGAAGATCAGTGGAGGCTATGCAAG
This sequence comes from Rhinolophus hipposideros, assembly GCF_964194185.1. Classification (NCBI taxonomy): domain Eukaryota; kingdom Metazoa; phylum Chordata; class Mammalia; order Chiroptera; family Rhinolophidae; genus Rhinolophus; species Rhinolophus hipposideros. Next base: position 71,136,028 of record NC_138049.1, read on the forward strand.
GATTTATTATATGTTTGTTTCAGAAGGGACAATGATATAATACTAAGTGGTACAAAGGAGGCAAACTTAAGTTGGCTAGATTTTGAGATAAGACAATTTTTAGAAAATTTAACAACAATCAAAAGCAGCTTGGAGTGGAGACAGTAAACTCTTAGCAGGAGAGAAAAATTCCGAAAAAGTAGACAGCATAATTTTAGAAGCATACAAATAGTATAAAAAGTAATTATATAGTGATTGTTTCAGGAGTAGAGGGTGATATATCGGATTGTAGTTTTGTATACCAAAGAACCAGGTATAAATTTTGAATTAGGTTAACATTTCTGATTTTATTAAAAAATAATATTTTTAATTTTAGTAGTTCTTTATTAGATATATAACATGTTCTTTATTAGGTATATAACATATGTAAAATACATATGTATGATATTATATCTATTTATAATTCATGATTGTGTATGAAAAATGGATTTTTGCAAAATAATTTTAACATCTACAGAGACTTTGGGAATATTGCCTTTAGGCATTAGGAAAGCTAAAACAGTGTACTCTAAAAATGATGCATATTTTTTTTTGATTTTGTGAAATATAGCAAAAACCTTAATAGTTGTCAGGTTGTGTAATTTACTGGTGCATCTTGAAATGTACCAGATGAAGATTTAGTTTGAAAAAGGAATAAATCTTTTGTGGCATGTAATTATGCTACTAAGTCTTTTGCTAAGTGTAATAGTCTAGCTTAGAGAAGAATGAGAAAAAGTACAATTAAAATCGATATAACTGCAGTCTAGATTTAAGAAGTCCTTATTTTCCATGTTTCTCACTTAAATTGCAAAATCCAGAGAGCTGTAACAACTGGGAACTTTCCATTTTTAAACTAAATTCAAAGAAAGATAAAAATGTCAGATCTAGCAGAGACTCTACTACCCAAGTCTCAAATAGTCAAGTTGTACATAGAAAAAGGAAATGTTTAAAAACAAACAAACAAACAAAAACAATGAAAGTGACATGCATCATAGTTACTGACTTTTCTTTTGACTAAAAGCATTTTCTTCTTTAGATGAGACTGTTTTGTGTAGCACCCTGTATACCAAATCCAAATTCATGCAAAGAATTGATTGAAGCTACTCACTGCTTATATCTGAATATTCTAAAATTTCCATTATCTACAGTATTCTTAGTCCTTTTTACTTTAGATAAAATGGATCTTCCCTCCTCTGCAGATGGAGAGGAGCTATAATATATTTAGGTGGTAGAGTCAAAATTTGAGAAACATAAGTAAGTTTGTGCAAGTTATACTGGCTTTACATTCTGGGTAGATCATTCCGGGGACTGCCAGGGCAAGGATATGATGTGTTCTGTTGCAGTTCAGGCTGTGGCCCAATTCTTTCCTCAGGTAGCTGGTAGGTGTCTCTGTTCTGTTTAAATGTAAACGTTTTGAATAATTAAATACTGAGATGTGTCCAAAGATAAATCTGTGACCTGTAAGAGAAAAAAATTAAATTCGGTTGGTTAGGAATAAAAAAATTATAGTCATGACATTTTTCTTTGCCTTTAACAGTCTTTTGGTGTTGAAAGAAGTTAAATCTGTTTCACCCTAATGCTAATTTAACACCAACTAATTGATTCATGTTAACTTCTATTTCAGTAAGACTGGGTTTTTATGTTTTGATTTTGTTTTGTAATTGAGTCATAAACATAGTCATCGGTACTCTGGCCTGTACAGTTCCTCTTATTTAAAACACTCTTAATTCTCTTTGCATTTAAGTTTCCGAATAGGCCTCTACTGCCTACTTTAACACCACTGACTTCTCTCCCATCCCAGGGTTTATGGTATACACCATAACATTTGACTTTAACTCACCTTTACACATCCTCTTTTAGCTTGTGGGTTTCACTGACCACGCTTTCTCCCCCATGAGTCTTGGCATTGCCTCAATAGCATTCTATAAATATAACTAGTAAAGTGATAAAAGTGCAAGGGCAGATTGCTTCCCCCTTGATCACAATGACATCCAGGAATTATTTTCACCTCAATATTCTGTGAAGATCAAAGAACTAAGAAGAGAATATGCTTAGACACACTACACAAAGAACCTACCTTAATATCTCTGGTAAATGGATGCACAGGCATTCCGTAGGTCTAATTAATTTTAGGTATAATTTACGTAAATATTTAAACTTTTGAAAATAAATCAGCATAAATATATTTTAAAGTATCATCTAGTGCTAAAGTTGTTCAGTCTTAATTATTTCATCACTTTTGCTCCCAAAACTATAGCATGTTTCATTAAATTTGAAGTTATCACATTTTCCTTTTGTTCAACAAATATTTTAAAATAATTTAGGAAATTCTAATGTCTCACTATTTATGCAACACCCTTTTTGAGGGCTCGTTGTTTAGTTAATTATTAAATAATTATTGCTTCCTTCCTAGGAGTCCACACTTCCTACTCTGTTAGAAATTCTGGGACTTTAGGCACACATTTGTTTGTAGAGAAACAAGTTATGTTTATATTGAGAACATGTGAGCATATATTTATTTTTCTAGGATAGAGTTTGATAGATGAATTGAACTTTGAACTTGGGGAGAAGAGACTTGGAATCTATTACCTACTATTTATAATTGAACAAACTTCCTTTTATTTTTTTCATCATTAGTAAGTTGCTTAACTCTTGCAGGTTTTGTTTCTCCTGTTCTATTCAGTACAGAAGATTAGAAACCTTACCATTTTCTTTTTAGAGTGGGGATGTCAGTTTTGAATCTTAAACTTGAGAATCCTGGTGAACCAGAACAGGCTACAGACATTGTCACTACACAAGGATCAAAACAGAAATCTGGCTTTGATGCCCTCTGTCAATAACCCTGGGATTAAAGGTCTTAAATCATGAGACAAAAAAGAACAAATGCTCTCATGAGCACAGATATGAGGAACCTGGGTGGGCAGAAGGCTTACCTTGAAATCAGAGATGTTGGTATTTTTATGTTTGTGGTGGACTTCTGGCTGATGTTTAATACAGAGGAAGAGTTTTAATGTCACTTTTCTTTGAATCAGCCAAAAGGAAACTTATGCAATGTAAGTAAGAGATAGGGCTCAACTCTGCATCATTTCCCCATTGTAGACGCTTCCCCTAACACTCTCACCTAGATGCATTGTTTCAAATAGAATTCACATTCAGAGATCTTGTTCATTTATATTTCTAGCTCAGACTTCTCTTCTTAGCTTCCATCTATTACATTGGCCCAGCTACATAATATCCTCTTCATTGTCTCAAAGGCGTCTCAAACTCAACATGTCAAATCAACTTAGGATCTTTCCCCAGATCTTCATCTAGTATTCTCTCCGTAAATGGCACCACCACACATCCAGGGTTTAAGTAAGAAATCCCAGGGTTACTTCTCCTTCAACCCAATATCCAAATTTTTAATCTTATTCTGTCATTTTTCCCCCTATAAATGTACTATAAACCCATATTCTTATCTCCATTTCATCCTCACCACCCTAGTCCAAGCTACAATCATTTACAAACCTAAAATTACTTAAAATATTCTTATATTGTCTTTTGGCATCCAGTCTTGTATCTCTTCAACCCTTTATCTACAGAGCATCCAGTGATCTATTTTGTAGGAACATTCAGATCGTATTACCATCCACATTTAAAATCATTTGTAGCAGGATAATGTTTTCATACCCGGCATTATAATTTTTGTTCCTTGACATTTTGGGTCATTTGGGACATTGATAACTTAATGTGGACAGATTAAATGCATCAGTGACTATGGCATATGCGGGTTAATAATGCAGAAAGATAAAACAGCATTCATTTCCCTAGATGCAGTTGACAGCAGAAGACCCCTAAAAAGTCAATGAAACTTTGGGGATGGGGTATGGAAACCCTGAATTAACTGAGGAACCTTGAATTGATAAAATTTATAGTGGACTGATATTATTTAAGTATTCACCATCTGATGGAATGGGCTTAAAATAGAAATTCAGGTGAAATACTGAAAACTATGGAAATAACATTGTCTTCACAACTCAGTTTGTTGCCTAAAATTCATGCCTGATTTTTGGTGATTCCCCATTGCTTTTAATAAGAAGAGAGAAACGCTGGGTATGGCCAGTGAAACCTGTCCTGGATCTGGTTTCTCTCCAGCCTCATCATCCATCACCACCCTCATTACTTTTATTGTTCCAAACATACTGGACTTCTTTTAATCACCCCCTGCTGCTCTCACCACTGCAGGAACTGTGCATTTGTTTTCTCTGCCCTTAATTAACCCTTATTCTTTTGGCAGATCTTGGCTAAAGCATCATTCCCCAGGGATGTCTTTTCTGTCTTCCTTAGCGAGATCAGACAACCTTATGGTATTATAACAGGATGGCTCTTATGGTACCAAGTACCTTTCCTTGGCAGCAGTGATTAAAGTTGTCATTTAACATTTTGTATGGCTGAGTGACTAATATCCGTCTTCCTCATAGATTCTAAGCTCCATGCATGCATAGATCATGTCTGTTACACTTCTACTTTTACCTTCAGCATAAACACTGTCCTGGAACGTAGTGGATCCTCACCAAATATCTTTTGACTAGATTAATGAAAGGGGCCATAAGAACTTATGAAGAGGAGACAATTTTCTTGAGAACTTAATGAAAGCTCTTACTCTGGTGGGGAGTGTCAGATGCTGGATGCCAATGGATCAAACATGTGAAATAGGATGAAGGCAACTCTGGTATATGTGTTCATGTGAGAGGCCTTCGCTCTTCAGAAGAAGCCCAGTTATTTACATCTGTTTTCCAAGATTCCAATTGTATCCTTACCTTTATGCTAACTTGGCTCTTGGATTTTGCTTCTGAACATTTCCAACACTCTGGACAGGCTCAGATCTGGGTGACGTTCCCTGAACCTGGGCTCTGGCCATGGCTCTGTGGGCTGCCCTGGTAAAGCATCGAGGGCCCGCTGTACTCTGCCTTCCCGATTCTGGTTTTGCCTTCTCTCTTTTATCCCAGTGCTGCTGGCACTTCATTCATATTATTTCCTGAGATAAAATAGAACCAAGGATGTCTGTGAATTCTTATGACAGTTTTACTAGGGCGAAAATAAGGATGAGTTTGAGATGCACTGTGGCACTCTGGGACAACGCAACCATTGCCAGGGATTTCAGCACTGTGTTTTCACAGGTGGCCTTTCCGGATGAGGTTTGTGCATGTTTAAAGTCAGACTGCTGAATATAAAGAGATTTGAAGTTTGTTCAAAATCCTCAACAAAGACAACCATACTAAAGGAATGATCCGTATCAGATAGAATACATTGATGTTACTGTTTCACTGATTAATGAAGTTTCTGGTGCGTTTGTTATGAAATATTTCAAATTATTAAGCATAAACTTAGAGATAAAGCATAAGTGATAAATTGATGGTGGACACTGTTGGGGAGAAGCAGGGAAATAAGTATGGGAGAAATGAGCAAGGGAGGCGACACTAATGCATGGCTAATTAGCACATGGCCTCTAATTAGCAGGACATTGTGACACTTCAGAGTTTTTGTTTAAATTTCTAAAAAAAACTTTGGTAATTTGGAAAGAGATCTCTGAAGAAAAACCCATTGGAACAGGATGTGAGACACTTTAGTTATAAACTTCTTTTTATAAGAATGGCACGAAATGGCAGCCTTAATATCAAGGAATTCTCCACCCCAAATATGACCTGAAGCTTCAGGAAATTTATTTAAAAGAAAAATTAAGAGATTGTCTTCAGTTACAAACAATAGACTAGGCGAATACAGTTCCAAAGAAGTATGAAAATGAAACCAGAAGAGGCTCACTTTGGCCTCGTTTATCATTCATTGATGAAGCTCCCTGGCACTTTTCTGAGAGAATGCTGTACTTCTTTGTAAGAGTGTCTCTCACTAGAGTCCAGCAACTGGAGTCAATTCAAACACTCTGTCAAAATGTTTTTCATTCATTCTCAGTGGAACTGTAACAGCTACATACGATGTCATAGGGGTAGTAGGTTGGGGGCTTGAGATTATCACTTTGTGAGGGGTTTAAATGTCTAACTATTACATTGTTTTGTACACCTGAAACTAATAATAAAAAGAAAAATTTTAATATTTTTTATTCTCTTTAGCCAATCCCTCATTTTAGAAGCCTGTTGTTTAGGAAGTAAGTAAGGTCTTGGAGATCATTAAAACTAGTATGTCAGTTACTGGCAGAATTAAAGTACTCTCCTGACAGCTCTGAGTATTTGAATTAAAAACCCTATGTGTTTCAACACATGCCGAGTATTGTGATTAATATAATTTAGCTTGTTTTAGTACAGTTTCTTGGTCTGAAGACCATCTACGACTTTTTGTGCCTCCATTTTCTTTCATTGATTGCCCCAAATTTCAGTCTCTGTGTATGAGGCCGGTAGCCCATCATGCTGTCAATGAACATCTCTGGTTGAATTTGGGCAAGGCAGCCTCTGGTTGAATGTGATCTAAGAAAATTTCAAAGAATTGCTTATCTTGGGGCCTTCTAAGACATTGACTATGTCCTCTTGGTCAGAAACCACAGCTTTGTGGACAGGAAGCTAAAGAATGTGTGCATTGAATCATAGCCCCTACATCAAGCTTCTTAAACCACTACCGCTTTCTGCTAAATGGCTGCATGCCCACATTTTCTGAGTCTCTCTGTTTTCATTGGTTTCCTTTTCTTAACTTCCCTATTTCTTACCTCCCCATTCCTCCACTTATAACAAATCAGTAATAGCAAAGTAAGGTTAGAAATATAAAATACAAATTAAAATGTTAGAAATGTTAAAAGGCATTATCAAGGACACAGGATTAAAAGAACTGTGCTACCCTGTTTCCCCGAAAGTAAGACCTAGCCAGAAAAGCAGCTGTAATGTGTCTTTTGGAGCAAAAATTAATATAAGACCCAGTATTATATACTATATTATACTATATTATACTATATTACACTATATTACACTATATTACACTATTTTACACTATTTTACACTACACTATACTACACTATACTACACTATACTACAGTATACTATATTGTATTATATTATATTATATTATATTATGTTATATTATTAAAACCTGGTCTTATAGTAAAATAAGATTGGGGTCTTATATTAATTTTTGCTCCAAAAGATGGATTAGAGCTGATTATCCGGATCGATCTTATTTTTGGGGAAACACAATATTGCCACCATGGCTGTGACTGTGTTTGTAGGTTTTTTTTCACTTTTAAGAAAACAAGACAAGTAATAACAAGTGTTGGAGAGGCTGTGGAGAAAAAGGAACTCTCATACACTGTGGGAATGCAGATTCGTGCAGCCGCTATGGAAGGCAGTGTGGAGGTTCCTCAAAAAATTAAGAATATAATTACCACATGACCCAGCAATCCCTCGCATGGGTATCTACCCCCCAAAAATTGAAAACATTTATCCATAAAAATATATGTGTTCCAATGTTCATTGCAGCTTATTTTACGGTGGCCAAGACATGAAACAACCAAAGTGCCCTTTAATAGATGATTGGATAAAGAAGATGTGGTATATATACACAATGGACTATTAGTCTGCCATAAGAAAAGATGAAAAAGTGCCATTTGCTACAACATCGATGGATCTTGAGATTATTATGCTAAACCAAATAAGTCAGACAGAAAAAGTCAAGAACCATATGATTTCACTGATATTGTGGGATATAAAACTGAAAACAACAAAGGAACAAGACAAATAAATAAAGAAACAAAAACTCATAGACACATACAATAGTTTCGTGGTTACCAAAGGGGTGATAGGTGAGAGTAAAGGGGATCCAATATCTGGTGATGGAAGGAGAACTGACTCTGGGTGGTGAACACAATGTGATATGTAGACGATGTACTACAGAATTGTACACCTGAAACCTATGTAACTTTACTAACCATTGTCACCCCAATAAACTTTAATTTAAAAAAAAAATCACTTTAAAAGATATGTTAAACTTCCAGATTGGCTCTAAAAGCCAATAGACCACTAAGAATTGTATTTTACTTACACTTTGAACTTTATTTCTCTCTTAGTCGTCTTACAACTTTATTCCTTGCATTAGTGCAAATATATCACAATATAGTAGATTGCATATTAGCTTGCAGATTTATGTGAAAGAATAGGTCATTTATAAAAGAAGATTATAAGCTCATGATTATCTCCCCAAAACATGTGGTCCAGAGCTGGTCTTATAGTCACAATCCGTAATATATGATGGCCTTCACTGGAGCAGTAAGCTAGGGACATTTCCATAAACTAACACATCAGTTATGACACGATGTGAACCAAAGTCTTCACTAAGTGCAAGTTGCAGAAGATATTTTGAGAAGTTTCTTCATGATCTTAATGTGTCCTGAAGGCATCTGTGAAAAAGCTACACATTTTCCAATATTTTCAGTCTTTTGGCCCCCAGCAATATGTTGAATCTGCTCATCAGGATGGTCAAAAATCTTTGGCTGTTTGTCTCTGCTCCTCCTTTCATCCACCTGATTGATGCCCTTTTGTTCTCCCCATCCCTGAGATGTAGTATATATCCCTTTTTATCATTATGAATTATTCAAGCTTAGGTGTGGCCTGGTAATTTAGGCCTCCTGGAGATGTTTCCTCTGTGAAAATGCTAAAAAATATCCCCGTGCGCTGAGTTTTCTTGGCCTGCTTTATAGAGCTAGGCAGACCATATCCGTTTGAAAGGACAATACTTCAGATATTTCTCTTCCACTCCCATGAATACTTACCTTTCTTTAAGCCACCGCTTATATCACTTTTGTTGAAATAAGTAATTTTCTGTTTGTTCACCGCCTAGACTAAGTGCCTTTAGGTTTCTGTATCGAATGCTTAGGATGGATCCTGGAATATCAGCACCCAAGAACTATTTGTATATTTCTATAGTGAATTGGACTAAATTGAAGGATTGGTGGTACCATAGGCAGGGGAAAACAGATGGGGCTGGTAGTGAGGGAGAGAGTGAGGAGCTTAGTAGATTGGAACATGATAATCTAATGGTCCTAGGGGACATCCTGGTGGAAGGATTGAGTAGGCAGTTGGTAATACGAAAATAGAGCTTAAAAGAAGGTCAGTGTCACTGATTCAGGGATCATCATCTGGTCGCTACTTGGGAGTACCTGGAACCATTCAGTGGGGAGAGACAATGTGAACTGGCTGGCTTTTGTCAGGAGCTTGCAAAGGACCACAAGCTTGGCAGTAGAGCATATCCAGAGGCCACAGGTACCACTGCAATGGAGAATATGTGCAATAAAGAGAAATTTTCCAGTGGCGTACAGGGTGTGAGCTGCTTTCCTGGTGAAAGCAATAATTAATTACATTTATGATAAAAGTAAGCTCATTTCCTGGTTCAAAGCATAGGTGAAAGGGCTTGAGAAAACCAGAGAGAAAAATATTGAGGAGGGAGAGGGACATTAATATCAGTATCAAGAGTTCGGCCAAGGAAATTCCGTGTTGAAAATTTTGCAATGTAGTTGACAATATCTCGCATGACGACTTTTAAAATATTGAGAAATATGAATTATAATATTACAGCTACTTTGATTCTTAGTAGAATGACTGCACCAATAAAGCACTGACATCAGAGTGGTCTTTAGTGCCTGCCATGGGGCTCTATTCTCAACTATCCTGCTTAATGATGTCTATCATTAACTCAAATCAAGAACTTGAAGGGCACTTAACACACTCGTCAGTGACTTCAACCTTGGCAGCAGATATAGCATGATGGCTGACAAAATTAAAACTCAAAATCTTATTAGGTAAGAAGGAAAAGTTAAATGAGGAAGATTATCAAAACTTACTCCTTTTTTCACATTAAATGAAACCATTTTTTTCTATCACTTAGTATATAAGCAGGCTTATATATTCGTTTGTTTTATGTTTTACTTTAATGCAAGACTTTGGATTCATATTAAGTTTTGGATTCATGTTAGGATTCTCAAACAGTTGTATGAGTCCTGGGCAGCTAACCTCCAAACACCTTGATATATGAGAAAAACAAACTTTTTTCAAGCTACTATAGTTGGGTTTTATGTCACCTGTGCAAAATACCATTCCTAATTGAGTGGTAAGATCTAGGTAATTTAATCTTTATAGCAACCCAAAGAGGTAGGTTTTATTTTAAATCTCATTTTTAAGCTAAGGAAATGAAAGTTTAGAGGTTAAGCCACTTGTTTTAAGTCATATCGAAAGTAAGTGGGACACCTGCATCTGAAGACAGCTCTGCCCAATTCCAGAGCTCATGCCTGCTTCTCACCCCTGTGGAGTCGTGTCTGCACGTTAGCCAAGAGTAGGAGCTGTGGCATCAGGATGTAGCCAGCTCTGCAAAGACCAGCTGTGTGACCGCTTTCCTCATCTCCACAATGCAGCTACGAATAACGCAGTAGTAATGCCTAGCTCCTCTGGTCATTTAATGAGTGTCTATTGTGCATTAGGCAACAAGCTAGGCAAAGGGAGACAGCAGCAACAAAATATATTTTTTTTCTGCCTTTATAAAACTTACATTCATTGGAAAGTAAACTGTGTAGTATATCAGATAGAAGTATAATGGAGAAAACTAAAGCTGACAAAGGTATGTGAGTGCTGAACAATGCAGGCATGACTTCCACTTAACGTATTACAATGAGGAAACTCCTACCAAGAAAGAGACATTTCAGCAAAGACCTGCCAGGGATGGAGAGTGAGCCAAAAGACCTCTGAAGGAAGGGTTGTTCATACAGAGGCTGTAGGAAAGGCAAAGCCCCGAGGCAGGAGTGCGCTGGCAGCTTCTGAGAACTAGCTAGACAAGGTGACTGCAGTGCTGTAGGTGAGGGGGAGAGAAAGAGTAATGAGAGACCATGGCATCTTGGAGACAATTTTCAAAATGTAATTTGACTCTGAGTAAGGACATTGGAGTGTTTTGAGCAGAGACGCAACACAATCTCACACATCTAAAAGAATAACAGGCTACTCTGTTGGGATGAACTGTAGGTTTGGCAAAGATAGAAAAAAGTGCAAGGTTGAAAGGTCACTGTAATGATCTAGTTGAGAGAAGATAATGGCATGTTGATGGCAACAGAGCTTGAAGGTGGTCAAGTTTGTTCATGTGTTTTCAATGTACCATCAAAGGATATGCTGAAATATTGGATGAGGGGTATGAGAGAAAAAGAAGAGTCAATGGTGCTCCAAGATAGGTTGGCTAAGCAACTAAAATAATAAGTTGCCATCAGCTGACATGGCGGGGGGGGGCGAATGTTAGGGGGCACCGGGTTTTCAGTTTTGGAAATATTGCGAATGAGACACTTATTGGGCATTTAAGAGAAAACATTAAGTAAGGGTTGGAAATGAGTCTGAAGTTCACAGGTGAGGTCTGTACTGCATGCATATATTTGGGAGTCCTCGTGTACGGATAGTGTTTACAGATTGAAGACTAGGTGGAATCACCAAGAGAGTGAGTGTAACTAGAAAAGAGAGAGTGCTTGACCAAGCCTAGGTATACTCCAATATTCAGAAGCTGAAAACGTGGAAGAACTAACTAAGGACACTGAAAAAGAGGATAGTCACTAGAAGTAGAACCAGAGAGTGTGGCATCCTAGAACCAAGTGAGCTGAGTGTTTCAAGAAGGGAGGAATCAGCTGTGTGAAGTTTTAATAGGTCAAGTAAGATGGTTATTGTGAATTGACTAAAGAATTTTGACAACTAGGAAGCACTATTGACTTGACAAGAGCAGTTTTGGTGGAGTGGTGGAGATGAAAGGCTTTGTAAAGTTGTGTGTGTGTCTCTGTGTGTGTGCGTGTGTGTGTGTGTGTGTGTGTGTGTGTGGAGAGAGAGAGAGAGAGAGAGAGAGAGAGAGAGAGAGAGAGAGAGAGAGAGAGAGAGAGAGAGACCAGTGATTGAAATCAACAAATATAGGTAATTTTTAGGAATTTGATAAAAGGGCAAGCTGAGAGATGAAGCTGTAGCTAGGGGAATATGGGATCAAAAGAGTTTCTTTTGTTTGTTTTCAAATAAGAGAAATTACAGAATATTTGCATGCTGCTAAGAATGACTTAGAAATGGGGGGAGGAATTAAGATTTAATTCTTAGGATTAACTCTGATGATGTATATAAAACAGTAATGCATCACAACACAGAATATTCCATAGGTACTAAGTCTTCGTATTGTTCTTTATTATCTTCTTCCAAAGTATTACAACATAACGATTTATGGTGTATTGCGACTATTTTTATAAATTCCTTTGCTTTTTATTTATTATATACAATTTATTTTTATTAAATGTTCTTAAAATTGTTTATTAAAAATACTTCATCTATTACTTAACTTTGCAATTTTTCATTTAGATCAATCCTTTTCACAAAATATAATTCCCACTCCCCACCCCTAATCATTTCATAGTCTATTCTAAGCTATACATCTGCTAGTGAATTATTTCAGATTGATAAATCTTGTCACATTGATTAGTTTATGGTCACCTTGAAACCATGTCAACTGCAAGCCAAGGACACTCAAATTCTGATTGAAGTGCTCTATATGAGCTGAGATGACATAGGAAGCCAAGGAAATATAGATTACTGAAACTTTGGGCTAACACTACTTATTACGAAGTAGAACTTTCTAGATTGGGACTATATAGAGTAAATTCATTTTGCACCACAAGAAAGTTGTGTTAATTATTTTAATAATAAATGTACTTCTTTATTAGGAAACATCACAGGATGTATCTTAAAAGATGGAATTTATTGTGAATCTCAATTTTGTCAGTTCTAAGAATGCGGTATAGCTAGGTATTCTCCAAGTAATAAAAATTAGTGTAGAGCTAGTATTTCCAGATTCTTGCCTGATTTAGTTATCCATTGATGTTTAACAAATTACCTCAAACTTAGCGGCTTAAAAAAACAATAAATATTGATTATCTCACACAGTGTCTGTGGGTCAAGAATTCCGGAGTGGCTTTGCTGAGTGGTTCTGGTTTGGGGTCCCTCATGAAGTTGCAGTCATCAGAAGGCTTGATGGGCCTAAAGGATTCATTTCCAAGCTGGCTCACTCATTGTCCTGGCAAGTTTATATTGGTTATTAGCCAGAGGCCTCAGTTCCTTGCCATGAGAACATATCCACAGAGCTGAATGAGTTTCCTCACCACATGGCAGGTGACAGGCTACAGAATAAGTAATTTAAGACAACAAGCAATGACATAGTCTCAGAAATCATACTCTGCTATTTCTATTAGTTAAAAGATCAGCCTATTTAGTCAAGGAGGGGAGTATTAAATACCAGGATGAAAAAATCTTGGAGAGCTATCTTGGAGGCTGGCCATCACATTGCACCTCACAAGACTGTATGGACCATGTCATCAAATCAGTTGAATAGTTTAGCCATGGCCGAAGGTTCTGTCTTCATGTGTATTTGCTCTGCCTCTGTTTTTATTTATTATTGTAATTAATGCCTAGTAATCAAAATGGCCCTAAGATCGTCAGAATTTTCAAACAGTATGCATATACATGGTGGACATATCAAGCAAGGGTAGAATATTATTTGTCATTCCTTTTAAAAAATAAATAACAATGTAGAAAGAGTACTACACATGAGTTTAAGTCTTTGCTCTCTCTATATTATTGTGTTGATTTAGGGCAAGTGGTTATATCTAAAGCAGGGATGGTGGTGATAATGATGATGATGATATCAACTCCATACTGTTATTGTGAGAATTAAATGTATGTATATTTGAGAAAACACTATGAAACTGTAAGGTATTGTGGTTATTGCCTAATCAGAGTGCATTCTGGTAAGTGGTGCTTTGTATCACATCCCCTTAACCCAAGTGTTCAATTTTAGCCACATGAGTAACAATGGCAAGTTACTACTACTACTACTACTATTATTACTACTACTACTACTGCTGCTGCTGCTGCTGCTGCTACTCCTACTGCCACATTTAAAAAAAAAAAAAGAAAAGAAAGAAAAGAAAACTAAATCCATCACACTTAATTATGCTTGTTCTGAGGCAAGCCTGCACAGATCAATAGGGAGGCTGGTAGATGAATGCTGCTGCTGTTCTGTGGACAATTCTGGGATCCTCTGTGTCCTTCTCAGGAGGTCAACGGAACTGAGCCTTCATTGCCATAGCAGCAACCTTGACAATACGCCTTTATCTCATATTAGCTTTTCCCTTTCCTTCACACTTCCTGGCTTTTCACACTTGCTTCCTGAGAGCAAGCAACCACCTTTTTCCCAGTAGTTGAAGTTAAGACAGTAATGTAGCATGGTTGTACTGAAAATGGGGATACTGCTTCTGAAGCTGAGAGACTGACAATGGCAAACCAGGGGAGTGGGGGCGTGGAAGGAATCCACCCAGGCATAGGCAAGAATAGGCTGCAGAATCTACACAGAATACAAAAAGAGTAATAAACCCAACAGAATGTCATAATGCTTTTCCAGAGTACTATGCACTAGCAATTAATTCTAAATAATGTCAGTGGTAAAATCCTCTTTCCTGTTGGGGCAGATTGATCTTGCCATCCTACTTTGCCTTCCTATGCCTCCGGTTGCTGATGTTACTTTTCAAATTTAATTATAATCATTAAGTTGGGAATGTCACATTGTTAGCTGGAGCATTTAAATATGGGTGGGGTGTGGGGTATGCAGCTGCGTCATGTCTCACTTTCAAGAAACAGGACATAAAGAATATGGGTGACTTGAGGCAATAAATTATCATTGTTTGTTAAGTATGCTAGAGGTTCTTTTGTGGTCCCAAACAGAGCAGCTTTGAGAGAAGAAGGAATATTCTTGGGTGCCACTAAGGTCTTCAATATTCCTTTAAAATTTTTAAGTACTTCAGAATGCTTGTGATAAATAACACCCAAGTCAATGCGTTTGTATCCAAGAGTATAATTGACATGCCCAAAGATATGTAGCAAAGTTCTAGTCAATCAGACAGAATTTCAGAGCTATTATTTGGGGATATGGAATCTCAGTGGGTATTATCAATTTTTTCATCCAAATAAATTTATCTGTAGTATTATATGCATATATGAGGTCGGACAATTAAGTTCGCGAACTCATCCTAGAAAAAGTGCTGTATACCTCATTGCTGAATATCTCTACGGTCACCTTCAAAGTACTCCCCTTGGGAAGCTATACACTGACGCCAGCACCTAGTCCACCCTTCAAAGCAATTTTGGAACTCTTTTTCGGGAATGACCATCAGAGCTGTCATCGTATTACCCTTGATGTACTGAATGTCATCAAAATGTCTTCCTTTCAACATTTCCTTTATCTTCAGGTAAAGACAGAAATCATTGCGGGCCAGATCAGGTGAGTCGGGAGGGTGGTCCTATACACTCATTTGTTTACTGGTTAAAACTCCTTCACAGACAGTGCCATGTGAGCTGGTGCATTGTTTTGATGCAAGAGCCATGAACTTTTGGCGAAAAGTTCAGGTTGTCTAACTTCCACACACAGCCTTTACAGCACTTCCAAATAGTAAACTAGGTTAACTGTTTGTCAGTTGGTACAAATTCATAATGAATAATCCCTCTCATATCAAAAAAGGTTAGCAACATCGTTGCAACAAGTTCCCGAACTTAATTGTCAGATCTCGTATATTCTGTTGTCTTCTCTTTCAATTTTAACCTGATTCATTATGTTTTTTGAGAGGAATCAATAGCTTATAATTATCTTTTTTACATAACATTCTTTCTTGAATATTTAGCAGTTTTAAATGGACATTGATGTACAGTCTTTTCAATATCCACAATTTGATAAAAATGAAAGCATTGAAGTATTTGAAAATTTATTCCCCAAAATAATTAATCGTTGACCTCAACATATGTCTCCCAGGAGAGTATAGTATTGCTAATTAGTGCTTTTTCTGCTCTATAACAAGGAAATAAGAAAGGACATATACAAATTGATTATATAAAATGTGTTTTCACAACTCTTCCTAGCAAAGTCATAATTAAATCTGGTCGATTTTCTTCCTCACTCCTATCTACATTGAAAATGTCATTGTCAATAAATTAAAGCATATTTATTATAATGTATTTCAAGCTTACAAAACAGTTAATGTGCTGAATTCTTTTCTAACGTTTATTGATTCCTTTTGCATATATTCCATGTGTGTGTGTGTGTGTGTGTATGTGTGTGTGCGTGTGTATGATATGACCTAGACCTAGTCAGTCTTAACAATAATTTACTTGTTGAAGTCCCTTATTTTCTCCAGGAGATTTTTTTTTTGCCATTACTATACCAAATATGTAATCAACTTATTAAATTTGTGGTTATATCTGCCAAGAGAATCAGACTCATTACCAAGCAAGATAAAATTTCTACTTAATCAAATATTTGAAAATGAAGAGACTGTGAAATACATTTTAATAGAGGAATAATTTATCCACAATAGTCATTTCCATAGCCCTGTGTATTGGGGTACTATGGATTGGTGAGACGGTGGCCTTGGATAAAGTCTAGTAAGGTCCATAGAGTGAGAAAAGTTATTTTCATAGATTAATGGAAAACAATTTAGAGACAAAAAATTGGGTGTGTATCAGAATGCATTATAAGATAATGATTAACTTACAACTCCAAAATTAAACTGGTATTGTCACCTGTCGTTGGGATTCAGAGAGAGCTATGAACAAAAGCATTTCACTTAAGTATCCAAGATATGAATGTTTTCTGAGACTTTGAAAAAATGATTTGAATTTTTCTAAGTTGCTGAATGTTTAATGTGGGGGTCACTTTTGGAGGCGGTACCTCACACCATGTAAATAGTTGCCCAATCTAGGCCAGAATTTCTAAGATATAGACATAGACATAAAGTCCTAGATACAGATTAGAATGATATTCTTTCAGGTCTCTGTAAAGAAAAAAACAAAACAAAACATTTCTGTCTTTCTCCTCTACTCTCATGCTACTGTGAAAAGTTCCCATAAGTGCAGCCATTTTAAAATGGAATCAGGGCAGTCATCCCAGGGGAACTGCATTACACATCTTATTCCTTGAAGCTTTGGAATGTTTGAACTGGACAATATAACTTTTGGACTGCGTTAGAGCAGCATTGTCTCCCAAACCGCTGTTTGTAAAGCTAACAGGAAAGCAGACATCCTTGCTATGAGGACTGATAATTAAAGACATTCTTTAAAATTAATATATACCCGTGTATAACTAAAGAATAGCTTACCTAACTGGCACCAATAGAAATTCCTTCCTTCTATTCATGTAATTATTCCCTTTCCTTTTGTCATATAAACCCCTTGCCTTCAAGGGGTTTCTGCCTAAATCAGTGCTTCCCCGATCTCAAATAAATGCTTGTTGCCTTTCACTTTGGCTGTTTAGTTTTAGGTTAGCATTACACTAATAGCACTACTTCACTAATGGCCACTGCATATATAGGGTTTTTCCCACACCACGCCGTTTTGTGACACCAACTTGGTGTCCTACAAATTTAACTAAATTCTAACCCTATCTACTTGGAAATAGCATCAGATCCCCCAGTTTAAGGGCTCAGTCCCACAAGACTCTCCGCCCCCTTTCAGATGCCAGTTGCAAGTCCAGGTTGTTACCTGTGCTTCTAACTGAAGGGCTATAATTAGGAGGTTCCCATGACTCCCTCCTTTGGTTTGATTTGTTTGCTAGTGTGATTCACAGAATTCAGAAAAACATTTCACTTTCCAGATTGAGGGTTCATTTTAAAAAGAGATAACTTGGGAACAGTCATATGGAAGAAATGCATAGGGTAAACTCTCTGAAACCTCTCCTTTTGAGTTTTTATAGAGGTTTGATGAAGTAGGCATAATTGATGACGTCATTGGTCATTGATTGATTCAACCTCCAATCTCTTGAGCTTGGGCAAGAACCCTTGCTTCCATCTCCCCTCTCTGGAAGTGGGGTGGGGCTGAAAGTTCCAACTCTCTAATCATGTAGTTGGTTCCTCTAGCTATCAGCTCTTACTCCTGAGGGCTTTCCAATTGTCACCTCATGAATATATTGCGGAGGCAGGTGTGGTTATGAGTAACAAGACAACCTTTATCGCTCTTATCGATGATGAGATTCTAGGGGTTTTCTGACCTCTAAGCTAGAAATCAAATTATAAAATGTTTCTTATTACAAATCATAGCATCATAGTCTCATTGTTATGGATGGCTATTCCCCTGACTAGTGGTTCCTGCGCCCAACTTGGTTCAGATACAGCATTATATCATGAAAGTTGGGAGCTGAGTGCCTGGGGCCAAGTATAAACAGCAAATGACCTTCTAAATGTAAACTCCCTAGTAAACAGTTGGCCCTTACCTCCACTAACACCAATCTTTGCCTTGGCACTCTTTCCCACTGAACTTGGATGTGGCTCCAGGCTCCTTTTCTACAGAGAATCAGACAGCTAATGCCTGAGAACTAGCATAAAGCTTACTTATCAGCCCTAAAATAGGTGATCTTCACTCTCCACGTTATAGTCAATATTTCTGGACTCCTTCACCGTGATGCATGGGCTGGTTAAGGGGCCTAATCTTTCTAGTGAATCAGACAGGATTCCAGGAATATACCAGGCAACAGCTGTCACATCTCTCAAATATCAACTGTTATGTCTCTCTGTCCTCTAGTTCAAAGCATTTTTCCTCTTTTATACACAGGTATACGAGCAGGAGCTCTGATGCAGGTTGTTGTTTAATCTGTCTCCTGTCACATTCCCGTGTAGATTTATTGGCTTAGAGGTAAGTGCTTTGTTTTTCTTTTAAATTGCATCCTTCAATACAAAGTCTCTGGGCATTGTGACTTGAGAAAAATGTAAACTGATATTTAAAGCATGGAAACAAAACTTACATGGGAATTGTAGTGTTGTTTTAGTTATTTATTTGGGATCTGCCAGCATAAAAAGAGAATATTTACCCCACCTCTTAAGAATTGAAGGATTCGAAACAAGATGACTTCTGTTTAAAATCCTTCCATAATAATTATACACCAATATTAATTTTAGACTATAATAAAAAATAAAAAAGCACTTATTTGAGCAAAAGGAGCTGCAGCCCAGAGACACAGATTTAGCTAACAACCTAAATTGTGTTCCACTGAGACAAAGATGAGACTGCGTTTTGTAGGGAAAGTTCCTGCCCAGGTTCCTAATTAGCAGGTCTGTTTTATGTAAGTGGGGTGCCCAATTTGTGCAGTTCTGCCTGAACAGGGCAGGTCTCAGTACAATCAGCTGGAAAGGGGAAACCAGGGTTTTCCTCCAATGGTGACTCAGAGGGCGTAAGCAAACAGGGCACGGTGCTGGAAGCCAAGAGTTCAATCTGAGGTTCTTCCTGGTACATACAGGTATGGGAGATATTGTCATCAAATGGCTTCTATTATTCATAAAATTTGGGCCCTTGTTTGACCATTGGGGGGTTTCATCTCAGCAGATAAATTCCTTCTCAACATTCACATCAAATGAATCTTTCTTCTTGGCGTCCACATAAGAAATAGAACTTTCACATTTATATTTTGTTTATTAAAATTTATCGACTTTGTCTTTTCAAGGAAATTTTCATTCTTTTATTTTTTCTGGGTTTTTGTTGTTGTTGTTCTGTGTTTTTTGTTTGTTTGTTTGTTTTAAACTAAAAGCAGCCTCTTCATCTCAATTCAAAAATATTTATTCATTTATTTAGCTTTTTTGGCTCAACATTTTTTTTATTGAGGTAACATTGACTTTTAACGCTATATAAGTTTTAGGTGTACAACATTAGATATCAATATCTGTGTACACAACAGTGTGTTCACCACCAAAGGTCTAGTTCAAACATATTTATTGAACACCTAATATACATGTTCATTATCCTCTTCCTCCCCCAAGTGAGGAATACCGTAGTGATAGAGTCTGTCTCCAGACTCTATACAATCTCATGAGGAAGTCATATATATGTATATGGCATATATATATATATATATATATATATATATATATATATATATATATGCCAATGCATATGAAGGAAAATTCCTCAGTAAGGGCACAAAAGTAAGGTGAACTGGGAGAAAAGACGTTCATTCTACCAGTGGGTTACTGTAATTTAGAAACTCTCATGGGAGAGATAAAACTTATTATAGCATTAAAAGATGAGGATAATGTTCTATTGCCTGGTTTTAAGGGCTTTCAAGGGGCCTTTTAAGTGGAGGGTGGGACATAAACTGAACGAAAGGGAACGCAGTTTTTGAAGAATGGCAGGTTGATTAATTAAGCCAGGCTCTGCACTGAACTGGAGGAGTGAGCAGAAACAATGAATTCCACCGTTCAGGAAACAGGAGAGGACCAGGTAGTGAAGGAGTTCAGATGTCAGGCTGAGAATTTTTCTCTATGTGACTATGAATCTTGTTTTCGTCTTTGTTTCTTAGTAGCTATAAAAATATCTGATGAAAGTCCTCTTAGGTATCTTATTTGTCTTGGGACATTATGTCCAAATGTAGCTCAGGTAGCTCTGAGTCTTCCACATTTTGAATGCTGTGTTCTACTGATTGGGCTGGCAGCCTCCTCTTCCCCCAAACCTTCCAATCTTTTGTCAAAGGCATAGAAAATGTTTAGTTGTCCTCAAGCTTCTTCATGTAGCCTGTAGGAGCTGTGGAGCTTGTCAGTGAGCACTCACTCTATTCACTCACTCTACTCCTAACATCCCTGCTATCTATCTCTGTTCTATAGCCATTATGGCTACTGGGACATCAACGCGTTTGCTGATCAGTTCAGAGAGGACAGAAGTCCTTCAAGTGTCTGATCTTTCACACCTATTTAGGAACCTTTCTGTTTTTACTTCCCATGTTCTCTAAGATAAGGAGGTGACATGGCAAGGAGAAAGACCAAAGTCCAAGTTGAATTGCTTACTCTCCGATTCTCCATTTACTCCCCAGCTCACAAGATCTGTATGTAATGGTGTGGGAAGGGGCATTGTAGTGCTAAGGAAGAACCAGAAAAAAACTTGTCCTGCTAAATCATATCTACTTTCAAATCTTTTGATTCTTAATACTTAGACCTGGCCTTTTGAATTAAAAGGCTAAGAATAGCTGTCATTGTTCCTGAGTTCCAATCTTATAATGAATTCTGGGACAAACAGAGGTTACAAGGCTCAAGTTACAAAAGGGTGATTCCAGGGTTAGAAAAAAATAATAAGTTCTCCCAATAGAAAAGGGAAGAATATTTTATATTCTTATTTTGCCAGATGCAGGAAAAGAAACTGAGGCTCAGACACATTCATAAAATTGGATTTGTAGAGTTAGGATTCAAACCTATATCTCTCTAAATTTAGTCCCCAAATTGTTTAGAAGATATCATGCTGTCTTCTCAGTAAGCCACTAAATGTCTGGCCTTAGTTTTCTCACCTCTAAAGTGAAAAGTTTGGACTAGATAAATTTTAAGGATCATCATAGCTCTAAATGTGTTTTTTAGGTGGAAAAAATTCAGGACCCCAGGTGAGTGAGAAGGAATGTGTGTGTGTTTTTGCCTCCACATGAACTCATAAGCCTTACCCTAAGAAAGAGCATAAATGTGGATGCTGCACTGGGTTGCAGAGATGTAAGTGTCAATTGGACCAAAGTAAATGTTATATTTATTATCAAATAGTGGCAATAGGGCCTCCAGCTACTGGTAAACATTCAAATAATTTTACGTTCATATTAATGATATTTACTCTTCTTTATCTTTACATTTAAGCCTCGGTGACCATATACTCCAGTAACTATTTTTTTAATCAAACCAATAAGTTAAATGAGATTCACTATATTATTATTATTATTATTATTATTATTATCATTGACAACCTAATTACCATTTGGCTCCAGTTAATACTGTGACCTACTTAATATTGACATTAATTTGGCTTTTCTCAGTTGATTATTTCCCCAAGAACTTGATCTTCAAATCCTTTCCCACTATCTAGTACTGCAGCTCAAGTTGTTTGTCATCGTCCATCTTACCTGCACGAATTATACCTGACCACATACTGACAGTTTGAGTTAGTTCCAGGCAATGTAATGTGAGACTCTGATTTACAATGTATGCCTGTCTAGAACAGACCTGCCACTTCTTCAGACAAAGCCCTGCTTCAAATTTTCCCCCATTGATTCTGAAACTTGAACTGCAGTAGATTTATCAAAGAGATTAGAAATGGCTCCTGTGCATTCCCTGGGGTAGCCTTCCTTTGGAGGAGTCTGCCTAAACATGACTATGCACTTCACCCAGTGTGTGAAATTAGGGTAGTCACTCTGTTGGCTCATTCATTCTTTTACTAGGGAAAAACAGAAACAAAGACAAAATAGAGTTTTTTTGTCTATTTGTTTTCGTTCTTTTCTGTAATACTTTATATTTAGGGACTTACTAAATGTCCTAAATTTAGTTAAGATTTAATGAACTAGCTAAATGATGGAAACACATGGTTGAAACTGAAAAGCTAAATGCAGTATCTAAATACATCAGAGAAGTCCATTTTATAAGTTTAAGTCAGATGCAAAAGAAGAGAAACATATATTTGAGTTAAGGAATAAACCAATAATCGTTAGCATTTTTGAAGTCCATTCATTTTTGAAAAATGAAAGCAGATGGATGAGATTCAAATTTCGGTGTGACAGCACATTTTATTTATTTATTTATTTATTTATTTATTTATTTATTTATTTATTTATTTATTTATTTAATCTTGCTTTGGGACAAAGAAGAAGACAGAGTTAGTGAAAAAATCTGAATTCAAGGGGTAAGCACTTTAACATTGTAAAATGGAGTTGTGTTTTTATGTGGAAATAATGAAAATAATGTTAGAAAACAGATATATTAAAAGGTATCAAGAAACAAACAGAAGGTAGCAAGTATTTTAGGAGAATGGATGATAGGAAAATAGGAAAGAAAAAAGTGACATTTCAAATTTAGCTGTAGCGTCATCAGAAATATTAATGTTGAGTAAATATCTAAAAACTGGTTAAATGCAAAGAAATGGATGGTGCCTTAGCCCTGGACCTTGAAAAAAATGGTTTATTTGATGGTAGGTACTGAAAGATCTGCCTCTGACATTTCAAATACTTAACTTGCCATAAAAGCAGGGTTCACACATTAGTAATTTCAGAGAAAGGAGGACATGTCGTAGTTACTGATTGCCCACTATGTGGAACTCTGTGAAGAGGTCAAGTGACTGGGTCAGACATCTGTCAACACTACTACACCCCAGAGACTTGAAATTCACAATTCCAGGTCTCCCAGGAGGGAATTCATAAATAGAAAAAGGCCTTCTGTATCAATGGGCAATTATGAGGAAATGTTCTTCAATCTTACTACCATGTTTCCCCGAAAATAAGACCAAGCTGGACAATCAGCTCTAATGCCTCTTTTTATTTTTCATTTTTTATTTATTTATTGGGGTGACATTTGTTAGTAAAATTGTATAGTTTTCAGGTGTACAATTCTGTATTACATCATCTATAAATCCCATTGTGTGTTCACCACCCAGAGTCAGTTCTCCTTCCATCACCATATATTTGATCCGCCTTACCCTCATCATGACCCCCTACCCCCTTACCCTCTGGTAACCACTAAATTATTGTCTGTGTCTATGAGTTCTTGTTTCTCATTTGTTTGTCTTGTTGTTTTGTTGTTTTTGGTTTATATGCCACATATCAGTGAAATCATAGGGTTCTCTGCTTTTACTGTCTGACTTATTTCACTTAGCATTATACTCTCAAGATCCACCCATGTTGTCACAAATATTCCTATATCATCTTTTCTTACCGCCAAATAGTATTCCATTGAGTATATATACCACAACTTCTTTATCCATTCATCTATTGAAGGATATTTTGGTTGTTTCCATGTCTTGGCGACCGTAAACAAAGCTGCAATGAAATTTGGAGCACACGTGTCTTTATGGATAAATGATTTCAAATTCTTTGGGTAGGGATTGCTGGGTCATATGGTAATTCTATTTGTAATTTTTTGAGGAACCTCCAGACTGCCTTCCGTAACAGCCGTTACGGAATGCATAACATCAGTCTGCATTCCCACCAACTGTGTATGAGGGTTCCTTTTTCTCCACAGCCTCTCCAACACTTGTTACTATTTGTCTTCTTGATGATAGCCATTCTGACTGGGGTGAGGTGATATTTCATTGTGGTTTTTATTTGCATTTCTCTGATGATTAGTGATGTTGAGCATTTTTTCATATGTCTATTTGCCATTTGTATATCCTCTTTGGAGAAATGTCTCTTCAGGTCCTCTGCCCATTTTTCAACTGGGTTGTTTGCTTTTTTCTTGTTGAGTTTCATGAGTTCCTTGTATATTTTGGGTATTAGACCCTTATAGGAGGCACTGTTTGAAAAATCTTCTCCCATTCAGTTGGTTGCCTTTTTATTTTGTTGATGGTTTCTTTTGCTGTGCAGAAGCTTTTAAGTTTCTTATAGGAGGCACTGTTTGAAAAATCTTCTCCCATTCAGTTGGTTGCCTTTTTATTTTGTTGATGGTTTCTTTTGCTGTGCAGAAGCTTTTAAGTTTCATATAGTCCCATTTGTTTATTTTAGCTTTTACTTCCATTGCCTTTGGAGTCAAATTTTATAAAATGCTCCTTGAACCCAAGGTCCATAAGTTTAGTACCTATGTTTTCTTCTATGCAGTTTATTGTGTCAGGTCGTATGCTTAAGTCTTTGATCCATTTTGAATTAATTTTGGTACATGGTAACAGATAACAGTCCAGTTTCATTTTTTCGCACGTGGCTATCCAATTCTCCCAGCACCATTTATTGAAGAGGCTGTCTTTCCTCCATTGTATGTTTTTAGCTTCTTTGTCAAAAATTATCTGTCCATATTTATGTGGTTTTATTTCTGGGTTCTTAATTCTATTCCATTGGTCTATGTGTCTGTTTTTCTGCCAATACCATGCTCTTTTGATTATTGTAGCCCTGTAGTACAAGGTAAAGTCAGGCAGTGTGATACCTCCAGCATTGTTCTTTTTTCTTAAGATCGCTTTGGCTATTCGGGGTCTTTTGTGGTTCCAAACAAATCTGATGATTTTTTGTCCTATTTCTTTAAAAAATGCCATTGGGATTTTGATGGGGATTGCATTAAATCTGTATATTGCTTTGGGTAATATGGGCATTTATGTTGATTCTTCCAATCCATGAGCACGGAATGTCTTTCCATTTCTTTGTGTCTTCTTCAATTTCTTTCAAAAATGTCTTATAGTTTTCAGCATATAGGTCCTTCACGTCCTTGGTTAAGATTATTCCTAGGTATTTTATTCTTTTTGCTGCAATTGCAAAAGGAATTGCTTTTTGTATTTCTTTTTCTGAGATTTCATTGTTAGTATATAGGAATGCAATTGACTTTTGTACGTTGATTTTGCAGCCAGCAACCTTATTGTATTCGTTGATTGTTTCTAATAGCTTTTTGGTGGAGTATTTAGAGTTTTCTATATATAGCATCATGTCATCTGCAAAGAATGATAATTTAACTTGTTCATTCCCAATTTGGATGCCTTTTATTTCTTTCTCTTGACTGCTTGCTCTGGCAAGGACTTCCAACACTATGTTGAAAAGCAGAGGCGATAGGGGACAGCCCTGTCATGTTCCCTAACATAGAGCAAAGGGCTTCAGTTTTTCACCATTAATTATGAGATTAGCTGAGGGCTTGTCATAGATGGCCTTTATTATTTTAAGGTATTTTCCTTCTATACCTATTTTATTAAGTGTTTTAATCATAAATGGATGTTGTATCTTGTCAAATGCTTTTTCTGCATCAATTGATAGAATCATATGATTTTTGTCCTTTATTTTGTTTATGTGATGTATCACATTGATGGATTTGCGGATGTTGAACCATCCTTGTGTCCCAGGGATGAACCCCACTTGGCCGTGGTGAATAATCTTTTTAATGAATTGTTGTATTCGATTTGCTAGAATTTTGTTTAGGATTTTTGCATCTGTATTCATCAGAGATATTGGTCTGTAGTTTTCTTTTTTTGTGTTGTCCTTACCAGGTTTTCGTATCAGGGTAATGTTTGCCTTATAAAATTTGTTAGGGAGTACTGTCTCTTCTTCAATTTTTTGGAAGAGTTTGAACAGGATTGGTATTAGATCCTCTTTGAAGGTTTGGTAGAATTCACTAGTGAAGCCATATGGTCCTGGACTTTTGCTTTCGGGAAGGTTTTAGATGACTAATTCAATTTCGTTACTGGTGATCGGTCTGTTTAGATTTTCCAGTTCTTCAGGTTCAGCCTTGGAAGGTTATATGTTTCTAAGAACTTGTCCATTTCTTCTAGGTTATTGAATTTGGTGGCATCTAGTCCTTCATAGTATTCTTGGATGATTGTTTGTATTTCTGTGGCATCCGTGATAACTTCCCCTTTTCATTTCTGATTTTGTTAATTAGTGTCTTCTCTCTTTTTATCTTAGTGAGTCTAGCCAAGGGTTTGTCAATTTTGTTAATCTTTTCAAAGAACCAGCTCTTTGACACATTATTTTTTTCTATTGTCTTTTTGTTCTCTATTTCATTTAGTTCTGCTCTGTATTTTGTTATTTCCTTTCTTCTGCTGACATTGGGTTTTACTTGTTCTTCTTTTTCTTGTTCTTTAAAGTGTAACATGAGATTATTTATTTGGGATTTTTCTTGTTTCTTGAGATAGGCCTGTAATGATATAAATTTCCCTCTTAAAACGGCTTTCACTGCATCCCCAAAATTTTGGTAGGATGTATTTTCATTGTCATCTGTTTCTATATATCTTTTGATCTCTCCTCTAATTTCTTCTTTGACCCAGTCGTTCTTTAAAACTATGTTGTTTAATCTCCATATATTTGTGTTTTTTCCTTCTTTCTTTTTGCAGTTGATTTCCAATTTCAAAGCCTTGTGATCAAAGAATATGCTGGTGTGATTTCAAGCTTCTTAAATCACTGGTGTGTGATTTCAAGCTTCTTAAATTTGCTGAGGCTGATTTTATGTCCCAATATATGGTCTATCCTTGAGAATGTTCCATGTACACTCGAAAACAATGTGTAGTCTGATGATTTAGGATGAAGTGCTCTATATATGTCAATTATGTCCATTTCATCTAATGTGTCATTTAGGGCTGCTATTTTGTTATTTATTTTCTATTTGGATGATCTATCCATAGCTGTCAATGATGCATTTAAGTCCCCTAATATAATTGTGTTTTGGTCAATTTCTCCCGTTAGTTCTGTTAGTAGTTGCTTGGTATACTTTGGTGCTCCCTGATTGGGGCATAAATATTGATGACTGTTATGTCTTCTTCTTGTATAGTCCCCTTTACCATTATGAAATGTCCATCTTTGTCTCTTGTTACCTCTTTCACCCTGAAGTCTGTTTCATCTGATATCATTATGGCTACATCTGATTTTCTCTGGGTACCATTTGTTTGGAGTGTCAATTTCCACCCTTTCACTTTGAGTCTATGCTTGTCCTTGTAGCTGAGATGTGTCTTTTGGAGACAGCATATGGTTGGGTTTAGTTTTTTGATCCAATCTGCTACTCTGTGCCTTTTTATTGGTGAGTTCGGTCCATTTACATTTAGCGTGATTATTGATACGTGAGGATTTCCTGTCATTCTATCTTTAGTTTTCTGGTAAGGCTGTGTCTCCATTGTTTCTTTGCCTTTTTGTTGTTGTCTATTATTTCTATGTGATCTATTCTTTCTGTGTGTTCTGTGTTGTCTATTATTTCTGTGTGTATTGTGTGTATTATTTCTGTGGTAGTCTATGATGTTTCCCTCTGTTTCTTCTTTTATTACAGTATATATTTCAGTTCTGGATTTTTTTGAGTGGTTACTCTAAAGTTTATGTAAAAGAAAGTTTGATATTTAGAGTATTCCATTTTCTTCAGCATGCTTACTTTTTTCATTCCCATATTCCAGTTGAGGCCTTTACTCTCCCCCTTTTTATGTTGCCACAAATTGTCCCTGTTGATGGTGGTTGAATAGCCTCATTAAGTATTTCTTGTAGTGCAGGTCATGTATTAGAAAATTCCCTCAGCTTCTGGATGTCTGGAAAGGTCTTTATTCCTCCTTCATATCTGAAGGATATCTTTGGTGGATATATTATTTTTGGCTCATAATTTCTCTCTTTCAATAGATTGAATATTTGGTTCCTCTCCCTCCTGGATTGTAGAGTTTCTGCTGAAAAATATGATGATAATCTAATGGGTTTTCCTTTGTAGGTTACTGTTGCATCCTGCACAACACAAGCTGTGGGAAGGCGAGGGAGGCGGCAATGGTTAAACCCTCATAAAGAGACAGAGACTCAAATATAGTTAAATCACAGAGGACCAAGGGACTCACAGCCTCAAGGTACTGGAGCCCCGAACCAGGTCACCGTGGGTATTTATTGATTTTTCACAATAGAGATCACATGATTAGGGGCAGGGTCTGCGAAACTCTTACACCACACAATAATCCTTCATTCCAAATCCCATAATCATCCCAAAGCAACCGATGCATACCATCCCCCAAATGACCAAGGTGTGGTACATACAATCCCTGGGGGAACAAGTCTCACAAGATAAGATTATCCCATGAGCCAAACAGGAGGGGCGAGATGCTATTGTTCTAATGGGTCCATTACACCTGAGGGCAAAGGACAATAGTTGAGGCATGCGTCAGCAGCTTCTCAGAAGGAGGGGCACAGCTACCTCCTAACTTTACATTAGCTCATGGGGGTCCTAGGGGGGTCCCGTCTGGCTTAGGTTGTTTCTCCCGTGAGAAATCTTACCCATCTTTGACTGCAGACCCTGCTTACAAGGACCAAACATGGAGACTTAGAGTAGAATAAACTCAACCCCAATGAGGGACAATCCCACAGGGTCACATTTCCCTAAGGAAAGATTGGAGGGGACAGACTGCTAGATTGCTGTGTGACTACAGGTTACCGTCTTCTTTTCCCTGGCTGCCTTGAGGATTCTTTCTTTGTCATTGATTTTTATACAGCTTCAATACAATGTGCCTTGGAGAAGGCCTGTTGGGATTGAGGTAATTAGGTGTTCTATTTGCTTCTTGGATTCGAGGATCCAGTTCTGTCCACAAGTTTGGAAAGTTCTCATCGACAATTTGTTTGAATATATTCTCTGTTCCCTTCTCTCTTTCTTCTTTTTCTGGTATGCCTATTATTCTTTTATTGCTCTTTCTGATAGTCAGAAAGTGCTTGTAGAGTCATTTCATTTCGTTTAAGTCTCAAGTCTTTTTCTTCTTCCATCTGTGTAATTTCCTGGTTTCTATCTTCGATGTCGCTGATTCTTTCCTCCATCTGGTCAACTCTACTACCTAAGCTGGTTATTTCATTCTTAATTTCCTCTATTGAGTTCTTAATCTCCAGAAATTCCATTTGGTTCTTTTTTAAAATTTCAATCTCTTTCGTAAAATGCTCATGTTGTTCTTTGATTGTGTTTCTGAGTCCATTAAGTTGCCTTTCTGTGTTTTCTGGCATCTCGTTGAGTTTTTTCAGGACTCCAATCTTGAATTCTCTGCATTTAAGTCACATATTTCCATATCTTTAAGTTCCTTTTCTGGAGACTTTTCACTTTCTTTCTGAGCTGTTTTGTTGCCTTGGTTATTCATAGCAATTACTGATTTATTGTTTCTCTTCCTAGACATCAACAGGAGTGGCGTTTGCAACAGGTTGATAGGAAGAGGTCTTTCTTTTGTTTTCCAGTACATGTTGGGAGAATGTTTTATTTTCTCTCCGACTGCAGCTTTTTTTTCTTCTATCACAGAGTAGTGCTATGTTTTCTCTGCACTATTCCAGCTTCTCACACAATGGGGGGATTCCCTGGGAGATGGGCTTCTCCTCTGTTAACAGTTCACCTGGGTAATAAGGCACAATGTCCCTGTGGGGATGCAGAGAGCTTTTGAAGTTCCAAAGCTCTTTCTGCACCAGATTCAGAGCCTGCATGTTTCAGCAGTTCTGTTTACTCCTGCAGGGGTCTACCCAGATAGGTGGGGCCAGGGGCGGGGTGATTTGTGAGACGTGGCCCAGAGCAATGTGGTGACCACCACCACAGCCGTTCCCGCTTCCACAGCTCCCACCCCTTTGCCGGAACTAGTTGGGCTGCGAATCTGTGTCTGCGGTCCACAGTTCTCAGAACAGAAAATATCCTGTCCTTTTTTTTTTTTTTTTTAATTTGTTGGGGTGACAATTGTTAGTGAAATTACATAGATTTCAGGTGTACAATTCTGTATTACATCATCTATAAATCCCATGGTTTGTTCACCACCCAGAGTCAGTTCTCCTTCCATCACCATATATTTGATCCCCCTTACCTTCATCTTTCACCCCCACCCCTTTACCCTCTGGTAACCACTAAACTATTGTCTGTGTCTATGAGTTCTTGTTTCTCATTTGTTTGTCTTGTTGTTTTGTTGTTTTTGGTTTATATGCCACATATCAGTGAAATCATAGGGTTCTCTGCTTTTTCTGTCTGACTTATTTCGCTTAGCATTATACTCTCAAGATCCATCCATGTTGTCACAAATATTCCTATATCATCTTTTCTTACTGCCAAATAGTATTCCATTGTGTATATATACCACAACTTCTTTATCCATTCATCTATTGAAGGATATTTTGGTTGTTTCCATGTCTTGGCCACCGTAAACAAAGCTGCAATGAACATTGGAGCACACGTGTCTTTATGAAAAAATGCTCGACATCACTAATCATCAGAGAAATGCAAATAGAAACCACAATGAGATTTCACCTCACTCCAGTCAGAATGGCTGTCATCAACAAGACAAATAATCACAAGTGTTGGAGAGGCTGTGGAGAAAAAGGAACCCTCATCCACTGTTGGAATGCAGACTGGTGCAGCCGTTATGGAAGGCAGTGTGGAGTTTCCTCAAAAAATTACGAATATAACTACCATATGACCCAGCAATCCCTCTCCTGGGTATCTACCCCAAAAAATTGAAAATATATCCTGTCCTTTAGATCTGACACTGCTACTGTTCCGCCTGTAGCACCGGGCATGTGGGAGCGGGACAAGCTCTGGGAGGGTAGGGAGGGGGCGGCTAGTCTCAGTACCTAAGGCTTCCGTTCTCCGCTCGGCAGTGAGGGCTTAAACCACCGTTTTCAGCCTTCTTCCCTCAGTCTTTGCTTCGAGGTCTCTGCCGTTAGAGTTGGGTTCAGCCGTGTTATATGCTGCCCCCTCAGCCCTGTGGGCCGTAAGCAGATCCCTAGCAGTCCGAGTTCTTCCCTCTCCCGCAGCTGCGGTGGTTCCGGGATGCAGCGAGCTCGGAGCACTGAGCTAGGTCTGCATCCTGCGCCGGCCTGGCTCCGTCTTTGCACTTCTCCCTTCCCTCCTCCCCCGCTCGTGAGATTCTCCCACCTTCAGGTGAATTCAGTAGTGGGCCTCTTCATCTTGCCTGTCTGCTGTGCAGGGAGTCCTTTGTGGAGTTATTGTTGTTCGATTAGTTAGAAATTCCAGGGGAGTTTTACAGAGGCTCACCTCATGCTGCCATTTTGATCTAATGCCTCTTTTGGAGCAAAAATTATTATAAGGTCTGGTCGTATTTTGCTATAAGACCGGGTCTTATGTTAATTTTGCTGCACAAAACGCATTACAGCTGATTGTCCGGCTAGGTCTTATTTTCAGAGGAACAGGGTATATACAAGTAGATTAGGGATTAGCAAACTTTTTTCTCTAAAGGTCCAAATAATAGTTTAGGCTTTGCAATTTTTACATTCTCATTGTAACTACTCAACGCTGCCACTGTAGCACAAAAGCAGCTAAACACAATCTGTAAATGAATGGACGTACTTGTGTTCCAAAAAGCTTCTTTTCAGAACAAGCAGGCTGAATTTGACCTGTAGGTTACAGTGTGTCAACCAGTGTAGGCCATTCATAGATCTGGGGACCTTAAACAGGTTTCCCATTGGCATGTTGCTTCGCAGGCACAAGAGGTGAGGATCAATAATAGTGGTTGCCAAAGGAGGAATTTAAAAAAGAATAATTAAGTAGTTGTCATTCTAAGCCTTATAATAAGCTAGCAATTAAACATCAGATACATAGTCTCTACAACATGCTGCCTCACATCCTTCCTTCTCTTAAGATAAGAATATTGGAAATGCACATATATATGTGTATATATATATGTATGTGTATATATATATATATATATATATATATATATGAACATATGTATTATTTTTTGTATAAACCAGAACATCTGAAAAACTTAAAAGAAAAACAAAATGGAAAAAAAAAACAAAACTCCTCAACACCTGCCTCCCCAAATATGAGTGAAAAGTCATCTTTCTTTGTTAGACTATTCACTTTCATATAAAATTCCTCTGGCCAAAATGAGAGAGGGATTCCTGAGAAAGCCAAGTGATCAGAGGCTGGTGAGGGTAGCCCCATGCACAGGAGATGCTACCAATCCTCACTAACTCATGAAAGGGAAATTTGAGGAAGTATCTGTGAGGCTAAGCCAAATAAATGGATTTGAAGGGATCACAAATCTTGTGATGACAGAAGTAGAAAATATTAACTTCACACATTATTGAGAATGGCAAATTAAATATAGTCTTAATGAAAACCGATACCTTATCATTGAAAAGATTAAAAAAAACAACAACTGGAAGACCAAGGCTCATTTCATATTCAGAGAGCCAGTCGAGCATAAAAGAGAAAAGGAATAATTAGAAAGGATGCCAAGACCCCAATCTTCTATGCATCTGACCACAGGGCCTGTTACATAGTGACAGGGCAAGCCCAAAGGGGCAAAGCAAAGCAAAACCACAAATGTTAAGTGCCTAGTAATGCCAGGCATTTGTTAAGTATTTTAAATTTGTTACCTCATGTGCTCCTCTCAGTAATACTTTGAAATAATAGGTATCACTGCCATCACTTTACTGACAAGGGAAGGAGATAAGAGATGCCAGGTAACTGTCCATAATCACGGTGGTGGGGCCCAGGTTTGGAGTGCAGTCTGTAGTATGTATCTGAAGCTTTTCCAACTGCGTAAGAGGAGGAAAGAAACAAAAGCTGCCATCTCAAATATTGTGTAAATCCACATCTAAGCTAAACGAAAAGGTGTGTAAAGTTTGAAAATAATTAACAAAAGCATTAATTTACTAGTTCAGCAACAAGATGGATTTTATATGCTAGAAATATTGGTTACTACTAAAAATTAGCACATGATAATTGAGATGCTTTTTGAAATATGATAAAATATTAATTTCTCCAGCTATGTCAGAAATAGTACATAATCTTAATAGACAACACAATGGAAAGAAATACATCCACATTTGCAAAACAAATATTCAAATATTAAAAATAATCCTAGTGGAAACTGAGCATTGATTTTTGAAAAGAGGATTAAAACTTCTCTGCTCCATTATTAAAACAACTTTTAAAGACATTGTATAAGTTTCTGAATAGCTTTGTGCCATATTAATAGAAAATTGAGGAAAAGAGTTATCCTTAAATACCCAGGGAATGTAATATAATATATTTTTATTTCCATATGTTATATCTTATGATCTGATTGGTGTTATAGCTGATGGATTGAGATATAGATATATATTTTACTTTGCTATTATCACATTTTAGTTAATAGTCTTAAGTTAATACTAAGAAGAAAATGTACAGTATAATCCTTTTTTCTGATTAATTTAATGTACTTTTCCTAGATCATCCCATTACGCCTCACAGCCCCTCTATGGGATGAATGATGGTACAAATTTGAGTCAACTCTCAGTTATTCAGGCAACTCATTTTATAGTCTGTAAGATGAGGAATGAAATATATAATTAAATTTTCAGGTCGATACCTTAGTTATCATTCTGTACTATCCAGTATATGATTACACATGTCTCTACTTCCTGGACAAACAAAAGGACTATTTCAGAGTTATAGTATTAATTTTTTTTTTACAGTATAACCTTTAGAATAATATAAGCAAGTTTTATTTTCCTATTTGCAAAATATTCTGTAATGGAATTAGATGCTTCTACCCTGCTGAATATCATTTTATGATAATCAGTACTGAAGGTTATTCAAATTGCTCTTAGCAGTTGAGGGCTGACCAAATTCCAGAGTGGCTGAGGGAAGTGGAACCCAAAAATTATTCTAATGAGATTTGCAAATTTCTTTAAAAAATAAAGAATAGAACTAGAGTCTTCTGACTGCTTGTTGGCTTCTCTAAAATTTTGTTCAATTATTGACTCAAGATTTAGACATTTGTGATAACAGGGCAGTTAAGACTACCGCTAAATATATTTGAAAGCAGAAGAGTAAAGGATAACGTCTCAGGCTTTGGAGTCAGATGACCCAGGTTGGTTTTTCAGCTCTGCTGCTCACTAGCTGTGGCACCTAGGGCATGTCCTAAATCTCATCTCTAGAATGGTGATAATAGCTGATTGCATTGAGTTTCCCTAGTGACATATGGAAAGAGTGCCCAATATAGTAGGTTCACAACCAGAGTTAACTTCCTCATTCTGGAGTGACAGCCATGTGAAGAAAAAAAAAAATGGAAGGAATGCAGTCCCCTAAGAGGTGGCCTAGGGCTGCCGTTTAATTGGGACCTTGCACATTTGGGGCCTCAGCCAGAAGTAGATGCAGTAACTATATCACTAAGTACCTACAGTAGAACCTGAGAGAAAGGGTGATAAGGAAGTGAACCAAATGAAATAGCAGCTCTAGGTTTATGGCAGGATGTCTGGTTTTGCTTCTCTGCCAACGCTGTGTTTGCATGATCACACAGTCTGCAGAAACAATGCATCTATAGACCTTATGAAATCAGTTTGGAATCGTGCCTTCTCTATTGGACTTCCAGAGCCATATGTGCCGCTAACTTTTACATCACTTCCTATGTCCATGAGAATGCTAGGAGAACATGTTTGGCAGTCCATAGCAATTCTGCTGAGATCTGAGGGTTTAATATAAGGAGTTTGGCAAAAAAGAACCAAGTGGTGCTATGGTGATAGAAAGGGTGTGAGTGCAGTACTATATGACCATTTGTACAACCACAGGGGGAGAAGGTGATGGACAACCTAAACATTTGGTGTAGTTCTACAATCGTGCCAAATTATTATTTTTAAAATCACATCAGTCACCAGCTTCACTAAGCCAGCAGCTTTTAAAGAATTTTCTCCACCTGAAGAGGTTTGCTAGAAAGCATTTGTGATGAGATCAAAGGAACACTAAGCAACCTTTTTATAATTGCCCTCAAGGCCCTGCCTGCATCCTCTCTCTCTCCCTCCCCGTGCTATTCTATCCCATTCAGGACCAGACCTTAAATATGACTTCTGTGATGATTTCTATAACAAGCTAACGTGGACTCACACAGCGAATCCCTGTGACCTTCAAAGTACCCCATTTTCAATGAAGAAGGAAGAAGTTCAGTCCTATAAGTTGATTTGCTTTGAGAACAAGATTTGATGCAGCACGTGGAGGGACGTTTTGCGAGGGTGTCGTGGCCCTTGACTAGGGGATGCCGGGGCTGCAGCAGCCTCCAGAATAACTAGGTTCAAGGACCTAGATTCTGACCAAAGCCAAAAGTGAGGGTGTAGGTGGAGAAGGCAAAGAAAGAGAAGGAGGAAAAGGAGGGGGGAGAAAAAATGGAAGAGGAAGAGGAGAAAAAGGAGGTGCTGGTGAGGAGTGGAACCACATGTGGTCATCAGAAACTGGAAAAAGCAAGGAAGAACCCTTTCTGAGAGCCTCCAGAAGGAGTATATGACCCTATGACACCTTGATTTCAGACTCTTGGCCTCCAGAAGTGTGAGGGAAAAAAATTGTCTATTCTTTTAAACTACCTAGTTTGTGGCAAATTGTGGACAGCCCAAGGAAACTAACCAAGGGATATGAGAGTGAACAAGGTAGACAAAGGTTCTACCTTCAGAGAGTTATACTATGGTCCAGGTGTCTAGCATTGAAATTATCTGTCCACCTAGCACCAGGTGAGATCATGGAGGGCAAGTACTGTGCCTGACTCATCAATGTATCCTCGAACTGAGGCTTGCACATATATAAAGAAGCTGGAAAAAGAAACTTGTTGGATGAAAGAATCTGAAAACAGTAAGGAGGAGACACAATTGATTTTGTGAACGTTATTGCTCATGTAATAAGAATATAACATTAGAAGACCAAATGGGCACTGAAGTTCATTCTTTGGATAAGCGGAATAAGGAAAACGATAAAGGAGAAAGACGAAAGTGACTTCCAAAGAAATAGAACAATTGTTATATGTGACCTCAAATTGTAGGAAATGCAGATGAGCCAGCCTCTTAAGAAAGCCTGACACTTGGGTAAGTGCTGGGTGGCAATCGGCAGGGAGCCGCAGCACCTTCAGGGGTATTTCAAAGCTTCGGGAACACTAGGCAGCCATCACTACTACTGTCACTTTGTTTAGCATACAGTACAATTACCAGGTCTTTTTGGTTAGTTAATTATCAAAGCAGACAGTTTTCTTAAAGCAAATATTTAGCCTCAATAAAAAGTTGAAAATATTCTAATTTATGAACTTTATAATTCTCTACTTTGCATATAGAATCATGAAATATTAACAATTGAAAGAGATGCTACTGATCATTTGGTGGAGACAGTGCTTTTTACAGATAAGGAAAATAACACCCAAGAACGTTACTGACTTTTCAGCATCATTAATGAATGTTTCATATTTATTTATTATGTGTGTAAAAATTCATGCTCCAGGAACTTATGTATCAATATAGGTATAGGTATTATCTCAGTAATCTGAAAACCCTTGGAAAATGTGGATCAGGATTTTCACACCCAGGGTCGATTGTATCTTGGGGTTGAGCTGGTTCTGAACTGGAAATGTTCCTTCTTTAGTGCATGATTTTAGTCAAGTGGAATGTAGCTGAGATTATAAAAATGATAGAAAAGGGAAAGAGATTGGGCTTTGGCTTTTTGTTCTTCTTAATCTTAGTCCAATGAGCTAGGATAGAGAAAAAAAAAATTCAAGAAGCTAAAAGGAAAACAATTCTCCTAATTCAGCATAGGATTCTCATTCTTTTAGAATGAAATCTGAATTATGAGAAAGTATATTGATGTAGGGGCATTGAAAAATCTGCATAAGACTTAGTAGAAAGAATAAAATTGAAACAGACTCTAGAAAAGGAAAAAAAGAGTCTGAGAGTTGGTTACTTATTATATGTAAAAGTTTCTTGAAAACCTGATTATTAATTAGAGTATTCACCTCTGATTCATGTTTTTGTTGTAATAGCTCAGTTGAATTCTGAACGAATATATCCACCCCAATTTGCACAGTGAATGGTTTTAAAAATCAAAGCCACCCAGAGTGGAACTAAAGCTGTTTTTAAAGAGCTAGTTAATGATTCTTTTCATATTTTAAGGAGACAAGATCAAGGGCAGCCTTTAAATCCAATATGAAAAAGATGACAGAGAAAATTGCAACCACTTTAATTCTTTTTTTTTCTTTTAATTCAGGTAAGGCTCTTAATAAAGAAGGCAGTGCAGTGTGCATTGTAGTGAGAAAAAGAGGGCAGGTAAAAAATGTTCTCAGATAAATTGAGCAGTGTCTTATGTAGGAAAAATTTTCTCCCCAAAGTTAGTTGTAAGCATACACGTTACTAAGAATAAGCAAAAGGGAAAAGATATTTGCACATTGTATTTGGTATATAGTGGCTATAAAGTTCCATCAGCTTTCCATCAAAATAATAAAATAACCCGCAAACTTTTTAAGTTTTGCCATTATTTTCCTTTCTATAACTTTTAATCTTCTATTTCTTTTTAATTGATGTCTGCTTCCTTTTCCCTTAAGAACTGATAACACATCAAATATTTGTTTTATTTTAATCAAATGAACTGATATACATGTTTTTGCTTTTTGGGTCACAAAGAGTACATTTCTTTATATATAAAACAGGATTTGAATATGTTAAAGCCTTTTAGTAAACACTGTTAAATGAAACAGAGGCACAGATATGAATCTACGGTCCAGTGTCAGGAATCTCCTTAAAACCAAGGGTCTAGCACTAAAGGGATGTTTTGTTTTGTTTTGTTTTTACATGGCAACATGGCTTTATACTTTAAAGAGTTTACCAGTAGCTATTTAATACTCACACATCACAGACAACTCATATTTGCTAGAAATCAAAAGAGTTAAGATTAAAGTGTTACTAAAAAAATCTCTTTTAGCTAAAAGCTGAAATTTTCAATCTTGCTGAAAGTCAATCCTCCTGGTCACTTGAAATTAAAAACTCATCTAATACAAAGTGATAGAGTATGCCTGTTTCAGAAGAGCAAAATCACTGTCATGGTAAAGGACAGGTGTCACACCAAAGCCAAAGATCCCCTCCTGTTGTAAAAATCACCAACTAGTTATTTTCAAAGGTGATTCTGACTTTAACACCTTGAATAGAAAACTATTTTCAAAAAAGGATGCATAAAACACTTATGTATGTGTTAATTTTGAACTATATTTTAATAAGACAAACTTCTCATATTAATTTAGGTATCTTGATGTAACAGGAATATTCCATTGTATTTTATGCTAAAAATTCCAAAGTTACTTATACCTCATCAGATTTCAAAAATAAATAATTCTACATATTTATTCAAAAACTACTTGATCGTGTTGTGTGTGATTTTTTTTTTTTTTTTTTTTTTTTTTGTGGATTCATTTCTAGGCAAAGTTAAGAATTAAAGGCGAAAAGAACTCCTTTATTTGCCAGGGGGTTTTTAGTACTACAAAGCAAATTTCAGTTGATAGCATTTCTGACTACTGTCTAGATGAAGCTAAGATTCCAGAAGATGAACGATGCTGTTATAATTGCCTTCAGCACACACATTTCCAAGATTTCAGTTTATGTAGATTTTGGGTTTTTACAAGTTTTTTGCAGGTAAAAAATAATAAATACAATTGACAATGCCACCTCTTAGAACAATTGATATAGGAAGCAAAATTAAACTTGTAATTGGAGCAGTTGTCATACACTATTTTATTTATTTATTTATATGTTTGTTTGTTTGTTTGTTTCAGGTATACAAAACAATGTAATAGTTAGACATTATCATTTATATCCCTCACACAGTGAAAACCCCCTCCCCCATCCACCCCTCTGACATCACACACAGCCATTACATTTCCACTCTCTATTCCTCATGCTGTACTGTGCTTCTTATAACTATATATATGTAATTTTATATACAAAATTATAGTTGACATTCATTATTGTTCAACTTCAGCTTCAGGTGTACATTTATACAATGAAGTATTGCGCAGCCATAAAGAAGAATGAAATCTTACCATTTGCAACAATATGGATGAACCTAGAGAACATTATGTTAAGTGAAATAAGTCAGACAGAGAAATACAAATACCATATGATCTCACTTATATGTGGAATCTAAAGAAAAGAATAAATGAATGAACTAATCAGAAACAGTCTCAGAGACAGAGGAAAAACTGAGGGTTGTCATATACTCTTTATCATACAATTTAGAGAGAACATCATGAATTCACTTAGTGTGAAAGTCTTTTATATCTGTTGCTGTGTGAGGGTCCTTAATAAATATGTGTGTAATCAAAAACAAGAGACTATATCTGTTCAGGTAATCTTGTAACCTTCTCAAAAGTAAAAGAATTAAACAATATGTATTTTGATAACTGCAGAGAAATCTTCATAATATTCAAATATGCATTTTTATTTAAAAGAAGGAAATTCTAGGTAACATGAAAGCACATAATTACATAGTTACATGATAAAATTAAACATATAAGTTCAGAAATTGTTAATTATGGTTTTTATTGTTGATTTATTAGTCATGATTAAACGGTATGAAACAATTTAAATCAACATATACATTTCAAAATATGTTTTGCTCAATTCTAAGCCTTTAATGTTTGACAACTCAGAAAATATTTAGAGAATGAAGGAAAGTGGATTATGTAGTTAACTCTTAGAAGACCCTCTTGAGATGAGTTAGTATTATGACTAACATAATTAAAATAAAATAACCAATACATTTTATGACTGGACTATATTCATATTACTAAGGGTGAAGATTATTTCTTAAGTTAGGAATTGTGCTTGGCTGCTAGTTCAAAGTCTAGAAATAGCAGTGACCTACTAAGGTTGAAGTCTAGAGGTATACAGTTCAGGACTGAAATGGCAGTTTCACAAAATCATCTGAAACCTAGGCTCTTTCTAACTTTCTGCCTCAATATTCTTGCATGAGGTCTCTATGCTCAAGGCTCCCTCATTGTTCAAAATGATGACAGGAACCCCAGTCATCTTAATCACAAAACAGATTTAAGATCACAAGTCATCTTAATCACAAAAAGGATTTTCCAAAGCTCTACCCAAGAACTTCTGCTTTTATATTTTTCTGTTTCCCTACAATAAAAATTGGAAAAATGCACCTTTCAGCTGGACACATCAACCAAGATTTTTCTTAATAAGGAAAAAGGGATAATGTATATTATGCAGGCAATCAACAGATATATCCAATACATTAAATATCCCTAAGGCCATATATAAGTCAAATATCTTGATTTTCTCTGTTTTTCTTTTCTTTTTTAACACCATTGTGCTTTATCTCTTCCAGAGAATAAATAGGTATTATTACAGAGCAATTCAAGCTGTATACTTACTTTGATGTGAACTAGAGAATTGACATAATAATACATTTAAATAAGCCCAAATAAAGAACTATGAAAGGGAGAGAGGAAAAAAAATGGCGGCGTGAGGTGAGCCTCTGTAACGCTCCCCTGGAATTTACAACGAATCAGACAACAATAACTCCACAAAGGACTCCTTGCACAGCAGACAGGCAAGACGAAGAGGCCGACTACTGAATTCACCTCCAGGTGGGTGAATCGCGCGAGCGGGGGAGGAGGGAGAGGAGAAGTGCGGAGACGGAGCCGCGCGGGCGCAGGACACAGACCTAGCTCAGTGCTCGGAGCCCGCTGCTCCTGGAACTACCGCCGTTGCAGGAGAGGGAAGGACTCGGACTTCTAGGGCTCCGCTTATGGCCCACAGGGCTGAGGGGGCAGCATACAAAACCGCTGAACCCAACGCTCGCTCACGGCAGACCTCGGAGCAAAGACTGAGGGAAGAGGGCTGAAATCGGTGGTTTAAGCCCTCACTGCCGAGCGGAGAACCGAAGCCCTAGGGAAGCCCTAGGCACGGAGACTAGCCGCCCCCTCCCTACCCTCCCAGAGCTCGCCCCGCCCCCACCTGCCCGGTGCTAGAAGCGATAAACTAGCAGTGTCGGATCAAAGGACAGAATATTTGCTGCTCTGAGAACTGTGGACCGCAGACACAGATTCGCAGCTCAACTAGTTCCGGCAAAGGGGAGGGAGCTGTGGAAGCAGGACTGGCTGTGGTGGTGGTCGCCGCCATTGCTCTGGGCCACCTCTCACAACTCACCCCGCCCCTGGCCC
This sequence comes from Rhinolophus hipposideros, assembly GCF_964194185.1. Lineage (NCBI taxonomy): Eukaryota > Metazoa > Chordata > Mammalia > Chiroptera > Rhinolophidae > Rhinolophus > Rhinolophus hipposideros. Next base: position 71,177,403 of record NC_138049.1, read on the forward strand.
CACCTATCTGGGCGGATCCCTGCAGGAGTAAACAGAACTGCTGAAACAAACGGGCTCTGAATCTGGTGCAGAAAGAGCTTTGGAACTCCAAAAGCTCTTCGCATACCTATCAACCTGTTGCAGAAGACACTCCTGTAGATGTCTAGGAAGAGAAATAGTAAATCAGTGATTGCCATGAATAACCAAGGCAACAAGATAGCTCAGAAAGAAAGTGAAAAGTCTCCAGAAAAGGAACTTAGAGATATGGACCTTTGTGATTTAAATGACAGAGAATTCAAGATCGCAATTCTGAAAAAACTGAACGAGATGCAAGAAAACACAGAAAGGCAGTTTAATGAACTCAGAAACACAATCAAAGAACACCATGAGCATTTTACAAAAGAGATTGAAATCTTGAAAAAGAACCAAATAGAATTTCTGGAGATTAAGAACTCAATAGAAGAAATTAACAATAAAATATCCAGCTTAGGTAGTAGAGTTGACCAGATGGAGGAAAGAATCAGTGACATCGAAGATAGGAACCTGGAATTTACACAGAGGGAAGAAGAAAGAGACTTGAGACTTAAAAGAAATGAAAGAACTCTACAAGAACTTTCTGACTCCATCAGAAAGAGCAATATAAGAATAATGGGCATACCAGAAGGAGAAGAAAGAGGGAAGGGAACAGAGAATATATTCAAACAAATCGTCGATGAGAACTTCCCAAACTTGTGGACAGAACTGGATCCTCGAATCCAAGAAGCAAATAGAACACCTAATTACCTCAATCCCAACAGGCCTTCACCAAGGCACATTGTATTGAAGCTGTCTAAAATCAATGACAAAGAAAGAATCCTCAAGGCAGCCAGGGAAAAGAAGACGGTAACTTACAAAGGAAAGCCCATTAGATTATCATCAGATTTTTCAGCAGAAACTCTACAAGCTAGGAGGGAATGGAACCAAATATTCAAACTATTGAAAGAGAGAAATCATGAGCCAAGAATAATATATCCAGCAAAGATCTCCTTTAGATATGAAGGAGGAATAAAGACCTTTCCAGACATCCAGAAGCTGAGGGAATTTTCTAATACACGACCTGCACTACAAGAAATACTAAAGGAGGCTATTAGACCACCATCAACAGGGACAACTTGTGGCAACCGAAACATAAAAAGGGGGAGCGTAAAGGCCTGAACTGGAATATGGGAATAGAGAAAGTAAGCGTACTGAAGAAACTGGAATACTCTAAATATCAAACTTTCTTTTACATAAACTCAAGGGTAACCACTCAAAAAACATCCAAATCTGAAATATATACTGTAATAAAAGAAGAAACAGAGGGAAACATCATAGAATACTACCACACAGAAATAACAGACAACAACAAAAAGGCAAAGAAACAATGGAGACACAGCCTTACCAGAAAACTAAAGACAGAATGACAGGAAATCCTCACATATCAATAATCACCCTAAATGTAAATGGACTGAACTCACCAATAAAGAGACACAGGGTAGCAGATTGGATCAAGAAACTAAACCCAACCATATGCTGCCTACAAGAGACACATCTCAGCTACAAGGACAAGCATAGACTCAAAGTGAAAGGGTGGAAATTGACACTCCAAGCAAATGGTACCCAAAAAATCAGGTGTAGCCATAATGATTTCCGATGAAACAGATTTCAGGGTGAAAAAGATAACAAGAGACAAAGATGGACATTTCATAATGGTAAAGGGGACTATACAACAAGAAGACATAACAGTCATCAATATTTATGCCCCCAATCAGGGAGCACCGAAATATACCAAGCAACTACTAACAGAACTAAAGGGAGAAATTGACCAAAACACAATTATACTAGGGGACTTAAATACATCATTGACAGCTATGGATAGATCATCCAAACAGAAGATAAATAACGAAATCGCAGCCCTAAATGACACATTAGATGAATTGGACATAATTGACATATATAGAGCACTTCATCCTAAAACATCAGACTATACATTCTTTTCTAGTGTACATGGAACTTTCTCAAGGATAGACCATATATTGGGACACAAAATCAGCCTCAGCAAATTTAAGAAGATTGAAATCATACCAAGCATATTCTCTGATCACAAAGCTTTGAAATTGGATATCAACTGCAAAAAGAAAGCAGGAAAAAACACAAATACATGGAGATTAAACAACATACTTTTAAAGAACGACTGGGTCAAAGAAGAAATTAGAGGAGAGCTCAAAAGATACATAGAAACAAATGACAATGAAAATACATCCTACCAAAATTTTTGGGATGCCGCGAAAGCAGTTTTAAGAGGGAAATTTATATCATTACAGGCCTATCTCAAGAAACAAGAAAAATCCCAAATAAATAACCTCATGTTACACCTTAAAAAACTAGAAAAAGAAGAACAAGCGAAACCCAAGGTCAGCAGAAGAAAGGAAATAACAAAAATCAGAGCAGAACTAAATGAAATAGAGAACAAAAAGACAATAGAAAAAATTAATGTGACAAAAAGCTGGTTCTTTGAAAAGATTAACAAAATCGACAAACCCTTGGCTAGACTCACTAAGATAAAAAGAGAGAAGACACTAATTAACAAAATCAGAAATGAAAAAGGGGAAGTTATCACAGACACCACAGAAATACAAAGGATTATCCAAGAATACTATGAAGGACTATATGCCACCAAATTTAATAACTTAGAAGTAATGGACAAGTTCTTAGAAACATATAGCCTTCCAAGGCTGAATCATGAAGAACTGGAAAATCTTAACAGGCCGATCACCAGTAAGGAAATTGAATCAGTCATCAAAAACCTTCCCAAAATCAAAAGTCCTGGACCAGATGGCTTCACCAGTGAATTCTACCAAACCTTCAAAGAGGATCTAATACCAATCCTGCTCAAACTCTTCCAAAAAATTGAAGAAGAGTCAGTACTCCCTAACTCATTTTATGAGGCCAACATTACCCTGATACGAAAACCTGGTAAGGACAACACAAAAAAAGAAAACTACAGACCTATATCTCTGATGAATACAGATGTTAAAATCCTAAACAAAATTCTAGCAAATCGAATACAACAATGCATTAAAAAGATTATTCATCACGACCAAGTGGGGTTCATCCCCGGGGCACAAGGATGGTTCAACATTCGCAAATCCATCAATGTGATACATCACATAAACAAAATAAAGGACAAAAATCATATGATTCTATCAATTGATGCAGAAAAAGCATTTGATAAGATACAACATCCATTTATGATTAAAACACTTACTAAAATTGGTATAGAAGGAAAATACCTCAACATAATAAAGGCCATATACGACAAGCCCTCAGCTAACCTCATAATTAATGGTGAAAAGCTGAAGCCCTTTGCTCTACGTTCAGGAACACGACAAGGTTGTCCCCTATCACCTCTGCTTTTCAACATAGTGTTGGAAGTCCTCGCCAGAGCTATCAGGCAAGAGAAAGAAATAAAAGGCATCCAAATTGGGAATGAAGAAGTTAAATTGTCACTCTTTGCAGATGACATGATGCTATACATAGAAAACCCTAAAGACTCCACCAAAAAGCTATTAGAAACAATCAATGAATATAGTAAAGTTGCTGGCTACAAAATCAACGTACAAAAGTCCATTGCTTTCCTATATACCAACAATGAAATCTCAGAAAAAGAGATAGAAAAAACAATTCCTTTTGCAATTGCAGCAAAAAGAATAAAATACCTAGGAATAAACTTAACCAAGGATGTGAAGGATTTATATGCTGAAAACTATAAGACATTTTTGAAAGAAATTGAAGAAGACACAAAGAAATGGAAAGACATTCCGTGCTCATGGATTGGAAGAATCAACATAGTTAAAATGGCCATATTACCCAAAGCCATATACAGATTTAATGCAATCCCCATTAAAATCCCAATGGCATTTTTTAAAGAAATAGAACAAAAAATCATCAGATTTGTTTGGAACCACAAAAGACCCCGAATAGCCAAAGCAATATTAAAAAAAAAGAACAATACTGGAGGTATCACACTCCCTGATTTTTCCTTGTACTACAGGGCTACAATAATCAAAACAGCTTGGTATTGGCGGAAAAACAGACACATAGACCAATGGAATAGAATTGAGAACCCAGAAATAAAACCACATAAATATGGACAGATAATTTTTGACAAAGAAGCTAAAAACATACAATGGACGAAAGACAGCCTCTTCAATAAATGGTGCTGGCAGAATTGGATAGCTACGTGCAAAAGAATGAAACTGGACTGCTATCTGTCACCATGTACCAAAATTAATTCAAAATGGATCAAAGACTTAAGCATAAGACCTGACACAATAAACTGCATTGAAGAAAACATAGGTACTAAACTTATGGACCTTGGGTTCAAAGAGCATTTTATGAATTTGACTCCAAAGGCAATGGAAGTAAAAACTAAAATAAACAAATGGGATTATATGAAACTGAAAAGCTTCTGCACAGCAAAAGAAACTATTGACAAAATAATGAGGCAACCAACTGAATGGGAGAAGATTTTCGCAAACAGTTCCTCTGATAAGGGGCTAATATCCAAAATATACAAGGAACTCATGAAACTCAACAACAAAAAAACAAACAACCCAATTGAGAAATGGACAGAGGACCTGAAGAGACATTTCTCCAAAGAGGATATACAAATGGCAAATAGACATATGAAAAAATGCTCAACATCGCTAATCATCAGAGAAATGCAAATGAAAACCACAATGAAATATCACCTCACCCCAGTCAGAATGGCTTTCATCAACAAAACAAATAGTAGCAAGTGTTGGAGAGGCTGTGGAGAAAAAGGAACTCTCATACACTGTTGGTGGGAATGCAGACTGGTGCAGCCGCTATGGAAGGCAGTGTGGAGGTTCCTCAAGAAATTACGAATAGAATTACCATATGACCCAGCAATCGCTCTCCTGGGTATCTACCCCAAAAATATAAAAGCATTTCTCTATAGAGACACGTGTACGCCAATGTTCATTGCAGCTTTGTTTACGGTGGCCAAGACATGGAAACAACCAAAATGTCCTTCGATAGATGAATGGATAAAGAAGTTGTGGTACATATACACAATGGAATACTATTCGGCGTTAAGGAAAGATGATATAGGAACATTTGTGACAACATGGATGGATCTCGAGAGAATAATGCTAAGTGAAACAAGTCAGACAGAAAAAGCAGAGAACCCTATGATTTCACTGATATGTGGTATATAAACCAAAAAGAACAAGACAAACAAATGAGAAACAAAAACTCATAGACACAGACAATAATTTAGTGGTTACCAGAGGGTAAGGGGGTGGGTGGTGGGTGATGAGGGTAAAGGGGATCAAATATATGGTGATGGAAGGAGAACTGACTCTGGGTGTTGAACACACAATGGGATTTATAGACGATGTAATACAGAATTGTACACCTGAAATCTATGTAAATTTACTAACAATTGTCACCCCAATAAAATTAATTTAAAAAAAAAAAAAAAAAAAAAAAAAGAACTATGAAAGGACTTTTAGACCTATGTGGAAAAGTGGGAAATATTTGACTTTATATGCCAAGAGATACATTGTTTTAATGAAAATTTATTAGGGTGACAATGGTCAACAAAACTACAAAGTTTCAAGTGTACAATTCTATAATACATCATCTAAATATAGCATTATGTATTCACCACTCAGAGTTAGTTCTCCTTCCATCACCATATATTTGACCCCATTTACCCTCTTCTACCACCCTCCTCCCCCCTTACTCTCTGGTAACCACTAAACTATTGTCTGTATCTATGAGTTTTTGTTTCATTTGCTTGTCTTGTTCCTTTGTTGCTTTCAGTTTTATATACCACACATGAGTGAAGTCATATGGTGCTTGACTTTTCCTGTCTGACTTATTTCACTTAGTGTAATGATCTCAAGATCCATTCATGTTATCTCGAATGGCACTATTTCATCTTTTTTTATGGCAGAATAGTATTCCATCTTGTATATATACCACATCTTCTTTATCCGATCATCTATCGAAGGACACTTTGGTTGTTTCCATGTCTTGGCCACTGTAAATAATGCTGCAATGAACATCGGAATACATGTATCTTAATGGATAAATGTTTTCAGATTTTTGGGGTAGATACCCAGGAGAGGGATTGCTGGGTCATATGGTAATTCTATTCTTAATGTTTTTAGGAACCTTCTTACTATTTTCTATAGCAGATATACCGGTTTACATTCCCACCAACAGTGTATGAGGGTTCCTTTTTCTCTACAATCTCTCCAACATTTGTTATTATTTGTCTTGTTGACGGTAGCTATTCTAACAGGTGTGAAGTGATATCTCATTGTGGTTTTGATTTTAATTTCCCTAATAGCTAGTGAAGTTGAACCTTTTATCATGTATCTGTCGGTCATTTGTACCTGTTGTTGGGAGAAGTTTCTGTTCATGCCCTGTGCCTATCTTTTAATTGGATTGTTTGTCTTTCCATTGTTGGGTTGTAAAAGTTCCTTATATATTTTGGATAGTAGCACCTTATCAAAGGAATTGTTGCAAATATCTTCTCCCATTCGGTTGATTGACTCTTTGTTTTGTTGATGGTTTCTTTTGCTGTGCAGAAGCTTTTTAATTTGATATGGTCTCATTCATTTATTTTAGCTTTTACTTCCCTTGCCTTTGAGGTCAAATTCTTAAAATCCTCTTTGAACCCAAGGTCCATACCTTTAGTACCTATGGTTTTTCTATGTAGTTTATTGTTTCAGGTTTTATGGTTAGGTCTTTGATTCATTTTGAGTTCATTTTGGTAAATGGTGACAGATAGCAGTCTAGTTTCATTCTTTTGCACATGGTTTTACAATTTTGCCAGCACCATTTATTGAAGAGACTTTCTTTTCTCCATTCTATGTTTTCGGCTCCTTTGTTGAAAATTATCTGTCCATATTTATGTGGCTGTATTTCTGGGTTTTCAGTTCTATTCCATTGGTCTATGTGTCTGTTTTTCTGCCAATACCATACTGTTTTGATTATTGTAGCCCTGTAGTACAAGCTGAAGTCAGCGAGGGTGATACCTCCAGCATTGTTCTTTTTTCTTAGGATTGCCTTGGCTACTCAGAGTCCTTTGTGTTTCCATACAAATCTGATGATTTTTTGTTCTATTTCTTTAAAAAATGCCATTGTGATTTTGATGGGGATAGCATTAAATCTGTATATTGCTTTCTGTAATGTGGCCATTTGAACTATGTTGATTCTTCCAATCCATGAGCACAGAATGTCTTTCCATTTTTTTGTATCTTCTTCAATTTCTTTAAAAAATATCTTACAGTTTTCAGTGTATAGCTCCTTCACATTCTTTGTTAAATTTATTCCTAGGTATTTTGTTCTTTTTGTTGCAATTGAAAAATAATTTCTTTTTATTTCTTTTTCTGAAATCTCATTGTTAGTACATAGGAATGCAATAGATCAATATCATAACTAATGATGAATAACCGAAGCCTTTCTCTCTATGTTTAGGAATAAGACAGGGTTGCCCCCTATCACCACTGTTATTCAAAATAGTATTAGAAGTCCTAGCCAGCGCAGTCAGGCAAGAGAAAGAAATAAAAGGCATTCGAATTGGGAATGAAGATGTTAAATTGTCACTTTTTTCTGACAACATGATTCTTTATGTAGAAAACCTTAAAGACTCTACCAAAAGCTGTTAGAAACAATCAACAAACACAATCAAGTTGTTGGCTACAAAATCAATGTACAAAAAGCCAAAAGATATTTGTAATGACAGATGAGAAATATTAAGTTTTAAAGCACCTTCATAAAGGTGTTCAGAGGAGCAATTATAAATTTTATGCTCCCTGGCTCTATTTGGAACAGCTGTTGTTGATTCATGATACAAATATTTACTGACTTTCCTACTATGATCCTATTACCATGCTTGGCTCTGAATCTATGGTGTAAAAGTGAACTATCATAACCCCCATGTTTATAAACACATAGAGCATTAGAATTTCCGCTTCACTTTGTTAGCAAATATTAACATTTAACAATTAAATGTTGAAGTTTTGCTGATGCTTAAACTAATATATAGAAACAGTAAAATTGGCAACAACTTATTAAGTTTGCTCTAGACAAAAAGGCTTTTTATAAAAATTATCTTTTTCAGATTTGAGACTGAAAAAATATAAAATGTTTTCATTAAGATGACATTCAAATGCAGATAAAATATTATGATTTTAAATACAGTATTCAAAAAATTATAAATTGAAAATCCGAGACACATTTATCTTTTAATGTACCACAAAGGCACAGATGCAAAGCAAAATTCACTAAAGATATTAAAATCTGAGCCATGTTACAAACAGTGTTTTGTACATTATCTATTAGATGTTTAAAACATTCTTCCATGGGCTAAAACGCATTGTCATTTTGGTATGTTTTCCAAATTTGGGGGTAAACTCAATTTAATTTTACTCAGTTTACATCCATATGCTTGCTATAATTTTCCAGATAAGGAGAAAACTTCTTTTAGATATATAAAGAGTTTACAGATCAGATACTTCAGCATTATCTATATAGAACCTCTCTTCACTTAAATAGGGCTTCAGTAACGTTTTGTCATGAAGATTTAAACTTAAGTAGACATTGTATTTAAAAGATAGAGTGAAATTTCAATAACTGTTAAGTTTGAACTGATTTGTTTCTCTTGTGCATAACCTGCATAGTATGCAATATTAAATAAATTCTGAGGATTAGGATTATATAGTAATATAATTTCTACATTACTATGTAGTGATTAATGAATATCTTTTAAAATAAAAAAAATATTTTTGGAAATAATAGAAATTCATACTCAGTTTCAAATGAAAATGACAATCAAAAGAGAATAAAGAAGTGACAATCATCTTTCATCCCTCTATCCAAAGAATATCAATGGTTAGTATTTTGGCACATATCCTTCCAACTTTTCAGTTAAATATAGCTTTGATTTTTTTTTTAAGTGCACAATTTCTTGCATAGCTAAGGCTGTCTACATATTTTCTTTACATAGCAATATTGACTAGCAATTTGGCTAAATATAGAAATTTGGTTTTGCAACATTTATTCTCAAAACTCTGCAGACATTTCTTCATCATCTGGTGATGAAGTACTAATGAAAGAAACATTTGGCTGACTGTTTCCCTTGTTGAAAGTAATCTGTTTTATTTTTCTCTGCATCAGTTCTTTGCATTAGGATTTAAAATATATATATATATATATATATATCCTGGTAGTAAAACAAACTATCAAGCATGGTAGTCTATATTTATATGTATTTATTTTCTCATCAATTGGTCCAGAATTTGTAAACTCTTTCAATAAGTAAACTTGTATTTTCTTCAATGCAGTAAAATTTTCTTCATTTATATCATTGATTATTGCATGTCTCCTGGTCTATTTCTCCAGATACACATAGATCAGTATCACCTTTATTTCTTTCTGTTTTATCTCTTGCTTCTTTTTCTCTACATTCTCTGATGTTCTTAATTCTGTACTTTTTATAGAATTACTGCTTTTTCTTAGTTAATTCTACAATGGACTTGAGCATTGACATTTTAAGATTTCCTTGCATTTTTGTGTCATTCAAAAATTTCTTGGAACTCTGACTTCATATTAAACTATTTTATTCATTGATTCCTTCTTGGTTTCATATCCTTACACATCTTTTTGGATGTATCTAGCAGCTATCAAATTTTCTTCTTTCTGTAAAAAAATCCTCCTTTGTGCTATTTTGTTGTTTTTTTCAACAACAGTTCTCTTTTTCTTAAGTTATAGTTTTTTAAACTTTCTTCAATTTGGATTTTTTTCCTGATTTACTCATATCAAGTTAGATTACGAGAATTAGATTCACAAAATTAATTCAGAAATTAAATGTGACTTCTCTTGATTTGTAATATTCATGCTGACTTGGCAGATAAATAATGAAATTTTAATATTTGTCAAATTTCTGAGATAGACGTGATATCACTATAGGTTTTATTTATGAATAGATTATGCACTATTAATACTTGAGAAATAGCCTGATTCTGACACAAAATGGACTACATAAACACCAAGTATAATGAATATGCAGGCAATTCTGATAATCAGCAGAGCAGTGTAGTTATGCAAGCTATTTAGTCTATTGAATTTACCATATTTTATCAAGTCTAAGAACATTTATTTTAGACTACATTTAAACATCTGCAAAATGGAGCTGTATTCTATAATTGCTGGTGGAAATTGTGATGCAGTTGTCACTTCTTAACCATGTTTTTATGCATCTTGAGAAAAAGCTGGCAGAATATTGCTTTGGCGAAAGTTACCAGAGACACACTCATAAAAATGTTATATAACTCATGTTCTGGGTGACACAGATGATAATGTGTGAGAAAATATGAATACTGATTGCTATGTTGAAAGTGATTCAAAAGATTGAGATTCTTAGTGTAAAGAAATTTCACAAATATCCCTTAACCAATTAATTTTGCTTTTTTACAAATGCATAAAAGTGACATATAATAAAAATATTTATATTTCCATATGTCTAAAAGAGCTCTTTCAATGGAATAACATAAAATTGTAAATAATGAAAAAGAATTGTGGCAATTAATTGGTATCATTTTTTAAATGGTTCGTAAAATAATGGCTCATTTTATTATTGATGACTTCTTAGATTGGATAAGATATAGTATACTTCCACACGGGTTGCTAGTTTTAATCTAAGTCCACTCAGTGGGTCATCTTTCGTACCACAACCACTCAGACATCTCCTCTAGGACCTCCTGAGATCTTTCCATTGTGCAGCAGTGGGCCTCCAAAAACCCGCTCTAGCATGATTGTTCTGATTGGTTGAGGCCATTTCCTGTGAATGAACCTGTTAAAAGTCTTTAACAAGGAACACGGAAATGTCTGACATCCATGGTTGTTTGAAAATTAACTAACAAATGGAGATGCCAAAACAAAACTTTCCAAAAAGGTGTGCTGTGAAAGGGTTATAAGGATTCCATAGGACAATGATTCTTCAGCTTTCAGGTGGCCTAGTGACACCAGAAACCCTGAAGCGCCACTAAACACTGAAACTAGATACAAAAATAGTAATACATTGTTCTACTCAAATATTTAAAATAAAATGAAAGTACATTTAGGTATTTTATTGCAAACCCAACAGTTTGATAATAACGTAAGCATAATAAAATACTATTTAAAGAAGACAACTTTGAAATTTGCATATGGGATTTGAAGTACTCAGTAGTTCTTAATCTTTAAGTCCTATTCAGTGAAACAAGAATTTAACACACATATTCGCACACAATGGCAATTACAACAACAAAAATACCATGCAAAAGCATCAGGAAAAAAAACAAAAAAACTCTTCCATCAGGACTCAAAAATACCAAGACAAAATGAAAATGTAATTTACGAATAGGAAGTTGAGTATTGAACACAAATTTGATACGAAGATAAAATTTTCCAATAAGAGAAATTATTATTTTAGTCTAGAACTTTCCACACAAAATTAAGAAAAATAATATATTAGAAGAAATGATCCAACCAAATAATCTTTAGTGTGTAAGAAGTACTGATCAAAATGAAGCATTTAGCTGTTTCCATAACCTTTGTGTCAGCAATTAGCCTTTATAAATCCATTACAGGAATTTGGAGAAATTTTATAAAGAGCTAATAGAACCCTGCTTTATCCTCAAACTTGATGAAGAGAGCAGAGTTAGATTTAGATATGGACCAATCCATGAAGCAACTCATGGCTGTGAGCTACCCTGGCATTAAAAAGAATATATGACTTAGCCTTTCTTATGAATACTGTTTCCCTAAGCACATAGAGTAATTGAATAAAACAGGAAAATGTGTCCTAGTTCATTTTTAAGAGGAAAAATTGGTTTTAAATTCATGTAAACTGAGATGGTCAGAATAATAACAAAAAATATATAGTGTAAAGAAATCATTGCCTGCTGGATGGCAGGGCCGTGGAGCAGCTGTCTGTTATCACAGAAGTGATACCAAATACACAATTACCTCAGTATCTCTGTCAACAGCAAATATGGTCAGATTTTAAAATCTGAAGTTTAGTTGTACAGGACAATACAATTAGTATGCAAAGGCACATATAAATAAAAGGAAATATTTAAATATTCTGTATAATTAAATAATTACCAATTTGCATACCCAAGCCCTACGCCCACAATTGGATTCTCAGTTGAATGTGGAAATATAATTTTAGAAAATAAACATGGAAAACTTGTTATGGTCATCATGTTCCTCCAGTCAATTTTCTCCTGCTCATTAGTTCATGTACTAAAAGTTTATTTTAGTCTAGGGAGAGGCTATCATAAACTACACTCCATCCCGCTTTTCTTTCCATTGGAACAGGCCATCTGTGGTCTGTAGAAAGGAGACAGAAAGGTAACACTGACTCATTCATTGAACATGTGCTAGAAGTGTAATTAAGGCAAATCATTTACATTATCTCTAAATTATTGTTGGCATAGGTGGCGATATACTTTTGTGTTTCACAAACAATAGCAATGGAAACTTCATTTTGATGTTATATTATGAGATCTCAATGCTTGAGTACTCTGCCACTAACTCTACATAAGTCCTTTTATTTTGTTACTTTATTCGTGGTATATTTACATCTATCTCTTCCAGTAGTGCATATTATTGCACCATATGAACAATGAACAACCTTGTATATATTATAAATATTTGGACAAAATTTAGAGGGTAGCTAAATACCAGTTCCCTAAAAAACAAACAAAACAAAAACAACAAAAAACCCTTTTCTTATTTGTATTTATTTTTAAATATTAAATTTATTTCTAAATGGTTCATACCTTCACATTGGTTCAAAAATCATAACTATATAAAACATATTCATTAAGAAGTCTCATGATTACCACTGACCCCTTATCCTAAATCCTTCAGCCCTCTCCTAGGTAAAAAGTTTAAAACACATTTTGAAATAATTTCAGAATTACAGAAAAGTTGCAAAAATGGTACATAGAATTCCTATATTCCCTCACCCAGCTTACTCTTACTTTAACATCTTATAACCATCTTATAACTATCAAAACAGAAATTCACATTGGTTTAATATCATTCTTCCCCCCACTAACATTTTTTTTTTTCCTTTTTCTGAATGCAATCCTAGGTCTCATATTGTTTAGGTATGTCTCCTTGATTTCCTACACTTTATGACAGTTTCTCCATCTCTCCTTATCATTGATAATTGATATTTTGAAGAATACTACTCAGATATTTTGTAGAATGTTTTGTTTGTCAATTTGGGTTTGGGTTGTGTTTTCCCATGTTTAGACAGCGGTTATGGATTGTGTGGGAAGAACACTATTGATGTAAGTACCCTTCTCCTGGTATCTTATTTGGGTGAGGGCTAGTATTGCCAACCACTGGCAACTGCTTTCCTCCCTATAGTCTTGCTTTTTCCCTCCTGTCATATAAATGGAACCTTATGATATGTAGCCTTTTGGGTCTGTCATGTTTCACAAACTGTTAAAGAGAAAAGTCACAGGCCCCAAACTTGTATCACTTGTACTAAAGCCCATGATACCTAAACTAGATTTAATACATGACCTAATTGTTGTTGCAGCCTTTCCCAGAAATATAATCTTAACCAACCATTCTGGAATATTCTGGTCAACACCAATGAGGTAATCTGTCATGTGGACCCTCTCTATCTCCCACAGAAAGAAGAGGCAATCTGGATGATTCAAACTCTTGCCATTCCCTTCCCCCCAAAACATTTCTTGGTCTAAAACTAATCCTTTGTTTTCTTTTGTTAATAGTTCTTTTGTCCCACCCTTCTTCCCATAGAAGCCTTCCATTTTGGACAACCACTCAGAGCAGCAGGTAGTTGCTAGATGGTATGAATCATTTGATAAAGCCAATCAGATTTTCACATTCACTTGGTTGAATTTTATTTTGAACATAACAAAATGCATTTAAAATTCATCCATGTTGTTTCATGAATCAGTAGTTGATTACTTCTTATTGCTGAATAGTATTCCATTGTATGTATGTACTGTAGTTTGTTTATTCATTCGTTAGAAGCCATCTATGTTTTTTTTCTAAATTTTAGCAATTACGAATAGACCTGCTATAAGCATTCATGTACAGGTTTTTCTGTGAACATACATTTCATTTCTCTTGGGTAAATAACTTGGAATAGAATTGCTAAATCATAGATGTACATTCGATTGTATGACAAATCTGCAAAACTGTTTTCCAAAGTGGCTGTGCCATTTTGCATTTTCACTAACAAGAGTTCCAGTTGCTCTGCATCTTTGTCAGCACTTGATAATGCCAGTATTTTTGTTAGACATTCTAGTAAGTGTGTAGTGGTATCTCATTGTGATTCAATTTGTATTTCCCTGATGGTTAATGACATTGACATTGTTTTACATGCTTATATGTAAACTATTTATCTTCTTTGATGCAGGATCTGTTTCTATCATTTGAGACTTGTTTTGTGTCTGACATATAGTCCATGTTTGTAAGTGTTACATGTGCCTTGAAGAGAACATATATTTTGCGGTTATTAGATTGGAATGTTGTCTATGTCATTTATTTGATTAAGTATATTCTCCAAATATTTCATATTCTCACTTATTTTTTCTGCTTGTTTTATCATTTTAACAGCTGTTCATTTTATCAGCTACTAAGAAAAGTGTATTAAAATCTCTAAATTTGATTGTAGCCTTATCTAATACTTATTTTAGTATTGTCAAGCTTTGTTTTATATAGTTTGAGGCTATGGTATTAAGATTCTTATGTCTTTCTGTTGAACTGAGGCTTCATATATTAAAAACTACTTTTTAAATATTAAATAGCCACACAACCTTTCTTATGGTTACTGTTTATATACCTCATTATTTTCCTATCACTTAGCCTTTAAATATTTGTTTCTTTAAAAGTATGTATTATATAAAAGTATATAGTTAGATCTAGTTTTTAAAATCTTTCATAAGTTTAAAATTTTTTAATCGGTGTGCTGATTCTATTTAAATTTATTAAAATTACTAATACATTTGGGTTTAAGTGTACTGTCATGCGATTTGTTTTCCTTTTACCCTATCTTTCATTGTTTCTTCTTTTCTAGCTTTTATGTATAATAAGCTATTTGTATTATTCTGTATACATTCCTTGTACTAATTTTTCATTACTACCTTAGATATTTTACAATATGCATGCTTGATTTTTTTAGGGTAATATGCACCCTTGACTTTTTAGGATACAGCTTAAATACCATTATTACATCTTGAATAATGCAAAACTTTTACTGCAGTTCACTTTGTTTATCCCTCTTCTTTTTGGGTAGCAGCCATTCATGTTATTGTGGTCATATATTTTTATATATGTTATAAACCCTATAAGATGCTATTTTATTGTCATTTTAAATAGTTAATAGTCTTTTATATTTTCTCATATATTTACACTCCCCCATGCTCTTCATTATTTCTTACAGTCAGTGCTTCTATTTGGTGTCATTTTCACTCAGCCCGAAGAACTTCCTTTACTATTTTCTGTAGTCTCATTCTTCTGTCAACAAACATTTTCACCTTTTGTTTGGATGAAAGCATGTACATTTTACCTCAATTTTTAGAGGATAATAACTCTAGGTATGAAATTCTAGGTTGACATTTTAAAAATACTTTTACATATTATATAAGGTGTCATTACATTATCTCCTGCATTGTATACTTTCTGTTCACAAGTCAATCTCAGCCTTATTGTGCTTCTTTGAACGTAATGTGTCTTTTTCTCTGGCAGTTTTATGAATTTTTTTCTTCATCATTGGTTTTCACCAGTTTGACCAGTATGTGCTTGACTGTGGCTTTCTTTGTATTTATGCTGGCTGTAGTTCTTTGAGCTTGTTCAATGCTGTCTTTGTTGGATGTATTCATCGAAAATATTTATTTCTGGAAATTCTTGGAAATTAGCTCTTGAAATTTTTTTTTTTTTTATTTCTGCTCTTGTTCCTCTCTTTCTATGCATGTAGTTTAGATTCTTTGACCTAGTTCCAACTCTTATATTCCGGTTCTTTTCTTTCTGCTTTTCTTCTCTCTGTGTTTCAGTTTAGACATTTTGTTTTAATTTTGTAAGCTTAATAATTCTGTTTTCTGTTGTTTCTAGTGTGATGTTACACCCATCCAGTAGATACTTAATATTAGATACTGTATGTTTATTTCTAAAGTTCCTATTTGACTCTGTTTTTAAAGATTCCCATCTACTGTTGAAATTATCTTTTTATCAATTTTGTCCATTTCTCCCTTATTTTTCTTAACATATTAATCACAGTTATTTTAAAGTCCTTTTCTGCTAACTCTAATATCTGGATCATTAATGGATTTACTTCTTTTGTCTAGTTTATTTTTAGTTATTATTGGTCATATTTTTCATTGCAACTATATATGTATGCTTTTTATTGTATATAAATAGACTAGAGAAGCTCCAGATGATATTATTTTACCCAGAGATTATTCAGCCTTTCCTAAATTAGACAGAATGCATACAGAGCTGACTATATCAAGCAATCAGACATTGAGCTGATTTGTAGTTAAAGTCAGTCTGTGATTTGTCTTATTCTTAGGGTCTTGCCATCCTGTCCTTTTGTTTGAGATCCTAGAAGATCTCTGGGCCCCTTCTTTCTAGAGGGACTTTTTCTTCTAAGCACTCCAAAACTGGAGGATTTCAATTTGCCTGTGAGAATTTTCCTATCCACTCCCATGGTCTTTTATTTTACTACAACACATAGAAAATGTCCACAGGGAAAATTGACCATGCATTTGAGGTTCCTCTAGATTCAAAACTTGCCCACTGGTCCCAATGACTATCAAAAGCTTTGCTTGTTTCTCTTTTCCCAGTCAAATCCCTCTGCTGAATCAAGTCTAATCCACAATTTGTGCCCAGAATCAGCAAATGCCTCAAGGAAATAAAACAAATAGCAGTCATCAGCTGGTTTTCCTTCTCTGGCATTTTAATTTGTCTGATTCTTCACTTTCGGAACATTTATCTGTCATGGACTCCTACATTTTACCCTGGAGCAGAACCCATTTCGCAGAATTTCTGAACTTGGAACAGATGTATATTAGTTTCTGAAACATGATTGAAGCTGAAAGATGTAATCACTAAGTGTGTTGATAGCTGTGTTTTCACCTGTTGTGGATAAAAACCTATCTATAGTGAAATAGATAAAATAAGCCAACAGATTAAACAAGCAATCAACAGAAAAAGGAATTCTGATTGTATTCCAGAATGCTGGTTGTTCCTTACGTCCAGCTGTATTTCTTTGTCCAACGGGTTTAATACCTCAAATGGTTTTGAGGATCCCCACTCTCCTTGAAACAAATTTTCTCTTTTGCTTTTAGGTGAAATTGGTTTTCCATTACTTGCAATAAAAGAATTAATACTATACTTCATACTATTACATGTATTGACACAAATAATAATGTTGGTATTATCATTATTTTAGGTTTTTATTTTTTAAAGTTTACCATAGATTTCCCTATTTTGCAATAATGAACTGTTGTGACATCTTGCTGCACACAGGCTTACCTAACATAGTTTCTCATCCATTTCTAATGCGAAGCTTCTAATGTTCAGGGGTCTTGGAAATTTCAGAGCCAAACACATTGAAAGTGTATACAAAGTAAGAAGTAAGATCTGAATCTGGCTAAAAAGAGCTCTGTCATGCATAAAGTACAAAAGTTTTAGTGCATTGAAAGTTTAGACTTTTTAATTTTTTTTTTATTTTTTTTATTTTTTTTTTACGTTCCTGGTTTTAGCAAATTCTTAGTAGGTGAACTTGCCAAATTGATTTCTGGTTAATATTCCCTTTAAAAAACTTTATTTGAATAATTTTATCACCAGGAATAGGCCTCTTTTTCTTTGGTCATGGGCGCAAAAGGGAGTTGAATTATATTCAACCTACGGTGGGGGGCGGGAGAGAAAAGCAATTCCATTTTGTTTTTAGGTTATTTTTCTAACTTATATTCTAACTAACATGGTGAAAAATGGAGAACAGGTAATGTCACTGTATTTAACATGTTACATCTATAAAATTTTTTAAATCTTTAATTTGTTGGTACATAACAAAGTTTATTTTGGAGAATTAAATAGCTATGAGCAGTGATGTACCTCACAGGTGAGAAGAAATAAAGCCACAGACAGGGTTTTTAAAAGGGCTGCCAATGCTCAGCTGTCTGGCTGACTCAGTGTAAACCATTGGTAAAGAGTTGGTCCTTGAAATTAGAGAGATTTGGATTTGAAAACCAGTTCTATAACCTACCAGCTGTCTGACATTGGCAGTTACTTGAATTCTCTAAGTTTCAAATTCCTCATCCAGAAAGTGAGGATGATAATAATTCCTAGAGTTGTTATAAGAATCATATGAGCAAATGCATGTGGAATGTATAGCATATGGCTTAGTACGTAGTGGTCTATAAAGGATAATGATTATTATTCATTAATTAAAGGTGAAGAAACAATAAAACAGCTTGGCTTTTTTTTTTTTTTTTGCAAGACTGGGACTAATCACACAGAACGATGCAATTTTTCTTAGTTGAACATCAGGCAAAACCCAATTTCTATTGCTTCTTTCCTTAGGCCAGTGGACAACTTCACTATTATATTCTTTGAATTGATTTTTCCAGAGAGACTTCATCTTGAACAGAGCTGCCTAATGATGCTGCCAACTTAAAGTAGCAAGTTGTTTCTAAGTTTGGTGGATTTATTGGCATTGTTTTTCCATCCAAAAATTTCTTATTATTGTGATGTCCAATTGTTTTTCCAAGAAGAAAAAAATCAACACCCATCTCCCCCGTGTAACCTCTCCTTATATAACTTTGTTTTAGGTTAGAAATTTTCTTCTAAAACCTAGGTCTTCAGCCAGGAAATATGTGATTGAGACCTAAGTTAGGAACTAGCTCTTCTACTACTGTGTTTCCCAGAAAATAAGACTTAGTGGGACAATCAGCTCTATTGTGTCTTTTGGAACAAAAATTAATATAAGGCCCGGTCTATAATATTATATTATATCATATCATATCATATCGTATCGTATCGTATCATATCATATCATATCATATCATATCATATCATATCATATCATATCAGGTCTTATATTAATTTTTGCTCCAAAAGACGCATTAGATCTGATTGTCTGGCTAGGTCTTTTATTTTCAGGGAAATAGGTTAAGTACCATAACACAGATACCAAGTCAAAGGCCCAATATGGGGTCAATGAATATCAAGAGGAACCTGATTCACACAGTGTCTGTAACCTCTGGAAGTTGTCTGCAAAAATTGTATGTATACATTCGTATGTATGTATGCAAATGTTCTTTTATCCTAACGTTTACATAGTGTCATCAAGCAAGACAAAAGTAAGACTTTACTTTCATTATTACCGATGAGCTTTTAAAGAATAGTTACTGGAGGAAATACAAGAGGAACCTAGCAAAGGGCTAAAACTACACATGAGGATGTACAGAGCTCAAGGTCTGCCCATTTCCTGGGTGAGAGCTAAAAAACAAAAACAAACAAGCAAGCAAAAAACATAAACAGTGGCCATAGATTGTGGAAGCAGGACTTGCAATAAAAAGTAGCTATAGCAGTCAGGTCCCCACATTTTGTGGTGAGGGACTGCTTGCAAATTTTTCAAGTGGTGGGGATAGAGGGTGTGAGATTGCATTTCCCTAGTGGGTCTAGGGGCAAAGCCACTAGAGCGTGAGTGGTCCCGCTATTTTATTTCAGCAAGGCAAAGATAAATTCGCAGGTTCTTTCTCCTGTGCCTAAGAGGCACTTTCTGGGAAGTGCAGGGAAGACTCTAGAGTTGCACGACCCAAGTGAGTGCCCCAAACCAGAGGGCTGGCTGGCTTCCAGCCAAGGCAGAGTTCGGTTGCACCAGGTTCTTTGAGGTGTCTATTGTGGTTTCCTAGAGGTGGAGGAGGAGTCCACAGCGCTGGGTCTAGTTAGCGCCTAGCTGCAAATTTGGAAGTCTGTGCCGGCTCGCATTTCACTGCATCAGCAGCAAGGTATCTTTCTAGCGTTGGCGAGGTCTCAGCGGCGCGACGCTCCCCGGGTCCCTGTGCAGCTCACCACGGGCTCAGTCTTCGCGTCTGATCCAAGCTTCACTGGGGTTCTAGCATTATGCTCCCACTCCTCAGCTTTTGCTAAAAATCTACCCCAGTGAAGCTGATGAGGGGCGCACGTTAATGCGCAGTTTTGTGTGCGGTGGTCAAACAGGAGCTTATTGGCTTCCAGCTAACTTTTGCAGCGCCCTGATGCCCCACCTAGATCCCTGTTCCCTTCCCCCTCCCGCTGTCTCTCTGGGCTGACTGAATTTCCCAAAAACTTTAGCGGAGGTTTCTCCAAGCGCAGCTAGGGATGGCGCCTAGGGGCGGGTCTTCTGCAGGGCCAACCCAGGCAGTGACAACTTTAAAGATTTCCTGCTCTCTTGACTGTTTCACAGGCACGCACCCATGTGAAAATACCTACATTATAAATATATATATGTATATGTATATGTATATGTATATGTATATGTATATGTATACGTGTGTATGTATATATATATATATATATATATATATATATATATATATATAATGTGCAAAAGGAGTGAGTGAAATGCGGTAACAAGTTAATGAAAAGTGGTTCTCTAAACTCTGTCAAAATCCTGTCGGTTGATGGCTGGGTGTGTTCAAGGAAGTCTTAACCAAAGTCGGGGGTCAGAGGGTGGAGGATCAAACTCCACCTAGATTTTGCAGATTCCACTCTGTAAAGCAGTAATAACGTGGCTGGAGAAAGCCACAGGTTTCCCTATCGCTGAAGCCAAATCCTAGAAGGAGCAAGTAGTTTTCTCCTTTGCACGCTCCTGGAGCAGAAATCGAAAACTAAAAGGCTGTCTGCAGCTTGTAACATTCCACTCTGCCTTCCTTTGCCTAGCATCCCAGAATCTACCATTTTTTCAAATCTTGCCCGCTCCCCTAAAATAGCAGGAAAATTGTTTTCTGGCACACCCTCACTGCAAACACACACACACACACACACACACACACACACACACACACACACCCCACACACATTTTTTTGCTCCATCCTAGCCAACGCCCCCACCTAGTGGTTTAGGTTCTCCTGCTTTGCTTCTCTCTGCTGTGGTTTCTAAGAGAAAGTTGCACTCCAGGTAGACACCTGATGTGGGTGGCTGGAATGGAAGGATGGACAGGACTCCTTAAAATGTTGTGCAGTGAGGTTTTATATTACCTGAGCAGCTCTGGATGCTAGGAATCAGAGGGAAGTGCCCTTTTCCTCAGCGTGACTATAGGCAGCCCAGATGCATCCAGAGGATGTCTTTGGAGAGGTGCTACCTAGTTCAAAGCGTACCCTCACTCATAATGCATGAATGTGTTTTATTTTCTTTATAACACGTAACAGTACATGAAAGCATGTTAAGTTTTTACTTGTTCATATGATTATTGTCTTTCTGCCTCTTCTAGAATGCAAACTGTTTGAAAATTGGGTCTGGGTCTCTACCCCATTGGCCATTTTACCCCTGATGCCCAGAATTCCTGGCATAGACTAGGCACTCTATTTTGGCCTGCCTGCCTGGCTTAGAAATGGGGAATTAAAGTAAATTGGGTTCGGGTTGTGTCAGCTTGGGTAAAAAGCTCTTCTTTCAAAGGGTCTCAATTATTCTTTTAAAACTGAATGGATGTGCCAGATAATCTCTGGCTCTAGACAGAATGATACTCTTTAACATATGCTTCCACTTAACCTGATAAAATCAATAACAGTGTAGAGGGTTTTTGTTGTTGTTGTTGTTATTTATTGGACGCATTCTACCTGCCCAACACTGAGGTAGACCCTGGTAACTCATAGTTGGGATCACTTAGCTTTCTGGACTGAAAATACATTGCATTTTTTCTTTGTGCCAATTCATTGCACTTTCTCTGATTTGTACTTCTACCTTACATCTGTTAAGGTTGGAGGAGACCCTGAACACAGGGGATCTGCTGGGGGGCTCATGGGACCTACTGGTATTGCTTGGTGCCACATATTGTAGATACCACGAAGTAATCTTTGAAGGCGAGGGAGAAGCTAGTGGCCATGGCCCCAGAGCCCCAGAGCCATTGTTTTTATTGTTGTTTTGTTTTGTTTTTTCCTTCAATCCTAATGACCTTTTTCCTAAGCAGGTTGTGGAAGGCCAAGTGCTCACTGCGAACTGTTTTCCAAAGGTAGTGAACTGCTGAGTGGCTGAGGCTGGAGCCGGAGGGTGGAGAGAAAGGTTTAATTTCACAACAGTGAGCCTCTGCTTGTGATACTTTTACATTTCTGCCGACAGCTTTTTTTTTTCTTGTTGACTCACAGTTAAAGGGGAGGGATTGAAAGAAAAGCACATATTTCTAAAACCAGATATCTGAAAAATTAGTTGGTACTGTACCAAGAGTTAAGTATGACTTGATGCCCGAAGTATGAAATGTACTGTTGTTGGCCTTTTTCTTCTAAGGCAATATGACTGGCGCCTCCTTCTAACCTGGGTGTGGCCAGAGGGCTGGATAGAATTCCAGAGCTGTGAGGTAGGGCTGGCTCCACCTAGCCCTGGCCTGCCGGGGTTTGGGGGACGCAGGGATTGTGCCTGTGCCCCCAGCTGAGAGCGTGGGTTTAACTGGACCGGAGCGCATCAAGCTCCGAATCCCAGAGAGGCAAGGACAGGACGCCCTCATCCCCATTCTCCGCCAAAACTGCGGCACCTGGGTGTCAGGATCCGAAGGGGATCCTGGGGGTGGGAAGTGGGGAGAGGGGGCGGTAGGACCCGGCGGGAGCTTCTTGGCCAAGGAGGGAACCAGGCGGGAGGAAAAGAGGGAGGGAGTAAGACGAGGGGGAAGGTGATGGGGAGCCGGCATCCTCACTCGCCGCGACGCGCTGCACTGCAAGAGTTGCACGCCTTGGGCGGACCGGACCTGTACTCTATAAAAGGAGCCCACCCGATCCGCGGCTCGCATGCTCCTCCCAGGCTGGTGCACGCCGCTTCCCTTGGGCTTCCGCAGAAACCTACCCCTTCCCTGCGTGCCGCGCTAGGTACCCCAGACCAGTGCGCTCAGCTGCTTGACTCCGAGCGGTGCCCGTGAGTCCGAGGTGTCCGCGGCCGCAACGCGGTACGAACAGCCGCAGCCCTAGCCCCGGAGTTCCCCCTCGTGCGGCCCCGTCTCCGCGGGACAGCTCGCCCGAGTGGCCAGCGCGTGAAAAGAAGGGAGGGCAGAGCTCCGGCGAGAGGCGCGGCACAGCGCGGCTCCCAGACTTCACCCCACCCAACTCTGGCGGCCGCAGTCGCGGCAGGAAACTGCCACAGCCTGGGGAGGGGTGGGGGGCGGGAATGCAAGACCAGGACTCCTCGCTGGCCTGCACGCTTTGGTCTCAACAGCTAGGAAACTCCTGCGGGCCGACTCTGCAGATCTTTGAATGTCTGGGTTAGGAGACGCTCAGTCCCGAGCAATTGGGGTAAGAGACCACACCTGGCTAACGCTCCCTCCTCAAGCAATACATCACCCTCTACTAGACGCCCGGGTGGAAGCCGGAGCCGAGTGGGGCTCGGTGGGCCAGTGCTTAGCAAGACCCGGAGTGGAGAGGAGCAGCCAGAGACCCGGCGGCAGCGCCAAGCGCACTGGAAGTGAAGGTGACGCGCTCGCCTGCCTTGGCTGCCGCGCCCTTGACCTCTAGTTACAGCTGGGAACCGGGGTAGAGGAGTAATGAGGAACCCGCGGAACTAACTGGCAACCCACCAGGGGGCAAGACTGTGGTCTCTTTCGCGGTCATTCCGTTCTCTCCCTTGCCCGTTCCATGCCCGAGAGCTGCGCTCTGGAACTGGGACGAGAAAAGACATGGAGGAAACCAGCGCTCAGTGCGTCCCGCCGCCGCCTGCGGGCTCGCAGACTGGGGTTTCTCAAGCTAACGTCTCTAATGCTCCCTCCCACAACTGCAGCGCAGAGGGCTACATTTACCAGGACTCCATCGCCCTGCCCTGGAAAGTACTACTGGTTGTGCTGCTGGCGCTCATCACCTTGGCCACCACGCTCTCCAACGCGTTTGTGATCGCTACGGTGTACCGGACGCGGAAGCTCCATACCCCGGCCAACTACCTGATCGCCTCCCTGGCAGTCACCGACCTTCTCGTATCCATCCTGGTGATGCCCATCAGCACCATGTATGCGGTCACCGGCCGCTGGACCTTGGGCCAGGTGGTCTGCGACTTGTGGCTGTCTTCGGACATCACCTGTTGCACTGCTTCCATTCTGCACCTGTGTGTCATCGCTCTGGACCGCTACTGGGCCATTACGGATGCCGTAGAGTACTCAGCTAAAAGGACTCCCAAGAGGGCCGCGGTCATGATCGTGCTGGTGTGGGTTTTCTCCATCTCTATCTCGCTGCCACCCTTCTTCTGGCGTCAGGCCAAAGCCGTGTCAGACTGTGTGGTGAACACCGACCACATCCTCTACACCGTCTACTCCACGGTGGGCGCTTTCTACTTCCCCACCCTGCTCCTCATCGCCCTCTACGGCCGCATCTATGTAGAAGCCCGCTCCCGGATTTTGAAACAGACTCCCAATAAGACTGGCAAGCGTTTGACCCGAGCCCAGCTGATAACCGACTCCCCCGGGTCCACGTCTTCCGTCACCTCCATTAACTCGCGAGCTCCCGATCTGCCCAGCGAATCGGGGTCTCCGGTGTACGCGAACCAAGTCAAAGTGCGGGTCTCCGACGCCCTCCTGGAAAAGAAGAAGCTCATGGCCGCTAGAGAGCGCAAAGCCACTAAGACGCTGGGGATCATTTTGGGAGCCTTTATTGTGTGTTGGCTTCCCTTCTTCATCATCTCCCTGGTGATGCCTATCTGCAAGGATGCCTGCTGGTTCCACCTGGCCATCTTTGACTTCTTCACGTGGCTGGGCTATCTCAACTCCCTCATCAACCCCATTATCTATACCATGTCCAATGACGACTTCAAACAAGCGTTCCATAAACTGATACGCTTTAAGTGCACAAGTTGACTTGTCAATTGCAGTGGGGTCGCCTAAGCGGCCTTTGGGGACCATGTTGTGTCTGGTTCCACAGGTAGGTCGACTCTTCTTTCACTGTTACTGGGTCGGAGTGAGGCGCTCTCATCTGGGCAAGGGCAATGGATCCTGAGAAGCCAGGACAGCCCTGAGAGAGAGCTCGCGCGCGCCCTGAAAGGAGAACTGTTCAAAATAAAGATAGAGCTTCCCTGCTGAGGAGGAGGCTCCTTTACTCCCCTCAAAACCCAGGTTCAGCACTGACCCTGCGGCAGCCAATCACAAGGGGGGTTTGCAACTTTTTAAAAATCGATGATGGAAAGGTGATCCCTGCCCTGCTTTGGTGTCATGGATGACGCCCTCTAGAACCAGTGGTACATGTAGTTGTTGTCTGAAGAATGCCTGAGACAGATACATGCAGCCTGGCAGTCCTTGAACTAGACATTTAATACCCTGTGTTTTGGGGAGAACTTTGTGTTACAGCTTCATTTGAGAACAGTTACTTTGGCATCCTTCAGTCTTCAGTTTTTGTTTATTTAAACTTGGTTGGAGAAACTTGTGGATTTGGTGCTTCAAACCCAATGAGTGGCTTGGATGGCACAGAGAAACCTTGAAGAGTTAACAGCAAAATTCTGATGTTAAGATCTCTATTTTTAGTATAATTGAAACTATATGGGGTTGGTGGGTGGGAATGGGAGATGGGAAGTGTTAAGATGAGAACCAACACCTGTGATTGTTTGTTTTCTGCAGATTTGTAATTTTTTAATTCCTATTTAGTGACTGTCAAACCACACTTCTAACAACTCAAACAAAGCATTATGTGCGCTAGTGCCAAAGTCTGTAGATTGCTTTATTTTTCCTCCTAATTTCATGTTCCTGTCATTTTATACATTTAAATCCCCATAAATGGAGGATATGATGGGTGACTCAGCCCAAGCTGCTGCCCTATTTCTTATTAATGCAATCGATTAAATGGATGATATTAAGTACATACTGCTCCTTAGCAAGGGAAGTATCTTTATTCTTTATACAATTCAATAAAGAATTTATTCTTTATACAACTCAATCAATCACTTACAGAGGCTGATATAAAGGAGATTGATGAATAGGAATGGTTCTTATACAATTAAGGTATAAGGGGCAATAGGAGGATGTATACTTTGACTTGTAAAAAATCTTAAATGCATGAGACTTTTTTCTGATAGTCATTTGCACTCTCCTTCCCATTTGTAATTCCTTTGTGTGCTAACATATAAAGTCACTAAGAGAACTAGCTCCTTTCTCCAAGAATCTTCAAAATGCAGTAAGAACACTAAAATCTACTTAAAAAAACAAAACTTGTTTCTTTTCACTTTCTATTGAAGTTTGGGTAGGAACAAAGCTTACTAGAAAACTACATGCAAGGACTTTAGAAAAACTTAGAGAAGCTAAAATTAAGCCTGCTTTCTTCGTAACTCACAGAACCAAACCTCAGACTTACTACATAATCAGTAAACTGACAAACTTTTGAACCTCGAAAATTTGCCCCTGGTCTGATACCCCAATGAGTATAATAGCAGTAATACTTTAAATTTATCTGTCTTTTCAAATTGCAACAAAAGTTACTTGTTTCTCAGATTCACTCTGAGGACTCCACAACACAGGGCAAGATTATACACTAAAAGATGAAAAGTGCATTATATAAATAAAAAGGAGTAGCCCTGAATGATCATCTACACAACAAAAAAATGTATATGTGAAACATAAATATGCCAAAGAAGATTCACACAACCTTCTTCAGAGAGCTTTCTGCAGGTGATGCCTTTTGTCTGCAGAAGCAAGTTTGTCTTTGTAAAATGAATTCACTCGGACTTGAAGCTCCCCAGTCCAGACCGTTAGACAATAGATGCATTGAGCTGAAGAACACTGCCTACTTTGCAGAACTTCACTCTAGAGTAATGACTCTTGATAATATACTATTCAAAGGTTCACATATAATCGAAGTAAAAAAGGAAATTTTGATCAACATTTACACCAGTCACTGGAGTAAGATAAAATTTCAGGAATTAGATAATCCTGTATTTCTGCTGTATCCCCAAGTTTGTGTGTGTGAGTGTGTGTCATTTCTCCTATGGAGAAATCTAGTTTACTACTGATAAGAATGTGCATAAAGCACAATATTTATGTTATTATGTTTTTTGTTTGTTTATGCAGGTGTGTTTTCTTTGGGTCTAAGAAGCAGTTAACTTCTAGGCACCAGAGAAGGAAAAAATTAAACAGTCACTTACAAATGATTTCTTTATTTGGCACCTACAATGATTGTGTCCTTATATTAACAAAATATGGTCAATTTAGTCTAAGGGAATGTCTACCTTTTTTTGTAGGTTACCCACCTAAATTTTTGCTTGACTATTTGGCTGAACTGACTGGATTTGGGGCATATTATGTGAAGTAGAAGCTTGCAACCACTTGTATTTATAAGAGATCTAGAATCATCATCCAGCATTGCACATTGTTATGCAAAGTATAT
This sequence comes from Rhinolophus hipposideros, assembly GCF_964194185.1. Classification (NCBI taxonomy): domain Eukaryota; kingdom Metazoa; phylum Chordata; class Mammalia; order Chiroptera; family Rhinolophidae; genus Rhinolophus; species Rhinolophus hipposideros. Next base: position 71,205,009 of record NC_138049.1, read on the forward strand.
TACTCACCCAGGGGTATGTAGTTAAGAATGTTAAGCTCCTTTTCAGTTACTGCTATCTATAGCATAGTTTGTTTCATAAACTAGACATATGGCTTTTCTGCAGATCATAAAATGGGAAATGGAAATGTTTAACTTACAAACAAATGAAAATACATTTTCATTGGCTGTGGTAACAAATAACATCTTCCATATTGCTTAATTGCACAAATTTTCACACAAATATATGAATGTATACTCATCCCAAAATACCAATATTGTCTGTGTTTCTAGGAATTCTAGAGTTTCCTTTTTAAGAATGGACACTGCACCCATGAATGAATTGTTACTGAGTTCAACAAGTTTCCTATAGAACAATGTTCTTCACTTTTTCTCTCTATTATCTTACTTTTATCTTCTTTAAGCAGGAAACCCTAAGAGGACTATAATTCACTCAAGCAGTAAAATCTCAGATTATGTGTTCCGTGGAGTTGTTATGACTGAAAATTGCCTTTGGTATTCCACCTTTCAACAAATGTGTATTTGGAAATTAAATTTAGGTAAATAATAAAATAAAAGTCCTTTTTGTGTTCTAAAAATCTTTGGGTAGTAATTCTATTATCATGGAAAGATTGGTTAATTGGATTCTGGGTTACATTTTGGAGTGTGAGCCTTCCAGAGCGAGTAATTGATGATAAAAGATTCCATGGTGGACTGACATGTACTGCCATGATTTGGGGGATGTAGTTTATATCTGAGGAAGAATTTAAAAGGAATTAGACAGATTATCCTCTCACTGCAAAGAGGATAAATCAGGATCACTATCACAAGAATTTTCCAGATCAGCATTCTTAGAGGTAATGTTTAGTTTTTGGTCTAGGTAGTAAGATTTCAAGGTACCATATGGTTCTTGAAATACAGAAAAAGGAAAAGAAAGAATTAGATTAGAAGCAGGCTTGGGGGAGATATGAGAGGAGGAGACTTATTAATCTGAACACCAGAAAAGTCCACAGAAAAATAGCTCTTGGAATCAAAAGTTGTCGATTTGAATTGCAAATAGAGCTTGCTGTGGCTGTGTGGTTCTCCTCCAATGCAGCCTACTTGTTTGTTGCAAAGACTAGAGACTATGTAAAGCACTTATAAAAATACCTGACACTTTTTGGCTCTCAGCAGATGATACCTTCTCTTTAGCCATTCTTTCTCCATTGCCTCCCTTGTAAATACATTTTCTACAGCACAGAAATAGAGGGCTATTTGAGAAAGTTTCACCTGGGGAAGACCAAACTAGACAGAATGGGAGAAACTTGGCTAAACTGGAAGTGACTGAAGTTTGCAACTTTTCAGACTTACAGAGGCTGACATACAGACCAAGGACCAAAAAGGAACATGAGAGATGGTTTGCATAGGCTCTAGTGGCTAAGAGGAAATGTCCAACTATTTCATTTCATATAGCATCCTCTTATTTACTGTTCATCTCTCGTTTCTCTTCCTTGTCTAGAGATTTCCAGCTGTCTCCCCAGTGTCCAAATTCCCTCACCCCATGTACATCTTTTCTTGATGTCTCATTTTTCCACTTGTCTTTTCTCTCCCATGCAAAGCCATGATAACCAATGATAATGTGTTGATCAACTCTCATTTTCCTCTGGAGGAGTGATTAAGTAGTCCAGGGTTTTTGCATTGTATAAAAGGAAATTGTTAACCCAGGTTAATGTGTAATTTATGAGGGCAAAAAATTTCAACTGAGACATTTACTGAAGTTTACAGAAGGGAAGAGGCCGGTAAGGGGACTGGGGAGGGAAGTGAAGCTTCACTTTCATCAAAGTCCATCCTTGGACAGTCCACCAGGGGGCAGAGTGCCCCTGAGTTGTTTAGAGGATGCGGGTGCTCACCATTTGAAATTTTTAATTCCCTCTTTCTGGGCACTGCAAATGGTATTGATGTCTCTAGACTTAGTGAAAACAAAGATCCATACGCCAAGGGAAAGAGGGCTTATTATTTATTTCAAATAGCAGATTTTTCAGAACTGCAAATCTGGACACAGGATCCCTAAAACCTGAAGTTTTTCTTTATGTATAAAGCTTAATTTTTTTCTTCTTCATCTCTAGTTCCAGGGTAATGCTAAAATCTTAGTAGCTTAAAACATTGTGACCGTTGATGAGTATGGCACCCATACTCAGTATGGGTAAAGTCAGAGGTTAGAATATAATTTATATTCAAAATAAAAGGAATTAATTATTTACTTAAATATATAGATTTCATCACTATGTTTTTCTCATCACAGTGTTTTTCAAAATTTCATTGAGTTGAGGTTGTTATAGCCATAGTTCAAAGGTAAAACACTTGCCATTTAAAGAGAGGGCTGTTTTTTTGCACAGAAGTAAGGTGTACTCTATGTCAGTTTTTCCCAGATGGTAGATTCAAGGTTGTGTAATTTTGGCATTTACTTTAAAAACAGGCATATATAAATGTGAATATAATATTATGTATTACAAAATGAATTTTTGTGTCAGGAAATGGATTATATAAAATGAGAAAACAATTGAGATAATACCATTGCATTCTTCCTTAACTGTTACTCCCTAGTGTTTTCATTGTCCCCAAAGGGGAGTTTTCTATGTGCCATTTCACATATCTGATTTAGAAAGCTAAATAGGACTTTCAAAGTCAACATCCACATTTTAGGATTGTACTAGGATTTCCATTGCTCCCCGAGAGTCAGTTCCTGGAGTTGGGCCAGCTGACAAAGAGACTGTTTTAACACGAGTCTGAGCATAGTTTGTAAAAGAAAATGTCCATTTCTTTTGACTCATTTGTACATATTTCAAAAGATAGGAGAAATCCTTTTCAAAACTACTAACTATATGACAAAACGGTCTTATAATATTTCTTGTACTTAAAGTGAACAGATGGTGATATAGGCATCCATTTATGGTAAATGCTTAAAAGAAGCTACGCATGGCTTGCTTAAATGATGCATGAAGGCATGAGTCACATCCTTCCTGACTCTGTGGGAACATTCTAAACATTGGCCTTTGCTTGGTCATCCCATATTGGGATAACTAGATTTTAGGGTATCTTTTGCTCACGAGTGTGGAGATGACACTGCTGTGGTAGAGCGGTCCACAAAGGCTTGGTGACTGGGTCCAGGAACTGGGCGCAGGGCACTTTTGTAAACACATCTGGTTGTCTCTTCTAAGCCCATTTGCTAATCCAGTTCATGATCATGTATGCAGACCTAGAGCTCTCCCTGTCATTCATGAATTCATTCTTATTCTCTTGAATTATCTCAATGGGTTCAGCACTGGGCTGATTTAATTTTGTGGAGAAGCAGTTTTATGTCTCTTATCTTTCCACCCCAGTCTTGCCTGGCTGTAAGCTTGAACCCCACTCTCTTTTTTTGCTGCTCCTCAGAGACCTTTCCCACAGAGTGTAGCATGTTGGTGTAATCACACAGTGGGAAGATGGGAATCAGCTGATATGAAGGCTCCCCCCACACCCCCTGCCCCTCCCCACACACACACACATTGGGAAGTTTAAAATGCAAGAGCAAGTCTGAAGTCAGAAAGAACTGAGTTTAAATCCATGCTTTGTAAACATTACCACGTTCCTCTGTAAATGCTCGTATAATAACATACACCACTATGTTTGCAGGTAAAATTAAATGGGATAATGCAATTGTTTTCAGCATTGTCTACACATTTTATTTATCAGGAGAGGTTTGAAAATACCTTTGCTCAGACACTGTCTCAGACTAATTAAATTATATTATCTAGAGTAAGACCTGATATTTTAAAAATTCTGTTCACATAATTCTAAAGTATGGCCGGGATCAAACCCACTGATACATGTATATAGAATTCTTAGAATACTTCTGGGCACAGCACACTCAGGACCCGTGAATGTGAAGTGGGTCCCGGTCCCTGAATGAAACGGAAAGTTTTTAACAGTGGTTCTTCTCAAAATTTAATGGACATAGAAATCACCAGGGGAATTGGTTAAAATGCAGATTCTAACTCAGCAGTTCTAGGGTGAGATTCTGCATTCCTGACAGGCTCTCAGGAGATGATGCTGTTCCATGCACCACACTTTGCGTAATAAGAATCTACACGAAAACATAGCTTAGTTATAAAGCACTGGACATTTCCTACGAATATATTTTAAAAACCCAAAACAACCAAACAAAAGCAACATAAAACTTGCAAACGAGAAATTGTGCTTTTTAATGTACAGTAGATTGTATTTTCCTGACTTTTTCACATGGTATTCATGTCTCAGCTTCAGCAGCTGTTAAATGTTTCCCTTTACATGCTTTCTTCCAGGTGCTTCAAATCTTCAGTCTACCCCAAAACCAACAGTTTATTTCTGGATCTGAATCAGCAAATCAGGACCCTCAGATACAGCCATTTGTTTTTATTTTATATCACTGTCAAATAAGGGCTTGTCTTGTATTAAATATATATATATATATATATATATATATATATATACATATATATATATGTGTGTATATACATATATATACATGTATATGTATTTACATATACATGTATATACATGTATATATGGAGAGATAAATAGATACATATATATGCATACATATAGATATAGATATAGATATATAGACACACATATCTATATATAGCAAATGATAAAGCAATAAATAAAACAAAGAAATAACAATTGTCAACATATGCCAAGTGGCACAATTTCCTTGGTTAATCTATTTAATTTAGTTAGCCCACTTGGATTTCTTCTGTTAACATGCATACACACACAAACATTTACATATTATACAGATTTTTTTTTATCTTTTGTAAACACAAGTAATTAATCAAAGTTAAAAGAGGTGTGCTTTCCATCCATTATATTTTATTTTAATTGTATTTTAGAGACTTAATATCCAGCAGCCTTTTGATTTCATGGAAAGCACCTCCCTATTTTTCAGTCCCCCAAAATTTTATATACTTTTTTTTTTTTAGTGAAAGTAATTTAAGTTATTTATGAGAAATGTTTGTTGATTTCTTGGCACTCATCCATAAAACTGGAGACATTGTTAAGTTTCCTAAACTTAGGTTGAAAATAAGAATTAAATGATCCTATTTCAGATAGGATCCTTCATGTAGATCCCTTACATGAATGTTGGAAGTTAAATGAATAGTGTCAGTGTCCAAGTAGGTTTTTATTCTAGAGTGCAAAACATAATTTAAAGTCTTCGTCTCCTCTATGTATAATCACGATGCTTAGAGCTGGTTTCTAGCAAAGACACATTTCTGGGAATTTAACTGCTTTATTTTCAAAGGGGCAGAAGTTGGGGAGGGAACTAGCATTATTGAGCACTTACTCTGAGCCATGTGCTTTAAAGAACTGCCCGCCAGCACTAGTTCACATAACACTATCATGGCCTGGGTATTATTGCTCTTTTATTATTATGTTGTCAGCATCACAATCATGATCATGAACAAGGTATTACAACAGTTTCATCCAGTTCTGTGTTGAGAGAATTATAGCAATGGTCCCAGTGGAATAATTTGTAATCAGACTTGGAAAGGAAATTGCATTATTAGGTCTGTTTCACTTAGTCTTTGAGAATAGTGTTTCTAAATGCTAATCTGAAACACTAAAGTAGAATAGAACTTTAGGGATTTATTTGTAAGTACAATGCTGTATCTAGGGAACACAGATTTCCTTCCTGGTCGGCTCCCAAAGCCCTGTCTCTCCTGTCTGACTACAATCTTAACCAAGTAGGGTACACACCAGGCCCACCGACCTCTTCCAGGGGAGTTGGTATATATAATAAAATGTACCTTTAAGTTACTGGACATGGCAGTATTAAGTATAGATGCTTTAGCTGTGCTGAGTAACACATGACAAGAGGTATTTCCCTTTTATGGAAAGTTATTGAAGGATGTATATGTTAAAAACTTAGGTATGTGGGCCGGTATGCCTATGTTTACATGGAATCAAATTTCTGAGTAAAAAGTAAATTTCGGCAAGTCACAGGATGTTTTCAAATATTAGGGTTGTTTCTGTATTGTATAGATAAAACTTCTAAATTAATGCTTACTTATATCTCCTTTTTTACAGTTGGGTTTTATTAGCACAGCCCCTCTATGCCAAGAGCTTTACATTATTTTCCTCTCCCTTCTCTATTTCCACGCCCCCCACCAAATCCTAAACACTACCACAAACAACAAACCAATAAATACTGAAGACAGAAACTTATCAGTAGTCACAAAACTGACTTAGAATTAAAATATTTAAATATAAAAGATTGGCTTTCATTAAGGAGTAAACATTACAACAGTGAGTTTGCAAGGCTGGGGAATCTCTTGTTTTGAATGAGAAAGAAATATAAATTGGAGAAAATTCTTCTCAAAAATAACTTTTGCCCTGTACCTGATTATTATCACCTCTTTTCAGTTGAAACAAAAAATACACGACACAGAAACTTTAGTAAATTTGAAATTAGAATCCAGATCCAGGCTAACCGTGGTCCAAATTACAGATCTGAATCTGGGTCCAGATTGCCACTTGCCAGTTGCGTGAGCTTCATTCACTGAGCATTCAGTTTTTCATCTGTTAATGTGGAGAAAATAGTGTCTTATTCATAGATTTGTTATGAGGAAAGCTACTGTGTGGAAATGGTTAGTCCAAAAAAGTGCTTAAAACATGGTAGGTGTTTACCGGATACTGGCTTCCTTCTGTTCCAAAGACCATGAGTCAGCAGAACTACTTCAAATCCTGTACTTTTTTTCTTTTTATTAGTATGCAATTTGGGACAAGGTATGTAATCTCTATAAATACCAGCTTTCCTATCTCTAAAACGGGGCTGATATGATCTATTTTGAAAAGATTTTAAGATTATGTAATAAGTATCATTTACTTAGATAACACCATGTTTGCATTTTATACTATATGTTTCTGTATCATTTTTAATTTTTTTTAGATACCATGAGTATTCAATACCTTGAGCACTTAGATACCATCCCATTCATTATTTTGGGATGGTAGATATGTCACTATACTCAACTACAAAAGTAGAACTGAACACATATAACTATCCTGCTGTGCTTCTTTGTGATCGCTATGGATTTCTCCACCTTCGTGGTGGCGGGCCAGTGTGTCAGTGTGTACCTCCATGAGGGAAGCCTGGCAGACACGTGGCAGTATGCTTTCCTGGCCTTGTGTGGATGCAGTATCAAGTACCACGAGTGTACACTGCGTAGTTGTTTGTCCACAATAACCCAAACCACGGTCCAGAGGCAATAAAATAATTTTAAAGGTCACTTAGTCCACATTTAATCAAGTCTGTTTTCATTTTTGACTGCTTGTCTTCCTCCGTGGTATTCATAAAACACAAATATTTGCTATAGCAACTGCTGCAGGCTAGCACAGCAGGGCAGAAGGACTTGCCAGATTACTTTCATTCCATACAGGAGATCCCCCTGCCTTTAGGAAATGATGCCTGTGACCAATTTTAGTTCAAAAGTAGACCAAAACTGGGGCCTTTACACTGTTGTTTTGTATTTTTATTATTTTAGTTAAAACTGGTCTTTTTCTTAAAGGCAACAGTAAATATACTGTGTAATTATACAACCAAAGAACGTGAAGATGATAATCTCCTGTAAAGAAAAAGAAAAGGAAGAAAAGAAAGACATTATTTATTTGGATTAAAATGGATGCTTTTCTACATTTTTCTTGTTTTTCTATATAATCAATTTTGGAGGTGACCAGCCCTTTCTTATAGAAAGTGTTTGAGCAACTTAATCAATGTAGACCAGGGTTTTTCAACTTTGGCACACTTTTGATATTTTGGTTAGAGCGTTCTTTGTTGTGGGGCTGTCCTGTGCATTTTACAATACCCACCAGCATCCTCGCGCTACTGGTGTCAGTAGCAACCTCCCTTTCCTGCCAGGCAACCAAAAATATTTTGGCAAATATATTGACAAATGTCCCTTGGTGAGCAAAATTACCTCTATTGAGAACCACTGGGGTACATAGTTAAATTAAATATTTTAGCAGGAAATCTATTTAGGAATCTAAATTATTTCTCTTGCCATCATTTTGATGAGACTACCCAGATCATTGCCAAATATTCTCTTGTATACTATGTAGACATAATCAAAGAACTGCCTTAGCTCTGTTTAATACACAGATTCTAACAGGTATCCCTGAATCCCCAAAAAGTCCAAAGTAGCCTTCAGGGAATCTTCGGACCCCATGAAATTATCTATTTTTGACTCTATGTGTGTTTGCATATTTTCCTTGGACAAGATTTTTTTTTAGTTGTAGTAAACTGTATGTAACCTAAAATTTACTATTTTGACCACTTTTTTAAAGTGTAAGGGACAGGAGTGTTTGTTAAATTCTTTATGAATCCCTTGATCCAAAAAAAAAAAAAAGTTAACAATCATTGTGAACAGTGAACAGAGAACACAATGTAGAGTTATTGAACAAACGTGCTTGAATGCCATCCCTTTCTCATCCTTTAAGTCCCAGTTCACTTGCCATCATCACCTCTGAGAAGCTTTTCCTGATTCTTTTATACCAAGGCATTTGGCTCCTCTTTATGCTGTCTTTGCAGTTTTTCTATCAAATACTATGTTTACTGTGATACAGCAGGCTGACAAATGGTTCTCAGGAGACTTCACCAGCACCTTAGGTGAGTAGAAAGGCAAAATTAGACTGCGACTTCTTTCTTTCTGAGAGGTTTAGGGTTATTCGCCATTGCATTACAGGGTCTGACACAATGCCTGACTCTTTGTAGGAGGAGCCCCTTAAGTGCTCAGGAAATGACTCTGTGAATGAATGAATAAATGGATGGTTTACTTTGCATGATGATGTTCAGTAAAATATTTTTCAACTACATGGTTTCCTAAAAGTCTGTTAGTTAAAAGCATTCAAGTAAAAGAAAAAGTGTGTTACCTTAAAAGAAAAACTATACCTATCTGTTTTTAATAAGGTACTGCAAGATGCTGAATCATCAAGAAAGACTGAATGATATCACATAGGCGAGAAGAGTGTGCTGATTTATTCTAGGAAGATTTTTAATAGCAAAGGCCACAATTAAAGGTAATGATACATACAAGCCAAATACTTCTCAGCACCAAAAAGCAAAGTTATATGGACAACCTCATTTTTTAAATTTTCTGTACAATTGTGGTTTTGTGGTCATTAAATATCCTAAATACAAATGTTCATACATTGGACTCTCATGGAATTATGTGTTCCTTCTAGAAATGACTACAGTACTTCTGCATAGGGAGGTGAGGAAAGATTTTTCTAAAGGCATAATGTTATAATGAACTAAATGAGTGTGTGTGGAGGAAAGCCTAAGACAGGAGGGAGGCTTGGCAGGGCCACGGTCCTAGTGTGGCAGTGCACCCCACGTGGGTGGGGGGTTCATAGGTCCAGAGGTAGAGACAGTAAAATCCTATTGGCATACGAACTCACTATGCCCCAAAAGATGGTGGTTTCAGATTCTTGGCCTATGTAATGAAGGTCTTACATCCTCTCAGACCTGGATAACAAACAGTACTACCCAAAGTGTCTTCCTTTATTCATTTGCAAAATAACTCAAGCGATTTTTCAATTAGAATGCAAAGGGATTTTTGTTAGACATATCTGTGTCAACAAAGGCCATGCTTCCATGTAAGGTTATAATAATTTCTAAAAATTACTTAGGCATTAATATCATAATAACAACAGATTTTGGTGGCCTGAATAATTAATTTAGATTTTCTGTTTGCATTGATTGAATTTATTGGATAAGTGCACATTTCTTTTTCCTGCTCATGTGGACCCACAGCATCAAGTCTTTGAACAAATGTTAAATGATGGGAAATTTTTGTTTATTATGCAATTCAATAGCCCAGCATTAGAGCTACTTATTAGGTGATTGTAAGATGCAAAGAAAAGGAAAATTACTATTTGCTTGTTCTGACGGGTACAAACAATGGCATCGATTAGTGCTGGTCTCAGTTATGCAGAAGTATGGTGTTGCCATGCAAGTATCAAACTGAAGATTTTTTTAGGGGGAACAACAGACAAGGAAAAAAGGAGAAAGATCATGACAGGAGATTACATTTATTGTGACAGGCTTTATCGCTCTAATATCAATTAGTTTCTTGGGGCTGAGTGGAGAGAAGGAGAAGCAAGTCAGGGGAATGAAAGGCTGGAACAAATAACAAAAGCAGTGCTACCAAAGCAGCAATATTTCTGATCATTTATCATTGACACTACTAAATGAGTGTTTGAGAATTAAATTATCTTGTCATTTTCTTATGGATTGAGGTCATGAGTAATGGAAAAAGAAACCAAATTTTCAACCTCTTCTCTGTAAAATCAGCCTGCTATCTGAAACAAGTGAAGTTCGTATCATGGCTGGTTCTAATTAAATACAGGATTGCTTCATTACTTCTTAAGCTCCCTGTCATGTATATTGGTTCTCACTGAAAACATCAGATGAGAATGCCACCTGGAGTCTTCTGGTTTTGAATACAGTCCTGTATAAAGAGCATTGTGTGCCATTTCTACTACATGGGTACTCAGAATTTTATTTGATTAACAAATCAAATGTATTTTTGTACTAGGAGACATGTTTCTTCTTTTGGAATTATGAACATATAAAAAAGTCTGAAATCCCCCATTCCAAGACAAGTGCCATCATTTATTCCCCACTTAGTGAGGCACTCATTTAATGGTTTTATATGCATTATCTCATTGAAACTTCTGGATAACGTTTAGGTAGTATTATTATGCTCATTGATAGCCCCATCTCCAGCTGTTCCTCCTAGTGTACTGATGCTCAGACATATGAAATGTCCTAGGCTTTGGAATACATGTGCCATTTCCCAGCTCCATGTACAGAGGGTGCCAAAAGATGTATACACATTTTAAGGAAGGAAAACTGTATAAAAATTGTAATGCTTAATATATACCGGTAACAAAAGATAAATACAAGTCACATTTGACTTCCGCAATTACAAGAGGAGCTCAAAGTGGTTACCATCAGCATCCAGACACTTCTGATTACAGCCAACTACTGCTTGAGCAACGTTGACCAAAGTGTCCACTTGTATACATTTTTTTGGCACCCCTGGGTATATGCTACTCTTTCCATTGCTTTTAAACCCAGGAATGCCTACTCACCTTCCAAGATGCAGCTCAAACTGCAACTCTTCTGCTTGATCCTCCTACATAGAACTGGTTACTGCTTCCCTTCGCTCTTATGGCAACTTGTAAATGCCTCTAATTCCATTATATTATAATTATGTTTATATGTCTATATCTATAAGTGGATTTAATTATTTTAAGGACTTGGGCTATCAATTATTCCTCTTTGTAACCATGTGATCTTAGCATAGGGTCTGACCAATATAAGATACTTGATAAATCTTTACTAAATTGTTAAGTGAGTGTGGTTAATTTCGTAGGTTTATTAATGTCTGTATTAGCACCTAGGGTCATCCTGAGGAGTGTCAAGTTTTTGTTTTCATACTATTCCTGATTACACATATGTTTAAATATTTTGGTGTATTTCTGAGAAAAAGAAAAGGCTTTTGCTTGTGCACATGAAGAAGGAATTATATATCACATAACAAACTAAAAAAAATATGTGCTCTTTTTAGGTGGACAATTAGCCTTCACAACGTCCCATTTCCACAGAGGTTTGATGAAAATTTCCAGATTTTAAGTAACTCACATCGTCAAAATGAGAGGCTGTGTGATATGCTGGAAAAAGCATGGAATTTAGAGACATGGAATTGATTCATAAGGTTTTCCACTGATTAGTCTGGTAACATTCTGGGAAGTCACTTAACCAGTTTTAGCATCCTTTAACTTACAGACAGATGCGTTGTGAGGTTTAAATACAATAGAAGGACTTATTGAGTCACTTCCTTTTTTAAAATTTAATCCAGATACTAGGTACACAGAACTGAATCAAACTTGCCCTCATAGAGCTGACATTCCTGAGGGGGAGTCAAACAATATGAAGTAAATATGAAATAGGCAATGATGATAACTACGGCGAAGCAAACTATGACTGATATACAGTGCCTTTTCTTTTAGTTAGGAGTGTCAAAGAAGATCTTTATAATAAGTGGACATTTGAACAGAAACCTAAGAAGAATGAGGGTGTGGGCCAAACTAGTTTGGAGGAAGGATGCCTGGGGAGAGATGTCAGCTATTATCATTCTTAGAATAATTGCTTTGAATGTCCTGAAACTTGGAAGACATGTTGGTAATGACAATGGTCTCAATGGAAGCAAAGTGTGTACAAGGAGAAACCTGCTCCTGGATGCGTTTCCACTTCAGAGCACCCTTCCTCCAGATCTTCTTGGCCTCACTGGGTTGCTTCCATTGAAATTCAAGACATTGACTTTCCCCAATAATGCTAGATGTTCGAATTGCTGACACAATGGTGTGTTCCCATGTGTACTTAAAAAAAATCATTAATTTAGAGATCTTAAAGTTAGCAACTTTCATAGTTCCTTGAGGCCTGTGCCTTTCTCCTGTACATATTGTCTAAACTGATCACTGTAAATAAGTTGAAAGATGCTATGAGAAAAGTAAATATACAGACAGCTATTATTAAAATAAACTTCAATACATAATATTTAGATTATAGAGAAATGGCTCTTTAACTTAGCAGAATATTGCCGTTTTAAATGTGGATAACCTCAGAGTAACTTTAATATTGTATTGGCTTAAGTCATCACCTTTCACTTTTCTCTGTTCTAGCAGATAAATAAAAAAGCAGAAATTTCTATGGTAACAGCAATACATGAATTGATATTTATTGATTTCCATTAGTATCTGAGGTGACTGGCATTCTACTCTTATATGCTGTATTAATAAATTGTGGTTAAATGCTGTCTGTGCATTTTTTTTTATGGAGGAACCTCATATGCTCTTGACTCTTTTCAATAATTCTTTTGATTTTGGCATTTGCATTTTCCTTGTTCTTTGTTTTCTTTTTTGAGAAATGTACAAATAGCATCACACCATTTTATTTTCCAAGAAAAACTAAAGCACAGAAAAGCATATTCTATTCCAATTTGAAGAGGTTATTTAAAGGATCCCTTTGCTGTTTTGTCTTTCTAAAGTTTGAGAGAAAATGCTTTGCATATGCTGAAACCACAGGATCACAAATCAAAAAGTGAGAGATTCATTTTGGCACCTGGGTAAAATTGGTGTAAGCTAATGCAGTGTGTTCTGAGTGTTGTTTTCAAGACAAATGGTCAAGTTTTCTTAAATCCATAGAAAATAAGAGAAATAACAATGATGACATAATATTTTCATAAGGTAGCACTAATTAAATTTGAATAACTGTTCTAAATCCAAGGTTATGTGGATTTATTTAATTATTTTTATTTTGTTTTATTTTGTTTTGTTTTGTTTATTTTGTTTTTTAAATTCCACGTGTAAGTGAAATCACATTGCATCTGTCTTTCCGTCACTCAGCACAATACCCTCCAGGTCCATTCATGCTGCCACAGATGGATCATTCATTCCATGGAAGAGCAATATTTCATTGTATATATGTACTACATACTCTATCCATTCTTCCCTTGATGGACACTCAGGCTGCCTCCACATCTTGATGATTGTAAATAATGCTGCAGTGAACATATGGATGTCCCCTCGAAATAGTGTTTTGGTTTCTTTGGATAAATACCCAGAGGTGAGATTACTGAGTCCTTCTTTGTCTCTTTTTATAGCCTTGGTTTTAAATTCTATTTTGTCTGGTATAAGTATTGCTATCCCAGCTTTTATAGTTTTTTCTTTTTTCGTTTCTATTTTTATGAAATACCTTTTTCCATCCCTTTATGTTCCATCTGTGTGTATCTTTTAATCTGAAGTAATTTTCCTATAGGTGATAGATATGTAGCTATTGCCATTTTATTATTCATAATTTTGATTTTTTTTCCATCTTAAAGAAGTCCTTCTAACATTCCTCGTAATACTAGTTTGGTGGTGATGAATTTCTTTAGCTTTTGCTTGTCTGGGAAGCTCTTTATCAGTCCTTTGAGTTTAAATAATCACTTTGCTCAGTAGAGTGGTCTTGGTTGTAGGTCCTTGCTTTACATCACTTTGAATATTTTGTGCCAATACCTCTGGCCTGCAAAGTTTCTGTTGAGAAATCAGCTGACAATCTTATGGGAGCTCCCTTATAAGTTACTAGTTGCCTTTCTCTTGATGCATTTAGGATTCTTTCTTTGTCTTTAACCTTTGCCATTCTAATTATAATGTGTTGGTGTGGGTCTGCTTGGGTTCATTTTGTTTGGGACTTGTTTGTGCTTCCTGGACTTCTATGTCTATTTTTTTTGCCAGGTTAGGAAAGTTTTCAGTCATTATTTCTTCAAATAGATTCTCAATCCCTTGTTTTCTCTCGTCTCCTCTGGTACCCGCCTGATGCCAATGTTATTATGCTTGATGTTGTCCCAGAGATCTCTTTAACTATCCTCAGTTTTTTGGATTCTTTTTTTCTTTTTGCTATTCTGGTTGGGTGTTTCCTGCTACCTTGTCTTCCAAATCAGTGAATCGATCCTCTGCTTCCTCTAGTCTGCTATTGACTCCTTCTAGTGCATTCTTCATTTCAGTTATTGTATTCTTCACTTATGACTTTCTTTTTTTATGGTTTCTATGTCCTTTTTTATGCTTGCTATCTCTTTGTTGAAGTTCTTAGTAAATTCCTTGAGCATCCTTATAACTATTGTTTTGAACTCTGTATCTGGTAAGTTCCTTGCCTCCATTTTGTTTAGTTCTTCTTCTGGAGTTTTCTCCTGTTCTTTCATCTGGGATATATTTCTTTGTTTCCTCATTTTGGCTGCCTCTCTGTGTTTGTTTCTATGCAGTAGGTAGATCTGCTATGTCTCCTTGTGTTGGCCAGGTGGCCTTATGTAGTCGGTGCCATGTGAGACTCTGGCACAATTTCCCTGGTCACCTACTCTGCGTGCTCCAGGAGTATCGCTTGTGTGTATTGTGTGTGCTTTCCTATTATAGTTGAGCCTTAATTACTATTGGCATGTCAATGGATGGGATTGACCCTCAGGCTGATTGGCTGTGGGGTTTGGCCCCCTCCATAACTTACAGGCTACTGTGTGAGGAGCTTACCCCACTGAGTGGGATTCACCCCACTCAGCTCTGGTGACTATTGAGGCTGCCCTTTGGGTGTGCTGCTTGTGGGCTAATTGAGCAAGCTCTGCTGTGGTCTGAAGCCATCCTCCAAGCATATTGGTTCTGAGGCCTCTTGGGTGGGGTTCTGCTGCAGGCCCAGGTCACTGACTGCCTGGTGACTGGGCGGGGACTACCTCGTAGGAGCTACAAAGTGATCTTCAGTTGTTTGCTGCCTGTGCTAAACTTGGAGACACGTAGGAGAGGCCATGCTGCAAGCTGAGGACATTTGTCACCAGTACCAGACCTGGCAGAGTTCTGCAAAAATCAAGGGCACCCCATGGCCTTCTGCCACCTGCTGGCTTCCTTAAAGTTTAGTCACTGATAAGGCCTCGTGTAGTATGCAAGTTGGGTGAGTCAAAGTCTCAGGGAGTCACTAGAGAGGGAAGAGTTGTGATAAACAGATTTACGTAAATTCTGATTTGGTGCCACTGCTGAGCCTGAAGCTACTCAGCAAAAGTCTCAGAACACACAAAAACCAGTTGCTGCCCACTGGGGCCCAAGGCCTCTGATAGTTTTCCAAGACAGAGTATAATGTGGGAAGGCCTGGCTGCTCATGGAAGAAAATGCTTCCAGCCTTGGCGGAGTTGGGTCGAGCGGGATCCCAGTGAGTCAGCAGGGTAGAGCAGTAGAGCTCACCAGACCAATCAGATTCAGATTTGGTTGTGTGCAGGAGGGCTCAACACAGGAATGGTGGCACTGACCTGAATGCTGTACAAGAGCTCACAGAGAAAATGACTACTGTTTTCCAGCCCTCACACTGCAGCACACCTCAGTCCTCTTCCTGTATGTCTCTTACGTGTCCCAAGTCACTGTCCCTCTGCCAAAGCTCAGGGTGAGTGTCTGCAAGTAAGTCTTGCTCAGGCCCCTTAAGAGAACATCTGGGTTTTCCCCAGCCTTCTGTCCCACCCGGATGCTTAAAATTCCCACTATTTTTCACAGCCAGATTTTGTGGAGAATCCTCTTTCCAGCACCAGTACTTCGGGCTGATATGCCCGGTATGGGGCTGAGGTCCCTCGCTTTTCCGGGGGGGAACCTCTATGGCCAAGATTTGTATTTGGCCATTCTCAAATACTGTAGGGCCAGCCTGTTTCGTGTCACCACCTCTCTTACCAGTCTCGACATGGTTTCTTTATCTCCTTAGTTATAAAACTTCTGTTTAGCTAGACTTCAGATGGATCTCCAGATTGATTGTTCTATAATTTAGTTGTAATTTTAATGTGTTTATGGATGGAAGCAGGCACAGTGTTTATCTACTCTGCTATCTTGAATTTCTTTTCCAGGGTTATGTCAGTTTAGTTTTTTGGTGTTAAATGTTCTTTCATGAATGATAGAGATAGTGCATAATCATTATAATTACCTTAATGCCTAGAATTGTAATTAATTAATTTTTAAAATAAAACATGGCCTAATGTGGTTCAAAATATATATTTAAAAAAAAAAAGAACTTATTTCTGTCTATAACTGTCTCCCATTTGCCACAGTTCCTCCTACCTACACACATTCAGGTAACTCTATTAGTATCATTTTGAAGTTCCTTTGTGTACACATAAGCAAAACCAAATATGTATATTATTTATATCCTCTGCCCACCTTTCCCACAAAACAATGGTATATTATACATATAGTTCTACACATTACTTTTTAAAAACTTTTATTTTGAAATAATTGTAAATGCACAGAAAGTGGCACAAAAAAAAAAAGTATTGGGAGGTCCTGTATCCTTCATGCAGTTTTTCTAATGGTAACATGTTGCATAGTTATAGTACAATATAAAACCCAGCAAATTGATATTGGTATAATTAATAGAGTGCATTCAGATTTCACCAGTTTTACATATACTTATATAATACTAGTGAAATCTGGCAACCACTAATGTATTCTTCATTTCAAAAATTTTATTTAAAAAATGTTATATATATGAAATCATACAGTATGCACCTTTTGAGATTAGCTTTTTCAGTCAGCATAATCCCATTGAAATCCATCCAAGTTGCTGCATGGATTAATATTTAGTTACTTTTGATTGCTGCATAGTGTTGTACAATAAGGATGTATCATGGTTTGTTTAACCATGTACCTATTGAAGGACATTTCGATTGTTTTAAATTTTTGGCTATTGCAAATAAAACTGCTATGAACATTTGTGTACACAGTTTTATCTTAACATAAGTTTTCGTTTCTCTGGGGTAATACCCGAGAGTAAAATTACTAGGTGATATGACATATTCATGTTTGGGTTTATGAGAAACTGCCAAACAATTTTTTAGAATGAATGTATCATTTTACTTTTCTACTACAATGTGTATGAGTGCCGACATTTGGTGTCTGTCTGTTAGCTATTCTGATAGATGTGTAGTAATATCTCACTGTAGTTTTAATTTGAATTTTCCTAATGGCTAGTGATGTTACCATGTGGTTATTTGCCATTTTTATATTGTCTTTGGTGAAATATATTTTTATGTTTTTTGTCTAGTTAAAAATTTGATTTTTTTTCTTTTTTTTTTTACTGTTGAACCTTAAGCATTCTTCATATCTTCTAGATATAAGGCGTTTATCTGATATGTAGCTTGCAAATATTTTCTCCCAATCTGTTGCTGCTCTTTTATTCCTCTTCATATGGACTTTCACACGGTAAAAGTTTTAAATTTTGATTTATCAAGTTTTCAGTAAATCTAATTTTTTCTCTCATGGGTTGTGTTTTTGGTGTCAAATCTGAAATCTCTTTTATTCCTAGGTCCTAAACATTTTCTTTGATCTTTTTTTTTGAAACGTTTTGTAGTTTTCTGTTTTATATTTAAGTCCATGACATAATTTGAGTTAAGTTTTGCTTAAAGTGTGAGTTTTAGGTTGAGGTTCAATTTTTTGCCTACGGATATCCATCTACTCAAGCACATTTTGTTGAAAAGACAATCCTTTTTTTATTGAATCCCTGTGAGCCTTTATTAAAAGTCAGTTGGCTGTGATTGTATGGGCTGATTTCTGGGTTCTCTATTCTCTTCATTGATAAATGTGTTGATCTCTCTACCAATACTGTTGCTTGAATTCTATAGCTTTATAGTGCTGTAGCTTTATAGTACAGTTAGTCTTGAATATTGAATATTTTATAGTAAGCATTGAATACTGTAGCTTTATAATAAACCTTAACTTTGGGTATAGTAATTCCTCCTACTTTATTCTTCTCTATCAAAATAATTTTAGTTATTCTCTATGAAGATAGTTTTGCTATTCAAAATAACTAAATAGCTATTCTTTTGCTTTTCCATATACATTTTAGAATAAGCTTGTCTCTGTCTACAAAAAATCTTGGGATTTTTGATAGAAATTGTTTTAAATCTATGGATAAATATGGGGAGAATTGCATCTTTACTATGTTGAAGCTTCAGTCCATTAACATGTTATGTCTTAATTTAGTTGGGTCTTCTTTCTATCACCAGCATTGTGTAATTTATAGCATATGGATTCTGTAACATGTTTTGTTAGATTTATACCTAAGTATTTTATTTTCTTTTGGTGATTATTGCACATACCTTTTTCTCTCTTTAATATAACATGAGAAACTTAATATAGTTTGTGAAATGATTCCTTATACTATTTTTATAGTTTCATAATAAAGCATATGTGTAAATACCACTTTCATTAAGTAAGGGTCTACAAATAGATGCTTGGGTTATTTCTAATTTGTTGATGTTATAATAAAAAATAATTTTATATGTAATTAAACTTTTTTTGTAATTAAACATCTGCATGATACACACCCAGAAATGATAATATTGGATCATTTCTCAGTAGTGAAACTCCTGGGTCAAAATTTATATACACATGTGACGGTATTGTGAAGACTCGATCATCATAACATGTTATTTTTCTCTGAGTTGTTTTGTAATTTAACACAACGTCACTAAAAACCCCAAAAGGCTTCTTTTTTTTTAACTGGAGAAGCTAAAATTAATATAACAAAATAAACAAAATGAAAGAGCTTGGAAAATTCTGCAAAATAAGAGCAGTCTGAGGAGACTAGTTCTACCAGACATGAAAACGCAGGAAAAGTACTGTATGATAATAAGATGATCCTGGCAAATGAATCGACAGAACAATGAAATTGAATAGAAAGTTCGCTAATAGATCCAACTACATATAGAAATTTGGTATATCTTATAACTTTAAGTTAAATTACTAGAAAGAAAATGGGGTTGCCTACATTAAGGTACCTATTTTACTAATTAGTTTAGCTAACTTTTAAACTTTTATAGTACACTCTTGTAAGGCTGTGCGAAAACAAATCCTTATACATTGTTGGTAGATGTGTAAGTGGTTACAACACCTGTGAAAGATCATTTGACAATTTTTTTCTTGCTTGGTGGTGTGTATTTCGTCTAATATTTGATAAGGATTGTTTTTGTTTTAGTGATTATCTTTACAAGTTTACATAATACTCCTCATTTTTCTACTACTTAAGACACTCATTTTTTAGTTTGCTTCTATGCACAATGAATTATCTAGTGTTTCTTATTCTTCCTCTTTCTTCAACCTTTCCTCTATTACCCAACTATTATTCACTCTTAGTATGTTTTGTGTCTAGCTTTGTACCTCTGTGTCACAGCTTCTCTTTGACTCCCAAGATGTGCTCTACACCCTATTCCATCCTGATCTCTGTCTGTGATCTTTACAGACCAGATCCACAGGTGCCACACACCTAATTTTCAGTTATGTTCAGGAGGACATCTGAAGGAGGGAAGAGAATGAAGTCAGGGATTTTCTGTGGGGTTACCTCAGACTGTAGTGTTTTGTTTTTTTTTGTATCTTTCAAGGTAGCTTTTTTACCGAACTCTCTTCCCAAGGTTCAAATACCAGCTCTTTACGCTGATGTTTTTGGGTACTAACAGCTTGGCTGTTAGTATCTCCACAACGCCCACACTTTTGAAAGCCTTCCTTGAATGACCCTTTCATTTGAGTGTGTAGTTTGTTTCCTGCTGAGTCCCTGAATAATTCAATTACTATATAGTTTATTTAGATCTACAATACCTCATCTGCAATTCTGATATATAAAAAGGTCTAAAAAGTATTTTTTTTTTTGGCACAAACGTATTTGGTAGACAAAACATGAGCAGAATTCTTTACAGTTTTTTTTTCTATGACGTAGTATGTTTCATTGCAGAAAAAAAATTTAAAGCTGCTTTTGGATTATTTCTAATTTGTTGATATTATAATAAAATAATTTTATATGTAATTAAACATTTGTGGTACATTTATGTGTATCTGCATGACACACACCCAGAAATGAGAATATTGGATTTTCTTTTTATTATTGAGAATTTTGAATACACATAAAAGTAGAGAAGTATAACAAGCCCATATATATCTATTATGCCGCTCCAACAACTATCTTTTATGACCAATGTGGTCCCATTTATACACATTTTCACTTTTTCCAGGGCCCAATTCAGGAAACAGAAACCATGCAGTAATTTGAACAGAAGTGTATTAATTTAAAGAATTATTAACTATAACAAGACATTAGAATAATAAGGGATTGGATAATAAGAAGCAGAACTCTAAAGAATATAGGAATAATAAATAAGGCTGAGATAGAGTGCCCAAGGAAGAGACCCCAGGCTCAAGATGCAGCCTGTGTTTGCGGTCACAGACTCTCTGGATAGCAGAGAAATCACTATTGTACTGAGCTCGTAGAACTTGCTGGAAATATGCCCTGAAAGGGTACCATGGAAAGCTATTCACAGGGCAGTGTCTGCTGAAGTTACACTGCTACAAAACTTCTGTTACTGTTTTTATTGATGTTCATATTGCCCCACCTTGCTATCTGATATAACTAACTGTCCTAAGTGTATCACGTACAGTTCTTGTCCTAGATCATTTCTCCAAGGGTATCTGATTCTTTTCAGTTGGAAACGGTATTTGGAGACCACAATTCGTGTTCCAGGAGTGCTCTTTGCTCTGGGTTGGCATTGTTTTCAGAGAGTTCAGTGGATATAAGTATATATATATACCGGGGGTAGCAAAAAATGTATACAACTGACTTGTATTCATCTTTTGTTATCAGTAGATATTATTACAATTTTAATACAGTTTTTTATTTCTTAAAATATATATACATTTTTGGCTTCCTCTGTATATATATATATATATATATATATATATATATATATATATATATGCACATATATATATAATTCAAATATTATTGAATTATTAGACATATATAATTCAAATATTCAAATTCAGGGGTACTAGATTTTTTACTTAACCTGTTCCTTTTTTCTGTGCATGCTGAAGAGCCTAGCTCTAGAGAACACTGGCATTGATATCATTAGATTATCACATAATTTTTTTCAGTTGCTTTTTCTCATATTACCCATGCAGTAATCTCAGAATAGCGACCCAATAATGCTGCCAACAATATGATTGCAAAAATAGTTATTTTATTGTTGTCTTTGGTAATATTCAACTAACATTTTAAATTCACTGTGTTGTTTCTGCCCTTGTGATTGTGCCAGCTGGATAATAAATAGGTTTATTTCACTTTATTTTACATTTCACTTTATTTTAAATAAATAATATTAACTTTTTTATTTTGAGATAATTTAGGCTTATATAAGAATTGCAAATATAGGACAGAGAATTCCAATATACCCTTCACCCAGGTTGCACTTATATAGCCATAGAACATTTATTAAAACTAAAAAATGCGACTAACCAAAGCACAGAAATGATTCATATTTTACAAATTTTTGCACTCATATCCTTTTTCACTTCCAGGATTCTATATAGTTTTCATGTCACCTGAGTCTCCGCCCTTCTGTGATTCGTCCTCAGTCTTTCCTTCTCTTTCATGACTTTGACGCCTTTGAAGAATACTGGCAAGTTTTTTTTTTTTATAGCATGTCCTCCAGTTTGCATTTGTCTGATGTTTTTTCATGATGTTATAAAGGCTGTACATTTTGGTGGGGTTGCCACAGAGGCGTTGTGATTGTGTGCCCTTCTCGGGGCATGATGCTATGGAACACGTAATGTCAGTGTGTGTTGCCGGTCATGTGAACCTTGACCACTTGGCTAATACGGTGTCTTCTAGGATCCTCTGTTGCAAAGTTGCTTTTTTCTTTATAATTACTGAATATTTGGTGGAGAGAACTTGAGACTATGCAAATATCTTATTTCTGCTTAAACTTTGCATACTAATTTTAGCACACATTAGTGACTCTTGCCTGTGGCAATTATTGATGTGGTGTTTTAATGGTGATTTTCTATTTCTCCCATTTTTTTCTATATTTATTAATTAGAATTTTGTGAAGAGATGTTACTTGTTTTCATTAGTTAATTAGTTAAGTTATTCATTCAGTTGTTTATCTGTAGCTTGGCTCATATTATAGACTCACCGATGTTTATTTTAGTGTTTGGATTATAAAACAACTGTAATTGTTTTTGGCAAGTTCCATTTGGGGCTCTTTTATGCTATTCCTGTGCCCTTTCAGTATTTCTTCCAACCTTTTTTTTTTTTTTTTTTTTTTTTAACATTTCTGACTTTCTGGCATCAGAAATGCTGCAACAGGATGCCCCAGGCACCACTTGTACATTCCCAGCCCTAGAATTTGCCACTTTCCTAAGGAGCCCTGGTTCCTTTCTTTGGAGAATGGTACTGGAAACCAAGATATGGGTGTGAGGATTGATCACTGTCACTGCAGTGTCATAGATCTAAAAAACTATATGTATGTCTGCTTTCTTATACATACACATATCTATATTTATTTCTGTATCTATTTATTGGAAACTATATTATGAATCTGTATTGATATCTGACTCCAATCCAGCACCACAGAGGTCATTCATTCTAACCTTTCCTTTTCCTGATATGTAACTTCTTTCTCTAACAGTGAGAATCTTACCTCTCTTTATCTAAAAACTATGTACTTGGGGCCGGCCCGGTGGCTCAGGCGGTTAGAGCTCCATGCTCCTAACTCCGAAGGCTGCCAGTTCGATTCCCACATGGGCCAGTGGGCTCTCAACAACA